>NC_044383.1:8079585-8753157 GCF_006542625.1 Nomascus leucogenys | reverse complement strand
CCTTATGAAATGCATTTCTTAAATAACACATTTAAGACTGGAAAGTTGAAATTACTCCTTGATCCATCACGGGCTACAGAACAGATCCTGTGTTAACAGGCATAAAAACAAGATTAATCGGCTGGGCATGGTGGCTCACGCCTGTAATCCCAGCACTTTGGCAGGCCAAGGCAGGCGGATCACTAGGTCAGGAGATCTAGACCATTCTGGCTAACACAGTGAAACCCCGTCTCTACTAAAAATACAAAAAATTAGCCGGGTCTGGTGGCAGGCACCTGTAGTCCCAGCTACTTGGGAGGCTGAGGCAAGAGAATAGCATGAACCTGGGAGGTGAAGCTGAGATCGAGTCACTACACTCCAGCCTGGGTGATAGAACAAGACTCCATCTCAAAAATAAACAAGACTAATCTTCTTATACATCTCCATCAGAGCTCTTGGGTGAATTCATGCATTGTCAATGAACAGTAATACTTTGAGTCTTTTTGTTTTGGGGCAGTAGGTCTCAAAAATGGGCTTAAAATATTCAGTAAACCATACTGTAAACAGATGTGCCGTTATCCAGGCTTTGTTGTTCCATTTATAGAGCTCATGCAAAGAAGATCTAGCATAATTCTTACAGGCCCTAGTAGAGACGGTTTCAGCATGTCCGCCAGGCTGGTCTTAAACTCCTGGCCTCAGGTGATCCTCCCACCTTGGCCTCCAAAAGTGCTGGGATTACAGGCGTGAGCCACCGTGCCCAGCCAAGATGGCTTCTGTTCTTAAATCTCATGAACTAACTACTGCTAGCTTCAAACTTTTCTTCTGCAGCTTCTTCACCTCTCTCAGCCTTCACAGAATTGAAAAGAGTCAAGGCCTCGCTCTGGATTAGGCTTTGGCTTGAGAGAATGCTATGGCTGGTTTGATCTTCTATCTGGAGCACTAAAACTTTCTCCATATCAGCAATAAGGCTGTTTGACTTTCTCATCATTCATGTGTTCACTGGAATACCACTTTTAATTTCCTTAAAGAAATTTTGTTTTGCATTCACAACTTGACTAAATTTTGTCACAAGAGGCCTAGCTTTTGGCCTATGGCGGATTTCAACATGCCTTCCTCACTAAGCTTAATCATTTCTAGCTTTTGATTTAAAGTGAGAGATGTGTGACTCTACCTTTCAGCTGAACACTTACAGGCCACTGTGTTGAGGTGGGGGTTGTTCATTTTTTATCCTTGTTTTTTTCTTTTTGTTTTTTGAGACGCAGTCTCCCTCTGTCACGCAGGCTGGAGTGCAGTGGCACGATCTTAGCCCACTGCAACCTCCACCTTCCAGGTTCAGGTGATCCTCCTGCCTCTGTTTTTTTTTTTTTTAACAGTCTCCCTCTGTTGTCTAGGCTGGAGTGTAGGTGGGACTACAGGTGCCCACCACCACACCTGGCTATCTTTTGTACTTTTGGTGGAGATATGATTTCACCATGTTGGCCAGGCTAGTCCCAAACGCCTGACCTCAAAGTGATCTGCCCACCTCAGCCTCCTAAAGTGTTGGGATTACAGGCGTTAGCCACTGCACCTGTCCCACTGTAAGGTTTTTAATTGGCCTAATTTCAATATTGCTGTGTCCCAAGAAAGAAGGAGGCTTGAGGGGGAGGGAGGGAGATAGGAGACCAGCCAGTAGGTAGAGCAGACAGAACATACATTTATCAATTAACCATCTTACGTGGGCACAGTTCATGGCACGCCAAAACAATTACAACAGTAATATCAAAGATCAATGATCATGAATCACCATAACAGATAAAATAATAATGAAAAACTCTGAAATATTACAATTACCAAAATGTGACACACAGACACAAAGTGAGAACATGCTGTTGAAAAAATGGTGTCAACAGATGGGACTCAACAGGCTTGCCACAAACCTTTGATTTGTCAAAAAACATACCATTTGGGAAGCCAAAAAAAACAGGGCATGCCTGTCTATAACTCTAGAGCTCAGAAAAGAGGCTTGGGCTAGAAATATAAATTTAGGAATCATCATCTCACAGATCATAGCACACAAAAATAAACTAAATGATTTTTGGTGACATACTACTTGATGCATTTAAAACCTTTTGATCTGCGCAGGACGCAGTGGCTCACGCCTGTAATCCCAGCACTTTGGGAGGCCGAAGCGGGCAGATCACAAGGTGAGAAGATCGAGACCATCCTGGCTAACACGGTGAAACCCCATCTCTACTAAAAATACAAAAAATTAGCTGGGCGTGGCTGCAGGCGCCTGTAGTCCCAGCTACTTGGGAGGCTGAGACAGGAGAATGGCATGAACCCGGGAGGCGGAGCTTGCGGTAAGCCGAGAGGGCGCCACTGCACTCCAGCCTGGGCAACTGAGCAAGACTCAGTCTCAAAACAAAACAAACAAAAAAAACCCTTTGATCTGGTTAATCCATAGTTAAGTATTATGTGGAGCAGTAGTGTATGAACAAACATACAGAAGAAAAAATAATTTCCCCAAACCAACTAGATTAAATTTTTAATATGGCTATTTAAAAATGTTTCAATTTGTATTATTTATGATTGATCCCTAATTTATGTGAGTTTAAAACTTGTCAATTAATATGCTCTAGAAACATTTAACCTCCATTGTAAATATTATAGTAATATAAATAATAGTTACCTTTAACTTAATGTTAGATAAACCTTCTTTTTCTATAATACTTCCAGAAAGCTGAATTGCAGAAGGAGAGTAATCAATTCCAGTAATATTAGAGAAACCAAATTTTGCCTAGAGAGAAATAATTTCATACTTTAGTATAAAATTTTAATATAATGTTTTGTTTATGAATTATAATATTCCTTTAGGACTAGGGTTATCTTATTTTTGTTGTAGAGAAAATGACATATAATCCAATAATTCATAATGCTTAAATTTTATTGTAGACTCTAAATAAAAACTGAAAGTGTATATACTATGACAATGCCTTTGTTTTCATAATATTTTATCTCTTTTTCAAAAGGAAATTCATGTTCTCAAAAATAATGAAAATATATGTATAAGCCCTCAGGCAAAAAAAGGTAACATTAACTTTTGATGCTGATAATTTCCAATTCACACATAAATTTGTCATATATTTTACTTAACCCAATTAAATTATATTAACAAAATCAATGCAAATGTAATAAGCTATCAATTTTTAAATTTTCCCTTCAGTGTAATTACACATTATGCAATTCTCCACCCGCCATGTGATTTTTAACCACCCTACACTTGTATACTACTTTTACATCTTTAAAAATATTTCATACATCCCATTAGATCTTTACATAAAACCTGTGAGGTAGGGTGGGCAGGTATCAGTATCCCCAAGAAGTTTCTTTAACTCACTGGACTTGAGAGTTAACCCATCTAGGCTGTGTAGTGTCTGTGGCAAAAGTATGGAAGCTTCTGGTCTTTACACACCCCCTAACAACACTAAACATTTTTAGACCAATGAGACTAAAAATAATTTCAAAGGAAACATGAAAAACAAAGTAAGTTACAAAGTACAGTATAGCCTGAAATTCCCTTCCTGCTCTTCACCATTTACTAAATGGTTACTTCCTTTAAAACTCAACCTACTGCCACATCAAATCCATGAAGACCTACCAAGTCTTTTTAACCCTAAGTAACTGATTCCTAATCTAAACTCAAGGAACAAGTATACCAATTACTTTCTACAGGTAGATTGCTCCCTTTATTTTTGTTTTTAATCTAAAGGTCTCTTTTTTGATGCCAACATTCTACCCTTTTAGTTGTATCCCTCCTTATTCCTTGAGATTCTCTCCCCATTTCCCTTAACTGCTTCTCTGGGAGACCTAGAACCCAGGATGAGTCTATTAACTGATTCTTACTGGTTCCTTCTTCTTTTATTTTTTTTTTTGAGACAGAGTCTCGCTCTGTCGACCAGGCTGGAGTGCAGTGGCACGATCTCGGCTCACTGAAAGCTCTGCCTCCCGAGTTCATGCCATTTTCCCGCCTCAGCCTCCCAAGTAGCTGGGACTATAGGCACCCGCCGCCATGCCCAGCTAATTTTGTTTTTGTATTTTTAGTAGAGATGGGGTTTCACCATGTTAGCCAGGATGGTCTTGATCTCCTGACCTCGTGATCCGCCTGCCTCGGCCTACCGGTTCCTTCTTCTCCCATGCCTGTTTATTCTTCTAGTACAACTTATAAAAATCACAAATAGATTTTTTAGGTTTCTAGAGGTATCACTCACGGCCTCAAACTATCTCCAATGTCTTTCACATTCAATTTCTGGCACCCAAAAATGAGCAGACATTCAAGGAAACAACCAAACCCAAGGAGAGAAATTGACTTTAGAAACAGACCCGACAGGAGACCCAAATAAATGAATTATCAGAAAAAGGTTTCAAGACAACTGACAGAAATGACAATGACAAGTGGGAGAATTCTAGCAGAGAACTGAAAACTACAACAGAGAAACAAACAGGGCCAGACACGGTGGCTCACGCCTATAATCCTAGCACTTTGGGAGGCGGAGGCAGGCAGACCACCTGAGGTCAGGAGTTCAAGATCAGCTTGGCCAAGACGGTGAAACCCCATCTCTACTAAAAACACAAAGATTAGCCAGGCTAATTTTGTAGTGGCAAGCGCCTATAATCCCAGCTACTCAGGAGGCTGAGGCAGGAGAATCGCTTGAACCCGGGAGGTGGAGTTTGCAGTGAGCTGAGATCACGCCACTGCACTCCAGCCTAGGCAACAGAACAAGACTCTTGTCTCAAAAAATAAATAAAAATAAATAAATAAATAAATAAATAACATAATTGAAAAATACAGTAATTAGGAAATTCAAGGGTGGGCTTGATAGCAGACTAGACACAGCAAAAAATAAAAAAAAAATCAGCAAAGAACAGTCAGAAGAAAATATCCCTGTTATACACAGAATGACAAAAGAATGGAAAATTAAAAACAGGAAAGAATATCAAAGACATAATATGGGCCAGGCATGGTGGCTCACGCTTGTAATCCTATCACTTTGGGAAACCAAGGCAAGTGGATCACCTGAGGTCAGGAGTTTCAGACCAGCCTGGCCAACATGGTGAAACCCGTCTTTACTAAAAATACAAAAATTAGCCAGGCATGGTGGTGGGCACCTGGAATTCCAGCTACTCAGGAGGATGAAGCAGGAGAATCGCTTGAACCTAGGAGGTGGAGGTTATAGTGAGCCAAGATCGCGCCATTGCACTCCAGCCTGGGCTACAAGAGCGAAACTCTGGCTCAAAAAAAAAAAAAAAGACAGACTATAGCACAGAAAATAAGATGTAACACATACACACACACGGTCATGTGTCATCATGGAGTGTACTTACAAAAACCTAAATGGTAGAGCCTACTGCACACTTAGGCTACATGGTATGGCTTATTACTCCTAGGCTACACACCTGTACAGCATTTTACTGTACCGAATACTGCAGGCAACTGTAGCACGATGGTATCTGTGTACCTAAAGATTTTTTTTTTTTTTTGAGACAGGGTCTCACTCTTGTAACTCAGGCTGGAGTGCAGTAGCACAATCATGGCTTACTGCAGCCTAGCCCCCTGGCTCAAACAATCCTCCCACCCCAGCCTCTCAAGTAGCTGGATAGGCTCATGCCACCACCATGCCTGGTTAATTTTTGTTTTTTTGTTTTTTTTTTTGTTTTTTTTTTGTAGAGACAGGGTTTCGCCAGGTTGCCCAAGCTGGTCTTCAACTCCTGAGCTCAAGTTATCCACCTGCCTTGGCCTCCCAAAGTGCTGGGATTACAGGCACGAGCCACTGTGCCCAGCCCTAAAGATATCTATACATAGAAAAGGTAAAAATACAGTATTATAATCTTATAGGACCACCATTGTATATGTGGTACATTTCAACTGAAACATTATTATGTAGTGTATGACTATATATACATACACGCACACACAACCCTCTACATCCACAGGGGTTCGAGACCAGCCTGGCCAACATGGTGAAACCCCGTCTCTACTAAAAATACAAAAATTAGCCAGGTGTGGTGGCACATGCCTGTAATCCCAGCTACTCGGGAGACTGAAGCAGGAGAATCACTTGAACCCCGGAAGCAGAGGTTGCAGTGAGCAGAGATGGCGCATGGCACTCCAGCCTGGGTGACGGCGCAAGACTCCGTCCCAAAAAAAAGAAAAAAGAAAAACAGAAACAGCTCAAAAACATCCAGGGAGTAGGGATGCGGGATATAAGGCGACAGATTACCTTTAAAAGGACAACAATAAGGCTTATAGCTAACAATAAGTGATAAAGAATGGAAGCCAGAAGACAGTAAAAGAAAAATAGTAACCTAAAATGATATAGCAAAAACATCCATCAAAAATGTAGGAAAAGTAACCATCAAAAATGTAGCTGATCAATGAAAAAGTAGTAAGTATAAGAAATGGTCTTCAGGCCGGGCGCGGTGGCTCACGCTTGTAATCCCAGCACTTTGGGAGGCCGAGGCGGGCGGATCACGAGGTCAAGAGATTGAGACCATGGTGAAACCCCGTCTCTACTAAAAATACAAAAAAAATTAGCCAGGCGTGGTGGCGGGCACCTGTAGTCCCAGCTACTCGGAGAGGCTGAGGCAGGAGAATGGCGTGAACCCGGGAGGCGGAGCTTGCAGTGAGCCGAGATTGCGCCACTGCACTCCAGCCTGGGCAACAGAGCAAGACTCCGTCTCAAAAAAAAAAAAAGAAATGGTCTTCAATGGCTGTTAATATAACAAAAAGATGAATGTTCTACACCAAATGTTCTACGTCACATATGCAAATATACACCAACACCTAGTAAGTTTACTTGCCAAAAAAAAAAAATCTAATAAAAATCTCTCGACCCCGGGTCAGCAATCTTTTTTTTTTTTTTTATGGAAACAGGGTTTCCTTCTGTCACCTAGACTGGAATGCAACAGCGTGATCACAGCTCACTGCAGCCGCAACCTCCCCAGGCTCAAGCGATTCTCCCACCTCAGCCTCCTGAGTAACTGGAATTACAAGGACACACCACCACACCTGGCTATTTTTCTGTGTCTTTAGTAGACACAGGGTTTCACCATGTTGCCCAGGCTGGTCTCAAACTCTTGAGCTCAAGCAAACCTTCCACCTTGGCCTCCCAAAGTGCTGGGATTACAGGTACGAGCCACCATGCCCAGCCAGCAACTGTTTTCTATAAAGAAAGAGAATAGTCAGGCGTGGTGGCTCTCGCCTGTAATCCCAGCACTCTTAGAGGCCAAGGTGGGTGGATCACGAGGTCAGGAGATCGAGACCATCCTGGCTAACACAGTGAAGCCCAGTCTCTACTAAAAAATACAAAAAATTAGCTGGGCATGGTGGCGGGCACGTGTAGTCCCAGCTACTCGGGAAGCTGAGGCAAGAGAATGGCATAAACCCAGGAGGCAGAGCTTGCAATGAGCCGAGATCACACCACTGCACTCCAGCACTCCAGCCTGGGTGACAGAGCAAGACTCCGTCTCAAAAAACAAAAAGAAACAGAACAAATATTTTAGGCTTTGCCAGCCATACAGTCTGTTACAACCAGTCAACTCTACCAATGCAGCACTTAAGCTGCCATAGACAATAAGCAAATGAATAAATGTGGCTGTATTCCAACAAATATTTATAAAAACAAAGGAAGTCCAGATTTGACCCATAGACTGTGGTTTGCTGACCCTTAATTTAGGTCTAATTTCCAACCTACAGACAACACAAGGGACAGAAACCATGTTAAATGCTATAGAGATGTAATTAGAAAATTCACATTGTGAAAAACCATTCGGACAAATGAACTACCTTCTACAAAAAATAAATCGTAATGGTAAATAAAGAAATCATGCAGTAAAAAATTAAGACATATCAACCAATTGCAATGTGTGGACTTAATAGCAAAATGAAGGTGCCAGAGAAAAAAATCAGTGAATCTGAAGACAGATCAATTGAAATATAACATTTGGCCGACAAAGACAAAAATGACTTTTAAAAAATTGAACAGAGATTCAGGGACCTGTGGAGCAATAGAAAAATTGACATTTCATGTGTATAGACTCCCAAAAGGAAAGGAGAAAGACAGTAATACAGAAAAAAATAGAAAAAACAAAAGCTAGAAATATCGCAAATCTGGCAAAAGACATAAAGCTTACAGATGCAAAAAGTTCAGTGAACACCAAATAGGATAAGCCAAAGAAATCCAGGCCGCAGCACACATCATAAGCAAACTGCAAAAAACAAAAGACAAAGAAAAAAATGTTAAAAGCATCCAGAAAAATGATGCATTCACAGGAAAACAACAATTCAAATGACTGCAGATTCCTCATGAGAAAACATGGAAGTCAAAAACAAGTGACGTAACTTTTTTTTTTTGAGATGGAGTCTTGCTCTGCCGCCAAGCTGGAATGCAGTGGCGCGATCTTGGCTCACTGCAACCCTTGCCTCCTGGGTTCAAGCTATTCCCCTGCCTCAGCCTCCTGAGTAGCTGGGACTACAAGGGCATGCCACCAGGCCCGGATAATTTTTTGTATTTTAGTAGAGATGGGGTCCCACCATGTTGGCCAGGATGGTCTCGATCTCCCGACCTCGTGATCTGCCCACCTCAGCCTCCCAAAGTGCTGGGATCACAGGTGTGAGCCACCGTGCCCGGCCCATAACATTTTTAAAGTACTGAAAGAAACAGCTAGCTCAGAATTCTATATTCAGGCCGGCTGTGGTGGCTCACGCCTGTTATCCCAGCACTTTTGAAGGCTGAGGCAGGCAGATCATCCGAGGTCAGGATTTCGAGACCAGCCCAGCCAACATGGTGAAACCCCATCTCTACTAAAAACACAAAAAGTAGCCGGGCGTGGTGGTGGACACCTATAATCCCAGCTACTCGGGAGGCTGAGGCAGAAGAATCGCTTGAATACAGAAGGCAAAGGTTGCAGTGAGCTGAGATTGTGAGATTGTGCCACTGCACTCCAGCCTGGGTGACAGAGTGAGACTGTGTCTCAAAAAAAAAAAAAAAAAAAAGGATTCTATATTCAGCCAAAAAAAAAAAAAAACAAACAAACACTCCTTAGGAATGAAGGTGAAATAAAGCTATTCTCAGGTAAACGAAAACAAAAAAAATTTGTTGCAAGAAAACCCTCTCTAAAATAATTTCCAAGAAGAATTTCTTAGACAGAAAGAAAAAAAAAGCTCAGAAGATCCAGAATACAAAGGTGAAATAAATATCTAGGTGAATATAATTAAATATTCTTCTCCTAGTGTATTCCTTAAAATGTTTGAAAAAGATCATAATATTATCTAATGGAATTTTCAACATAAAGGTAATAGTAAAGACAACTACAACCTAAAGGTGAAAGATCAAGAACCCAACATGATAAGGTTTTCACATTCCACTTATAGTGGTAAAATACTGATTCCAAGGAGATTTTGACAACTATATATATTGTAATCTACACAGGAACCACTAGAAAAGCCATACGAAAAGGCGCAGTCAACTGCTTAAAGCAACCACTAAAACAGCCATATGCAAAGAGATATATATTCAAGAAGATACACATAAATTAAAATGAAATACTAACAAATGTTTGAATAAACCAACACCAGCAGGAAAGGAAAAAGAGAAGAATAAAAAACAGGTAAGGCCAGGCACAGTGGCTCAAGCCTGTAATCCCAGCACAAAGGGAGGCTGAAGCGGGCAGATCACCTGAGGTCAAGAGTTCAAGACCAGCCTGGACAACAGGGCAAAACCCCATCTGTACTAAAAATACAAAAAGTAGCCGTGTGTGGTGGCGGGTACCTGTAATCCCAGCTACTCAGGGAGGCTGAGGCAGGAGAATCGCTTGAACCCAGGAGGTGGAGGTTTCAGTGAGCCGAGATCCCTCCATTGCACTCCAGCCTGGGCAACATGAGTGAAACTCTGTCTCAAAAAAAAAAAAAAAAAAAAGAAAAACAGAGGTAAAAAAGGGAAAACAATAAAATATAGACCTAAATCCAAACATATCAATAATCACATTGAACATAAATGTTCTAAATACACCAGTTAAAGGTTAGAGATTGTTAGAATAGATAAAAATAAGTACCAACTATATGCTGGCTACAAGAAATTCACTTCAAATATAATAGTAAGGTAAGTTAAAAGTAGAAGGATGGAAAACGATATAACGTGTAGAAACTAAACAAAAAGGGGCTGAACATCATGTCCACTCGGATGGCTATAATTTAAAAGACAGATAATAAAAAGTATTGGTGAGAATGTAGGGAAAAAACTTTTTTTCTTTTTTGAGACAGTCTGACTCTGCCTCCCAGGCTGGAGTGCAGTGGGGCCATCTCGGCTCACTGCAACCTCCACCTCCCAGGTTCAAGCAATTCTCCCACCTCAGCCCCCTGAGTAGCTGTGACTACTCAGGCACACACCACCACGTCTGGCTAATTTTTGTATCTTTTGGTAGGGACAGGGTTTCACCATGATGGCCAGGCTGGTCTCAAACTGCTGACCTCAAGTGATCCACCAGCCTTGGCCTCCCAAAGTGCTGGGACTGCAGGCATAAGCCACTGTGCCCAGCCAAGAATATGGAGGAATTTAAACTTTCATGTATTGCTGATGGAAATTTAAAATGGTGCAGCCACTGTGGAAAACAGTCTAGCAGCTCCTTAAAAGGTTAAACTTACCGAGTATGCTTAACTGGCGTATGACCCAACAATTTCACTCCTAATACCCAAGAGAAGTGAAAACATATGTACACACAAAAACTTACACATGAATTTTCCTTTTTTGTTTTTGGAGATAAGGTCTCACTCTGTCACCCAGGCTGGAGTGCAGTGGCATAATTATGGCTCACTGCAGCCTCGACCTCCTCAGGCTCAGGTGATCCTCCCACTTCAGCCTCCCAAGTAGCTGGGACTACAGGTGCACTCGCCACCAACCAAACCTGGCTAAATTATTTTATTTATTTATTTTTTGGAGACAGAGTTTCACTCTAGTTGCCCAGGCTGGAGTGCAATGGCACAATCTCGGCTCACCGCAAACTCCGCCTCCCAGGTTCAAGTGATTCTCCTGCTTCAGCCTCCCTTGTAGCTGGGATTACAGGCATGCACCACCACGCCCAACTAATTTTATATTTTTAGTAGAGACAAGGTTTCTCCATGTTGGTCAGGCTGGTCTTAAACTCCTGACCTCAGGTGATCCGCCCACCTCGGCCTCCCAAAATGCTGGGATTACAGGTGTAAGCCACCACACCTGGCGATACATACATTTTTCAAGTTCACATGAAAAATTCCCCAAGACACACTATATCTTGGGTCTTAAAACAAACCTTAACAAATTTAAAAGGATTGAAATCATACAAATCATATAAGGCATGTTATCTGACTATAACTGAATTAGACTATAAATCTGTACCAGAAACATAACAGAAAAATCCCAAAAACATGGAAATTAAACATATTTCTAAATAACTCATGGATAAAAGAAAAAAATTAGAAAAATTAGAAAATATTTTGGACTGAATAAAAATACAACAAATCAACAATTTAAAAAAAATTTAGGTGAGGTGTAGAACAATTTTTTAAAATATAATATATCAAAATTTGGGGGATGCAGCAGTGCTTACTGATAAATTCATAGCATTCATAGTGTTAAATAATTTCATTAGAAAAGTCTCAAATCAATAACCTAAGCTTCCACCTTAAGAAAGTAAAAAACGGAGGCCAGGCGTGGTGGCTCATGCCTGTAATCCCAGCACTTTGGGAGGCTGAGGTGGGTGGATCACGAGGTCAGGAGATCGAGACCATCCTGGCTAACACAGTGAAACCCTGTCTCTACTAAAAATACAAAAAAATTAGCCGGGCGTGGTGGCAGGCGCCTGTAGTCCCAGCTACTCAGGAGGCTAAGGCAGGAGAATGGTGTGAACCCTGGGGGGCGGAGCCTGCAGTGAGCCAAGATCACACCACTGCACTCCAGCCTGGGCGACAGCGAGACTCCATCTCAAAAAAAAAAAAGAAAGTAAAAAAAGGAACAAAGTAAAATCAGGAAGAAAAAAAAATAGAACTCAATGAAATTAAAAACATAAAAATAGGCAGGGCAGGGTAGCTCACACCTGTAATCCCAGAACTTTGGGAGGCCAAGATGGGTGGATCACCTGAGGTCAGGAGTTCGAGACCAGCCTGGACAACATGGTGAAACACTGTCTCTACTAAAAATACAAAAATTAGCGGGGCATGGTGACACACACCAATAATCTCAGCTACTCAGGAGGCTGAGGCAGGAGAATTCCTTGAACTCCAAAGGCAGAGGTTGAAGTGAACCAAGATCACACCACTGCACTACAGCCTGGAAGACAGAGCAAGATTCCATCTTTAAAAAAAAGGTCTAAATGTAAAAGGTAGGCTGGGCGCGGTGGCTCACCCCTGTACTCCCAGCACTTTGGGAAGCCGGGGGGCGGGGGGCAGATCATGAGATCAGGCGTTTTAGACCATCCTGGCCAACATGGTGAAAGCCCATCTCTACTAAAAATACAAAAATTAGCTGGGCGTGGTGGTGCACGCCTGTAGTCCCAGCTACTCGGGAGGCTGAGGCAGAAGAATCGCTTGAAACCAGGAGGCAGAGGTTGCAGCGAGCCAAGATCATGCCACTGCACTCCAGCCTGGTGACAGAGCAAGACTCCGTCTCAAAAAGAAAAGAATGTAAAAGGTAAAATGTTAAAACTTTAAACAAAAACACAGGAGAAGTTCTAAGTGACCCTGGGTTAGGCAGAGTCCTTTAATATGACAACAAAAGCATGATCCAAAAAAGGAAAAAATTAATTGGACTTCATCAAAATTAAGAACTGCTCTTCAGAAGATACTGTTAAGTGAATGAAAAGATAAGCCAAAGAATAGAAGAAAACATCTGCAAATCTTGTACCTGGTGAAGAACTTATATCCAGAATACGTTAAAAATTGTCAAAACTTAATAAGTAAACAATCCAACTTAAAAATGGGCAAAAGATCTGAACAGACATTTTACTAAAGAAGATATACAGGCCGGGCGTGGTGGCTCACACTTGTAATCCCAGCACTTTGGGAGGCCAAGCTGGGTAGATCACCTGAGGTCAGGAGTTCGAGGCCAGCCTAGCCAACATGGTGAAACCCTATGTCTACTAAAAATACAAAAAAATTAGCCGGACGTGCTGGCACACACCTGTAATCCCAGCTACTCAGGAGGCTGAGGCAGGAGAATCACTTGAACCCTGCAGGTGGAGGTTGCAGTGAGCCGAGATCATGCCACTGCACTCCAGCCTGGGCAACAGAGCAAGACTCTGTCTCAAAAAAAAAAAAAAGATACACAAGTGGCAAACAAGCACACAAAAAGGTGCTCAACATCATTACTCATTAGAGAAATGCAAATTAAAACCGTAAGAAGCTACTACAGTTAATATCAAAAACAGCCTACTATATGATGATAGAAGTGACAGCAGTGGTCACCTTTAGAAGGGAAGGAGTGGGAGGGGCCATAAGGAAGCTCCTATGGTACTAGAAATGTCTTATTTTTTGGTCAGGTTGGTGAATAACACAAGGGGTTCATTTTGTATCACTTATGCTCACCTTTCTACATAAACTACACTTCAATTAAGAAGTTCAGGGCCGGGCGTGGTGGCTCACACCTGTAATCCCAGCACTTTGGGAGGCCAAGACGAGCAGATCACAAGGTCAGGAGATCAAGACCATCCTGGCTAACACGGTGAAACCCCGTCTCTACTGAAAATACAAAAACTTAGCCGGGTGTGGTGGTGGGCGCCTGTAGTCCCAGCTACTCGGGAGGCTGAGGCAGGAAAATGGCGTGAATCCGGGAGGCGGAGCTTGCAGTGAGCTGACATCGCCCCACTGCACTCCAGCCTGGGGGACAGAGTGAGACTCTGTCTCAACAAAAAAAAAAAAAAAAAAAAAGAAGTTCAGGCCAGGCAGAGTGGCTCACACCTGTAATCCCAGCACTCTGGGAGGCTGAGGCAGGCAGATGGATTACCTGAGGTCAGGAGTTTGAGAACAGCTGGCCAACATGGCAGAACCCCATCTCTACTAAAAATACAAAAATTAGCCAGGCATGGTGTACGCCTGTAATCCTAGCTACTGAGGAGGCCAAGGCAGGAAAATCGCTTGAACCCAGGAGGCAGAGGTTGCAGTGAGCTGAGATGGCACCAATGCACTCCAGCCTGGGTGACAGAGCAAGACTCTGTCTCAAAAAAAAAAAAAAAAAAAAAGAAAAGAAAAGAAAAGGAAAAGAAAAATTCACCTCAAAAAAGAAAAACACTTCCCAAAAACGACCCCTTATCTATGTGGTTTCACCAGTGAACTCTAACAAACACTTAAGGAAGAAGTAACACCGTTTTTTTTTTTTTTTGAGACGGAGTCTCGCTCTGTCACCCAGGCTGGAGTACAGTGGCACAATCTCGGCTCACTCAGCTCACTGCAAGCTCTGTCTCCGGCTTCACGTCATTCTCCTGCCGCAGCCTCCCAAGTAGCTGGGACTACAGGCACCTGTCAACACTTCCAGCTAATTTTTTGTATTTTTAGTAGACAGGGTTTCACTGTGTTAGCCAGGATGGTCTCGATCTCCTGACCTCATGATCTGCCCACCTCGGCCCCCCAAAGTGCTGGGATTACAGGCATGAGCCACCGCGCCCAGCCAGTAACACCATTCTTTTTTTTTTTTTTTTTTTTATTAGAGACGGAGTTTCACTGTGTTAGCCAGGATGATCTCGATCTCCTGACCTCGTGATCCGCCCGCCTCGGCCTCCCAAAGTGCTGGGATTACAGGCGTGAGCTACCGCGCCCGGCCACCAACACCATTCTTAAAATTTCAAAAAATAGAATTTCAACTAATAATACCAGCATAACCTGAAACCAGAACTTGACAATAGCATCACAAGAAAATTACAGGACAATCCCCAGCAGGAGAGAGCTGCAAAAATCCTAAACAAAATATTAAACTGAATCTAGTGGCATATATAAGTTTGGTTTATTCCAGAAATGCAGTTAACATTTGAAAATGGGCCAATGTAATTCATCAACATTAACAGACTATAAGAGAAAAATCACTTTATTATCTTGATAACAGGAAAAACATTTGACAAACAACAAGATTCATAAGAAACACACACACAGCCAGGTGTGGTGTTGGGTGCCTGTAATCCCACCTACTTGGGAAGCCGAGGCAGGAGAATTGCTTGAGCCCAAGTGTTCAAGGCTGCAGGGAGTTATGCTCACACCACTGCACTCCAGCCTGGGAAAAAGAGCGAGGCTCCGTCTCTAAAATTTAAAAAAAAAAAAAAAAAAAAAAAAAAAAAAAAAAGACAGAAACCAGCCAGGTGTTGGAGGCTCACACCTGTAATCCTAGCACTTTGGGAGGCTAAGGCAGGCAGATCACCTGAGCTCAGGAGTTTGAGACCAGCCTAGGTAACATGACGAAATCCCATCTCAACTAAAAATACAAAAAATTAGCTGGATGTGGTGGCGCCCACTTGTAATCCCAGCTACTGGGGAGGCTAAGACACGAGAATCACTTGAACCTGGGAGGCAGAGCTTGCAGTGAGCCAAAACTGTACCACTGCACTCCAGCCTGGGTGACAGAGTGAGAGTCCGTTTCAAAAAAAAAAAAAAGAAACACACATACACACATACACATACACACACACACACACACACACACACACACACACACACACCCTCTTAGCAAAGCAGGAATAGCTTCCTTAATCTGATATGGAGTTATCTACAAAACAAATAGCTAACATCACACCTAAGACTGAAATACTGAAAGCATTTTCTGAAAAGGGAAAAGAAGACAAGGATGCCTTCTGTCACCACTTCTTTTCAACATTCTACTGGAGGTCCTAGACAGTGTAATAAGAGGAAAAGTTATAAAGGATTGGGAAGGAAAAAATAAAATTGCCACTATTCACAGTGTACATAATTATACGTGAAGAAAGCCTAAAATAATCTACAAACTGACCAGGCACGGTGGCTCACACCTGTAATCCTAGCACTCTGGGAGGCCAGGGCGGGTGGATCACTTGAGGTCAGGAGTTCAAGACCAGCCTGGCCAATATGGTAAAACCCTGTCTCTACTAAAAGTACAAAAAAATTACCCGGACATGGTGGCATGCGCCTATGGTCCCAGCTACTTGGGAGGCTAAGAGGCAGGAGAATTGATTGAACCCAGGAGGCAGAGGCTGCAGTGAGCTGAGATCGCACCACTGCACTCTAGCCTGGGCTACAGAGTGAAACTCCATCTCAAAAAAAACAAAAAGAAAGAAAAAGAAAAGAAAAGAATCTACAAGCTATTAATCTCAAAGGATAAATCATTAGCCTCTACCAGTAAACTATTAAAACCTAAAAGAACCTATATAGGTAAAGAAAGAATCAATGAAACTGATATAATTGTACAAAGGAGTTTTTTTTTTTTTGAAACCTCTCACTCTCGCCCAGGCTGATCTCGGCTCACAGCAAACTCCACCTCCCGGGTTCACACCATTCTCCTGCCTCAGCCTCCTGAGTAGCGGGGACTATAGGCGCCCGCCACCACTCCCGGCTAATTTTTTCTATTTTTAGTAGAGACGGGGTTTCACCGTGTTAGCCAGGATGGTCTCAATCTCCTGACCTTGTGATCCACCTGCCTTGGCCTCCCAAAGTGCTGGGATTACAGGCATGAGCCACAGCGCCCGGCCACAAAGGAATCTTATATGGCAATAAAAATGAACTACATAGTGAGGCATAATGGCGTGCGTCTGTAATCCCAGCTACTCATGAGGCTGAGGCACGAGAGCCACTTGAACCCAGGTGGTGAAGATTGCAGTGAGCCGAGATCGTGCCACTGCACTCCAGCCTGGGTGTCAGAGCCAAGACTCCATCTCAAAAAAAAAAAAAAAAAAAAAAAAAAAGGCTGAAAGACACCAGGAATAGCTCATCTTAAAGAGTTTCATTTATACCTTCAAAAACAGGCAAATTAATCTGATGTTAAAACTCATCTTTTGTTCATGATTGGTAGATAGTGGTTACTTTTAAAAAGGAAGGAGGGCCAGCCTGGGCAACATAGTGAGTCCTTGTCTCTACAAAACATGAAAAAATGAGGCGACAGGATCGCTTGAGCCTGAGAGGTTGAGGCTACAATGTGCCATGATCGCACCAGTGCACTCCTACCTGGGTGACAAAGCCTGAAAAAAAAAAAAAGAAGAAAGGAGTAATAATTGGTAGGGAGTTCAAGGGGAATTTCTAGAGTTCTTTAATATTTTACATCTTGACCAGGTGATTGTTATGTGGATGTATTCACTTTCTGATAATTCATTTAGCTGTACACTTCTGATTTGTGCACTTTAATGTACACGTACTATATCTCAATGTTTCAGAAAGGGTTATTTCAAGTTCTTCTAATCATATTCCACTACTAAAAACATTTTAACAATTCCCCATAGCCTAAATGCAAAATCGAAGGTCTTAAGCATGGCAAAGCATAATATGGTTCCCATCTTTAACTTAATCCTCATGTCTGTCCATCCCCATGTATACTTTGTATTTCAATTTATCAAATTATTTACAGGCCCAGAACATAAAATACTGCTTCAGCCTTCATGCCTTTAGATAATATTTCCATTAGTTGAAATCTTCTCCCTCTTTACACTCCACTAGGTCACCATACTGTCCCTGAAATTTCCACCCAACTTGGATATTTACTCCTCCAAGATGCTTCCCTATCCCTCCACTCCAAAATTAATCACCCTCTTTTCTATATTCAGTGTATTACTGCATGCATCAAGTGATAGCACAACTGTCCATATGTCAGTCCATACTCTATTGTAATGTAAACAATTCAAGCACAAAGTCTAAATTTTCCTGTTGCCAATGCCAAACATGAGGCTTGGCATGTGGTGGTTATTTAACAAATTTTCACTCTTATGTTTATTTCTGTACTAATTAAGACTGTAAAACTATCTAGGATGAAGCCTAAGTCTTATAATTCCTCCATAGCACACAGCATAGCAAGAGCACACCACAGGCACTCTACAGTGATGGTTTAGCTAGCAGTGGAATGTTTACCAATACACAGTTCCATGGATAAAATGCGCTTTTCAAACCATATGCTTACCTAAGATAAGATACGTATGTCCTACTGGAATTGCAAAAGGTCATCTTTATATATATATATAAATACATTTCCAGAGTTTTGAGCTACAAGAAACCAATAGCAATCACCTAGTCACAACCCTTAGGAAAGAACAGAAGCCTAGAAAAATTAAGTGGCTTATTCAAGGTTAAGGCTATAGCCAAAAGGATCAACACTAGGACTCAGATTGCCTAGGTTCTCTCACAATCCATGCAGCCTCCCTTTTGTACTATGTGACTTCTCCAAGTGTGACTGCTTTACTATTTTATATTTAGATGGTTAATATCCTCAACTGCAGGGCCTTTAAAATTTTTCCTTTTAAAATTTGTCTCTAACAAACAAATACTAAAAGTACCAACAAGTTCAACCAGGAAAACACCATTTCCAGTTCCAATATCAAGCACTGAAGCATCCAGTGGAATCTTGTGTTTCTGCATCCACCTTATTAGTCGATTCATACTCTCTTCTCCAAACCTGTTAGAGAGAATCAGTCAAATAACTGAGGGATACAGAGCAAAAGTCACCACTATATTCCATTTAAGCTATTTATACCATATGCTCAAACTCTTACTTGAAAGTGAAAACATCTGTGACTGCTTAAGCTTTGTCTCTACTGTAATTTAGGAGAAACCATCTCCAGGAATACAACAGAATAGACAAGGTCAGTATGTTATTTACTAACATTTCTCTGTATCAGCATTAACACTTGTATGTGTTGGTGGCTCAGAATTTCATTGTTTATTGACAAAGGACAACTATAGGGTGAAATGCTGTCATCAAACGTAAATGTGAGATATTAAAAGAGGGCTCACCCCCATTCTCCCAACACTTTGGAAGGCCACGGTGGGAGGACTGCTTGAGGCCAGGAGTTCGAGACCAGCCTGGGTAACACAGTGAGACCCTGTCTCCACAAAAAAGAAAATTTGCTGGGCATGGTGGCATGCAACTATAGTCCCAGCTACCCAGGAGGCTGTGGCGGGAGGATCACTTGGGCCCAGGAGGTCCAGGTTGTAATGAGTTACGATGATCATGCCACTGTACTCCAGCCTGGATGACAGAATGATACCCCACCTCTCTTAAAAAAAAAAAAAAAAGTTAAAAAAAAATAATAATAAAAGAAGAGACATACTTTAAATCTACCCACTAAAGCCAGACTTAATCCAGGGTTCCCAGGATTTTTAGGCTTTCTTTGGGTATAAGCACTTGAATATATGCATTTTTTTTTTTTTTTGAGATGGAGTCTCACTCTGTCACCCAGGATGGAGTGCAGTGGCACGATCTCGGCTCACTGCAAGCTCCGCCTCCCAGATTCACGCCATTCTCCTGCCTCAGCCTCCCCAGTAGCTGGGACTACAGGCGCCCGCCACCACGCTTGGCTAATATTTTGTATTTTCAGTAGAGACGGGGGTCTCACCGTGTTTGCCAGGATGGTCTCGATCTCCTGACCTCGTGATCTGCCTGCCTCGGCCTCCCAAAGTGCTGGGATTACAGGCATAAGCCACCGCGCCCGGCAAATATATACGTATTTTTTTAAACACACACACATATACATACAATCTTCTTGATTATAACTTGATTCTTTTCCTAACTCACCAGATTTCACCTGTATCTCCATATTCTCGGAAAGTTTGCAGTTCTCTCTCATAGACAGCATCCCAACTATGTAAACAATGAAATGCAAAGCAAGACTCTTGAATTAAACTGTATTATGAATTAAATGTATGTTTCTAACACATTACAGAGCTATTTATGACAGAAGTTTAAACATCGCTAGTGTTATTAATAAATACACATAGTTCAATCTTTTAACATCCTTGAGTTAAAAGAAGGAAATACATGGGCAAGCAGAATACGTTTATACTGTACATGTAAAGCATTTAGGACAATATCTGATGCACAACAGTAAGTTTTAGCCTAAAAAACACAGAGACATTTGTTCACGTATCCGTAAGTCCCTGACCCAAGTTCAAAATTTGATGAAACAACCACATCTGGTCTCAAGTGTGCAGGCACACAGTCTCTTTCCTGTGCTATTTGTCTCTGCCTATTCCAGTCTTCTAGCCCTCCGTTTAAATTTTCTCTGGACGCTTTTCTTTTTTTGAGACGGAGTCACGCTCTGTCGCCAGGCTGGAGCGCAGTGGCGTGATCTCGGCCCACTGCAAACTCCGCCTCCCGGGTTCAAGCGATTCTCCTGCCTCAGCCTCCCGAGTAGCTGGGACTACAGGTGTGCGCCACCACACCCCTCTAATTTTTGTATTTTTAGTAGAGACCGGGTTTCACCATGTTGGTCAGGCTGGTCTCGATCTCCTGACCTTGTGATCCGCCCGCCTCGGCCTCCCAAAGGGCTGGGATTACAGGCGTGAGCCACCACGCACCCGGCCCTCTGAATCCTTTTCATTTGCCATCTCTTTTCCTACAATGATTCTCTAGAATCCCTGCTCCCTCTCATCCCGCCAATTTACCTCTCCCCAACTGTTCCCTGCAATCATTCATCCACCCACCTTGATTCATTTAATAATTCCTGAGCGTCTGTTTTAGGTCAGATCGCTTTCTCTCACCCCAAAATCCCCCACTATCTCCCCGCTCCCGCCTCGGGTCATCCGCTATTCCCACCCCACTTCCAGCTCCCACATCCCTCCCCTCCTACTCAGCCTTTTCGGCTCCCAGGCCCAGCACTTCTCCCTCGGTCTCTCACTCTCGCCGACCAGCCCTATTCTCCAGCCTCGCCCTCTCCCCCTTTCCCCCAAGCCTGGCCCTCAGGTTCGAGACTCCCAAAAGGCCTCCCAGGAGCAAAGCCTGTCCCGCACCCACAAGCCCCTTGGGCTCCAATCCCTTGAAAAGTCGGTTAACTGCGCAGGGCGACCCCTAGGAATTCCACTCTTCGAAATCCCCGTGAGCCCCCGCCAGGTGGCCCTGCTCCCGTCACGCCCCCGAGGGTCTCCCTGTCCCTGAGCCCCGGGTCTCCACCCCGCCGTCCCCTTCTCGGGGCCCAGGCGGGGCGGCACGGCTCATCCTCCCCTGCCCAGCGTCACACTCACTGCTCGCGGGTCCCCAGCGCCGACGGGACGAAACCGTCCTCCCCGGCACTGCCCTTGTCCGACCGCGCCGCCACCGCAGCGCTACCGCCGCCGTCAGCGACCGAGCTCATTTCGCTCCACGTCCTGGACGGCCGTTGGGGCCGCCATAGAGACGGGGCACAGGCAGAGCGGACGAGCGGCCGGCGCCTCTAGGCGGCGGGAGGCCGCCCTCTCGACTGCTCCAGTCCCCGCGCTGGGGCTGGGATGCGGTCGCGACGCCCTCCGCGCTGCCCCCGGCTCCCTGCGCCGGCGCGGACCATGCGCTCTACCCACAGCGTTAGTGGCATCCCCTTCGTCGAGGTCCAAGAGCGGCTGTATTTGGGGACTGCTATTTGTGAGGGACCATTAGAGGTATTGCATTTTGGAAAACGGCTAGCTTCCGCACCGTGGACACCTAAAGCCGACGCCGCTCTACCCAAACGCAGAAATCACTTCACCTCTCCACCGAGTGCGCCCGTCTGCGAAGCGGGTGAGAGCGTCCATCCAGTTATTTGGCTCCTTGGCGAGAGGCCAACTTCGTTTCTGGCTAAGATTCTGACTTGAAAACTGCGTTCTGGCCTCTTGTGACTTGATGTCACCGGTAGACGTGGAAATTTATCTCCAGGGAAAGGAATGCCCTGAAACTCTCCACAATACGCCAAACACGGGGATCAGTGTGCTGTGAAAGAAAGACTGCTAAGTGAGAGGATGCCCGGATAAACCTAGCTCTGCCTCGACCCAGGCACCTGGCCTTGCTTAAGTTTTGTTTTGTTTTGTTTTGTTTTGTTTTGTTTTTTGAGACGAAGTTTCGCTCTTGTCGCCCAGGTTGGAGTGCAATGCAATGGCGCGATCTCGGCTCACCGCAACCTCCGCCTCCCGGGTTCAAGCGATTCTCCTGCCTCAACTTCCCGAGTAGCTGGATTACAGGCGTGCGCCACCACGCCAGGCTAATTTTGTATTTTTTTTTTTTTGACGGAGTCTCGCTCTGTCGCCCAGGCTGGAGTGCAGTGGCTCCATCTCGGCTCGCTGCATGCTCCGCCTCCTGGGCTCACGCCATTCTCCTGCCTCAGCCTCCAGAGTAGCTGGGACTACAGGCGCCCGCCACCACGCCCGGAGAATTTTTTGTATTTTTTTTTAGTGGAGACGGGGTTTCACCGTGTTAGCCAGGATGGTCTCGATCTCCTGACCTCGTGATCCACCCGCCTCGACCTCCCAAAGTGCTGGGATTACAGGCGTGAGCCACCTCGCCCGGCCTAATTTTGTATTTTTAGTAGAGATGGGGTTTCTTCATGTTGGTCAGGCTGGTCTCGAAGTCCCGACCTCAAGTGATCCGCCCGCCTCGGCCTCCCAAAGTGCAGGGATTACAGGCGGGAGCCACCGCGCCTGGCCTCTTGTCTAAGTCTTAACCTCTGTGTGTTTCCTCCCTGTACCATGTCAGAACTGGACGGTGACTTTGTTCCACAAGACTGCTCCCAACCCGCGAACCGGAGATTGCATCTGCCTCTGGGTCTGACTGCCATTGGTAGATCTGCAGTATAATACAAGAGATCTTACGGGCCAAAGTCTGGGGTATTTTCTGTAGTAGCTATGAAATACTGCTGGCCCTATGTCCTAGGCAAGGCCCTCAAAGGCCCCTAGCGAGACTGCCTTCCAACCAAAAGGAATTGTTTGCTAGGCCACGTTTCTGTTGTCTTGGCAGACAGAAGCCCAGTAACAGGTCCCTAAAGATAAAATAGCATCAGAAAACCTTCCTAGGATCGGATGCTCATCTCTGCTATACATAGTGTTCTGAGATCTTCAGGCAGCCACTAGTGATAGGGTAAGATAAAAGGCAAATGGGAGGCCGGACACGGCGGCTCACGCCTGTAATCCCAGCACTTTGGGAGGCCAAGGCAGGCAGATCACGAGGTCAGGACATAGAGACCATCCTCGCCGACATGGTGAAACCCTCTCTACTAAAATACAAAAAATTAGCCAGGCATGGTGACGCGTGCCTGAAGTCCCAGCTACTTGGGAGGCTCAGGCAGGGGAATCATTTGAACCTGGGAGGCGGAGATTGCAGTGAGCTGAGATCGCGCCACTGCACTCCAGCCTGGCGACAGAGTCTCCAAAAAAAAAAAAAAAAAAGGCAGATGGAAATCCTTGTGCGTAATGATTAAAGAAAAGGCCGGGCGCAGTGGCTCAAGCCTGTAATCCCAGCACTTTGGAAGGCCGAGGCAGGCGGATCACCTGAGGTCAGGAGTTCCAGACCAGTCTGGCCAACATGGCGAAACCCCATCTCTACTAAAAAGACAAAAATTAGCCAGGCATGGTGGCAGTTGCCTATAATCCCAGCTACTCAGAAGGCTGAGGCACGAGAATTGTTTGAACCAGGGAGGCGAAGGTTGCAGTGAGCCAGGACTGCACCACTGCACTCCAGCCTGGGCGACAGAGTGAAACTTTGTCTCAAAAATAAATAAATAAATAAAATTCAAGAAAGAACTTAAGTAACCTTATTACAGAGCAATAAAACCACCGGATGCCACGGCCAATTAGTGCTGCCCTGGGCAAGCGGTTGTTTTGATCTTTTCTAGGTTCTAGATGCTAGAGAAAGCAAGCTTGAGTGGGGCTGAGTGAGCCTTTAAAAGTTTTAGGTCAGCCGGGTGCTGTAGCTCACGCCTGTAATCCCAGCACTTTGGGAGGCCGAGGCGGGCGGATCACAAGGTCAGGAGATCGAGACCATCCTGGCTAACATGGTGAAACTCCGTCTCCACTAAAAATACAAAAAAAATTATCTGGGCGCGGTGGAGGGCGCCTGTACTCCCAGCTACTTGGTAGCTGAGGCAGGAGAATGGCGTGAACCCGAGGGGAAGCTTGCAGTGAGCCCAGATCGCACCACTGCACTCCAGTCTGGCCGACAGAGCGAGACACAGTAATCCCAGCTACTCAGGAGGCTGAGGCAGGAGAATCGCTTGAACCCTGGAGGTGGAGGTTGCAGTGAGCTGAGATAGTGCCACTGCACTCCAGCCTGAGTGACAGAACGAGACTGTCTCAAAAATAAATACATAAAATAAAATATAATAAAATAAAATATAAAATAAAAGGGGCCTACTTCATTAGGTATTAAATCTGTTCTCTGGCAAAAAAAAATTAATGAAATAAAATCAGCCTACATCACAGTGTTGTTAGGAAGATTAGATAAGTTCATAGACCGTGCATGTACAGAGTGTAGAACAGAGCCTGATACAGTCTGTTCAGTAGATATTATCATTCTTAGTGACTTCTTTTGTTAATTTTTTAAAATTATTTTTTAAAGTTTTTGTGGGGCTGGGCGCAGTGGCTCATGCCTGTAATCCCAGCACTTTGGGAGGCAGAGGCAGGCGGATCATGAGGTCAGGAGTTTGAGACCAGCCTGACCAACATGGTGAAACCCCATCTTTACTAAAAATACAAAAATTAGCTGGGCATGGTGACGTAATCCCAGCTACTCAGGAGGCCGAGGCAGGAGAATTCTCTTGAACCCGGGAGGCGGAGCTTGCAGTGAGCCGAGATCACGCTACTGCACTCCAGCCTGGGCAACAGAGTGAGTCTCCATCTCAAAAATAAATAAAAAAATAAAATTTGGCCGGGCGCGGCGGCTCAAGCCTGTAATCCCAGCACTTTGGGAGGCCGAGGCGGGCGGATCACAAGGTCAGGAGATCGAGACCATCCTGGCTAACATGGTGAAACCCCGTCTCTACCAAAAATACAAAAAATTAGCCGGGCGTGATGGCGGGTGCCTGTAGTTCCAGCTACGTGGGAGGCTGAGGCAGGAGAATGGCGTGAACCCGGGAGGTGGAGCTTGCAGTGAGCCAAGATCGTGCCACTGCACTCCAGCCTGGGCGACAGAGCAAGACTCTGTCTCAAAAAAAAATAAAATAAAATAAAAATAAAATAAAATTTTTGTGGGTACATAGGTGTATATATTTAGGGGTACATGAGATGTTTTGATACGGGCATGCAGCATGAAATAAGCACATTGGAGAAAGGGGTATCCATCCCCTCAAGCATTTATCCTTTGAGTTATAAACAATACAATTACATTCTTTAAGTCATTGTGAAATATACAATTAAGTTATTATTGACTATAGGCACCCTATTGTGCTATCAAATAGTAGGTCTTATTCATTCTTTTTTTTTTTTTTTTTTTTTACCCATTAACCATCCCCGCTCCCCTCCAACCTCCCACTATCCTTCCCAGCCTCTGGTAACCATCCTTCTACTTTATATGTCCATGAGTTCAGTTGATTTGATTTTTAGATCCCACAAGTAAGTGAGGACGTGATGTTTGTCTCTGTGCCTGGCTTATTTCACTTAACATAATGACCTGCAGTTCCATCCATGTTGTTGCAAATGATCACGTTTCTGTTGTCTTGGCAGACAGACAACATTGGCCCTCATTCTTTTTTGTGGACTCCCTCGTGTCTATGTGCTACTTTTGCTTTATCCATTCACATGTTGTTAGACACTCAGGTTGCTTCCAAACCTTAGCTATTGTAAACACTGCTGCAACAAACATGGGTGTGCAGTTATCTCTTCGATATACTGATTTCCTTTCTTTGGGGTACATACCCAGCAGTGGGATTACTGAATCATATGGTAGTTCAATTTTTAGTCTTTTGAGGAAACTCCAAACTGTTCTCCATTATGATTTTACTAATTTCCATTCCTACCTACAGTGTACAAGGGTTCCCTTTTTTCCACGTCCTCGCCAGTATTTGTGATTGCCTGTCTCTTGGATAGAAGCCATTTTAACTGGAGTGAGATGATATCTCAGTGTAGTTTTGATTTGCATTTCTCTGATGATCAGTGATGTTGAGCACCTTTTCATATGCCTGTGTTGGTGACTTCTGATTCCAACCTCACTCTCCCTTCAGATTTGTATTTTCTCTTATTTTATTGTATTGCAGCTGCCGGGATGTCCCTTGCTACATTAAACTCAGTGTGTTCAACACTGAACTCACTTGCATTACCACCCCCCCACCATACCTCCCCACCAAACCCTTTCTCCTCTGTGTTTGCAGTTGGTTGATCCCTGACCATCTACCCTGTCACCCAAAGTGGAGCATCCTTCTCCTCCTTTCCTCCCTGCACTGCTCCTCTTGGTCAGGACTGGTCCCTGGGCTCAGGCATTTCTCCAGCCTGTCACCACTGCTCTGCCTTCCTTCTGGCCACTCAGGCCATTGCAGCAGCTTCTGAGTAAACCTTCCAGGAGCCATTTGGCACTTGGCTCCTTCTCAGGCCCCAGCTATGCCTTGTTTCCCATTACCTCTTGAAAGGCCTCCAAGACTTGCCCAGTTTTCCTCTCCTTCAGTGCCTGCCACCACTCACTCCTTTCCTTTGCATTCTCCTGCCTGATCATGGACTGTAGAGGCAAACTGACTTGAACTTGAATCACAACTTACTCCATACAAAGTATGACCTTGAGCGAGTTACTTAATTTAAACATCTTAAGTCGCAGTTTCCTCAAATGGGCATAATCCAAATGAAGCTGGATTTTCTTGTTCCCACTGTCAGGCCCATCATAGCAAAGTGTGGCATTCTCATGCAGAAATGCTTTGCTTTGTATTGATATATATAAATGGAATATTACTATTTGCATGTTTGCATTTTACATCTTCATTTAACAATATTCCAGTGATATACTGTACTTAGAGATCTTTTTTGTCAATGCCTATAGATCTCTTACCTTTTAAACTAATTTATGATGATAGAAATGATGGCTAGCAATCGTACAGCTGTCACTGTGTGCCAAGAACTGTTTTCAGCGCATCCAATATATTATTTCAGTTACTCCTAAAGATAGCCACATTCCCAGCACTTTGGGAGGCTGAGGCGGGCAGATCACGAGGTCAGGAGTTCGAGACCAGCCTGGCCAACACAGTGAAACCTGGTCTCTATTAAAAATACAAAAAATTAGCCGGGCATGGTGGTGGGTGCCTGTAATCCCAGCTACTCGGGAGGCTGAGGCAAGAGAATCGCTTGAACCCAGGAGGCAGAGGTTGCAGTAAGCCAAGATCACGCCACTGCAGTCCAGCCTGGGTGACAGAGCAAGACTCCATCAAAAAAAAAAAAAAAAGATAGCCACATGAGGTAGATACTAGTATTAGCCTCATTTTGCAGATGAGCTAACTACGGCACATAGAAGTAAGTTCTGGAGCTGAGATTGGGACCCAAGCAATCTATCATAAAGTTTTCAAGCATAACCACTACATGAGTGTGCTCTCTCACTATAGGTGTTTTGCTGAAGATTTTCTTTTGTTTGTTTGTTTGTTTGAGACAAGGTCTCACTCTATCCCCCAGGCTGGAGTGCAGTGGCATGATCTTTTTATTTTTTTTAAACAGGGTTTCACTCTGTCACCCAGGCTGGAGTGCAGTGGCACGATCTCAGCTCACTGCAACCTCTGCCTCCTGGGCTCTAGCAATTCTCCCACTTCAGCCTCCTGACTAGCTGGAATTTCAGCCGCATGCCACCACATCTGGCTCAATTTTTTTGTCTTTTTAGTAGAGACAGGATTTCACCATGTTGGCAGGCTGGTCTTGAACTCCTGACCTCAAATGATCTGCCCGCCTCTGCCTCCCAAAGTGCTGGGATTACAGGCATGAGCCACTGCACCCGGCCCAGTGGCATGATCACTTAACTCACTGCAGCCTCAACTTCCTGGGCTCAAGCGATCCTCCCAACTCAGCCTCCCAAGTAGGTGGGGTTACAGGTGCCCACCACCATGTCCAGCTAATTTTTTTATTTTTTTGTTGAGACGGGGGTCTCACTATGTTGCCCAGGCTGGTCTCGAACTCCTGGGCTCAAGTGATCCACCTGCCTTGACCTCTCAAATTGCTGGGATTACAGGTGTGAGCCACCGAGCCTGGTCAGAACCTAAAAATTCTTTATTCTCATCTCTCTGTCCCCAAAGTCCAGAATCTCACTGTAGCCACTCATCTCCTCTTCTCATCCTCTTTCTCCTTCACCCCCTAAATTTTCCCAGTTCATCTGCCTCTCTTTCCTCTCTCATCTCCTACATCCCAAATTATTTCTTCAGTGAGCAAACCTAGGCACCTCCTTATTAGCAAGCCTACACTTTTTATCAGCTGCTTCTCTTTCCATCCCCCTCCAACACCCTGCTGATCAAACACAACTATCTTCCCTAAAACCCTCCCACTTTTTCATGCAGTGTTCATTTAACAGTCATGTATCTGGCAACATTTACATGCCAGCCATTATTCCAGATGATGGAGATGCAACACTAAATAAGCAGGAATCCCTGTCTTTGCTAGGTGTGGTGTCTCATGTTTGTAATCCCAACTACTCAGGAGGCTGAGGCAGGACGATCACTGGAGTCTAGGAGTTTGAGGTGCAGTGCGCTATTGGGTGACAGAGCAAGACCCTATATCTAAAAACAAAAATTTAAAAAAAAGAATCCCTGTCTTCCTGAAGTTCAGAACATGCTCGGAGAGGGGGAAAGACAATGGACAGGAAAGATGAATAACACAGAGATGCTGCTAGATGACAGGTGGTAAAGGGAAAAGTAAACAGGGAAGTGCTATTGAGAACATGGGGTGAAGGTTGCAATCCTTGATAGGGAACCAGGGAAGGACTCTCTGAGGGGGTGGCAGCACTGAGTGAAAACCTAAAAGAGGTTGTCATAGGTTTTGTTCCTAGGGAGCAAAGTGTGACACTGAGATGAACAGGGAGGAAGTTGATTAGGGAGTATTCTGAGAATCATCATCTGTTGGAGAAGAAAAAGAAGCAGGATTGGCTGAATGAAGTAGTCGGACTGAGGTACCACTACAACAGAACTTCGGCAAATCCCTCCTGGCCCTCCCCTTTATTCATCTACCTCGACCAGGCATTGAATGCTGGATGCCCACAAAGGGAGGACTGGCCTTAGGCAATGAAGATCTCTTCAACTAGATATACTTATAGGAGAGAGCTGACCTGCAGCAATCCATCAATCCTGCAAGGCGGGCAGGAGGTCTCGGTGGCACATCAAATCATCTAGGGCAGAAACAGTAAACCATGCAGCTGCCTGGGAGAAGAGCATCCCAGGCAAAGAAAACAGCAAGCACAAAGGCCCTAAAGTGGAATGAGCTAGGGACGTCTAGGAAGCAGAAAGAAGACTAATGTAGCTGAAGCTCGGTAAATAAATGGGGCAGTAGCAAGTAATAAAGTCAGACAGGTAATAGGGGCCAGGTCTTGGCAAGACTTGGTGTTTGGCCAAGAAGCAACATGGTTTAATTCTTACATTTAAATGTCGACCATTTTGCTATGTTGAGCATAGATTTGGTAAGGAGGGGATTAAAAGCTGAAGCAGGAACACTGGGTTTCTCAGTCTTGTCACCACTGATGATAATTCTTCATTGTGGGCCTGTTGTTGTGCACTGTGAGACATTTAGCCACTTCTCTGGCCTCTACCCACCCACCAGATGCCAGTGGCACCTGACACCAAATTATGATATCTGATAATGTTTCCAAACATTGCCACATGCCATTTTGGGGGGCAAAACTGCCACCAGTTCGGACTCCCTGAGTAAGAGGATACAAAATTCTGAGAGAGAGAGTTGATGGTGCCTTGAACCACCGTTTCACTTCCCTCCCACCCCAAGATGCTACAGTCTCAACTCTGCAGCCAAAGTGGTTGTGTTATCTGTTATCACATTATGTCACTACTATACCAAACTGTTTATTTGCCTGAATTACCTCCATCCTTTCATCCTTGAGCTTGGTAAATGTTGCCTTTTTTCTTTTCCTTTTTTTTTTCTTTGAGACAGAGGCAGAGTGCAGCGGCACAATCTCGGCTCACTGCAATCTCTGTCTCCCGGGTTCAAGCAATTCTCATGCCTCAGCCTCCTGAGCAGCTGAGATTACAGGCATGCACCAGAATGCCCCGCTAGTTCTTGTATTTTCAATAGAGATGGGCGGGGGGAGTGGGCAGGGTCTCACCATGTCGGCCAGGCTGGTCTTGAACTCCTTGTCAGGCCTCTGAGCCCAAGCTAAGGCATCATATCCCCTGTGACCTGCACGTATACATCCAGATGGCCTTAAGTAACTGAAAAATCACAAAAGAAGTGAAAATGGCCGGTTCCTGCCTTAACTGATGACATTACCTTGTGAAATTCCTTCTCCTGGCTCAGAAGCTCCCCTACTGAGCACCTTGTAACCCCCGCCCCTTCCCACCAGAGAACAACCTCCTTTGACTGTGATTTTCCACTACCTACCCAAGTCCTATAAATCAGCCCCACCCCTATCTCCCTTGCTGACTCTCTTTTCGGACTCAGCCCGCCTGCGTCCAGTTGAAATAAACAGTCTTGTTGCTCACACAAAGCCTGTTTGGTGGTCTCTTCACACGAACGTGCAGGACGCTCCTGACCTCAGCTTAACACCCCCCCCACACACGTCCCCCCTCCCAAAGTGCTGGAATTACAGGCATGAGCCACCGCGCCCGGCCTTAAATGTTGGCTTTTTGTTTTGTTTTGTTTTGTTTTTGAGACGTAGTCTCGCTCTGTCACCCAGGCTGGAGTGCAGTGGCACGATCTCGGTTCACTGCAAGCTCCGCCTCCCGGTTCACGCCATTCTCCTGCCTCAGCCTCCCGAGTAGCTGGGACTACAGGTGCCCGCCACTACGCCCAGCTAATTTTTTGTATTTTTAGTAGAGACGGGGTTTCACCGTGTTAGCCAGGATGGTCTCAAACTCCTGACCTCGTGATCCGCCCACCTCGGCCTCCCAAAGTGCTGGGATTACAGGCGTGAGCCACCGCGCAAAGCCTAAATGTTGGCCTTTTTTTTTTTTTTTTTTTTTTTTTTTTTGAGACGAAGCTTCGCTCTTGTTGCCCAGGCTGGAGTGCAATGGCACGATCTCGACTCACTGCAACCTCCGCCTCCCGGGTTCAAGCCATTCTCCTCCCTCAGCCTCCCGAGTAGCTGGGATTACAGGCATGTGCCACCACGCCCGGCTAATTTTTGTATTTTCAATATAGACAGGGTTTCTCCATGTTGGTCAGGCTGGTCTCGAACCCCTGACCTCAGGTGATCTGCCCGCCTCGGCCCCCCAAAGTGCTGGGATTACAGGCGTGAGCCACTGCGCCCGGCTAGAATGTTCTTTTAATATTAAGGTTTCACTTGCAAAGGGAAAGAACTGTTTGCGGAACTATCAACGGCTGTCTGAGGCGTGTCGAGAGCGACACCACTGCGGAGGACAGGGTGCCGGGGTCCTTCCGATCGCGAAAACCGGCGTTCCTCAGCCTTCGAGACTGAGAGCTCAGGGCCCTCGGCCGCGGCCCGGTCTCCACTTCCCATGATGCCAAGGGGTCGGGCCTTCCGGAAGGCCGTGTACCCTCCGCGGGGCATGATGGGGGAGCTGGAGATTTCCATCATGGCGGCGTCCATTTCGGGCTACACCTTCAGTGCTGTGTGTTTCCACAGCGCCAACAGCAACGCGGACCACGTAGGTGCCGGGCCCCCTGCCGCGCCCGCTGGGGGCTTTCAGCCTCTGTCTCAGGCCGGCGCTCGCGGCCAAGCCGGGACCTCATGCGGCTCGCCCCTTGGGCACCAGAGCCGGCCGGAGGAGCTGGTGACCCGGGCGGCTCCCGCCCCCGGTGAGCTCTTGCCTCTGGGGGCTCCTTTGCCCCTGGGACAGGCCCCCTGGCTTCGCGCGCTCAGCCGCTCGGCCGTCCTGGCACAGCCGTCTCCCGTGCAGCTGTCCCACCTGGCCTCCTGCAGTGTCAGGAGTCGCTCGGTGGAAACCGAGCGCCTGCCCCTCCCTGAAAGTCGGGCTTCTAGACTTAAGAGGGGCGCACGGGGTCGGGAAGGAATCTAGAGGCCGAGCTTTTAGTCCAGGAAGCGAGGTACTCAGCCCCGCCCGCCGGTCTCACAGGTTGTCGTGGGGGTGCTACGAGTGAAACCGTGGCTGTCACTATTGATACTTGTTAGACACGGTTGTGTGTTTTCTTTGCCCTGATGCAAAATGGAGAATGTAAACAGGAGCGTTCGGTGCAGGGTCTATTTTGTATTTCCTTGAAGTTGCGTGTTTAGTTCTTTGTGACTAGTTCTTTCACTAGTCACAGTGAAATAGGGAAGTGACAGGCCCACTACTGAGTGATGGGAAATGCATAGGCTGTGGAGCCCACAGGAGGAGCAGATCCTGTCTGTTTCAGTGTCTTTATTTTACAAATTTTCTTTTAACGTCATTGGCCTCTGATTGGAAATGCTTTGTGAAACTAAATCACTTCTCTCTTAAAGGAGGTATATAATTTCGCCACCAAATTGAGGGATTATTTTAAGTGATGTTAATAGTGAATGATTCAAACTCATTAAACCTATGTGTGGGGTTTTTGGTTGTCATTACAAAGCAAAACGGTACACTGCAGAAGGAGGAACTGCATTTGGTTTGATGTCAGCAATCTTAGCTTCCATTAATAAAAACTGATTTTACAGGGAGGTGATTGCATTAGTAAATTGAATGCAATTAAGTTATTGTACCTTTCATCTCTTCAGTGTGAATGGTAGAACTTAATGATAGGAATAGGAATATGTACATCATGGGTTTTTCCAGAGGCAGCTTTGAAGACTATGGCCCAGGATACTACAACTAGCTATTTAATAATGTAATATAGTTCCATATGTAAGGGTTTGTGATACCCCTAGTGTCCATGGACTACTAAAAATGGGTCCTTTACTCTATTTCTTGAGTGCCTACTAATATCACAGTTTATGTATATGGCAAGATTACTGTAAGAACAAGCAGCTACGTGTTGAAAAAAATTAATTCAAGAGATATCCCTTAATATCTACTCTGCAAGGCGTGGTGCTAGACTTCATAGAAATTTTCACCAATGCCAATAGTTTGCAACTGTGTTTTATATGACCATGGCTGTTTGTATTAACTTTGCCACAATTATAGATGTGGAATCCTTGACAGTAATTTCAATTTTAAGGTTGAAGAACCAACAATTTACTTTTGTAGTACATATTTATTTTGTCCAGTCAAGAAATTAATTTAAAACCACTCATCTGTAGACCTGGGGCTAGCATACTTTTTTGTACAGGGCCAGATAGTAAACTTTGTAAGCCATATGGTCACAATAGCAAATATTCAACTCTGCTATTATTGGGAGAAAGCATCTATAGACAATAAAAAATTCAAGTGACTGTTATTAGTTGGACACGGTAGCTCATGCCTGTAATCCCAGCACTTTGGGAGGCTGAGGCGGGCAGATCACCTGAGGTCAGGAGTTCAAGACCAGCCTGACCAACAAGGAGAAACCCCGTCTCTACTGAAAATATAAAATTAGCCAGGCGTGGTGGCGCATGCCTGTAATCCCAGCTACTAGGGAGGCTGAGGCAGGAAAATCACTTGAACCTGGGAGGCAGAGGTTGTGGTGAGTCGAGATTGCGCCATTGTACTCCAACCTGGGCAACAAAAATAATAATAATAAAATGAAATAAAAACATAGAAACCATTTTTAGCTTACAGGCCATACAGTAATAAGCATTAGGCTGGAATTAGTCCCCATGCCATAGTTTGCCAACTCCTACTATAAAGTAACAGTGGATCAGATAATCCAGACCAGTAGATGTATAAACATTCCTCTTGTACTTCGCTTTAGAATGCCCTTAAAAAAAAAAAAATTACACACAAGGTCTTGCCAGGTGGCCCAGGCTGATCTCAAACTCCTGGCCTTAAGTGATCTTCCGTTTTTGGCGTCTTAAAATGTTGAGATTACAGGTGTGACCCACCGCATCTGACCTAGAATGTCTTGATGTCACTGTTGAGTTATATCGTTATTCCACAAATGGAAGACTGTTGTAGGGTTACCAGATGAAATACAGCACACTCAGTTAATTTGAATTTTAGATAAATAGCAATTTATAGTATATCTCAAAACTTACAAAAGAATTATTTGTTATCTGAAATTAAAATTTTATTGTGTGTCTTGTATCTGTTTTGCTAAATCCAGCAACCCAATACTGTAGAATATTAGGAATCTAGCTATGATCTCTTTTTTTTTTTTTTTTTGAGACGGAGTCTTGCTCTTTCGCCCAGGCCGGACTGCAGTGGCGCTATCTCAGCTCACTGCAAGCTCCACCTCCTGGGTTCACGCCATTCTCCTGCCTCAGCCTCCCGAGTAGCTGCGACTACAGGCACCCGCCATCGCGCCCGGCTAATTTTTTGTATTTTTAGTAGAGACGGGGTTTCACCGTGTTAGCCAGGATGGTCTCGATCTCCTGACCTCGTGATCCGCCCACCTCGACCTCCCAAAGTGCTGGGATTACAAGCGTGAGCCACTGCGCCCGGCCTTAGCTGTGTTCTTAAGGTCTAAAGTTCTGTGTGAATATGAAATTATTTTTTCACTTTGATTTTTTGAAAGTGGGTATTTGTTTTGTTTTGTCTTTCGCTTGTGACAAGACAAAACTGCTTTTGGGGTGAGAATTCATAACTGGAAGATTTTCATAGGGTAAAACAAGCTTATTTAGGCAGTGTTTCTCAAATTAGTAGTCATGGACACTCCTTTGGATCTCAGAGTTTTTTTTTTAAAAGGGAATATATATATTTCTTTTTTTTTTTTTTTTTTTTTTTGAGACGGAGTCTTGCTCTGTCACCCAGGCTTGAGTGCAGTGGCACAATCTCGGCTCACTGCAACCTCCGTCTCCTGGGTTCAAGCGATTCTTCTGCCTCAGCCGCTCTAGTAGCTGGGATTACAGGTACGCACCACCACACCTGGCTAGTTTTTGTATTTTTAGTAGAGACGGGGTTTCTCCATGTTGGCCAGGCTGGTCTCAAACTCCTGACCTCAGGCAGTCCACCCACCTCGGCCTCCGAAAGTGCTGGGATTACAAGCAAGAGCCACCGTGCCCAGCCTATATATTTCCTAAGTTTAAGAAATGCTCTGTGATGATTTGGTATTTTAGGACACTCCCCGTCCTCAAATCAAATACAAAAACTAGGCTGTAAAGTGTCTGTCTTTCCGCACTCCCATAGATTCTCACTTTAAACTGGAAATGTTTTTAAACTCGAAACTTCATTAATTGATTTGAAGGATCGACTTAGAATAGAAGGATATATCGTACAAGGGCATCGTTTCAACAAATTTATTCAACCAGTGTTAGTGAGGCACCTAGTAAGTGTTAGGCATTGTGCTGGGTGCTGAGAGAGAGCAGTGAACAAGCACACAGTCCCTGCTCTCGTGGAGTTTACATCCTGGCAAGGGGTAATAAATATATTTATTTATAAATATGTAACATGATGGATAGTGAGAAGACTAAAAAGAAAGAGAACGTAAGGTAAAGGGGGCAGAGTGCCTGGCAGATGCTATTTCCATTAAGTTGGTCAGGCAAGGCCTCTCTGATAAGGTGCCATTTGAGTAAAGACCTGAATGAAGGAAAGGAGTAAGCCATGTGATGTCTGGGGAGAGAGATTCCAGGACAGCTTCTCAGTTCAACCCTCTGTATAGGAAAGTTACTTTAGGATTTAGAGTATGTCTTCTCCCAGCTGTGCTTGTGCAGAACGTGGCAGCAAGTACACAAAGAGTAGGTAATAAGCCAAGTAATCTACAATAAACTGTGGTGGTAAATGCCGTCCAAAAGTGTAAATAAGTTAACCTCTGCATTTATTAAAGAAAAAGGTTCGGCTGGGTGCGGTAGCTCACGCCTGTAATCCCAGCACTTTGGGAGGCCCAGGCAGGCGGATCACGAGGTCAGGAGATCAAGACCATCCTGGCTAACATGGTGAAACCCCGTCTCTACTAAAATACAAAAACAAAAAATTAACCAGGCGTGGTGGCGGGCACCTGTAGTCCCAGCTACTCAGGAGGCTGAGACAGGAGAATGGCATGAACCTGGAAGGCGGAGCTTGCACTGAGCAGAGATCACACCACTGCACTCCAGCCTGGGTGACAGAACAAGACTCCATCTCAAAAAAAAAAAAAAAGAAGAAAAAGGTTCATGTGGATGATAGGAAATTTATTTATTTTATTTTATTTTTTATTTTTTATTTATTTATTTATTTATTTTTTGAGACGGAGTCTCACTCTGTCGCCCAGGCTGGAGTGCAGTGGCGCGATCTCGGCTCACTGCAAGCTCCGCCTCCCGGGTTCACGCCATTCTCCTGCCTCAGCCTCTCCGAGTAGCTGGGACTACAGGCACCCGCCACCACGCCCGGCTAATTTTTTGTATTTTTTAGTAGAGACGAGGTTTCACCGTGGTCTCGATCTCCTGACCTCGTGATCTGCCCGCCTCGGCCTCCCAAAGTGCTGGGATTACAAGCGTGAGCCACTGCGCCCAGCAGAAAATTTAATTATTTTGCTAAAATCCTAATTTTCTATGCCAGCCTGTATAAAAGCATTTAGTTGTCATTGTGTTAACTTTATCTTTTCATCATCAGCGATGTTTTTACAACAACGAAATAAATTGTATGTGATTTCAAGAAAACAACTTTGAAATATTTCTACTTCCTGAGTTTTTTTGACATTGGTTATGATACTTAAGATTTAGGTGATGATGCCGGGCGCGGTGGCTCACGCTTGTAATCCCAGCACTTTGGGAGGCCGAGGCGGGCGGATCACGAGGTCAGGAGATCGAGACCACGGTGAAACCCCGTCTCTGCTAAAAAATATTTCAAAAATTAGCCAGGCGTGGTGGCGGGCGCCTGTAGTCCCAGCTACTCGGAGAGGCTGAGGCAGGAGAATGGCGTGAACCCGGGAGGCGGAGCTTGCAGTGAGCCGAGATCGCGCCACTGCACTCCAGCCTGGGTGACAGAGCAAGACTCCGTCTCAAAAAAAAAAAAAAAAGATTTAGGTGATGAAATTCACTCTTCCAAAAACAGGGAAGAGTTGAAGGGATTAAAATAATATTTTATCTTGTGATCCTTTTTTGGAACAATCCAATTAATAGATATACCTGAGATTGCTTTAGTCTGTTTGTTGGTTTATAGAATAGTGGTTTACGTGGGAAGCTTGTTTGGATTATTGTGAAAATTATAAATTTATATGTCCTCAATTCCTCTTAATTTCAGTAAAAGTCATTTTTATTTTTAGTCTGCAACTATTTTCTCTAATTACTTTTAGGAAGGATTTTTACTGGGGGAGGTAAGACAAGAGGAAACGTTTAGCATCAGTGACTCACAAATCAGCAACACAGAATTTCTACAAGTAATTGGTAAGTAAATTTCTCAATGACCTTAGAAATATCTTTTTTGTATATTTACTTAATGTTCGTTTTGTTATTTTGCCCTTAACTGATTTTATCCTAAATAATTCAAAGAGTATGCCGGGCGCGGTGGCTCACGCCTGTAATCCCAGCACTTTGGGAGGCCGAGGCGGGCAGATCACGAGGTCAGAAGATCGAGACCATCCTGGCTAACACGGTGAAACCCTGTCTCTACTAAAAATACAAAAAAATTAGCTGGGCATGGTGGTGGGCGCCTGTAGTCCCAGCTACTCAGGAGGCTGAGGCAGGAGAATGGCGTGAACCTGGGAGGCAGAGGTTGCAGTGAGCCGAGATCATGCCACTGCACTCCAGCCTGGGGGACAGAGCAAGACTCCGTTTCAAAAAAAAAGAATTCAAAGAGTATGTAGAAAAAAAACGAAAATAAGGCCGGCCATGGTGGCTCATGCCTGTAATCCCAGCACTTTGGGAGGCTGAGGCAGGTGGATCACCTGAGGTCAGGAGTTCGAGACCAGCCTGGCCCCCATGGTGAAACCCCGTCTCTACTAAAAATACAAAAATTAGCCGGGCATGGTGGCGGATGCCTGTAATCCCAGTTACTCAGGATGCTGAGGCAGGAGAATCGCTTGAACCCGGGAGGCAGAGGTTGCAGTGAGCCAAGATCTTGTCTCAAAAAGAAAGAAAGAAACTAAAATTATTTGCACTAATAAATGATATAAAATGTTTTTATGTCAGTATAAAGTCAGAAAACAGAATGTCTAGCTATAAGTATGAGTCTTCTGTAAGTATTCCTTACCCACCAATGGGGGTGACTTTCATTGAATTGCTGTGTGACCACTTGATTGATAGTCTCTTCAAAACCACCATGAACCTCAAGTTTGCAAATCAGACTCTCCCATTGCCAATATCACCTCATACTATAACGAATTCATGTATTGTGCTGGTCCGTCCTAAAGGGATCCAGCAAGGATATTTACATTTGTTTACATGGGATATTTACTAAACCTATACAACCTTCTGAGGGATAAGCCAAATACCCACTTCGGAGGAGCTATCTGGGGAAGATGAAGGAGGCTTTATAGATGTAGAGGCGCCCACTCTCTTTGGATCAGTCTCCTTTTGATAAATAGAGGTCATAGTCCTTTCAGGTATACTTCAGGCAGATCACCAAACTGCATATCCTAATACTCTGAACAAAGCAAGGAACTTTTCATTTATTTATGCGGCAAACATTTTTTTTTTGAGACGAGTCTTGTTCTGTCGCCCAGGCTGGAGTGCAGTGGCGCGATCTCGGCTCACTGCAAGCTCCGCCTCCTGGGTTCAAGCCATTCTCCTGTCTCAGCCTCTGAAGTAACTAGGACTACAGGTGCCTGCAACCACGCCCGGCTAATTTTTTTGTATTTTTAGTAGAGACGGGGTTTCCCTGTGTTAGCCAGGACGGTCTCGATCTCCTGACCTCGTGATCCGCCCGCCTCAGCCTCCCAAAGTGTAATCCCAAAGGGATTACAGGCGTGAACCACCGCGCCTGGCAATGCGACAAACATTTATTGAAGAACTTTCTTTTTTTTTTTTTTTTTTTTTGGGATGGAGTCTCGCTCTGTCGCCCAGGCTGGAGTGCAGTGGCGCAATCTCGGCTCACTGCAAGCTCTGCCTCCCGGGTTCACGCCATTCTCCTGCCTCAGCCTCTCCGAGTAGCTGGGATTACAGGCACCCGCCACCACACCCGGCTAATTTTTTGTATTTTTAGAAGAGACGGGGTTTCACCGTGGTCTCGATCTCCTGACCTGGTGATCCGCCCGCCTCGGCCTCCCAAAGTGCTGGGATTACAAGCGTGAGCCACCGCGCCCGGCCCTATTGAAGAACTTTCATATGTGAGGCGTGTGCTGGGCAGTGAAGGAAATACCCAGAATCATCCCTGCCTTCTAGAGCTGCAGGGAGGATTAGACAGGTAGGAAGAAATACCAGACAGTGTGAGAAGAATGCTATAAGAAAGTAACAAAGAAAATCCCCGAACTGCCCAAAGTCGAGAGGAAAACTGCTAGTGGGGAAATCAGTAAAGATGTGTGTCAGGAGGTAAACTTAATGGGCAGTACATTCAGGGGAGCACAGAACAAGGTCTGCATAAAACACATAGGCGAATCTGGCATGTTCATATGACTAAAATACAGAATATGTGGAGATGAGTGGTTTGTGGTTTGAAATACTGTCGGCTAGCTGGGTGTGGTGGCTCAGGCCTGGAATCCCTGCACTTTGGGAGGCCGAGGTGGGCAGATCGCCCGAGGTTGGGAGTTCAAGACCAGCCTGACCAACATGGAGAAACCCCATCTCTACTAAAAGATACAAAAAATTAGCTGGGTATGGTGACTCGTGTCTATAATCCCAGCTACTCAGGAGGCTGAGGCAGGAGAATGGCGTGAACCTGGGAGGCGGAGCTTGCAGTGAGCAGAGATTGTGCCACTGCACTCCAGCCTGGGCGACAGAGCAAGACTCCATCTCAAAAAAAAGAAATATAGTAATAACATAATTAATTTTGTTTTGTTTTGTTTTGTTTGAGACAGAGTTTCGCTTTTGTTGCCCAGGCTGGAATGCAATGGTGCACAATCTTGGCTCACCGCAACCTACGCTTCCCAGGTTCAAGTGATTCTCCTGCCTCAGCCTCCCGAGTAGCTGGGATTACAGGCATGCGCCACCATGACCAGCTAATTTTGTATTTTTAGGAGACGGGGTTTCTCCTTGTTGGTCAGGCTGGTCTCGAACTCCTGACCTTGGGTGATCCGCCCACCTTGGCCTCCCAAAGTGCTGGGATTACAGGCGTAAGCCACCACACCCAGCCCAAATAATTAAAATTCTATATAACATAAAGTACTGATTCTTTGATTCATAAACCGTCTGCCTCTTGCAGTAAATACCTGTTTTCATGGTTTTGTAGATATGGAGAAGTAACAATCAGTGGGGAGTCCCGGTTAGTACAGGGCCATGACAACTATCTTTTGCTGTACAATCTTTAACTTATTAGTGATGTTCAGTTCATTGAAACGATTATGGATCTCATGGACAAAATGTTTACTAGTATTATCTTAAATGTGTTGTTGCCATTGTAACATTTTTCTTTTAAAAATAAATATAGCTGAGTGAGGTGGCTCACACCTGTAACGCTTTCAGAGGCCGTGGTAGGAGGATTGCTTGAGGCCAGGAGTTCAGGACCAGCTTGGACAATACAGCGAGGCCCTATCTCTACAAAATACAAAAATTAGCTAGGCATGGTGGCACACACCTGTAGTCTCAGCTACTTGGGAGGCTGTGGTGGGAGGATCACTTGAGCCCAGGAGATTGAGGCTACAGTGAACTGTGATCATGCCACTGCACTCCAGCCTGGGTGATACAGCAAGACCTTGTCTCAAAAATAAATAAATAAATACACATTTGAAAGCATAAACTGGGAACTCTGGAAAACCTGGGTTGAAAAGTCAAACATTAGGAAAAGTGCACTGAGTAGTATTCACTATCAGTTGTATAAAGAGATTTTCTGGCATAGCTTACCCTCCAGAATAACAATGTTTTAAATACAATAAATTGACCAAATTTATTATTTGTTGAAAATGTCTGACTCCATGCACAGACACCTTTCCATTACTCTTTGCAATAAGGAAGACTCAATATAGAATATCACATTTTGGGCCGGGCGTGGTGGCTCATGCCTGTAATCCCAGCACTTTGGGAGGCCAAGGCAGGCGGATCACATGAGGTCAGGAGTTCGAGACCAGCCTGGCCAACATGGTGAAACCCCATCTCTACTAAGAGTACAAAATTAGCCAGGCGAGGTGATGCACGCCTGTAATCCCAGCTACTCGGGAGGCTGAAGTATGAGAATCGCTTGAACGTGGGAGGCGGAGGTTGCAGTGAGTCGAGATCGTGCCACTGCACTCCAGCCTGGGTGACAAAGCAAGACTCCGTCTCAGCAACAACAAAAAAGAATATCACATTTTGAACATGAAATGTCTGCATCTTGTTTTGAATATGTATGAATTGAAAAAGCTGTGCTAACTCACTTGAAGCAGAGCTGTCCACCCTTAGTTCTAGGAGTGGCAGGGAGAAGGCAGCAACAGAAGTGTCCTTAGTTAATGAGGTGATGCAGTCACGATTATTGGAAAGAATGAAAGGAGGAAGGAGAAGAAATGTTCAACTCACCCAACAGAAAGAGAAACAAGAACAATGGTACCACACAGCAGGGATTTGTAAGGAAATGTGTGCTGAGAGGCGATATGTACATGAGCAGGTGTCTACTGTGTTGTTGAGGCACAATAAACTCTGGAAATTCCAGGTGAGGTTTCCCAGCCCCTTCCTGCTTCCAGAGGTTTACCTGTTGGTTAAGGTGTCCTCCAACTTCATTTCGATCTGCAGCTTTTTCGTGTTTGAGATCATCACCCTGTTTTTCCATGAGTGCTTAGTATTGTAAAACATCTTAGAAAGCTTTAACTTCCTTCAAAAAGTACCACACAATATCTATAGAATGTCTTTAGCGTGCTTCTAATGCAGTTTGTAAATTTGAAAGAAACTGCTTTGGTAACAGTGCGCATTCAGAGTTCAGAACTTACTCCAGGAATTTCATTAAATGACAGTTCTTTAAAGTAGAAGATGAGTTTTTCTTTTCCCTGAACTCTAGGTAATATTTTTGCTACAAATATTCTGTATCCTAATTACTAATAGTATCTCTGGGATAACTTATGATGTTATACTTTATCATTTTTATTTATTTATGTATTTTGAGATAGAGTTTCGCTTTTGTTGCCCAGGCTGGAGTGCAATGGCTCAATCTTGGCTCACTGCAACCTCTGCCTCCCGGTTGCAAGCGATTCTCCTGCCTCAGTCTCCCAAGTAGCTGGGATTACAGGCATGCGCCACCATGCCCGGCTAATTTTGTATTTTTAGTAGAGACGGGGTTTCACCTTTTGGTCAGGCTGGTCTCAAACTCCTGACCTCAGGTGATCCAACCTCCTCGGCCTCCTAAAGTGCTGGGATTACAGGCATGAGCCACCACACTCGGCCTCTATCATTTTTAGTGATAAAAAGAAGGAAATATTATTAGGTGAGGTTTTATTTGGACTTTTTTTTGTTTTTGTTTTTGAGACCGAGTCTCACTCTGTTGCCCAGGCTAGAGTGCAATGGTGCAATCTCGGCTTACTGCAACCTCCGCCTCCTGGGTTCAAGTGATTCTCCCACACCTCAGCCTCCCAAGTAGCTGGAATTACAGGTACCCACCATCATGCCTGACTCATTTTTATATTTTTGTAGAGACAGGTTTTCACCATATTGGCCAGGCTGGTCTTGAACCCCTAACCTGAGGTGATCCACCCACCTCGGCCTCCTGACGTGCTGGGATTACAGGTGTGAGCTACTGCACCTGGCCTTTATTTATTTATTTATTTATATTTTTGAGACAGAGTCTTGCTCTGTCATTCAGGCTGGAGTGTAGTGACATGATCTTGGCTCACTGCAACCTCTGCTTCCTGGGTTCAGGCAGTTCTCCTGCCTCAGCCTCCTGAGTAGCTGGGATTACAGGCGTGTGCCACCACGCCGAGCTAATTTTTGTATTTTTAGAGATGGGGTTTCACCATGTTAGCCAGGCTGGTCTCAAACTCCTGACCTCGTGATCCGCCCACTTCGGCCTCCCAAAGTGCTGAGATTACAGGCGTGCACCACCATGCCCAGCTTTAATTTATTTTTATAAGACTAGTCAAGTGCAGTAGTGAGAAGGGGGAAAGAGTAGAACAAGGGTTCAGTCTGTAACCGTAAACGATCAATCGAGATAACTCTACCTTCAGACCAACCAAGGTGAGGTTTATCTTACTGCATAGCTAGGCAAATGAACTTTCCTTTCCTGTGGAAATACTTCATTTTGGCAACATTAACACAAGTACAGAAGCTGCTGGGCCTAGTCCCATGTCCTTGAAGGCTATGGTTCCTTTTTTTTTTTTTTTTTTTTTTTTTTTTTTTGTTGAGATGGAGTCTCGCACTGTTGCCCAGGCTGGAGTGCAGTGGCGCGATCTCGGTTCACTGCAAGCTCCACCTCCCAGGTTCACGCCATTCTTTTGCCTCAGCCTCCCGAGTAGCTGGGACTACAGGCGCCTACCAACACGCCTGGCTAATTTTTTGTATTTTTGGTGGAGACAAGGTTTCACCGTGTTAGCCAGGATGGCCTCGATCTCCTGACCTCATGATCCGCCCACCTCAGCCTCCCAAAGTGCTGGGACTACAGGCGTGAGCCACTGCACCCAGCCTGTGGTTTCCTTTTAATTGAGTTAAAATTACAGCCTGGAACTCTGAGGCTGTGGTTTTTTAAACAACGGGTGATGAGCTGCTCTCTAGGAGAATGTGATTAATATAACTGAATGGTCAATTAGTTTCATGGTCTTATAGAGAAACCCAGACCTTATGCCCCCAGATGAGCTCAAAGAAATTGTTGTTCACTCTGCTTAATCACAGCAACTTTTCAGAAGCTGTTACGATCTACCCTGTAATGATTGTTTCCCTCGGTACTGGCCATCTTTGAAAGGGTTAATAGACTTCCAGAGTTCCTTCCTCTTCAAAACACCTGGCCCAAGTTGTCATGAATTATTACTCATTATTAATGGTAGGGTGAGGGTGGTTAAGGCCCTCTGTCCCCAGGCTGTCCTTGCAGCTTTTTTTTTTTTTAAATATGAGACAGAGTTTCGCTCTGTTGCCCAGGCTGGAGCGCAGTGGCGCGATCTCTGCTGACTGCAGCCTCAGCCTCCTGGGTTCAAGTGATTCTCCTGCCTTAGCCTCCCGAGTAGCTGGGATTACAGGTGCCCGCAACCAGGCCGAGCTAATTTTTGTATTTTTAGTAGAGACGGGGTTTCACCATGTTGGCCAGACTGGTCTTGAACTCCTGACCTAGTGATCCGTCCACCTCAGCTTCCCAAAGTGCTGGGATTACAGGCGTGAGCCACCGCGCCCCACCTGTCCTCACAGCTTTTATCCCACTTGATTAAATGCTTCCAGTCAGTGGTTGCTTTTTCCTGTGATGCTTTTTTAAATAGATAAGATTGAATAAGGCACACAATAGCTGCGTATTCCTGAATAATGTCTTTCAGATGTGTGCTTATCATACATGGACAGATAGAAATAGAACTTTCATTCTATAGTCTCCTTTATTCTGAGAGTGTGTCACTGAGGGTGAGTGTTCAGACTGGTGTACACGTAGCAACTGTTTGGCAGAGGAAAAAGCTGTCTTTGTTGTCAGAGATTTTGGTTTTATAAAAAAAATCCTGAGCTATTTTATAGTTGCCTGTGTCTTACATGATTAACTAAGATGTATTTCCTCTTTCTAATTACAGAAATCCATAACCATCAGCCTTGTTCAAAACTTTTTAGGTAAGCCACGTGTAAGCTTTTAGTCCTTATTAAAAGGATTGATTGATAAAAAACTAGTGAATTTTGGCCTGTAGCTGATTGTGGCTATAAAGTTATGAGGGTACCCAAATCCATGTATTTATTGAGTGCTATGTACACGGCACTGTGTTAGGTTAGGAAAAGGGAAGGGGAGAGTGTCAATTGTGGGCTTAGTGATTTAGAGTGGAAGTATTTCCTCTCAACCTATCAAGGGCTCTTCAATTACAGAGAACAAAGTTAATCAACATAAAATAATTCAATGGATGTTCTTAACGAGGAATAAAAAATGTTTAGTGTTCAACTTTAAAAATGTAAGAAAAAGGAGCATAAAACGTTCTTTTTGTGTTTGTTGAAGTGCATACAGTAGTCCTTGCTTATCTTCGGGCGATATGTGGCAAGACTCCAGAAATCATGGCTAGTACTGAACCCTATCTATATGTACTGTGGTTTTCCTATATGTACATACCTATCATGAAGTTTCACTTATGAATGAGACACAGTAAGAGATGATTGAAGTTATGTGAATGTGTCCACTCACTCTCAAACATATTTGAGAGATTGACCAAGGGTAACTGAAACTGTGGAAAGTGAAACCGCAGACAAGAGGGGGACTACTGTATACACCAATGCCATATTATGACCAACTAAAGGACAGAACGAAAAAGAAATGAGGGGAGAAACGTTCGGAAAGGAGAAAGCATACAACAGAGAGACACCTGGAGGGAAAAAAGTAAGGAAGAGAAAGTCCAGGGTCTCTTACTCACTGGACTTCCCCCCAAACCATCACCAGGCCTATGCCTTCTTTCTCCGCCCCAAACCCTTCCACCGAATGGCTGGGATCATGATTTCAACTCTGTGTTTCATAAAACTCCCCAAGACCCAACTTCTTACCGCTTTCCAAAAGCCAGGCCAATACTTTCCTTCTAGCACTGCCCACATGAATACAATCAGCGTTCTTGATCAGCACTTTCTTCCGTAACACTAGCCAGCCCTTTCTGCTTGCCTTATCCTGCTCTTCCCTGCAGTTTTCACCCTGACCACTCTCCCACTGTCAGCTGGCCCAAACACCTAGCCCCCTTGCACCCAAAAATCCCTGGGGACTTGTGTCATATTCACCCTCACACATCCACCCCCACCTATTGATTACTTCAGAGAATTGTCACCATGCAAGATGGCTACCTATAAATGAAGCCATCAGTTGCTGAGAACCTCGCCTCTTAGATTTACACATAAGCAAAACAGGAATGGGGAAGCAAGGCGAGCAGCCAGCAGTTTGAGAGGAATCTCAGAGCAAGTGAAATTGTTTAGACTCTGGTTCACACATTGCTTCTGTCTGGTCTACAAAGGTGTCTGATTTGGTCTTGACTGTCCAAAGCTTCACTAGGTGTACCCTGCCTCAGCCTTCTCAGGAATTCATTAAAATACTGTCAGAAAAGTAGTACCAGAACAAGGATTTGAGTTTAAGGAATAGACTCAGCTGGCTGGGTGCGGTGGCTCAGGCCTGTAATCCCAGCACTTTGGGAGGCCAAGGCAGGCGGATCATGAAGTCAGGAGATCGAGACCATCCTGGTTAACACAATGAAACCCCGTCTCTACTAAAAATACAAAAAATTAGTGGGGTGCGGTGGCAGACACCTGTAGTCCCAGCTACTTGGGAGGCTGAGGCAGGAGAATGGCATGAACCTGGGAGGTGGAGCTTGGAGTGAGCCGAGATCGCGCCACTGCACTCCAGCCTGGGTGACAGAGTGAGACTCCATCTCAAAAAAAAAAAAAAAAAAGAATAGACTCAGTTATTAGAGCCAAAAGAAACCTTAGATAACATCTGTCTATTCCAAACTCCTTATTTTGCAAAAAGTGGAATGGGAACCAGGTGAAGTGACTTGCCCCAGATCATGTAGTGAGAAACAGAACTGGAGCTGGAGGTTGTGTCTCTTGCTTTCCAAGTCAGTGGCTTTTTTTGTTTGTTTGTTTGTTTGTTTTTAACCGTATCTTGAACTCCTTTCTGGCTTATAAGGCCCAGGTTTATGTGGTAGGAAAGAGGTAGAGGTGTGGCTTTCCCAAGCCCACGTCCAGTAGTAGAGGAGGCTCACGCATCATTATACCTGGATGCACACCACGGGATCCTGGTCATGTTGGTCTGTTTTGGAGGTGATTGTATTAGGTTTGAAGCTAGCCAGACCTGGCTTCAAATTCCAGCCCTTCTGTCTACCAGCCCTATGATTTGGAGGAAGTCACTTGGCCTTGGTGTGTTTATCTACGAAACTGGGAATAAAACTTGTGGAATTGTTGGGTCAAACTGATACCTCCCAGCACTGAGGCAAGAATGGAATGAAACAACCTGAGAAAGTAGACAGCCCAGTGTCTTCTTCCACATCCCACAACTGTTTATTTCCCTTCTTCATTTCTCAGAAAATGAGCTGCTATGTTATCTTTTTTTCATAAGTAATTGATACCTAGAAACAAAGAAAAGATGTCACAGCCATTCGAAACCCCACATTTTATAATTACTTGCTATCAGCACCTCCCACATGTGGAAGTAATATCTTTTGAATGTAGCAGTCTCTTGAGTATTCTTCATTGCAAAAGGTACCTCATTTCAGAAAAGGGTTTGGACTGATTTCTCTTTATGTACCTGTGTAAACCTGTGTAAGGTGAGAAATTAGGTCTTCATTAGGGTTACCACAGGCACATGCAGGTAAGCACGTCTATGTCACAATACTATGTGGTTTTAGTAAAAGATTTTTTTCTCTTAAACAGCTTTTATGACTACGCAAGCAAAGTGAATGAGGAGAGTTTGGACAGGATTCTTAAAGATCGGAGAAAGGTATGTTCTGTTTGTTGCCCGGTATGATTCTGAAATCGTTCCTTATCACTCAAAAGCTAAAACCAGACAAGAATGTAAAATGGAACAATAAGATTTCATGTTAATATGTAAGAGTTTTGTTAACCTACATAGGTTTTTTGATGTATCAATAGAAAAAAATTTAGATATTTATAGCATGATACCATTATTATTACATGCCTGTAATACCAGCTACTCAGGAGGCTGAGGCATGAGAATTGCTAGAACCTGGGCGGCAGAGGTTGCAGTGAGCTGAGATCGCACCACTGCACTCCAGCCTGGGAGACAGAACGAGACTCCATCTCAACTTAAAAAAAAAAAAGAAAAAAAAAAGTTGAACACAGGTGTTTTTCCAAAAGGTCATGTATTTATTATTTCTATCAATATTTGCATATGATGTTCTAGTTATGTATAGACTAGGTAAGCAAGTCTGAATACACCTGAAAATAAACCAAAGTTTTATTGTTGCAGTAGTGTCTAATAATGCCATTTGTAATTTACTGTGTTATACTATGTATGGGTTTTACTTTTTTTATCTTGGGATATTCTATAAAAATAGATCCGTTACTAACCATCTCTTGAGGAAGAAAGTACCAATAAAAGTTTTCAGCTTGTCAAACAGGAAACAAAATGCCGTTGTTCAACAGTGTCAGGAGTAAGTGCAGTTATATTAAAACAACAGCCTTTCTAATGTACAGGAGCAGGTAAGGATAAAAGGAAGAATAGGAAGTGTGGAAGGATAGGTCAAGAAAGGCAAATGGCTTTATGCATGATAGTAAACTCAAGAGCTGCTCCATCCTGGTAGTCTAACCAAGGTGCCTGCCCAACCAGGAAGGGGTGTTAAAGCAGCCACAGGCATCACGTGGTCCAGTGCTCTCGTATTAGTGATTTGCCTGGGAGCAGACATTCTGGAATCTCTTAGCAGCCCGTCCCTCATCTCTCAGATGCTACCTTACCTCCTCATTTTTCATATTTTAAATTATGAATCTTTATTATACTTTTTTTTTTTTTTTTTGAGACGGAGTCTCGCTCTTTCACCCAGGCTGGAGTGCAGTGGCGCTATCTCGGCTCACTGCAGGCTCCGCCCCCCGGGGTTCACGCCATTCTCCTGCCTCAGCCTCCCGCGTAGCTGGGACTACAGGCGCCTGCCACCTCGCCCGGCTAATTTTTTGTATTTTTAGTAGAGACGGGGTTTCACCGTGTTAGCCAGGATGGTCTCGATCTCCTGACCTCGTGATCCGCCCGCCTCGGCCTCCCAAAGTGCTGGGATTACAGGCGTGAGCCACCGCGCCCGGCCAATACTTTTTAAGTTTTTTATTTTTTTAAGATGGAGTCTGGCTCTGTCACCCAGGCTGCAGTGCAGTGGCGCGATCTCGGCTTACTACAAACTCCACCTCCAGTTTCAAGCAATTCTTCTGCCTCAGCCTCCTGAGTAGCTGGGACTACAGGGGTGCGCCACCACACCTGGCTAATTTTTACATTTTTAGTAGAAACGGGGTTTCACCATGTTGCCCAGGCTGGTCTCGAGCTCAAGTGATCCACCTGCCTCGGCCTCCCAAAGTGTTGGAATTACAGGCATGAGCCACTGCAGCCAGCCATAAATCTTAATTATACTTTCTAAAACTAAAATTTGTTCTATAAAGATTCTTTTTGGAGCACAATTTTCTAGAGCACTCACTACATATTAGAAGTACCAGGAAGTATTTTTTAAAAACAGATTTCAAATTTTTGTTTCATTTGTATTTATTTATTTTGAGATGGGGGTCTCATGCTGTCCTCCAGGCTGGAGTGCAGTGGCATGATCATGGCTCATTGCAGCCTCGACCTACCAGGCTCAGGTGATCCTCCCACCTCAGCCCCCCAAGTAGCTGGAACTACAGGTATGCACCACCACACCTGGCTAATTTTTTGTTTTTAGTACAAACGGGGTTTTGCCATGTTGCTGAGGCTGGTCTCAAAGTCCTGGGCTCAAGTGATCTGCCCACCTCGGCCTCCCAAGTGCTGGGATTACAGGTGTGAGCCACTGCACCTGGCAGATTTCAAAATTTTAAGTGAGAAAAATGAGTAACAACCATGAACAGGAAGTTCACAAGAGAAAGAAGAAATCGGCTGGGTGCGGTGGCTCATGCCTATAATCCCAGCACTTGGGGAGGCCGAGGCAGGTGGGTCACGAGGTCAGGAGATCGAGACCATCCTGGCTAACACGGTGAAACCCTGTCTCTACTAAAAATACAAAAAATTAGCCAGGAGTGGTGGCACGCGCCTCTTGTCCCAGGTACTCGGGAGGCTGAGGCAGGAGAATCGCTTGAACCTGGGAGGCGGAGGTTGTAGTAAGCTGAGATCGCGCCACTGCACACTCCAGCCTGGGTGACAGAGCGAGACCCTGTCTTGAAACGAGATACTATTTTTTGCCCATAAGATTGGCAAAAGAGTGAAAAGATTAGTAATATCCAGTGTTGGCAAGGCTGCGGGTAATGGGGAAGCAGTAGTTGGTGGAATCTAAATTAATACAGAGATTTGGGAGGACAGTTTTGCAGTCACCGAAAGAATTTTGAATATGCCATTTTACCTCTAGGAATCTGGCTCAAGAAAATAATTTTACATGGGCACAAAAATACAAAAACCTGGAATAATTGAACACTTGAACTCTGTGCAGGGCCATGTTCTGCACACATCACATATATTGATGCATTTAATCCTTGCACCAGACCCGTGAGGCAAGTTACTCATTTTATGGTTGAGTAAACTAAGGTTAAATCATTTGCTTAAGGTCATCAGCAATTCATGGTGGAGCCATGGTTTAAACCAAGCCGTCTGGTCCCAATCCAGTGCACAACGATGTTTGTTATTTGGTTATTTTGTAGGGGGGATTTTGAAAGCAACCTAAATGTCCAGCAGTGGGGAACAGTGAAGTCAGTTCTGTTGGTGCTTCCATACTATGGGAGATGAAGCAGTCCTTACAAAGAAGGAGAGAGGTTTTCATGTAATGACATAGAAAGATCTCTAAGTTATGTTACATGAAAAAAAGCAGTATTGTAGTTTGAGCCCATTTTATATAACAACAAAAGCCTGAGTGGGTGTTCAAATACACAGGAAACGATCTGAAAGGATGCTAGACAGACTTAGGAAAGGGAGTGAATAAAGGGTGCGGGGTATCTATTGATGAAGGAAGAATTTATTTGATAAGGTTTTTTTTTCTTTTAATGACTATGTATTTTATAATTGAAAATAAATTGAAAACAAAGACTCTACAGCCGGGCGTGGTGGCTCATGCCTGTAATCCCAGCACTTTGGGAGGCTGAGGCAGACGGATCACCTGAGGTCAGGAGTTCAAGACCTGCCTGGCCGACATGGCAAAACCCTGTCTCTACAAAAATACAAAAATTAGCTGGGCATGATGGCAGGTGCCTATAATCCCAGCTACTTGGAAGCCTGAGGCAGGAGAATGGCTTGAACCCGGGAGGTGGAGGTTGCAGTGAGCCGAGATCGCATCATTGCACTCCAGCCTGGGCGACAGAGCAAGACTCCAACTCAAAAAAAAAAGTAAGACTCTTACTATGTAGTCTTTTCAATAGTAGGTAGGGACACATTTGTAAATTAATTTTGGCATTTTTAAGAAAGTTTGCTGTTTGAGACACAGAAGGCCACTCGTTGGTTGCTATCTAGAGTTGACTGCTTTTTCTGCAGCCAAGAGTCTCAAAACAGTTAAAAGTTGGTCTATTGTTTTGATTTTATAGAATTTTGTGCTAAAACAAATGTTTGTGTTCTCCTTTGCAATTAGTGATACGAGTTTGTTGCTTCACTTTACTTGGAAAATATGTTTCATTTCCATGATATTTGTTGAGAGTCGGAGCTATATATTTCCTTTGGTACCTTACAGAAAGTATGAACTCTGTAAGGATTTTTTTTCAAAAATCTGAATTTCCAGCACAGAGATGATATATAATACTTAGATTTCAAAAAAAAAGCTTTATAATTCTTATTTGGATTTTTTTCCCCTAGAATAAGTACAAAATTTTATCATTACCTCAAAAGGGTGGTTATATAACCCACAAGGTACATGTAAAATGTTAGGCTTAAGATAGAGGCTAATGTGGCCGGGCACGGTGGCTCACGCTTGTAATCCCAGCACTTTGGGAGGCCAAGGCGGGCGGATCATGAGGTCAGGAGATCGAGACCATGGTGAAACCCCGTCTCTACTAAAAATACAAAAAAAATTAGCCGGGCGAGGTGGCGGGCGCCTGTAGTCCCAGCTACTCGGAGGGGCTGAGGCAGGAGAATGGTGTGAACCCAGGAGGCGGAGCTTGCAGTGAGCCGAGATCGCGCCACTGCACTCCAGCCTGGGCGACAGAGCGAGACTCTGTCTCAAAAAAAAAAAAAAAAAAAAAAAAGATAAAGGCTAATGTTTTTGATAAGAAAATCCCCCAGGTACAGTTTGGTCACGGGCTGAATTACTGTTCTGGCAGAATCCATATGTGCTTACAACGTTTGCACAAGCCTCAGGTTTTAGGCTAAGGCCAAACAAAGCAAGTAAGGAGGATTCGTGCTTTCCGGAAGCTCTGAAATTGATAACAGTAACTGAAACAGCCATCCTTGTATCATCATAAGGCCAAAAGAACACAAGCTAAAGACAATAAACGTGCCCATATTGGGATGAAAATGTAAGCAAATGTCTAGCATAGAGAATAGTCTATGGTCTGTGGATAGAATAGTCTGTGTGAAAAATTGACTGAGAAACATAAGCAGAGACAAGGTTTTAGGGAAAGATATCCATAATTCTTCATCGTGTCCCAAATATAGCTATGCAAAATGTGCTTTTCAACATTGGTGACTTAGTTTCTCAGTAGCTTTGCAACTAGTTTGTTCGTTAACTCTAAAAGGTAGAATCAAAGATATCACCAATACACATTAATTTGGCATCTCATCCTTCACTGATGAAAATGACAGGAGAATCTGTTTTGTTTTGTTTTGTTTTTTGAGACAGGGTCTCGCTCTGTTAGTCACCCTGGTACAACGGCATGATCACAGCTCACTGTAGCCTGGCCCTCCTGGGCTCAAATGATCCTCCTGCCTCAGCCTCCTGGGTAGCTAGGACCATAGGCGTGTGCTTTTTAAATTTTTTGCAGAGATGGGGTCTTGCTATCTTGCTCAGGCCGGGCTCAAACTCCTGGGCTCAAGTGATCCTCCTGCCTTGGCCTCCCAAAGTGCTTGGATTACAGTAATGAGTCACCACACCCAGCCAGGAGAATCTTTTTAAAACCATTAGCATATATCGAATCAATAAGCTATTATATGCCAGGCACTGTGGCTCACGCCTGTAATCCCAGCACTTTGGGAGGCTGAGGCTGGCAGATCACTGGAGGTCAGCAGTTCGAGACCAGTCTGGCCAACATGGTGAAATCCCATCTCTACTAAAAATGCAGCTGGTTGTGGCAATACACTCCTGTAATCCCAGCTACTTAGGAGGCTGAGGCATGAGAATTGCTTGAACCTAGGAGGTGGAGGTTGCTGTGAGCCAAGGTCACGCCACTGCTCTCCAGCCTGGGCCACAGAGCAAGACTCCATCTCAAAAACAAAACAAACAAACAAACAAAAAAGGCAGCTAGGAAAAAAATGAAATAAAATAGTTCGAATTGGCATAACTGAAAAGCACCATTACTCATCCAATAGCCACTTGCAAGATTCTGCTAGTCAATGAGTATTTCATGAAAACAGCCAGTGTGCTGAGCACTGTTCAGGTCTTTGCAGGAAGGCAGGGGAAGTGTGGGGCATGCCTGAGGTCTGCTGAGTAGGTAATTCCAACATTCCAAGTAGGAGTTGGGTACAGAGTATTGAATCTTAGAATGAAATGTGCCGTGTTCACATACATCAATAGCTCTCTCTAATTGTATCCAAGTTTTCTTGAAAGGAAAACTACTTTTACCTTTTTTATGGCCACCATCATGTCTAGTATAGAATGTGAAAGTTAGTGTTGCCCAGTGGAAAGAGGCAGGCATCTTGATTCCACATCTTGGCTGTCACTCATGAGCTCTGTAACTTCAGACAGAACATCTTTTCTATCAGATTATATACTGAGGCCAGGCACAGTGGCTCAATGCCTGTAATCGCAGCACTTTAGGAGGGTGAGGCAGGTGGATCACTTGAGGTCAGGAGTTCGAGACCCACCTAGCCAACATGGTGAAACCTCATCTCTACTAAAAATAAATTAGCCGGGCGCGGTGGCACATGCCTGTAATACCAGCTGCTCGGGAGGCTGAAGCAGGAGAATCGCTTGAACCCGGGAGGCGGAGGTTGCCGTGAGCTGAGATCACGCCACTGCACTCTAGCCTGAGTGACAATGCAAGACTGTCTCAAAAAAAAAAAAAAAAAAAGATTATACCCTGAGACAAAGGCTTGGGTTTTCTTTTTATTTAAGAGATATAGAATTAATTGCTTTAATCTATGGGAAGATATGTTTTATGTTCAGTAGTACTCCTTGAGTCAGGAACTATTGCTTATTTCTTTGTTCTCTGTAGTTCATTGCATGTGATATGAACTCAATGGAGAAAACATTATTCACTTAGAGTGGTGTAATAATTAGTGAAATTATTTGTGACAATGCTAGCCTCAGCAAAAGTTGGCTTACTTTCTACGTGAAAATGTCAAAACAATCTAAATTTACTGTTAATTTTAATTTTAATATGACTCTAATAGATTTAAACTACCTTTGCTTCTTAAAACAAGATTTTAACTCAGAGTTGGTTTCAAAGAAGGAAGCTGTATGAAGATTGATCTTCTAATAAAGAATTAAATGTTTTGACAACAGATGTTTTTAAATTTCAATATGCAAAAGAAAAATTCAGAAACTTACTGAAATTCAGATTCCTGGCTCTATCTTGAGAGGTTCTGATTCTGCAGATTTGGGTGGGGTCCAGGAATCTGCACTTTAGGGGTGGGGTCCAGGAATCTGCACTTCAGCAGTCTTTCAGATATCTCTGAAGTTATCTGTCTTCCTGACGACCAACAAATCACATTATGAGAAGTATTCTTCCAGAGAGCATAACAGTTTCATGAGCCAGTTTAGTTATGCTATAGTTAGAGCTGACAAAGCTAAACTTTTAAAATAGATTTATTGAGGTAAAATTGACTTATAATACATATTTCAAATGTATGCTCTTAGAAGTTTGATGTATGTGTAAACTTGTGAAACCATCACCATGTTAAGATAATGAGCATCTCTTTCACCTACGAAAGCTTCCTCGTGCCTTTCCAGTCCTGCCTTCTCCCCCCATTCCTGTTAACCACTGATCTGCTTTATGTCACTAGATGAGTTTTCATTTTCTAGAATTTTGTATAAATAGAATCCTATAACCTATACTTCTTTTAGTGAGGAGGTGTCTAGCTTCCTTCACTCAGCATAGTTATTTTGGGACTCATTCATGTTCCTTTTTATCACTAAGTAGGATTCCAGTGTATGCCTGAAGCACAGTCTGTTTATCCATGCTCCTGCTCATGGACGCTTGGGTTGTTCCAGGGTGGGGCTTTTGCACATAAAGCTGCTATGAACATTTGTGCACGTGTGTTTGTATGGATCCATTCAGAATTAAATTTGTAAGATTTCATGCAACTTTTCACACTTTTCTTTCAGAAAGTCATTGGGTGGTACAGATTCCGACGCAATACGCAGCAGCAGATGTCCTACAGAGAGCAGGTTCTTCACAAGCAGCTCACCCACATCCTCGGCGTGCCCGACCTCGTCTTTCTTCTCTTCAGCTTCATCTCCACTGCCAACAATTCCACTCACGCTTTAGAATATGTACTCTTTAGACCAAATAGAAGGTAAAGCTTGCTTTTCCATCTGCCTCACATATAAGAAGGATGTTGGGACCAGGCGCGGTGGCTCACCCCTGTAATCCCAGCACTTTGGGAGGCCGAGGCGGATGGATCACGAGGTCAAGAGATCGAGACCATCCTGGCCAACATGGTGAAATTCAAAAATTAGCTGGGTGTGTGGTAGCACATGCCTGTATTCCCAGCTACTTGGGAGGCTGAGGCAGAAGAATCGCTTGAACCCGGAGGCAGAGGTTGCAGTGAGCCGAGATTGTGCTACTGCACTCCTGCCTGGCAACAGAGCAAGAATCTGTTGCAAAAAAAAAAAAAAAAAGGACGTTGGTACAAGTCATTGAGATTTGTGACTTCAAAAATGTGCATTATAGTGCATTTTATGCTTTTGTGTTTTTTTTTGTTTTTTTTTTTTTTGAGACGGAGTCCAGCTCTGTCACTCAGATTGGAGTACAGTGGTGTAATCTCGGCTCACTGCAACCTCTGCTTCCCGGGTTCAAGTGATTCTCCTGCCTCAGCCTCTCGATTAGCTGGGATTACAGGCACACACCACCATGCTGGCTAATTTTTTTGTATTTTTAGTAGAGACGGGGTTTTGCCCATGTTGGCCAGGCTGGTTTTGAACTCCTGACCTGAGGTGATCCACCTGCCTCGGCCTCCCAAAACTTTTTGCATCTTTAAATAAAAACTTGTATTATTCCCTTTAGCTCTTTTTGTGGTTACAGAAGGTATTTTTCTTGTCAGTTATTTACATAAAATTGTTTTTGGATCAAGAAGCATTAACAAGACGTGTATTATGCATAAATTCTGATAAGGAATAAACAGCTGGAAATCATCATTTGCTTCTCCATAATCCACTCTGTGGAAATGCAGTTTTATTGCTGTGGAAGTCTGATTATAATTTTGAAACATAAATTTCAAATACAAAATTGTGAAATTGATCCACCTGCTGGTTAATAAGGGTTTTGCATTGTGAACTTGTTAAACCAAAAAAAAACCACCCCTATGATTATATGATCATGTTGTCTGTTTGTAAACAGCAAAATGGTTTCCCTCTGGAAGTTTATTTTTTGTAGAATAAATTAAATTGACATCAGTGAAAATAATTGTTAATTGTTAAAAAGGTTTTTATAAGATTTCATTATGTAATCTGTGGGTATTTCTTGAGCACTTACAACAGGCTCAGCATTGTGTCAGTCACTGTGGGTATACAAAAGATGTGTAAGGCATGACCTCTGCTCTCAAGGAGTTGATAAGCAAGGTTTTACTTTACAGGAAGGGAAAACATTACTAATTCATGTATCCTTGGGTTGTCTGTAGAAGGAGGTGCTCCGTGAGACCTTCCCGTTAGTTTACCAATGTCAGCAACTAAGACTCCTATCATCAAGCCCCATTCTTTTTTTAGTTAATTAATTTTATTTATTTTAATTTTATTATTACTATTATTTTAGAGAAAGGGTCTTGCCCTGTCACCAGGCTAGAGTACAGTGGCACTATCATAGTTCACTGCAACCTTGAACTCCTGATCCTGTCACCTCAGCCTCTTAAGTAGCCGGGACTATAGGCACATGCCACCACGCATGCCCTTTTTTAAAAATTATTTATTTATTTATGTATTTAGAGATATAGTCTTGCTGTCACCTAGGCTGGAGTGCAGTGGCACGATCATGATTCATTGCAACCTCCACTTCCTGGGTTCAAGTGATTCTCCTGCCTCAGCCTCCCGAGTAGCTGGGACTACAGGTGTGCACCACCATGTCCGGCTAATTTTTTTTTCATTTTTAGTAGAGACAAGGTTTCACCATGTTGGCCAGGCTAGTCTTGGTCTCGAACTCCTGACCTCAGGTGATCTGCCTGCCTCGGCCTCCCAAAGTGCTGAGATTAGAGGTGTGAGCCACCACACCCAGCCCTTTTTTTTTTTTTAAACTGTCAATCTCACTTGAATATGATAGAATGGTACATTTAACATGATCTCTTTCTGAATTTTTCTCATAGGTATAATCAAAGGATATCACTCGCTATTCCCAATCTAGGAAATACTAGCCAGCAAGAGTACAAAGTGTCTTCAGTGCCAAATACTTCTCAGAGTTATGCCAAAGTGATTAAAGAACATGGGTAAGTTGAAAGGTAAAGTGCTAGTTTTTTCTTTTGTCAGCAATATTTCTTTTGTTAATAACATTTAAAAGGTGTATGGAAAAATGTAAAACCGAGTTTGATATGATTAAAATTGAAGACTACAGTAAGGTAATTGTCTAGATACCACCAGCATATATCAAAATTTTGTTCTTGTTGAAAAGATAGTTTACTTTTATGAATTTTTTAAATCATTTGCCACAATATTTTTTGTAATTGATACGAAAGTTTTGGATAGAGTATTATTTCTGAGGTTCTAAAAGCTAAACATAGTCACTGAAAAATACACAACTTTTTATTATTTTTTAAATGATCTTGGTAACATGGGTTTTTAAAATTTCTCTTCTGTAATTCTTGTGGTATGGGCATTATTCCTTAAACACTGTCACGTTGGAGTCACAGCATTTAAACAATAAAGTGGAAGAGACAGGAAAAATGCCTTTCCATTTCACAGCAGTTTTGATAACCTTGAGGCATCTTTTTTCTGTTTGTCTTCTAGTACTGACTTTTTTGACAAGGATGGAGTGATGAAAGACATCAGGGCGATTTATCAGGTTTATAATGCACTTCAAGAGAAAGTTCAGGTAACTGATTTATTTATTAGTTTTCATCTTATTTGTCTTGCCAAAAAGCTTTTAATTCTACTTTAATTTTGAATTATCTTCCAACTGACAAATAAGAGTTAGGATCCAAAAGTCAGAATCTGCAGAGTCAAGCTGCGGAATAATGATTCGTGCCGTCTTGCAGAAGCCTGGCTCACTCACTCTGTGCCTGAAGTAGATTGTTAATACTACTGTTTCAAATACTTCTGGCCGCATTTGTGATAGTAGTTTTTCTAGGAAAATGTAGAAAGGCTTGCTAAGAACATAGCTGTCTCCATCAGTTATATTCTAAGTAGAGACAATATCAAAAGGCAGCCATAACTGGTTGCATCTCTGCTTCTTCATCCTAGTTCACTCACTTTGCCCCCAGCTGCCTCCATCGAGTGGGAGGATCTCGGCAGAGCCTGTTCATTCCTAGTCATTTATGCAACAGACATCGATGGAAACATCTCCTGTGAGCCAAATACTGAGCTCGGTGCTAACAATACTTTCCCACATTCTTTTCATCATCCCTGCTGTGTTCTTAGGAGTAGTTTGCTCTAAAACCTAAGAACAAAAGAGCCTTTGAACTTGCCTTTGAGTACAGCAAAGAAAGTGGTAAAGTTGATGAAGCTCTCCCAGACCTGGAAAAAGCCTGACTTTAAGGAAAAAGGCTTTGGCCCGGCATGATGGCCCACACCTGTCATCCCAGCACTTTGGGAGGCCTAGGCAAGAGGATCGCTTGAGCCAAGGAGTTCGAGATCAGCCTGGGCAACATAATGAGACTCCATTTCTACAAAATAGTTAAAAATTAGCCAGGTGTGGCAGCATGCACCTGTAGTCCTCAGCTACTTGGGAAGCTGAGGAAAGAGGATTGCTTGAGTCCAGGAGGTCAAGGCTGCAGTGAGCTACAGTTGTGCCACTGCACTCCAGCCCAGGTGACAGAGTGAGACCGCATCTCTAAAATATAAAAATAAAAAGGATGAAGGCCTCAATGAGTAAAAAGAGGAATGAAGGCAGATACTGAAAAAGAGGAAAACAGGCTGAGTTCAGCCCGGGGCAAAAGGAGAAGCATACAAGAGCCATTTCCAGTCTAGTGTTCCAAATCAGGGTCACTGTGCACCTACCAGTATAGGGAACTTTATACAGACTCACTGGTAACCAGCCTACTTTCTGGAAGCTTCTGGTATTTCTGCTATGGAAGGAACTCGCAGTGGAAAATAGCTTTTTGTCCTGAATTCATGACCATGCCCTTTTCAGAATATCAGCACTGGCCAAAAGTGGCTGTTATATTTCATTGTTGATTGAATAAGGCCTGCTTTGAAAATACCAAATCACATAGAGTGTTCTCAGGATTATAAATAGCTAAATTACACAGATGTAGTCTCAGATAGCTATCTTTTATTAAACCTTGACTTTGAAACTTTTTTCAACTTTTCTTTAAAAATATTTTCTGTTAAATTGTCTTATCTGATTTTTTGAATGTTGGTAATAAATAAAAGTTGAAAGCATCATATTCCTGTCTTATCTTTTGTTCTTCCTTTGTATGCTAAACTGGTACCAAGAGTTCCCTTTTCATTTCAATAAAAATGATTAATCAAAGAGTAGATCTTTCCTATCTTACCCTTATTGGTCAAGAATTTATAAGCTAAATAGCATAATCATCTTAAAGCAAATCAGTGAATAATAACAATTCTAGTCTTTTGGGCTTTCATGATTTTGTTCTACCTTATGTGGCTGCTTTTTAACTCAATAAACCATCTGGACTTTTCCTAGAGTTGTAATCAGCGCTGAATTTATGGAATGCCTTGTGCTTGAACTTGAAGCTAACCTTGTTGTCATTTTTTTCCTCAGGCAGTGTGTGCAGATGTTGAAAAGAGTGAGCGAGTTGTTGAATCTTGTCAGGCGGAAGTGAACAAATTAAGAAGACAAATCACTCAGAGGAAAAATGAAAAGGAACAAGAAAGAAGTAAGTTTCTTATTAATTTTACCATTCAGTGTCAGGGAAATGTTGTTTTAAACATCAGATTATACTACACAATAAATTATGTGCCTCTTTCTACGCTCATCAAGTCTCAGATTAGCCTGGCTGGGGCAGAGCAGTCTCTTGTTCAGCTTCTCTGGAGGGCAAGTGCTGTTTTTCATAGTAGCCCCCTCAATTCTCTGACACTTGAAGAAAAAGAAGACAAAAGGTAGAAAAGCTAAAGTGGAAATTAGAATAAATCCCAAGAAGTTATTGATACAGATTTGTGTATATATTGACAATCAGATCTAGTTACAGTGAATGTGGTGGTTGTTACTAAGTTAACCCTGGCATGTCCAGCAGCTAGGCACTGTGTCCTGTCTTTTTTTCTAGACGGAATCTCCCTCTGTCACCCAGGCTGGAATCAGTGGCGTGATCTTGGCTCACTGCAACCTCCACCTCCCGAGTTCAAACGATTCTTCTGCCTCAGTCTCCCGAGTAGCTGGGACTATAGGTGTCTGCCACTATGCCCAGCTAATTTTTGTATTTTTTTTTTTTCTTTAGTAGAGATGAGGTTTCACCATGTTGGCCAGGCTGGTCTCGGCCTCCCAAAGTGCTAGGATTACAGGCGTGAGCCACCACACCCAGCCTGTGTCCTGTTTTAATATAGCCTTATAGAGGAGCTACCAAATATTCTTTTAGCTTTATGTCTGGTCTTAGTAAAGGTTTTAAATGTCTAGTTTTGGTAGCAATGGATGAATAGACACCATTAGGCTAAGGAACAAACTGATTGAATGAGAATTAGGCCCATAAACCTAATAATTCCAGCATAACAGCCATGTTTGCTGTAACACCACCAGAATTAATGTCTGTGTGTAAAATTTATAAATGTATGGCAGATAATATCAAGTGTAAAAGATAAGGTTAGGGCTAAACTTTTCTAATTTAATAAGAATATATATAATCCAGTTAAAATGTAACTTATGTTTCCAGGAAAATATAACAGTCTGATTTACTGTTACATTTTTCTAGAAATAATCAGAAATACAGATAGGGCTGGGCATGGTGGCTCACGCCTGTAATACCAGCACTTTGGGAGGCTGAGGCAGGCAGATCACCTGAGGTCAGGAGTTCAAGACTAGCCTGGCCAAAGTGGTGATACCTCGTCTGTACTAAAAATACAAAAATTAGCCGGTCATGGTGATGTGCACCTGTAATCCCAGCTACTAGGAAGGCCAAGGCAGGAGAATTCTTGAACCTGGGAGATGGAGGTTGCAGTGAGCCAAGATCATACCACTGCATTCCAGCCTGAGCAACAGAGTGAGACTGTCTCAAAAAAAACTAAATAAATAAAATAAAGAGGCCGACCGTGCTGGCTCACGTGTAATCCCAGCACTTTGGGAGACCAAAGCAGGCGGATCACGAGGTCAGGAGTTCGAGACCAGCCTGGCCAACATGGTGAAATCCTGTCTCTACTAAAAATACAAAAATTAGCTGGGCGTGGTGGCAGGCACCTGTAATCCCAGCTACTTGGGAGGCTGAGGGAGGAGAATCATTTGAACCCAGGAGGCGGAGGTTGCAGTGAGCCGAGATCGCACCACTGCACTCCAGCCTGGGCAACAGAGCGAGACTCTGTCTCAAAAAAAAAAAAAAAAAAAGAAAGAAAAACTAGGCCAACCATGGTGGCTCATGCCTATAATCTCAGCACTTTGGGAGACCGAGGCAGGTGGATCACTGGTGCCCAGGAGTTCAAGACCAGCCTGGGCAACATAGCAAAACCCCATCTCTACTTAAAAAAAAAAAAAAAAAAAAAAATCCAGGCATGGTGGCATGCACCTCTAGCCCCAGCTTCTTGGGAGGCTGAGGTGGGAGAATCACCTGAGCCTGAGAGGTTAAGGGTGCAGTGAGCCGTGATTGTGTCACTGCACTCCAGCCTGGGTGACAGAGTGAGACCCTGTCTCAACAAACAAAAAACTAGGATAGAAAACAGTATAAACCAGGTAATGTCAGCCATGTTTTATATACATGTACAGACCAACACCCAAAGCTGGATAATAAAACTGGAGTTCAGCAAGGATTAGTGACTTCTGTAACACAGCAAGGAAGTGAGGATCTGATACTTAAAATTTAGGTCTCTTTGCTTGAAAGCCTGTGCCCTTTTTATCCTGACAGTGTTATTGGGATGATGGAATTGTGGGCAGCTTTTATTTTCTTTCTTCCTTTCTAAATATTCTAAATATTGTACAAGTGTGTATCAGTTTTATAATATTTTTTAAAAATTGAAATGTTACCTACAAAAACTTTCAAGGCTATATGGATTATATGGGTTCTTTCACAACATTAATAAAAATAGAGTGAAGCTGTGGTTCAGTATCTACTTAATATAGGGTTTTTAAAGTTTTAAGGTGTGTAAGTGTATTATGACAGGTAGCTATAAAGGTGTATGAGTGTATTATTATTTAAGGTGTATAAGTGTATTATGAAAGAGGTGTATTATGACAGGTAGCTATAAAGAAATCGGTTTTTTGATAGGAGGCTGCCAAAGAAAGAATCTCACATTTCCATTCCGTGTACAGGACGTTTCCATTTCAACCTTTGGGCCCCACAGTGTGACACAGCAAGCCCCACGCCAGGGAACCAGCACAGGCTGTGGAGCGACAGAGCCTGCATTCTGAGTCTTAGGCCCACTTCCAGCTGTCCCCTTAGTCACATCACCTCACCTTTCAGAACTCCGGTTTCTTTGCATCTATAATGGAAGCAGTAATAATAACGATAATGATAACACTTCAGAAATTTGTCATGGCCTTAAATGAATTAATGGGTAGGGAAATATCTTGTAAATTATCAAGTACTGTGCAATTGTAAAATAATTAATTGTAACAGTCAGCTTCATTACCTCACTGCTATTTTCCAGAACATTCAGGTTGGCCATGTTATACATTGAGATGAAAAGCTGTGAGAATCTAGAAAGTGTTAGAATATTCTTTGTTTTCATCCAGGATTGCAGCAGGCAGTGTTAAGCAGACAGATGCCGTCTGAAAGCTTGGACCCAGTGTTCAGTCCTCGGATGCTGTCTTCTGGGTTTGCAGCTGAAGGTAGAAGTACACTTGGAGATGCAGAGGCCTCGGATCCTCCTCCCCCCTATTCTGATTTTCACCCAAGCAATCAAGAAAGTACTTTGAGCCACTCTCGAATGGAAAGGAGTGTCTTTATGCCTCGGCCTCAAGCTGTGGGCTCTTCCAATTATGCTTCCACCAGTGCCGGACTGAAGTATCCTGGAAGTGGGGCTGACCTTCCTCCTCCCCAAAGAGCAGCTGGAGACAGTGGTGAGGATTCAGATGACAGTGATTATGAAAATTTGATTGACCCTACAGAGCCTTCTAATAGTGAATACTCACATTCGAAGGATTCTCAACCCATGACACATCCCGACGAGGACCCCAGGAACACTCAGATCTCCCAGATTTAACTAAACAAAAGAAACTCTCCACCTAGCACTGTTTTTCTTCATTGCTTACTGAGAGGGTTTTTGAGAACTTAATCTGGGGGGAGAACTGCTTTCTCAGATACTTTGACTCCCGAGAAGAGAGTCCTTGTGCACAGAACTTGTGGGAGCCTCCATCCGCTGCTCTTTACCTTTGGATACAGTGTGCAAGTTTCATAACAGAATCATTAAGATAATCAAATTGTCCTAATTCTGGTGCGATTCATGGATGTACTGGTAAATTTAGGCAAAGTGAAACTTATCAGCGTAGTTTCTGTTCTTTAAAATAAATTGGAAATTAGAGACTAAGCACAATTAGTCTATAAATGTTCTATAAATCAAAAACTTACCTCTTGCACTATCATGCCTTGAAATTTACTTTTTCAAAGGGAAACAAGTTTAGCAGCAGCCTTCAAAGAACTTCTTTCTATGATGAGCCAAATTCATCTTTGCCAGAAAAGAAATTTTGATAATTCCAAGAAGCCTGATTGGAACAAATCAGATATACCTTCTCTTGTCTGCATGACTTTGTGAGATGAAAGAGAGGGCTTCCAACTTTTTTCTACTAGCTTGATATGTATTATCACTTAAAATGGTTGCCTTTAAAAAAAAAAGTAGAGATACTAATTACCAGTGAGTAATCATCCAAATAAATACGTCATAAAATAAATTATTTTTTTCTTGATGGATTACAGTGACTACTGTGTTGCACTGGCACATTTATGGTCTCTGTTCTGGAATCTTAGAGGACACATGCAGTGGAGAACAGAAGGAGTGAGTTTTATAATGAACAGATTCCAGACACGGTAGGTTTAGCTGAGTTCATACAGAGGAGATATAACTCATTTAGATCTTCTGACAAATCCTAGTGTTAGTTTTATTTGCGGAGGAAAGACATTTAATAAGAAACTGTTTGGGAATCTTGGTGAATAAAGATTCATTTTCAAGCTGAATAACCATACTTATTTTATTTTAAGTTGCCATTTGGGGAATAATTGCAGTATGTGTAGAGACTCTCTTGGAATGCACTCATATTTTTATTTAATGACTACTTGTTTTCTCGTTTTGCCCACAATGTGTAAAACTACTAAGACATTCAGGAGCATGTTGGGCTTCTGGTTTGGAAATGGCAAGACCCACCATTTATGACAAGGACAGCCATGAGGTTAATACTTGGAGTTTAACTGCCTGTCCTTTGAGCTAGTTAAAACCTGTAAGAATAAGGAAGTTGTTGGAGAGGCTTAAAATCTGGGTTCTGAAAAAGTAGTTTCAGTTTATAGGATACACATTTGCTCACTGAGCTCCAGTTCCAATACTAAATTAGACACTACCATATAGACCGAAAATGAAATGCTAGAACTGCCATTCTTTGGATCCCCACTCTATGGGGGTCTGTCTTTTAACTACTCTCCTGGTTTCATTGGCCTTACACCACTGCCATTTGATTTAAAACGCTGCAGACCACTTTATCTGCAAATGTGTTCCTTTGTTATCAGCTACCTACTACGCAGCTTCAGTGCCAGTGTGAATTTATTTTTTTTTAAGTGCCATTACCATCTCCTCTGTTCAGATTTTGACGTTCAGGAAAATATTTTTATTTTGATGCCATACTGAAATCTACAATGTATATCTGACAAAGCAGTTAAATGTGACAATAAAAAACTTATTTAATCATGGTACCATTGTTTTAATGTCTGTCTCAGCACCGGACAAGGCCTTGCCTCAGTGTACTCATTCTGGCAATTCATCATGGACTTAAAAGAGCTTTTTAAAGGGCATTAAAACTCATCTTCATACAAAATTTTTGTCAGGCTGGTTTCAGGAGACATCCAGGAACACAACTTGCTAAAATGTTTCTATGATTTTCAGGAGTTTCTGTTTCCAAAATGTTTCTGTTGATTTCGTGTTACCTACAGAACTAAGTATCAATTGCGTATAAAATTGAATCTTGGAAAGGTCCCCAAAAGGCATCTTCCACAGAGGAACTGATCTTGTTGAAAGTGACTCCTCAGCCTGGATTTCCTAACAGTCGAGATACTGTAGAACTTGCTGCCCGAGAGCATCTTAGGAATTGTGGGATCACTTTAGAACAGGGTCGGCTGGCTAACAAGTGTATTCTGGATTCTGAGGGAGCCATTCCCGCCGAGTGATGTATCTTTTCCAAAATGCAAGGGGAGAGCGTTTTCAGCAGGGTTGAGTGATGTATCTCTTCCAAAATGCAAGGGGAGAGCGTTTTCAGCAGGGTTGAGTGATGTATCTCTTCCAAAATGCAAGGGGAGAGCGTTTTCAGCAGGGTTTTAACGTGTGAATTACAGCCTTTTAGGATTCTACTCAACATCTCTAAGAATTTGGAGAAAAGGAGACTGGATTCTTTTTACTTACTTCAGTCTGGAAATGCCTGATTACATGTTGTAATTGGTTTTTCTGGAGTAAAATCAAAGCAGAAATCTCATCCCTAAATATTCAGGATACATATTTGTTTTAATTGCAGACACAGTGGGGCATTGACCATAACTGCTTTAACAAAAATATTTAAATTGTCTTATAAGCCTATGTTTTAAGGAGATAAAAATAATCTGGGATGATGTAAAATAAGAATACAGTGGAACTAACTAATGGTTATTAACTGTGTTCTGGGTCTGACTTGCCTTGGCTGTCAGACTGAGAGATCTCTTCCTTTTTTCATTAGGATCTGCTTCATCCTTTCCCATAGCAAACCTGAATTCCACCAGACAGGCAGGAAGCCTGAAGGCAAGTGGATTCGTAAATGTGGTGCCAATAAATAATGGAAAATGTTTACTTTTCAACTTTATGACAAACAGATTTTGGAAAAGTCCTGGGATTTACCTCAGCTGTCTTACTTTTATACAGCGATTTTTGTAATGTCCTAAATAAGGCGAGTCAGGACATAGAGTACCTCCAAACTGGGTTACTCTGGGGTTCTTCTGATCCCTAGAGATGGGGGGGAGGACTACCTTCTAGCAGTGAGGCTTTGTAACATCTTCAAGCAAATGTCCCTCGGGATGCCAGATGTGACATGTGGTCCAGAATGTAGTGCTTAACAAAAGAAAGCTCATTGCAGCATATTTCTAATAGCAAAAACCTGGAAGTGACATTAATGCTGATGTAGGGGAATGGTTAAATTTTGATACACTCCAGAGGAAATAGTGTTTGCAGCCATTAACAATATTGAGGTAGAAATCAAAAAGATGGGTGGGTGCAGTGACTCAGACCTGTAATCCCAGCACTTTGGGAGGCTGAGGCGGGTGGACCGCTTGAGCTCAGGAGTTCAAAACGAGCCTGGAAAACGTGGTGAAACCCTGTCTATTCAAACAAAGCAAGGCCACTTGCAGTGGCTCACTCCTGTAATCCCAGCACTTTGGGTGGCCAAGGCGGATGGATCGCTTGAGCTCAGGAGTTCAAAACGAGCCTGGAAAACGTGGTGAAACCTCGTCTATTCAAACAAAGCAAGGCCACTTGCAGTGGCTCACTCCTGTAATCCCAGCACTTTGGGTGGCCAAGGCGGGTGGATCACCTGAGGTAAGGAGTTCGTGACAAGCTTGGTCAACATGGTGAAACCCCATCTCTACTAAAAATACAAAAACTAGCCAGGTGTGGTGATGCACGCCTGTAATCCCAGCTACCAGGGAGGCTGAGGCACGAGAATTGCTTGAACCCAGGAGGCAGAGGTTGCAGTGAGCTGAGATCACACCACTGCACTCCAGCCTGGTCGACGGAGCGAGACTGTCTCAAAAAAAAAAAAAAGAAAGATTTATTGACATGGAAGATACCAAATGAAGAAACCCAGATGTCCAAACAGTGTGTTTGATCTGATTTTTGTGGGGGAAAAATTAGTATTGTTCTTGATAGAAAACAATCTGGAAGGATATTCATGTAAATGTTAACAGTGTTGTCTCAGGATATGGCAAGATGGATAATTTTTCTCTCATTTGTTTGCATTTTATCATTTTTCTGCAGTAAGTGTTTGTATAATAAAAGACTTCAGAAATGGTAGTCACTGACTACATGAGTTATTTCATGAACACCACCTTAGAGGGGATTCTAGAAACATTCTCGATTCTCTGGGATTCTTTACCACGCTTGAATTTTTCAGATCTGTGGCCAGTATAAGATCAACCTTGCTAATGCTACAGTCAACCTTTATCTCATTTCCAGATAAAAATCACATTTTGTTTTGCCTTGACACTGATTTATTTTTTTTTTTTAATCTGGAGCCTGTTCAACTTTACTTAGTTCAGAATCCATTTCCTAAATTTCCAAGAAGCACTTAAGAAATAACTTCAGAGACTGAAGGTAATTCAAAACTGGAGCAATTATTTATATTTTTCTTAAGGCAAAAGTGTGTCTACTATAACATGGATGTTTTGAGTCTTAAAATGTAAGGCAGCTTTCCTTGATCTTGCAGATACTCTCTTTGGAAGATTTGGAAGATTTTTTTTTTTTTTTGAGACTCTCTTTGCAAGATATGTATATGTATGTGTATATAAATATATATATATATATATTTTTTTTTTTTGGGGCGAGGGGGATGGAGTTTTGCTCCATCGCCCAGGCTGGAGGGCAGTGCCATGGCTCACTGCAACCTCCACCTCCCGGGTTCAAGAGATTCCCCTGCCTCAGCCTCCCAAGTAGCTGGGACTACAGGCGCGTGCCACCACACCCAGCTAATTTTTCTGTTTTCAGTAGAGACAGTGTTTCACCATGTTGGCCAAGCTGGTCTTGAACTCCTGACCTCAGGTGATCTGCCCGCCTCAGCCTCCCAAAGTGCTAGGATTACAGGCGTGAGCCACTGCACCCGGCCTGTCTGAAAGATTCTTGTGTCATGCTTGCTGTAATGCTGGACAATGCCTTTCGTGCCAGGTGTTTCCTTAGGTTGTATTAAGTATTAGGAGATGTAGACCCTTGTTAGTCCAGTCCACATACAAACAAGTCTGGGAGGTGTTTTATTGCAAAGTAAATCTATACTTGTTTGGGACATTCGTTGTGGCCAATCAATTGTGGGCTCTCCTTGGTAGAAGTGGGGGCCATTCGGTCTCAACTGATTTGAAGCATGATTTATCTGTGCTAGAATGTGTATCATCCAAAAGACCTTGTCCAGGGCCGGGCAAGGTGGCTCACTCCTGTAATCCCAGCACTTTGGGAGGCTGAGGTGGGTGGATCACCTGAGGTCAGGAGTTCAAGACCAGCCTGGCCAACATGGTGAAACCCGTCTCTACTAACAATACAAAAAATTAGCCGGGCGTGGTGGCGCGTGCCTGTAATCCCAGCTACTCAGGAGGCTGAGGCAGGAGAATCACTTGAGTCCGGGGGGTAGAGGTCGCAATGAGCTGAGATTGTGCCACTGCACTCCAGCCTGGGTGACAGAGCAAGACTCCATCTTAAAAACAAAAACAAACAAAAAAGACTTTGTCCATAGTTTCAAGGTATGTCTATGTGAGTGGAATTGGGGAACAGTAAGTAACTGCTTTCTGGAAGTACTAAGCACAGGGTAAATCCCTGGCATACACGTAAAGTGGGAAGTGAGGAGATGCATTTCATACAACTTGACTCCTTAAAGAGTTCTTCATCTTCTCAATCTATCATGATCCTACCCGTTTTGTTGTTGTTGTCGTTTTGAGACGGAGTCTCACTCTGTCGCTCAGGCTGGAGTGCAGAGGCGTCATCTCTGCTCACTGCAACCTCTGCTGCCCAGGGTCAAGCGATTCTCCTGCCTCAGCCTCCCGAGTAGCTGGGATTACAGGTGCATGCCACCAGTCCCGGCTAATTTTTGTATTTCTAGTAGGGACGGGGTTTCACCTTGTTGGTCAGGCTAGTCTCGAACTCCTGACCTCAGGTGATCCACCCGCCTTGGCCTCCCAAAGTGCTGGGATTACAGGCATAAGCCATCACACCGGGCCACATGGCCATTTTTTAATTTTGTATATGAAAGTTTTAAAAGACATACTGAAGTGAGATAGTAAAAGAACCACAATTTTTTCCTTCCTCACTTTCAAGGGTTATCAACTATTTGACACCCTTGTTGAATCAACCCCCTTTCTATTAAGAAGTTATTGCTATCCTCTTTTAATTTTTAATTTATTTGTTTTGTTTTGTTTTTGAGACAGGGTTTTGCTCTATTACCCAGGCTACAGTGCAGTAGTGCCATCATAGCTCACTGCAGCCTCAAATTCCTGGGTTCAAGCAATCCTCCTGCTTCAGCCTCCTGAGGACCACAGGCATGTGCCACCATGCCCAGCTAAGTTTTTTTTGAGAGATGGGGTCTCATAATGTTGCCCACACTGGTCTTGAACTTATAGCCTCAAGTGATCCTCCCATCTCAGCCTCCCAAAGTGTTGGAATTACAGGCTTGAGCCACTGCGTCTGGCCTGCTATCTTCTTTTAAAGCAAGCTTGGGTGGGGCACGGTGGCTCGTGCCTGTAATCCCAGCACTTTGGGAGGCCAAGACGGGTGGATCACTTGAGGTCAGGAGTTCGAGACCCGCCTGGCCAACATGGTGAAACCCCCATCTCTACTAAAAATACAAAAAAAAAAAATTAGCTGGGTGTGGTGGTGGGTGCCTGTAACCCCAGCTACTATGGAGGCTGAGGCAGGAGAATCACTTGAACCCAGGCAGCGGAGGTTGCAGTGAGCTGAGATCGCGCCACTGCACTCCAGCCTGGGCAACAAGAGCAAAACTCCATCTCAAAAAAAAAAATTTTTTTTTTAAATAAAAAGAAAGAAACAGCGCCCTGAATTGGCCCCAACTTCGAAAAAAGTGGAAAAAACATGGGACCTTTGGGGAAATGATTGTGGGTTTTCTTAGGCATAATAGTGGTATGGATATGTGAGAGAGTCTCTTGATTTTTTTTTTTTTTTTTAGACAGAGTCTCGCGACAGCCAGGCTGGAGTGCAATGGCACCATCTTTGCTCACTGCAACCTCTGACTCCCTGGTTCAAGTGGCTCTCCTGCCTCAGTCTCCTGAGTAGCTGGGATTACAGGCACACACTACCACGCCCTGCTAATTTTTGTATTATTAGTAGAGACAGGGTTTCACTGTGTTGGCCAGGGTGGTCTCAACCTCCTGACTTCGTGATCCACCTGCCTCGGCCTCCCAAAATGCTGGGATTACAGGCGTGAGCCACCACGCCCGGCTGAGAATCTCCTGATTTTTAAGAAACACAGGCTGTGTGTTTAAGGGTGAAGAGTCATGATGTCTGAAGCTCACATTCAAATGGCTCAGAAAACACACATGTACAGAGAAGGACAATCATGGCACAGGTTAGATTGTGGAATGTAGCTCATGGGGACGTGAATGTCTGTGTCCTAGTTTTTCCAACCTTTTTATACGTTTGGAATTTTACATAATGAAAGTTGGGAAAAGGTAAAAGAAGGGCTGATAATTTCTACTCCACCATTCCATAGGCAGAATGATAATAAAAATGTTCAATGACTGGTATGGAATATAATTATGCTAGAAATAATAAAATTGATATATGTTCTTTTACTGTTGAAATAAACTAAAATGTATAAAGAGGCTTGGCACAGTGGCTCATGCTTGTAATTCCAACACTTTGGGAGGCCGAGGAAGGTGGATCATTTGAGACTAGCAGTTCGAGACCAGCCAGGCCAACATGGTAAAACCCTATCTCTACTAAAAGTACAAAAATTAGCCGGGCATGGTGGCACATGCCTGTAGTCCCAGCTAGCAGAAAAATTAGCCAGGCGTGGTGGCACATGCCTGTAGTTCCAGCTGCTTGGGAGGCTGAGGCACAAGAATTGCTTGAACCTGGGAGGTGGAGGTTGGAGTGAGCCGAGATCGCGCCACTGCACTCCAGCCTGGGTGACAGAGCGAGACTCAGTCTCAAAAAATAAAATAAAACGTATAAAGACATTTCAAATATGTATATACATCTTGAATGAAAGGGTATATAGTAGAGTATAAATTATTCACCATATGATTGTAATAATCTCCAAATCAGTTTTTGATGTTTACAGATTCTTAGCACGCTGTTTAGTTAGCTGTCACTAGCTAAATGGCGCCCCAGTCTGGGCCACGATTTGACATAGGAATTGCATCAAACTCTTTCAGTGGCTTTCTTGGTAAGTTTAAGTAGAGGATCATTTCTGTCAACAATCTTGTTCACAATGCTGGATTCCTTCTTAGCTTCTGCTAGCCCCAAAGCATCCACATTTAGAATTTCTCTAGCCTTAATCATACTTAGGTTTTAACATAGCCAGTATCTCTATCATCAACTGTATTGAAAACACTTTGTTAGAATGGCTGTTTCATTAATTTTTGTTTATTTAAAATCCACAGAGCTTTGCAAATGTCAGCTGGCCAATGTCAGGATTAAGTAAATTAAAAGACCTCAAAGTTAACTATATTTGTTTATGTTTATCATAAAACAGCAAATGTGTTCTCATGTAGTTTGTTAGACAATTTAATAGTTTTTCTGGGAATTTGCACTTTACTATTTCAAAAGGCTCTCATATTTTTTGTTTTTCTAACGCTTTCTGCCTTTTCAAACTTTATCAGTTTCATATATCCAATCACTTTTATTATTTTGTCAAATTTAATAATTTATTCCTTATAGACTTAAAGAAACTACTGATATCTCTGTTAGAATATCATTTACTTCCGGGTGCCATGGCTCACGCCTATAATCCCAGCACTTTGGGAGGCTGAGGCAGGCGAATCACTTGAGGTCAAGAGTTTGAGCCCAGCGTGGTGAAACCCCATCTTTACCTAGCACTTTGGGAAGCTGAAGTGTGTGGATCACCTGAGGTCGGGAGTTCGAGACTACCCTGACCAACATGGAGAAATCCCATCTCTACTAAAAATACAAAATGACCCGGGCATGGTGGCACATGCCTGTAATCCCAGCTACTCAAGAGGCTGAGGCAGGAGAATCACTTGAACTGGGGAGGCAGAGGTTGCGGTGAGCCAAGATTGCACCATTGCACTCCAGCCTGGGCAACAAGAGTGAAACTCTGTCTCAAAACAACAAACAAACAAAAAACAAACAAAAATTAGCCCAGCATGGTGGCAGATGCCTGTAATCCCAGCTACTCGGGAGGCTGAGACAGGAGAATTGCTTGAACCCGGGAGGCAGAGGTTGCAATGAGCCGAGATCGCACCACTGCACTCCAACCTGGGGACAGTGCAAGACTCCATCTCAAAATAAATAAATAAATAAAAGACTATCATTTACCAAAGCCACTTCTCTGTAAGTGTTTCTATTGGCCAAACATTTAACTACTTCTCTTTTATAAATTCCATTAAAGGGAATACTGAAGACTCAATTTCCAAGCTACTTTTGTAGCTCTAGCACCTCAAGATTTGCCCACTGAGGTCTAAATATTCTAATTTTTAATTTTTAGGTTCTCAGCTCTTTTAATTTATTATTTAATTTTCTCTCTTTATTTGATAGGGTTGTAAATATAATGTTTTATAAAAAGATATAAGGTGATTTAACTGATGTATCTTTTATTACACTATTGACAAATAATTGAATATATTCCACTTAGTATCATATGAAAACATCCAGGGCTGGGTGTGGTGGCTCACGCCTATAATCCCAGCACTTTGGGAGGCCAAGGCAGGTGGATCACCTGAGATCATGAGTTCGAGACCAGCCTGGCCAACATGGTGAAACCCCGTCTCTACTAAAAATACAAAAATTAGCCAGGCGCTGTGGCAGGCGCCTGTAATCCCAGCTACTCGAGAGGCTGAGGCAGGAGAATCGCTTGAACCTGAGAGGCGGAGGTTGCAGTGAGCCAAGATCACCCCATTGCACTCCAGCCTGGGGAACAAGAGCAAGACTTCATCCCCCCCCCCCAAAAAAAAAAGAGAAAAGAAAAGAAAACATCCAGAAAATTTTCTAAACTCTAGCCAAAACTTTAGACTTTCTTTGTAACATTACACCGACATTATCTACATGAAATCAATAATGTTTACTTGTAAATTCTTCTCAATGGAATCATTTCTTTTGAATAGTCAACAATAAAGCTCAGTATGTTATTTCAAGTATTGTTCCATAGGATAACAGAAAGCATTATATATCTTTAAAATCTTTAATTTTGTGGCTCACGTCTATAATCCCAGCACTTTGGGAGACCGAGGTGGGTGGATCACGAGTCAGGAGATCGAGACCATCCTGACTAACACGGTGAAACTCCGTCTCTACTGAAAATACAAAATAATTAGCCAGGCGTGGTGGCGGGTGCCTATAGTCCCAGCTGCTCCAGAGGCTGAGGTAGGAGAATGGCGTGAACCCGGAGGCAGAGCTTGCAGTGAACCGACATTGCACCACTGCACTCCAGCCTGAGTGACAGAGCGAGACTCCGTCTTAAAAAAAAAAAAAATCTTACATTTTGGCCAGGTATGTTGGTTAATGCCTATAATCCCAGCACTTTGAGAGGCCAAGGTGGAAGGATCACTTCAGCCCAGGGGTTCAAGACCAGCCTGGACAACAGAGCAAGACCTCATTTCTACAAAAGTTTTTTTAAAGATTAGCTGGGTATGATGGCATGCACCTATAGCCCTAGCTTCTCCAGAGGGTGAGGCAGGAGGATTGCTTGAGCCCAGGAGTTCAAGGATGCGGTGAGCTATGATTGCACCACTGCACCCCAGCCTGGGCAACAGAACAAGAAATCTTAAATTTTATGTTAAGTTATTAAGATTTGTTTTGTTTTGTTTTGTTTTGAGATGGAGTCTCGCTCCCGTCGTGCAGGCTGGAGTGCAGTGGTGCGATCTCAGCTCACTGAAACCTCCACCTCTCAGGTTCAAGTGATTCACCTTCCTCAGCCTCCTGAGTAGCTGGGATTACAGGCACCCACCACCACACCTGGCTAATTTTTGTAGTTTTAATAGAGACGGGTTTTCACCATGTTGGCCAGGCTGGTCTCGAACTCCTGACCTCAGGTGATATGCCTGGCTTGGCCTCCCAAAGTGCTGGGATTGCTGGTGTGAGCCACCACGCCCTGCTGGCCTGGCTAATTTAAAAAAAAAAAAAATTTAGGCCGGGTGTGGTGGTTCACGCCTGTAATCCCAGCACTTTGGGAAGCCAAGGTCAGGAGATCAAGACCATCCTGGCTAACACAGTGAAACCCCATCTCTACTAAAAATACAAAAAATTAGCCAGGCGTGGTGGCGGGTGCCTGTAGTCCCAGCTACTTGGGAGGCTGAGGCAGGAGAATGGCGTGAACCTGGTAGGCGGAGCTTGCAGTGAGCCAAGATCGCGCCACTGCACTCGAGCCTGGGCAACAGAGTGAGACTCTGTCTCAAAAAAAAAAAAAAATTTCAATTTTTTGTAGAAATGAGGTCTCACTATGTTGCCCAGGCTGGTCTCTAGCTCCTGGGCTCAAGCGATCTGCACACCTCCGCCTCCCAAAGTGCTGGGATTACGGGTGTGAGCCACCGCACTCAGCCCATGCCACGGTTTTCCTCCAGTTTCACAACTGCACGGTATTGACTGAGGGGTTCCAAGCTCCCGGGTGCATGAACATGTTCGTGTGCATTGATGACCTGGGCGACTCTGTGGTCCTGCCTGGCCATGTGCAGCATGGATGCACGGCCGCCGTCCTCATCCTTGTTCTTCAGATGACATTTCTAAAAATGCCCTCCAGTGATGAAGTCCATGGGACCAGCAGCATTTTGAAAGTAAGGATGAGTTTCTTGGACAGTAGCCACTCATGAGGGTGACCAACTGTCTTGGTTTGCCAGGATACTCCCGGTTTTTTTTTTTTTTTTTTGAGACAGAGTCTCGCTCTGTCACCCAGGCTAGAGTGCAGTGGCACGATCTCAGCTCACTGCAAGCTCCGCCTCCCGGGTTCACGCCATTATCCTGCCTCAGCCTCTCCGAGTAGCTGGGACTACAGGCACCCGCCACCACGCCAGGCTAATTTTTTTTTTTGTATTTTTAGTAGAGACGGGGTTTCACCGTGGTCTCGATCTCCTGACCTCGTGATCCGCCCGCCTCGGCCTCCCAAAGTGCTGGGATTACAAGCGTGAGCCACCGTGCCCGGCCGATCCTCCCGGATTTAGTATTGACATCCCCACGTGCTGGAAACTCCTCTACATGGTTGGTCACCTGACCTCTATGTAAACTGAATCCAAGGATCCAAATCAAATGGTATTTAGGGAATGGTGGTTTTGTAGGACGCCGCCCAGCCTGCTATAATAGCTGGTTTTTCCCCCGGGAGACATTGGCAAAGCCTTGTAGCATCCTGGGCCATCCAGGCCAGTAAAACTCTATGTTGAATGTAATCACGTACAGGCTTTATAGACGAGAAGAAATTAACACTCCTGGGTGAACAGCGACTGTGGCTTAAAGAAGAACCACAGGGGAGAAATCCACTGGGAGGGTGTGGCAGGAGGCGAGGAAACCCGAGCTGGCCTCCTCAAAATGCCTTAAGCCAGTGTGTCCTCCAAGTAGTGGGGGCCATCCCTCCTGCCACGGAGTGTTCTGTAAGAGCAGCCTTCCCATCCTCTTTCCTTTCAGAGCGGAGGGACTATCTCTGCTCCCCACCACTTCCCCAGGCCATCAGCTTTGGTCCAGCTGGAAGGATCGATTCTCTATCCATTCAGCCCTGGCTTCTCTCCTGAGCCTCCTTTCCCCATGCACACCTCTGCCCAGGCAAACACCAAGACTCTTTGTACACACTCACTCGCTGTCCAGTGGTGATGGAGACCCGCGTTCTGGTGTGGTGACCTCAGGAGATTCCTGGCCCCCCATCCCAGGCCTGGGAAGTAGCTTACAACAGTGGGCTTTGGAGTCAGACTCACCTGGGGCTTGAATTCCAGCCCTGCCATTTCCATAACTGTGTGCCCTGGGCAAGTTACTCGACCTTTCTGAGCCTCGTCTATATGTACAGTAAATATGGATGGATGGTAATACTTTTTTCATAGGGTATTGGAGGATTATGTGAGTTAGAGTGTAGAAGCTTTAAAACAAGCCTGGAAGACAATAAACTCTGATAAGTTGTGGCTACTGTTGTCTTGAACTGAGTCTTCTTCCAAGAGGCATCGTTTTATAGACCAGAGGTCAACTGGTATTGTAAGCTTAGGACTGCTGTGCTCAGACCTTCTTTTCAGGTGGGGCCCCACGAAAGAGGCTGGGGATCATTGTGGGAAACACGGGAGGATCAGGCCACCTCTTCCTCATTTTATCTGTTGATTAGATTGGGCTTTGGGCAAACTTTGCTCAGAAAAATTTTATTTTATTGTTTTGGGACGGAGTTTCGCTCTTTGACCCAGGCTGGAGTGAAGTGGTGTGATCTTGGCTCTCTGCAACCTCCGCCCCCTGGATTCAAGCGATTCTCCTGCCTCAGCCTCCTGAGTAGCTGGGACTATAGGCACCTGCCACCACACCCAGCTAATTTTTGTATTTTTGGTAGAGACGAGGTTTTACCATGTTGGCCAGACTGGTCTCGAACTCCTGACCTCAGGTGATCCACTCGCCTCGGCCTCCCAAACTGCTAGGACTACAGGCATGAGCCACTGCGCCCAGCCCAGAAAAATTTTAAAAGGTCATATAACCACATGGCCGGGTGTGGTGGCTCATGCCTGTAATCCCAGCACTTTGGGAGGCCGAGGCAGGCAGAACACTTGTGGTCAGGAGTTCGAGACTAACCTGGCCAACATGGTGAAACCCCATCTCTACCAAAAATATAAAAAATTAGCTGGGCGTGGTGGCAAGCGCCTGTAATCCCAGCACTTTGGGAGGCCGAGGTGGGTGGATCACCTGAGGTCAGGAGTTCGAGACCAGCCTGGGCAACATGGTGAAACCTCGTCTCTACTAAAACTACAAAAGTTAGTTGGGCCTGCTGGTGGGCGCCTGTAATCCCAGCTACTCGGGAGGCTGAGTCAGGGAGAATTGCTTGAACCCAGGAGGTAGAGGTTGTAGTGAGCTGAGATGGTGCCACTGCACTTCAGCCTGGGGGAGAGACCCTGTTTTGTAAAAACGGGGGTCTTGGGGCCAGGTGCCGTGGCTCACTCCTATTATCTCAGCACTTTGGGAGGCCAAGGCGGGCGGGTCACAAGATCAGGAGTTCGAGACCAACCTGACCAACATGGTGAAACCCCGTCTCTACTAAAAATAGAAAAATCAGTAGGGTGTGGTGGCGTGTGCCTGCAATCCCAACTACTCGGGAGGAGGATGGCTTGAACCTGGGAGGCAGAGGTTGTGGTGAGCCGAGATCAAGCCATTGCACTCCAACCTGGGCGACAGAGCAAGATTCCGTCTCAAAAACAAACAAAGAAAAAACGAGGTCTCACTTTGTTGCCCGGGTTGCCCTTGAACTCCTGGCCTCAAGCGATCCACCCCACTTCCGATCCACTGCCACCTCTCAAAGTTCTGGCATTACAGGTGCGAGTCACTGCACCTGGCCTAAGTTTTAAATTTCATTCAATTTTAATTCATTTAAATCTAGATTTAAGAAGCTGCATGCCATATGACTAATGGTTACCAAATTGGATGACATAGGATGCTGACCCCTCATTTCACAAAGAGGGAACAGCCGAGGGAAGAGTTGCATGGTGATGGGCCCAAGGTCACAAAGCCACTGAAAGACCCAGAGCCCAGGCCTCCTGCCTCCTCTTACAGCTGTGTCTGCTCCAGACCATGACGGGCTTGGAGAATGTCAGCACAGGAAAGGATAGTAGAGATCCTCTCGGGCAACATTTGTCCCAGATTGAAATAAACAAAGGACAGGCTGGAGCATTTGCTCTGGGCCCTACAGGGCTTGGCATCCTGCTCAGGAAGCGTGGCTGTCCTCAGCCCAGGCTGGGACGCTCTTCACAGTGTCCTGGCACCTTGGATGCAGGCTGGCCAGAGCGGGAAGCATAAGGGGACCTCGCCTGGGGCAGCTGCAATCTCGGTGACCCCTGTCTCCACAAGCACACTCCTCCCCCTGCTCAGGCCGTGACAGGGAAGGCTGCATCAAGCGGAAGTCGACCTCATTTCTGCAGCTGATCCACACCTTCCAGCTGCTCAGTCCTCGGCCTGCCTGCTCAGAGGTACCCAGGTGGAGGATCAAATTAATCCCCTTCTTCATCCGGAGGCTGGCATTCAAATATCCACCCACCCAGGGAGAGTGGGCACAGAGTTATGGGCGAGGCTGAGTGACATCCAAGCCCTCAGGAGAAAGAGGATGGCGAGAGAGAGCCCTGGCACCTTGCTCTAGCCATCTGCTGCCGACCCAGCCTGAGTGCACCGTGCCTGAGCAGACGCTGGGAGAGGGTGCTCCAGGCACCTGGAGACCAGGTGGGACTCATATGCAGCCCCATTTTGTTAGCATCTTCTCTCCCTCCTTCACTCTTTCTCTCTGTTCTCCAACCCTCCCTCTCTCCCCACCCCTTCACTCCCCTTCTCTTTCGTTCGAGTAAATTTTTATCAAGGTGTAACATATATACAAAAAAGGACACAAACCATAAATCTATAGCTTGTCAGATTTTCACGAAGTGAACATACCTATGTAACTGGCACGAACATTAAGAAACAAAACATTGGCCAGGCGTGGTGGCTCATTCCTGTAAGCCCAACACTTTGGGAGGCTGAGGCGGGTGGATCACCTGAGGTCAGGAGTTCGAGACCAGCCTGACCAACATGGCGAAACCCCGTCTCTACTAAAAATACAAAAATTAGCTGGGTGTGGTCGTGCGTGCCTGTAATCCCAGCTGCTTGGGAGGCTGAGGCATGAGAATTGCTTGAACCCTGAGATGGAGGTTGCAGTGAGTGGAGATCGCACCCTTGCACTCTAGCCTGGGAGACAGAGTGCCACTCTAACTCTCAAAAAAAATAAAAATAAAATACAGGCCAGGCATGGTGGTTCACACCAGTAATCCCAGCACTTTGGGAGGCCGAGGCGGGCGGATCACCTGAGGTCAGGAGATCGAGACCATCCTGGCCAACATGGTGAAACACCATCTCTACTAAAATACGACAACAACAACAACAAATTAGCCAGGCGTGGTGGTGCATGCCTGTAGCCCCAGCTACTTGGGAGGCTGAGGCAGGGGAATTGCTTTAACCCGGGAGGTGGAGGTTGTGGTGAGCTCATGAGATCTCAATGAGATCATGCCATTGCACTCCAGCCTGGGCAACAAGAGCGAAACTCCGTCTCAAAAAAAAAAAAAAAAATTGATTTTGTCTGGTTATAGACTTTCCTGCTTCTTTCACCCAACATGATGCTGGTATGATTCATTCAGGTTGTTGAGTACCCAATGGTCAACTGCTGATGGACATTTGAGACTTTTGAAAGGAGGGTGCAAATAACGCAGGTGTGAACATTCCCATCGTGTGTTTTGGTAAATGTATGTCAGATGTCTGCATTTATTTGGGGTATATAGATAGCTAAGAGTGAATTGCTGGTCAGAAAGGCTGCAAATGTTCAGCTTTAGTAGAAGCCAACAGTTTCCCAAAGTTGTCCCACCAAGTCACACTCCCACAGCAAAGTATGGGCATTCCAGGAACCCCGTCTTCAACCACATTTGGCATTGCCAGTTTGAAACATTTTAGCCATTCCGCTTAGCCTGCAGATCACTGTGATTTGCAGTTGCATTGCCCCAGAAACTGATGAGCTTATTTGGTCCTGCACCTGTTTTTTTGTCATGTTGTCTGCCTTTTTCTTATTGATTTTCAGACTTCATATATATTCCAGATATGAGGTTTAAGATATATATGCATGTGAATGTATATATATGTGTTGGTACACATACATATGTATATATACCAACTATCTTCTTTCTCCCATTTAATAGCTTGTCTTTTTAGTCTTTTCTTTTTTTTTTTTTTTTGGAAGCAGAGGGTCCTGCTCTGTCACCCAGGCTAGAGTGCAGTGGCGCAATCATAGCTTACTGCAGCTTCCACCTCCCAGGCTCAAGTGATTCTCTCATGCAGCTGGGACTGCAGGCTCACACCACCACTCCCGACTAATCTTTGAAAATTTTCAGTAGAGGCAAGGTTGTGCTATGTTGCCCAAGCTGGTCTCGAATTCCTGGACTCAAGCAATCCTTCTACCTCAGCCTCCTGAAGCATTGAAATTACATGTGTAAGCCATCTCTCCAGGCCATTTTACTCTCTTAAAGATGATTTTTGCTGAACGGAAATACGCAATTACAATCTAATATAATTTACCAATTGTTTTCCTTTATGGCTCTTTTTGTATCTCGTTTAATAAATCTTTACCTATCCAAGGCCATGAAACTTTGAGTTTGTTTTGTTTTTTTCAAGAAGATTTATTGTTTTAACTTTTCACATTTTTATTTTTGTATATGGTGGGAAGGAATGGTCAAATTTTTTATATGTTTTGTAATCTAAAGGCCAACATTTACTTTTCCCCTATGAATATTCAGACAGTCTGGGCAACATGGGGAAACCCCATCCCTACAAATACAAAAAAAATTCGCTAGGCACAGTGTCATGCACCTGTAGTCCCAGCTACTTGGGAGGTGGAGGTGGGAGGAATGCTTGAGCCCAGGAGGATGAGGCTGCAGTGTGCTGTCATTGTGCCTATGAATAGCCACTGCACTCCAGCCCTGGTGACAGAGTGAGACCCTCTCTCAAAAAAAAAGAATGTCTGGATAATTCAGCCCCAGTTGTTAAAAATTACCCTTTTCCACTGCCCTGAATTACTACATTTGTCACAAATCAAATCAAACACAGATCTGTTTCTGAGCTTTGTTTTTTTGTTTTTTTGTTTTTTGTTTTTTTTTTTGAGACAGAGTCTTCCTCTATCCCCCAGGCTGGAGTACAGTGGCCAGATCTCGGTTCACTGCAACCTCCACCTCCTGGGTTCAAGCTACTCTTATGCCTCAGCCTCTTGAGTAGCTGGGATTACAGGCGCCCACCACCACGCCCAGCTAATGTTTGTATTTTTAGTAGAGATGGGGTTTCGTCATGTTGGCCAGGCTGGTCTCAAACTGCTGACCTCAGGTGATCTGCCTGCCTCAGCCTCCCAAAGTGCTGGGATTACAAGTGTGAGCCACCGCGCCTGGCCGAGGCCTATTTATCTTAATATAGGCTAGCAATAACTGTTAATGTCTGGTAGTATAAATCCTGGAGATTTGCTCTTGGTAACTCTTGGCTGTTTGCATTTCTATATATGTGTCAGAATTAGCTTGTCAACTTCTGCATGCCCCCAAATAATCTTGCTGAGATTTTTTAAATATTGCATTGAATCTATAGACCAGTTGGGAAGAATTGACATCTTTACAATATTGAGCCTTCTAATCCATGAACTAGCTGTCCGTGTGTGTGTGTGCATGTGTGTGTTTTGAGACAGTCTCGCTCTTGTTCCCCAGGCTGGAGTGCAGTGGTGCGATCTTGGCTCACTGCAACCTCCGCCTCCCGGGTTCAAGCGATTCTCCCGCCTCAGCCTCCAAAGTAGCTGGAATTACAGACGCCTGCCACCACGCCCAGTTAGTTTTGTATTTTTAGTAGAGATGCCACTGCACTCCAGCCTGGGCAACAAGAGTGAAACTCCGTCTCAAAAAAAAAAAAAGTATTAGTCTCAAACTTGATCTCAGAGAGAAAGCTTTCAATATTTCACATTCAGTAAGATGATTCCTGACCAGGTGCGGTGGCTCACACCTGTAATCCCAGCACTTTGGGAGGCCGAGGCAGGTGGATTGCTTGAGCTCAGGAGTTCGAGACCAGCATGGGCAATGTGGTGAAACCCCATCTCTACAAAATACACACACAAAAAAATTAGCCAGGCACGGTGGCGCATGCCTGTAATCCCAGTTTACTCAGGAGGCTGAGGCATGAGAATCACTTGAACCTTGGAGGCGGATGTTGCAGTGAGCCGAGATCGTGCCACTACCCTCCAGCCTGGGCAACAGAACAAGACTCTTCTCAAATAAATAAATACATACATACATACATACATACAAAGATATTTCCTCTAGATTTCTTTTTTGGCAGATATTCCATCAGACTGAAGATGTTTCCTTAACTTTCTATAATCTTTTATTCCTTTTGTTTTTCCTTCTCTTCCTTTTTCTATTATTTTTTTTTTTTCAGGTAGGGTCTCACTCTGTCGCTCAGGCTGGAGTGCAGTGGTGCGATCGCTGCAGGCTCCATCTCCAAGGCTCAAGCCATCTTTCCATCTCAGCCTCCTGAGTAGCTGGGACTACAGGCACGTGACACCATGCCCGGCTAATTTTTGTATTTTGTGTAGAGATGGGTCTTGCCATGTTGCCCAGGCTTGTCTCTGACTCCTGGGCTCAAGCCATCCATGCACTTCAGCCTCCCAAAGTTCTGGGATTACAGGCATTAGCCACTGCACCCAGCCTTATTCCTTGTTTTCTGATAAGTTTCTTTTTATTACTATAAGTGAATATGAAATGTTATCAAACACATATAATGTTTCCCCCTTTTTGAGTTAAATGTGGTAAATTACATTGATTTTTAAAAGTTAAAATAATCTTTCATTTATAGAATAAACTAAGTTTCTTGTTAGAGGTATTCACCTTTTCATATTTCACTGGATTTCATTTGCTAATATTTTGCTAAGGGACTTTACATCCATGTTCATGAAAGATTCACCTGTAATTTCCTTTTTTATAACATCCTTATAAGATTTTAAAATCAAGGTTATATTGGCTTTGTAAAATCAGCTGGCTAGTGTTCCATCTATTACCATTCTCTGGAAGAATTTATGTAACATTGGGGTTATTTTTTCTTAAACTGTTTGAAATAATTATCTGGTAAAGCCATATGTACCTGGTGTGTGTGTGTGTGTGTGTGTGTGTGTGTGTGTGTGAGAGAGAGACCTGATCATGGCTCACTGCAACCTCAAACTTCTAGGATCAAGCAATCCTCCTGCCTTAGCCTCGCGAGTAGCTAGGACTATAGGGGCTCACTACCACATCTGGCTAAGTTGTTTTCCTTTCTTTACTTTCTTTCTTTTTTTTTTTTTTTGGTAGAGATGGGGTCTAGCTATGTTGCCTAGGCTGGTCTCCAACTCTTGGGCCTAAGTGATTCTCCTCCCAAAGTGCTAGGATTACAGGTGTGAACAACCATGCCCAGCCCTCAACTGCATATTTTTCTTTGAGACAGGTTTTCATGCTGTTGCCCAGGCTGGAGTGCAGTTGGGTGATCATGGCTCACTGCAGCCTCAAACTCCTGGGCTCAAGCGAGCCTCCCACCTCAGCCTCCCCAACAGCTGGAACTACAGCTTGTGCGATCCAGCCTGGGTTTTTTCACTTGGTATAGAAGTCTCCCTATATTGCCCAGGCTGGTCTGGAACTCCTGAGCTCAAGTGATCCTTCCTGCTCAGTCCCCCAAGGTGCTGGGAATACAGGCATGAACCACCACCCCCAACCACATTTCTTATTTCATTAATTTCTGCTTATATCTTTATTATTTGCTTTCTTCTATTTTACTTGAATTTTACTTACTATTAACCTTTTCCTAGTTTCTTGTAATGGATAAAGCCTTTCTTGTTTTCTAACATGTGCCTTTAATACTATAAATGTCTTTCTAAGTACAGCTTTATCTGAACACCACAAATTTTGTATTTGCTCAAATATTAACTCTTTCTGGCACTTCCTATTTTTTGTGTAGATTTGCATTTCCATCGTGTATCATTTTCTTTCTGCCTGAAAAATTGCTTTTAACATTTCTTGCAGATCAGGTCTGCTAGTGATCAATTCCCTTGGCTTTCTTTCTCTTCTTTTAGAGATGAGGTCTCACTCTGTTGCCCAGGTTGACTCATGCTCCTGGGCTCAAGCGATCCTCCTGCCTCAGCCTCCTGAGTAGCTGTGATTACAGGTGCATGCCACCTTGCCTGGCTTTTTTTTTTTTTTTCCTTTGAGAAGGGCCTTTATGTTGCCTTCATTTAAAAAAAGATATTTTCTTGTTCTTTCTGTCTTTTTTTGAGATGGAGTTTCGCTCTTGTTGCCCAGGCTGGAATGCAATGACGCGATCTCAGCTCACTGCAACCTCCGCCTCCTGAGTTCAAGCTATTCTCCTGCCTCAGCTGGAACTACAGATTCACCACCACACCTGGCTAATTTTTGTATTTTTAGTAGAGACAGTGTTTCACCATGTTGGCCAGGCTGGTCTTGAACTCCTGACCTCAGGTGATCTGCCTGCCTCAGCCTCCCAAAGTGCCAGGATTACAGGCATGAGCCAACACGCCCAGCCTAAAAAAAGATATTAAAAAAAAAAAGACATTTCCACTGTACATGGAAATGTAGTTTGATGACTTTTTTGTTTCAGTACTTTGGAGATATTTTTCCATTATCTCTGGCCTAGAAAGTTTCTGATGAAAGTCTACCACCATTCTTATCTTTGTTCCTCTGTTCCTAATGTGCTTTTTAAATAAAAAAGCTCTGGCTGTTTCCTTTTATTATTATTATTATTATCATTATTATTATTATTATTATTTTATGGAGACGGAGTCTTGCTCTGTCGCCCAAGCTGGAGTGTGGTGGCACCATCTCAGCTCACTACCACCTCCACCTCCCGGGTCCAAGCAATTTTCCTACCTCTGCCTCCCGAGTAGCTGGGATTACAGGCACACGCTGCCACACCCGGCTAATTATTTTGTATCTTTTTTTAGTAGAGACGGGGTTTCACCATGTTCGCCAGGCTGGTCTCGAACTCCTGAGCTCAGGCAATCCGCCCATCTCAGCTTCCCAATGTGTTAGGATTACAGGCGTGAGCCACCGTGCCTGGCCAACTCTGGCTGTTTCTAGGACCTCCTTTCTTACCACCGGTTTTCATCAAGTGGATTATAAGGTGCTTTGGTGTCGTTTTCCCTGTGTCTATCTTGCTTGAAGCTTGTAGAGATTTTCTGGATTTGTGGGTTAGTAATTTTTCATCAAATCTGGAAAATGTTCCGTCATTATTTCTTCAAATAGTTTTTCTGCCCTCTCCCCTCCCTTCCTGAGGCTCCAGTTAAACAAATGTTAAGCTATAGAATTTTATCCCACAAGTCACGAGGTTCTGTTCTCTTTCTTTCAGTCTTTTTTTCTTTGTGTGTTTCAATTTGGATAGTTTTTGTAGTAGCTACATCTTCAGCTTTACTGATCTTTTCCTGTGTCATATTTTATTTGCTGTTAAACCTATTCAGTAACATTTTATTTCAGATGTTGTAATTTTCATCTCTAGAACTTCCATGAGGGTTTCTTTCAGATCTTCAATTTCTGTCTCCATTGGGCCCCTCTTTTCTTTAAATACTTTAGCATGTTGAACACATTTCTTTCTTTTTTTTTTTTTTTTTTTGAGATCAAGTCTTGCTCTGTCGCCCAGGCTGGAGTGCAGTGGTACGATCTCGGCTCACTGCAACTTCCGCCTCCTGGGTTCATGCCATTCTCCTGCCTCAGCCTCCCTAGTAGCTGGGACTACAGGCGCTCACCACCACGCCTGGCTAATTTTTTGTATTTTTAGTAGAGACAGGTGTTAGCCAGGATGATCTTGACCTCCTGACCTCGTGATCCACCCGCCTCGGCCTTGCAAAGTGCTGGGATTACAGGCGTGAGCCACGGCGCCCAGCTGAACACATTTCTAATAGCCGTTTATCCTTGCATACTAATTTAATAATCTGTCCTTTTAGGTCTATTTCTTCTCTCTTCCTCTTTGTTTTTTTTTTTTTTTTTTTTTTTTGAGACAGGGCAGTGCCGCACTCTGCCGCCCAGGCTGGAGTGCAGTGGCGCAATCTCGGCTCACTGCAGCCTTGAACCTCCCTGCAATCCTCCCGCCTCAGCCGCCCAAGTAGTTGGGACTATAGGCATGTACCACCACCCCCAGCTAATTTTTATATATTTTTTGTAGAGATGGGGTTTTGCTATGTCTCCCAAATTGGCCTTGAACTCTTGAGCTCAAGAGATCTGCCCACGTCAGCCTCCCAAACTGCTGGGATTACAGACATGAGCCACCATGCCTGACTGGGTCTATTTCTAATGACTGATTTTTCTCCTAGTTATGGGCCACATATTTCTACTTCTCTGCATGCCTGGTAGTTTCTAACTAGGTACTGGACATTGTACATTTTGTGTTTTTGAGTATTGTATTTTGTTGTATTCCTTTAAAGAATGCTGAGCTGTGTTATGGTAGACAGGTTATGGATGGATCAGTTGAGGGCTGTTAAGCTTTTTCAGGGCATGGTGTCTAACATTTTTAAAGAGAGAGAAATTGAGGCCAGCCGCGGTGGCTCACACCTGTAATCCCAGCACTTTGGGAGGCCCAGGCAGGCGGATCACGAGGTCAGGAGATCAAGACCATCCTGGCTAACACGGTGAAACCCCGTCTCTACTAAAAATACAAAAAAAAAAAAAAAATTAGCCAGGCGTGGTGGTGGGCGCCTGTAGTCCCAGCTACTGGGGAGGCTGAGGCAGGAGAATGGTGTGAACCCGGGAGGTGGAGCTTGCAGTGAGCCGAGATCCTACCACTGCACTCCAGCCCGGGCGACAGAGCGAGACTCCGTCTCAAAAAAAAAAGTTATTTGTATTCACACTAGCGGGTTTATTGTTATTTTAGAATGAACTGATGAACATTTAAAATTTCCTCAATTTTCTGTCCAGGCACAGTGGCTCACGCCTGTAAAACCCAGCACTTTGGGAGGCAGTGTGGGAAGAGTGCTTGAGTCAATTAGTTTGAGACCAGCCTGGGCAATATGGCAAGATCCCATCTCTACTTTTTTAGAAAATAAAATAAAATAAAATAAAAATAAAATCTCCTTAATTTTCATTTTTAATAGGAGTCATTGATAAATATAATCCACATAACAAAAGCCCTAAATTTTTTATTATTATTATTATACTTTAAGTTTTAGGGTACATGTGCACAATGTGCAGGTTTGTTACATATGTATACATGTGCCATACTGGTGTGCTGCACCCCCAAAGCCCTAAATTTTGAGTCCTCAAAAATTTTAAGAGTCTAAAGAGGTCCTAGGACCAAAAAATTTGAGAGCTGCTATTTGAGAACAATAAAAATAAAACACTTAATATAATCTGCCAGCAACTGTGAAAAAGTTTTCCCACAGTAGAACACAAAACTTCTCTAGTCATTCATCAAACTAACAGACTTTCATATTCTTTTCCTAGTTTTGGGGGGGGTAGCTTTGAAGAGTATGTATTCAGATTTTTAAAATTTCTTTGAGCTTCTAAATTTCTCTCACAAATAACATTTTTTAAATGAAAAGTACATTTTCTTTCTTTTTTTGAGACAGAGTCTCACTCCATTGCCCAGGCTGGAGTGCCAGGCGTGATCTCTGCTCGCTGCAACCTCCGGGTTCAAGCAATTCTTGTTCCTCAGCCTCCTGAGTAGCAGGGATTACAGGCGCCCACCACGACATCCAGCTAATTTTTGTATTTCTAGTAGAAACGGGGTTTCACCATGTTGGTCAGGCTGGTCTCAAACTCCTGACCTTCAGGGATCTGCCCACCTTGGCCTCCCAAAGTGCTGGAATTACAAGTGTGAGCCACTGTGCCCAGCCAAGAAACTACATTTTCTAAAACAAAAACACTTAGTGAGAACAGTAGTATCATTTTACACTTTTATAAATCTCCTTAATGTATGGCTTAATAGAAGACAGATTTTCATATTAGCTTCTACATTCAATCTGTAGCCCCTCAAAAACTCCACCATACCCTCAGGAAAGAATAGGAGTATAAAGAGGTAAATAACAATTTAAGAATATTATTATTATTTTCCTTTTCTGAGATGGAATCTTGCTCTGTCACCCAGGCTGGAGTGCAGTGGCACAATCTTGGGTCGCTGCAACCTCCATTCCCCGGGTTTAAGCAATTCTCCTGTGTCGGCCTCCTGAGCAGCTTGGATTATAGGTGCCTGCCACCACGCCCAGCTAATTTTTGTATTTTTAGTAGAGACGGGGTTTCACCATGTTGGCCAGGCTGGTCTTGAACTCCTGACCTCAGGTGATCCACCGCCTCAGCCTCCCAAAGTCCTGGGATTACAGGTGTGAGCCACCGTGCCCAGCCAATTCAATATTATTATTAAAGCAGTTTGGACATCATGAAGCCCCCTGAAAATGTCTCAGAGACTCCAAGGAATCTCTGAACCACATTTAAGAATCACTGCTGTAGAAAGCAGTGTCCTTATGAGAGCGGTTGGTTCATAATGAAAACCTGCTCATGGAAGTCAAGCTCACGGGTGAGGCAAGGCTCAACAGTTGGCACTAAAGCTGCCATCACTAGAGAGGCAGTTCCTGGAGCTGCAGAGGGTCACGTCTGTCAGTTCTTTGCTGCCTCCTCCTATGGCATCTCAGCTCTTTCTGCCATGATCACATTCCTCTTCCTAATGTACATCCTTTAGAAGCATTTTTTTTGAGTCAGGGTCTCGCTCTGTTGCCCAGGCTATAGTGCAATGGCGAGATCATGGCTCACTGCAGCCTCAACCTCTTGGGCTCAAGTGATCCTCCCATCTCAGCCTCTAGAGTTACCAGGACCATGGGTCACACCACTATGCCCAGCTAATTTTTGTATTTTTTGTAGAGATGCAGTCTTCCTATGTTGCCCAGGAAAGTCTCGAACTCCTGGGCTCAAGCAATTTTCCTACCTCTGCCTCCCAAAGTGCTGGGATTATAGGCGAGAGCCACTGTGCCCAGCCAGAAGTTTTCTATTTTTGGAGACAGGGTCTCACTCTGTCACCCAGGCTGGAGTGCAATGGCACAACTTTGGCTCACTGCAACCTCTGCCTCTTGGGTTCAAGTGATTCTTGTGCTTTAGCCTCCCAAGTAGCTGCGATTGCAGGCATGTGCCACAACGCCTGGCTAATTTCTGTATGTCTTGTAGAGATGGGGTTTTGCCATGTTGGCCAGGCTGGCCTCGAGTGATCTGCCTACCTTGGCCTCCCAGGTGATGAGATTACAGGCATGAGCCATCGTGCCCAGCCCCAGAAGTTTTGCTAGTGAATCACTGTTGGTAGTAATGTCTCCCAGGTTTGTTTCTCTGAATAATTTTATTTTCATTTTCACCTTTGAAAAATACTTCTTCTGGCTGGGCGTGGTGGCTGAAGCCTGTAATCCCAGCACTTTGGGAGTCCGAGGTGGGCAGATCACGAGGTCAGGAGTTCGAGACCAGCCTGGCCAACATGGTGAAACTCCATCTCTACTAAAAATACAAAAATTAGCTGGGTGTGGTGGCGCAAGCCTTTAATCCCAGCTACCCAGGAGGCTGAGGCAGGAGAACTGCTTGAACCGGGACCCGGGAGGCAGAGGTTGCAGTGAGCTGAGATCACGCCATTGTACTCCAGCCTGGGCAACAAGAGTGAAACTCTGTCTCAAAAAAAAAAAAAAGAAAAGAAAAGAAAAATACTTTTTTCTGGATTTACAATTCTGAGTGATTTTCTCCCCTCTGGAAGGCATTAGCCTACTCCCCTCTGTCTTCATAAGGCTGCTGCCAGTCTACCATTTTTAGCATGATCCATTCATTCTCTCTGGCTGCTTTTTTTTTTTTTTTTTGAGACGGAGTCTCGCTCTGTCACCCAGGCTGGAGTGCAGTGGTGCAATCTTGGCTCACTGCAAGCTCCGCCTCCTGGGTTCACGCCATTCTCCTGCCTCAGCCTCTCCGAGTAGCTGGGACTACAGGCACCCACCACCACGCCCAGCTAATTTTTTGTATTTTTAGTAGAGACGGGGTTTCACCGTGGTCTTGATCTCCTGACCTCATGATCTGCCCGCCTCGGCCTCCCAAAGTGCTGGGATTACAAACGTGAGGCACCGCGCCCGGCCCTCTCTGGCTGCTTTTATGGTCTCCTCCTTGCCTTTAGTGTGCCCCTGTGGTGTGATTTGAGGCAGCTTTCAGCCTTGTGTTGACCTTTTTTGAGGTCATTCTCTACATGTACTTTTTCGACCTGTTATTTCACTCTTGTTCAGAATAGTCAGTAACTTTCCAATCCCTTTTTAAAACCAGCAATACAGTCTTAGATGGAAGAATTTTATGGGCTTCAGTCCTAAGAATGTACCATTCTACTTCAAACCACTAAAAAAAAAGTTATTTTAATGGAGTGTTTAGCCTATTTACATTTATATGATGATATGTTTGTGTTTAAATAGAGCGTTTTAATATTTACTTACTTTTTACTTTTTTTTTTTTTGAGATGGAGTTTCACTCTTGTCGCGCAGGCTGGAGTGCAATGGCGTGCGATTTTGGCTCACTGCAACCTCCACCTCCCAGGTTCAAACGATTCGCCTGCCTCAGCCTCCCGAGTAGCTGGGATTACAGGTGTGTGCCACCACACCTGGCTAATTTTTGTATTTTTGGTAGAGACAGGGTTTCGCCATTTTGACCAGGCTGGTCTCAAACTCCTGACCTCAGGTGATCCTCCCGCCTCAGCCTCCCAAAGTGCTGGGATTACAGGCATGAGCCACCACACCCGGCCTTAATAATATTTATTTTCTATTTATCTTACCTGTTTTATTTCTTTTTTCTCTCTCTTTTTTTTTTTTTGCTTTCTTTGGAAAAATCAAGTATTTACTATTATTTTAAGTTCTAGCTGTCTCAGGAGTTATCAAATACTTTCAAACAGATTGTGCGTGTGTGTGTGTTTATCTGGTTTTTCTGTAAAAAAGTTGTTTTTCTAGTTGTTTTCAATGGGAAAATTGGCATGCTCAAAGCTACTGCATCACAACTGGAAGTAGAATCCTTGATGAGCTCTTGAATGGGGCTTTGCTGCAAGTGGGTCATAGCTGAAAGAACTAGCTGTGAAGAGTTTGAACCCCAGCTTCATGTGCACCAACAAGGTTGCACTTTTAGGCAGCGGTAGACTCAGACCCACATGGGGAGGAGGAGCAGGGTGGTTTGGCAGAAGGGGCATGGACAATTGGGCCTGTCACACTAGGACACTAGGAGGGAATTCTGGCTTGGCAAATTTACTCTCGGTGAGATTTGAGCTAGTTGCTAGTTGCTAGTTATCAAGTTTCTTTCTTTCTTTCAGTTCTTTCTTTTACCTTGTTTTTTGTTGTTGTTGTTGTTGTTTTTGTGTGAGATAGGGCCTTGTTCTGTCACCCAGGCTGGAGTGTAGTGGTATGAACATGGCTCACTGCAACCTCAACCTCCTGGGCTCAAGCCATCTTCCCACCTCAGACTCCCGAGTAGCTGAGACAACAGGTGCACACCGCTATGCCCAGCTGATTTTATTTATTTATTTTATATATTTATTTACTTAAGAGACAGGGTCTCACTCTGTCACCTAGGCTGGAGTGCAGTGGTGTAGTCTCAGCGCACCGCAGCCTTGACCTCCCAGGCTGAGGTGATTTTCCCACCTCTGCCTCCTGAGTAGCTGGAACTACAGGCAGGCACCACCATGCTGGGCTAATTTTTTTTTATTACTTGTAGAGATGCAGTCTCATTATGTTGCCCAGGCTGATCTCAGACACCTGGGCTCAAGCAATCCTTCTGCCTCGGCTTCCCAAAGTGCTGGGATTACAGGTGTGAGCCACTGTGCCCAGCCTTTTAAAATGTTTTATAGAGATGGGGTTGCATCATGTTGCCCAGGCTGGTCAGAAACTCCTCAGCTCAGGTGATCCTTCCACCTCAGCCTCCCAAAGTGCTGGGATTATAGGTGTGAGATGCTGCACCCAGCTGCTTATTTCTTTATGAAATAGAGACGGGTATTCACCATGTTGCCCAGGCAGGTCTCAGACACCTGGGCTCAAGCGATCCTCCTGCCTTGGCCTCCCAAAGTGCTGGGATTACAGGTGGGAGCTACCGCCCCTGGCCTTGGCTAATGTATGTAAAGTAGTTAGTACTGGCTGGATACTGAGCCAGCCCTGAAGAAATGGATGGCAATGATGTTGTTAAAGTAATTGGGCCTCACTGGGCCTTGTGGCTCACACCTGTAGTCCCACCTAATTGAGAGGCTGAGGCAAGAGGATCACTTGAGCCTAGGAGTCCAGGCCTAGCCTGAGCAACATAGCGAGACTTCATCTCCAAAAGAAAAAGAAAAAAGGAAGGAAAGACCACTGGGGTCTCAATCCTTAGCATTTTGCAGACCACCAAAACCTGGAAGGGGTCAGAGGCTGCTGCCTGGCTGGCCCAGCTGTTGGAAAGAGGCCTGGGGAAAGGTAGGAAGAAGCATGGATTCCCTCCTGGAGCGAGCTGCCCTTCCCAGCCCAGGGTGGGTGTGCTTGGGAGTAGCACCCTCTGGCCATGTGCAAGGAAGCCCTACCAGGCCCACAGCCCAGGTTATGCTTGGCCTCTTCCCCTAACAGATTCCAGGCAAGTCTCCTGCCTCCTCCAGCCTGTTTTCTTCCCAGCCAGGGCAGCAGAGCAGGTCCTGCTGGCTGGCCTTTGAAGTCTTGCTTTTAACTTAGCCCCATAGCTGGGATGGGGTCAAGTGAGGAGACCTCGTGAGGCTAAACTAATCAATGCCCTGAAATGACATTTCTCTTATCAGTGGATCTTCCCCCTGGCTGCACTTCAGAATCCCGGGGAGCTTCAGCAAATACCACGGCCGGGGCCCATCCCCGGGGCTTCTGGAGCAGGGCTGGGGCCACTGGTAGGGTTCAAGAGCTCAGCAGGTAATTTTATTTATTTTTTGAGACGAAGTCTCACTGTCACCCAGGCTGGCGTACAGTGGCATGATCTTGGCTCACTACAACCTCCACCTCCTGGGTTCAAGCGATTCTCCTGCCTTAGCCTCCCGAGTGGCTGGGATTACCAGCGCCCACCACCACGCCCGAATAATTTTTGTATTATTAGTAGAGACGGAGTTTCACCATTTTGACCAGGCTGGTCTCAAACTCCTGACCTCAGGTGATCCGCCCTCCTCGGCCTCCAAAAGTGCTGGGATTACAGGCGTGAGCCACTGCGCCTGGCCTCAGCAGGTGATTTTAACGAGCAGCCAGAGTTGAGATGGCTAGTCTAAGCCTCTAGTCATTCAAATGTGTAGCCTGTTGAGGCTGGAAGAGCTCCAGAGACCCTCCGTCTGGCCCTCATCTTACACGGGAGACTGAGGTCTGCAAGGAGCCCGTGGGCTGGGAATGACAGTCTCTGTTTCCTGCCCTGCCTAGGACCTGAGACTACATTCCTTTTTTTAGAGCACAGCATGGCAGTGAGCCAGCATCTCAGCCCCAAAACAGGTCAGGCCAGGGAGGAGTCCAGGCCTGGTGACCGTAGCTGCTGTCACTCAGGGCACACCCACTGCCTGCCAGGCTCTGGGCGGACACCTTCCTTCCACCACACAGGTGGCATTATCCACGCTCTCTGGTGATGACAGTGAGGCCCACTTGGCCAAAGGCCACTTGGGAGGAAGTGACCCAGCCAGGAATCATCCAGAAGCTGACTGACCCTCAGGCCTGTGTGTGTCCCATGAACCCTTCCTCTACCCCTCCCTCCCAGGGGAGGAGAGCACCAGTGCAGGAGTCAGCAGACGGGCCCCTTCCTGGCACTGCCAGCCGGGCCAACAGGAGGAGAGAGAGGCAGGAGCAAAGACCTGCTTGTCTGAGCCTCGGTGTCTCTTGCAGTCCAAATGCCATCTGGTCCTCGGTACAAATATATTTCTAGGAAATCAGTGATGTCCGGGCTGTTGCAGCCTCACCTCTGGACACTTATATAATCACTAACAAATGTCTGCCATTAAAGAGAAATGACTGTCATTTGACACCCAAGCTCCATTTCCAAACAGCAGACTGGTATGTACCCTCCTCCTGAAAAGAGTGGATTCTAAAACAGACGGCTGAGCTCACCTCTTCCTGATCTGCACGAAACAATCCTCCAGATGTAAAGGTCTCAACCCAGCCTCCCAGCCACGGGGTTCTCTGTCCACAAGGTTAAGGCTCCTATTCAGATTCAGCTAAAATGGCACTTCATGAAGTTGACTTTCTTTTTTTTTATTTATTTTTTGAGACAGAATCTTGTTCTGTCATCCAGGCTGAAGTGCAGTGGCCCTATCTCGGCTCACTGCAACCTCTGCCTCCCGGGTTCAAGTGATTCTCCTGCCTCAGCCTCCCGAGTAGCTGGGATTGCAGGCACGTACCACCACGCCTGGCTAATTTTTGTATTTTTAGTAGAGATGGGGTTTCCCTGTGTCAGCCAGGCTGGCCTCGAACTCCTGACCTCAAGTAGTCTGCCGGCCTCAGCCTCCCAAAATGTTGGAATTACAGGCATGAGCCACTGCGCCCAGCCAGCCATTGTGCCTGGCCCCAGCCTTTCTTCTAAAGGAATGTGTTTAACTATGTAGGCAGGAAATGCACTCTTCCAGCTTTTAGATTACAAAAATGCTTCCAAGGACACAAGGCATTCTCTTGTGGCCTCATGGCTGTAGGAAGCCCTTGAGTGAAGGGTAGACGATGGGGCTTTGAGGGTCACACGGCAAGTGCTGGGCCCAGCTTGGCCACCGACTGACTTGAGGAACTCGGACAGATCACTTCTCCCTGCGCCTCCACCTCCCCACTACCGCCGTTTGGTAAGGCAGCTGGAGCAGCTCAGCTGTCCACACACCTGGCCACCCATCAGGATGACCTGGAGAGCTTTTTGGTCTGCTGCCTTTTAAGCCCCTCGTCTCTCTGAAGCACAGCCAGGTTTAGGAACTCCTGGCCAGCAGGCTGCCAAGCCCCCAGCTCTGACGGTCTGAGTGTCTGGTGGAAAGCTGCAAAGCCCTTGGCCCGCCAGCATGTCTGACCCGATGTTTTTTGCCACTTCAACTCCTGGTGTGTTGTAATCATGACAGATCTGGTTATCCCGGGATGGTCCATTCAGGCTTAGAACCATAGCTAACATTTGTCAAGCCCTTACGAAGGGTCAGTCTTCCTCACACCGGTATCTTGTTTATTCCCCAGAACAGCCTACTGTTCTAAATCTAAATCTAAATCTAAATCTAAATCTAAATCTAAATCTAAATCTAAATCTAAATCTACTGTTACTAGATTTTGTTTATGGCTAAAGAAACTGAAGGACAAAGTATCTAGCATGCATTTAGGTTGAGACTTGAAGCATGGAGCCAGGCCTGGAACTTGGGGGGCCTGGCCCAGAAGCCTGTGGCCATAGTCACTCCATCACTCAGTCAAAGTAATGGGGCCACTCTTGGGGGTGCAAGGTGAACCCAGCAGGAAAATGGCTGCTTCCCCAAAGCAGCACACTCTCCCGTCCTCATGCCCAGGTACCCCCTGATAGGGACGTTTTACTGCTTTCTGAAAGGTGTGCAGGGACCTGGTTCAGTCTTTGACATCGTGGCCAACAATCACAAGTGCCCCGAACATCTCATTCCTTCCAAAATGGGGTTGTCACCTGCGTGCCTTCCTTCTTCATATGACCCTGGAAAAGATTGCTCCGGAAGGTGCCCACTGTGTGGATGGGAAGCGTCAGAGGCAAGACTCTGGGCACATCAGCGTGTCTGTGGACGTGGACATGTGGCTGCCGTCTTCTGCCTCTTGGTCAGGTAGTTGTCACTCAGCTACGTCCTTGCTCGGAAAACTTCCAGTGGGCTTGGCCAACCTCCTCCCATGTGCCAGCCACACAGAGGCCATCTCAACCCTGGCCGCTCATTAAAATCACCTGCAGAGCTCTTGAACCCTACCACTGGCCCCAGCCCTGCTCCAGAAGCCCTGGGGACAGGCCCTGTCCACGGTATTTGCTAAAGCTCCCCAGGGATTCTGAAGTGCAGCCAGGGAGAAGATCCACTGATAAGAGAAATGTCATTTCAGGGCATTGATTAGTTTAGCCTCATGAGGTCTCCTCACTTGGCCCCATCCCAGACATGGGGCTAAGTTAAAAGCAGGACTTCAAAGGCCAGCCAGCAGGACCTGATCTGCCTGCCTAATGAGGTGGGCGGATCACTTTAGGCTAGGAGTTTGAGACCAGCCTGACCAACTTGGTAAAATGCTGTCTCTACTAAAAATACAAAAATTAGCCAGATGTGGTGGTGCACGCCTATAATTCCAGTTATTTGGAAGGTTGAGGCATGAGAATTGCTTGAACCTGGGAGGCAGAGTTTGCAGTAAGCCAAGATCATGTCATGTCACTGCACTCCAGCCTGGGTGACAGAACCAGACCCTGTCTCAAAAAAAAAAAAAGAAAGCTGGTGTGATTCCATCCTGCGCAGCTGTTCTCTTGAGCAGTGGTCGTTTATCCCCATCCGCCTTCTCTACCACCTAAATGTATGCCGCCACCTGATGGAAGATTCGATGGACATGCACATGAGTCCTCTGAGGCCCCAGAACTATCTTTCCAGTTGTGAACTTAAGGCCAACAAAGATGATCACTTTAAGGTGGATAATGATGAAAATGAGCACCAGTTATCTTTAAGAACGGTCAGTTCATGGGCTGGTACAAAGGATGATTGCACATTGTTGAAGCAGAGGCAGTGCACTAGAAGGCAGTCCAATTGAAGTAACACTGGCAACTTTGAAAATGTCTGTTTAGTCAACGGTTTCCCTTGGGGGCTTTGAAATCACACCACCAGTGGTCTTACGGTTGTAGTGTGGCTCAGGGCCAGTGCATATTAGTGGACAGCACTTAGTAGCTGTGGAGGAAGATGCAGAGTCAGAAGATGAAGAGGAGGAGGGTGTGAAACTCTTAAGTATATCTGGAAAGCAATCTGTCCCTGGAGGTGGTAGCAAGTTTCCACAGAAACAAGTAAAACTTGCTGCTGATGAAGATGATGATGATCATGATGAAGATGATGATGATGAAGATGATGATGAAGATGGTGATGATGATGAAGAAGATGATGATTTTGATGATGAGGAAACTGAAGAAAAATCGCCAGTGGAGAAATCTATGCGAGATACTTCAGCCAAAAATGCACAAAAGTCAAATCAGAATGGAAAAGACTCAACACCATCAACGCCAAGATCAAAAAGACAAGAATCCTTCAAAAAAACAGGAAACAACTCCTAAAATACCAAAAGACCTAGTTCTGTAGAAGATATCAAAGCAAAAATGCAAGCAAGTATAGAAAAAGCACACTGAACAGTCCTGGGCACTACTGATAAATTAAGCCCAAAGATGGGGAAAAAGGAAAAGGAGAGACAAATATAGCCCATATTGAGTGTCATCAGCAATCCAGACTGTAGTCTTCTATTTTAATCTCAATCCCCTTTTCTGATTTGCCACCCATGCCTCTTCAGGCTGGAAATAATCTCACTCTTGATTCCCTAAAGCACTTTCTTCTGACTGCTGTGATTCAGTGAAACTTGATCTTTGCTTTCTATTACTTGTGCATTTGCCTCACCTCTGGCCATGTTTTAAATCACCTTTGTATCTCTTTAGCTGCTCAATAAATATTTGAACAAAAAAAAAAAATAAAGAAGCTGGGCGTGGTGGCTCATGCCTGTAATCCTAGCACTTTGGGAGGTTGAGGCAGGCGGATCACCTGAGGTCGGGAGTTCGAGACCAGCCTGACCAACATGGTGAAACCCCATCTCTACTAAAAATACAAAAATTAGCTGTGCGTGGTGGCCAGCACCTGTAGTCCCAGCTACACAGGAGGCTGAGGCAGGAGAATTGCTTGAACCTGGGAGGAGGAGGTTGCAGTGAGCCAAGATGGCGCCACTGCACTCCAGCCTAGGTGACAGAGAGAGACTCCGTCTCAAAAAAAAAAAAAAGAAAAAAAGCTAGTGTGTGGGAAAGTGTTTATAACCTATAAAGAGCAAGGAGATTTGTCTATTTTTAACTTCCTTCCACCCTCTTCCTTCCTTCCTTTCTTCTTCCCTTCCTTCTTTTCCTCCCTGCATTTTTTTTGATTCTCCCACTTTTTCTCACTCAATCCCCTCAGACTTTGCCCCTTTGCCTGCCACACTCTTACAATTGCTTCAGTCTTGAAAGCGAATGCCTCTGACCCTAACTTTCCTCCGGAAGCCCCTTCAACTTTCCCTTTCTCCCCCCGCGGCAGCTCAGAGAATCTCAGAGACTTGCAGTCAGCAGATGGTGGCCTGCACCTTCACCTGCCTGGTGGGGAATAGCTCACCTGAGCCCTTCCCTTCCCCCTTCCCTTTCCCCTTCCCTTTCCTTTCCTTTTCTGAGACAGAGTCTCACTCTGTAGCCCAGGCTGAAGTGCAGTGGCATGATCTTGGCACACTGCAACCTCTGCCTCCCAGGTTCAAGTGATTCTTCTGCCTCAGCCTCCCAGGTAGCTGGAATTACAGGAGCCTACCACCACACCTGGCTAGTTTTTGTATTTTTAGTAGAGATGGGGTTTCACTATGTTGGCCAGGCTGGTCTCCAACTCCTGACCTCAGGTGATTCGCCCACCTCGGCCTCCCAAAGTGCTGGGATTACAGGCGTGAGCCACCTCACCTGAGTCTTTAAAGCCACAGACCGGTGAATGGGGGTGGTGCATTTGGTTAGACAGGTTGGGTGTGGCATGGAGCTGAATGCAGCTAGCAGAGTGCACACACCTGCAGGGCCTCCTTAAACTCAGGCAGGCAATGCCATTGGTGTGTTAGTTCTGTCCCTATGTCAGTCAAAGCCATTGAGGCACCCCTGGGCTCAAGTGCCTGCTGACCTCAAGCACAGCACCATCACTCAAGCACAGCACCATCACTCTAGGCTCAGTTTCTCCATGTTCCAGACACTCCTCTGAGGCCCTTTCCTGCTCTGAAACTGCTGCTCTGGAGCCAGGAGAACCTGAGGGCTGCCATGTGTCAGGGATTTCCTGTACCTTCCTACCTGAAGCATTGGGTGGGCAAGAGAGGGTCTTCTCTCCAGCTCCAGCCTGCAAAGTAGCATTGCAGACCCACCTCCTCCGCTGTCCGACAAGAATCCCAGCTCACCACGCCATGTAGGGGGCTGGCTCCATGCAGGGTGCTTCCCACTCACCGCCTCACTGGCTTGTCCTCCCCAAAACGTGGGCCATGCATGAGCCCCACCATTTCACCCCTGGGTGGTGTCAGTGTGAGTCCTCCAAGAGGACACCAGGACAGGATGAGACATGTAAGAGAGCTATGGAGGAAATGCCTGTGAAGGAGAAGGAGAGGAAGTCGGAGGAGCAGGGAGGACCCTTGGGTGGCAATACAGGTCTTACCTCTGTGCAAGGAGTGGGGAAGGAAGGAGGTTTGGATAGAAAGAGCCTCAGGCCCCAGGATTGGAGACCAGCCTGGCCAACATGATGAAACCCTTTCTTTACTAAAAATACACAAATTAGCTGGGCGTCGTTGTGGACATCTGTAATCCCAGCTACTCTTGGGTGGCTGAGGCACAAGGACCACTTGAACCTGGGGGTCAGAGGTTGCAGTGAGTCAAGATCATGCCACCGCACTCCAGCCTGGACAACAGAGGGAGACTCTGTTTTTTAAAAAAAGAAAGAGACCAGGCATGGTGGCTCATGGCTATAATCCCAGCACTTTGGGAGGCCAAGGCAGGCAGATCACTTGAGGTCAGGAGTTTGAGACCAGCCTGGCCAAGATGGTAAAACCCCATCTCTACCAAAAATACAAAAAATTAGCTAAGTATGCTGGAGGACGCCTGCAGTCCCAGCTACTTAGGAGGCTGAGACGGGAGAATCTCTTGAACCTGGGAGGTGGAGGTTGCAGTGAGGCGAGATCGTGCCACTGCACTTCAGCCTGGGTGACAGAGAAGACTGTGTCTCAATAAAAGAAAGAGGAAAGAAAGAAAGAAAGAAAGAAAGAAAGAAAGAAAGAAAGAAAGAAAGAAAGAAAGAAAGAAAGAGAAAGAAAGAAGAGAGAAAGAGAAGGAGGGTGGGCAGGAAAGAAAAGAAAAACAGAAAGAAGAAAAGAAAGAAAAAGAAAGAAAAGAGAAAGGAAGGAAGGAGGGGATAAAAGGAAAGAAAAAGGAGAAAGAAAGAAAAAGAAAGAGAAAAGAAAAAAGAAAGAAAGAGAAAAGAGCAAGCCTCAGGTCTCAGTGCAGTTCTGAGAAAGTCTCAGCTAGGCTGATGGGGAAGCCCTGAGCCCAGAGCCCAGTAGGGAGTCCTGTGTCCTGCAGGAATGGGCCAGAACTAGCTCCCACCCTCCCCAGTCATGGGCGGGGAGGAGCTAAGAGAAGTGCATCCCAAAGGGCAGTGCTGGCTGTTGGCCACCTGAGCCCCCAGTGGCAGCTTCTCTTGAGGGAGACATGACTGGTGTGCTTCTGTGGCCATCGCGTAAGTATTTACCCAACAGAAATGGAAATACCCATCTACAAAAAGTTATAGAAAAATGTTCTTAGCACCTTTATCATAATCACCACCAACTGGAAACCACCCACCTGCCCATAGACAGGTAAAGCGATAAAGAAATGGGGCTGGGCACGGTGGCTCATGCCTGTAATCCCAGCACTTTTGGAGGCCGAGGCAGGTGGATCACTGAAGGTCAGGAGTTCGAGACCAGCCTGGCCAACATGGCAAAACCCTGTCTCTACTAAAAATACAAAAAAATGAGCTGGGCGTGGTGGCGTACACCTGTAGTCCCAGCTACTCAGGAGGCTGAGACAGAAGAATTGCTTGAACCTGCGAGGTGGAGGTTGCAGTGAGCTGACATGGCACCACTGCACATACAATGATGGATATGAATTAAAAGGCATGAAAGGGCCAGGCGCGGTGGCTTGCCCTTTCATGGGAAGCCAAGGTCGGCAGATCATTTGAGCCCAGGAATTCAAGACCAGCCTGGACAACACAGGGAGACCCCATTTCTGCAAAAAATTAAAGAATTAGTGGGGCATGGTGGCATGGGCCTGCAGTCCCAGCTACTCAGGAGGCTGAGGCGGGAGGATCACTGGAGCCCAGGAGTTCAAGGCTGCAGTGAACTACGATTGTGCCACTGGACTCTAGTCTGGGCAACAAAGCGAGACCTCATTTCTAAAAAAAAAATTTTTTTTAAGTGTAAAGAAAAGAATGAAGTACTGATACATGCAGTGATATGCATGAAACTCAGAAACATTACATGGAAGGAAGCAACACACAGAAGAATACATATCATACGATTCCATTTGTAGGAAGTCCAAGAAGGCAAAATTAATCTCTGGTGATAGATGATTAGTGCCTAGTGGATGGAGAGACAGGGACTTGTCTGAGAGAATTCACTGGAGTGATGGAATGCTCTAGATCTTGATTTGGGCTTGGTTATACTTTGTCAAAACTAATTGAATTGTCCTACAAAGCATATGCATTTTACTGTTTGTAATTTTTATCTCAATAAAAAAAGCCTCCACTCTATGGATGAGGCTTAGAGAGGTTAAGAGTTTGCCTAAGATGCACAGCAGAGGGGCTCAGGTAGGAATCCTGCCTGCCCAGTCCCTAGTGCATGCCCATCAGGGACCCGGCTGCCTCATGGCTTCTAGCGCTGACTCAAGATGCTCCTCCTGCGCAGCCAGATACACTCCTGGATCCCTCTCCCAGGTGGGAGGCTGAGGCCTCAGGATTCCAGAAGACGCTACAGGTCCTGGTCTGGGGCCCAGTCCCTGTCAACAAAGCGGGGACTTGGCCTGAATCAACCTTCTCCCCAACATGTGGAAACCAGTGATCTTTTCACTGTCTCCATAGTTTTGCCTTTTCCAGAATGTTGTATAGGTGGAATCATACATTGTATGGCCTTTCAGTTGGCTTCTTTCACTTAGCAATATGTATTGAAGTTCCTCCAGGTCTTTTCATGGCTTGACAACTTATTTCCTTTTTAGGGCTGAATACTATTCCATTTTCTGGATGTACCATAGTTTACTTATCCATCCAGTCATTGAAGGTCATCTTGCTTGCTTTCATTGTGGCAATTATGAATGAAGCTGATATAAACATCCATCTGCAGGTTTTTGTGTAGACATAAATCTTTAACTTACTTGGATAAATGTGTGATTGCTGGATTGTATGGTAAAAGTATGGTTTTGTAAGAAACTGCCAAACTGTCTTCCAATGAGGTGGTACCATTTTACATTCTCAGCAGCAATCAATGAGAGTTCTTTTTTTTTTTTTTTTTTTTTGGAGACGGAGACTCACTCTGTTGCCCAGGCTGGAGTGCAGTGGTGCAATCTCGGCTCACTGCACCTCTGCAACCTCTGCCTCCTGGGTTTAAGTGATTCTCTTGCCTCAGCCTCCTGAGTAGCTGGGACTACAGGCGCCCGCCACCACACCCAGCTAATTTTTTGTTTTTAGTAGAGATGGGGTTTCACCATGTTAGCCAGGATAGTCTCGATCTCCTGACCTCATGATCTGCCCTCCTAGGCCTCCCAAAGTGCTGGGATTACAGGTGTGAGCCACCATGCTCAGCCGAATGAGAGTTCTTGTTTCACATCCTTGCCAGTATCTGGCACTGTCAGTGTTTTGGATTTTAGCCATTCTAATAAGTGTGTGGTGCTGTCTCATTGGTTTTTTGCTTTGTTTTGCTTTTTGAGACACGGTCTCATTCTGTCACCCAGGCTGGAGTGCAGTGGCATGATCATTGCTCACTGCAGCCTTGACCTCTCTGGGCTCAGGTGATGCTCCTGCCTCAGCCTCCTGAGTAGCTGGGACTACAGGTATGGGCCACCATGCCTGGATAATTGTTTGTATTTTTGGCAGAGAAGGGGTTCCACCATGTTGTCCAGGTTGGTCTTGAAGTCCTGAGCTCAAGTGATTCATCCACCTTAGCCTCCCAAAGTGCTGGGATTATAGGCGTGAGCCACCGGTCCTGGTCCTCATTGTTATTCTGATTTGTAATTCTCTAATGTATGATGTTGAGCACCTTTTCATATGCTTATTTTCTATCCACATACAGTCTTTGATGAGGTGTTTATTCAGATCTTTTGCCTTTTTTATGGCATTTAACTTTTAAAAAATATATTTGCTGCTACTGTATAGAAATACAATTATTTTTGTACACTGGCCTATTCATGTTTAACTTATTCTAGTCAGTTTTTGCAGATTCTTATTATTTTCTATGTGAATAATTATATCATATACAAATACAGTTTTACTTAGTCCTTTCTGGGTTTTTTTGTTTTTTGTTTTTTTAGACGGAGTCTTGCTCTGTCACCCTGGCTGGAGTGCAGTGACATGATCTCGGCTCACTGCAACCTCTGCCTCCTGGGTTCAAGCAATTCTCTGCCTCAGCCTCCCAAGTAGCTGGGATTACAGGCATCCGCCTCCAGACCTAGCTAATTTTTGTATTTTTAGTAGAGACGGGGTTTCACCATCTTGGCCAGAGTGGTCTTGAACTCCTGATCTCATGATCCACCTGTCTCAGCCTCCCAAAGTGCTGGGATTACAGATGTGAGCCACCGCGCCCGGCCAATCTTTGTTTTTTAAATTTAGTTTTCTTTCTCTATATAGTCTCTGTTTCCTCTAAACTGCTTTTTTCCTCTTTCTTTTGATTTCCTCAGATCAGTTTTCTCAAATTTTCAATAATTCTTGTTTATCTATTTGCAATTAAGACATAGAGGCTAAAAGAACATACTGGAAGCTCTGTGCATACGCGTGGGACCTGCTGACTTTTGTGTTCCTTCTTGGCATGATCAGGTTACCCACTTATTAGGGAACTCCCGTCGTCACTAACTTCAGATACTTCCTCACGGCTAGCCAAATTCCCCAGGAAATAGTCTTTCAGTTTCTTCTTGGAGAGTAACAGCCTGGCTGCCGGCCTTCGAGGAGCCCAGTAGGAGGCTGTGCGGGATTTGAATAAAATATTCATGTGCACTTGGTATGGAGGCCACATCATCAGCCATGCCCGGCATCCCCCAGTTCAGACATTCTGTTTTTTAGAGGTGGGCCTGGGGTGGAGCTGTCACCCAGCCACATGGACTAGGAGGGCATCTAGGAATCCAGTTGATGACTAATAGCTTCCAACAGCCCTGATTTTAGTCCATTCCCTTTCTCCTCCAGTGCCAGAGGCCCTGGTATTGCCAGCTCCTGTAGTTTTTTGAGGTTCTGCAGCATAAACCAAGTTGGCTCTCAGCCCTCCTCTCTGCCGGTGCAGAAACTGCCTTTCTTGGGTCTTCTAAACCAGCTCCCCTCAGCTCACTGGCTTTCTAGTTTCCAAAATGTGGCTGTTGTTTTCCTCTCTTGTTCTCTCTTTGTTGGTTTCTAATTGTGTTTGTTTATTAATCTGTTTATTGTAGGGTTAGTGGGATTTCAGGAGGACGTGAAGTTAGATACATGTTCAATCCATCATTTCAACCCAGAAATTCTACTATTACCTTTAATTTGCTTAATACAGAAATAAATAGGCTGGGCACAGTGGCTCACGCCTGTAATCCCAGCACTTTGGGAGGCCAAGGCAGGCAGATCACGAGGTCAGGAGGTCGAGACCATCCTGGCTAACACGGTGAAACCCCGTCTCTACTAAAAACACAAAAAAAATTAGCTGGGCGTGGTGGCGGGCGCCTGTAATCCCTAATCCCAGCTACTCAGGAGACTGAGGCAGGAGAATGGCGTGAACCCAGAGGCAGAGGTTCAGCGAGCTTCTCGCACCACTGCACTCCAGCCTGGGCGACAGAGCGAGACTCCATCTCAAAAAAAAAAAAAAATAAAAATAAATAAATAAATAAATAAATAAAATAATGTCCTAATTCTTCTTACATGGCAAATCTAGTACAATCTTTTTTTTTTGAGATGGAGTTTCACTCTTGTTGCCCAGGCTGGAGTGCAATGGCATGAGCCGAGATCGCGCCACTGCACTCCAGCCTGGGCGACAGAGAGAGACTCCATCTCAAAAAAGTAAATATATAAATAAATAAATAAATAAAACAATGTCCTGATTCTTCTTACATGGCAAATCTAGTACAATCTTTTTTATTTTTTTTTGAGACAGGGTCTCCCTCTGTCGCCCGGGTTGGAGTGCAGTGGCACAATCATAGCTCTCCATAGCCTCTACCTCCCACTGCACCTGGCCCTTCTAGTACGATCTTAAAATTTAATGTGGGTCCCCCTGAGATGTAAATGCTCTTGCTTCAAAATTCATTTTGAGGCGAGGTTGCTAGGCTGGGCACGGTGGCTCACACCTGTAATCCCAGCACTTTGGGAGGCCGAGGCGGTTGGATCACCTGAGGTCAGGAGTTCGAGACCAGCCTGGCCAACATGACAAAAACCCGTCTCCACTAAAAATACAAAAATTAGCCAGGTGTGGTGATGGGTGCCTGTAATCCAGCTACTCAGGAGGCTGAGGCAGGAGAATCGCTTGAACCCGGGAGGCAGAGGTTGCAGTCAGCTGAGATCACGCCATTGCACTCCAGCCTGGGCAATAGGAGTGAAACTCCAGCTCAAAAAAAAAAGGAGAGGTTGCTCATGCCTGTAATTCCAGCACTTTAGGAGGCCGAAGCAGGCAGGTTGCTTGAGCTCAGGAGTTTGAAATCAGTTTGGGCAACATGGTGAAACCCTGACTCTACAAAAAAATACAAAAATTAACTGGGTGTGATGGCATACACCTGTGGTCCCAACTACTCGGAAGCCTGAGGCGGGAGGATCACTTGAACTCAGGAGATTGAAGCTATAGTGAATCATGATCTCATCACTGCACTCCAGCCTGGGTGACAGACTGAGACCTTGTCTCAAAAAAATAAATTAATTCATTAAAGAGTGTTGGAAAAAGCCAGGTGCAGTGGGTCATGCCTATAATCCCAGCATTTTGGGAGGCTGAGGCAGGCAGATCACTTGAGGTCAGGGGTTCGAGACCAGCCTAGCCAACATGGTGAAACTCTGTCCGTACTAAAAATACAAAAAATTACCCAGGCGTGGGTGATGCGTGTCTGTAATCCCAGCTACTCAGGAGGCTGAGGCACAAGAATTGCTCAAATCTGGGAGGCGGAGGTGGTAGTGAGCCAAGATCACTGCACTCCAGCCTGGGCGACAGAGTGAAACTGTCTCAAAAGAAACAAAAACAAAAATTAGCCAGGTGGCTCACGCCTGTAATCCCAGCACTTTGGGAGGCTGAGGCAGGTGGATCACCTGAGGTCAGGAGTTCAAGACAGGCCTGACCAATATGGTGAAACCCTGTCTCTACTAAAAATACAAAAAAAAAAAAAAAAATTAGCCAGGCGTGGTGGCGCATGCCTGTAGTCCCAGCGACTTAGGAAGCTGAGGCAGGAGAACTGCTTCAACCCAGAAGGTGGAGATTGCAGTGAGCTAAGATTGTGCCACTGCACTCTAGCCTGGGTGACACAACAAGACTCTGTCTCAAAAAACAAAGAGTGTTAGGGGAAAAGCCTTGCTTTGTCTTCATAGTCATTGCATAAGAGTTCCTGAAAGCAAGATATGGTACTGACAATTCTCTTGTCTGAATAGCTATATTAATGTGGGACTCAAAGAAAATACTGAGGATCCACTGTGTACCAGGCCTGAACCATGACTAATGAGGCTTCAGCTCTGATGGCCCCTCCACTAGCCTCTCCTTGGGCCATCCTCACAGGTTCCTGGCTCCAGGAGTCCTACCACAAACTTCCTGGTCTCTTCCAGCCAGTTCTCCCAGTTCCCAGTCCAGTTGGACCTGTGGGGCAAGCCTCCCACTCAGCCCTTCCCACTTGGCTTCTTCCACTGTCCTGATGCTGAGAAGAGAATTCTGGAGCTGGTGACCATGTAGTCACTGACACTTACGTGGAACCTCCACTTCAGGTTGCTTTCCTCTATTTAGCTAATAAAACGACTTTTGGCCAGGTGTGGTGGCTCAAGCCTATAATCCCAGCAATTTGGGAGGCCAAGGCAGGCAGATCACCTGAGGTCAACAGTTCGAGACAAGCCTGGCCAACATGATGAAAGCCCTGTCTCTAATAAAAATATAAAAATTAGCTGGGCGTGGTGGCAGGCACCTATAATCCCAGCTACTCTACTCGGGAGGCCAGGGCAGGAGAATTGCTTAAACCCGGGGGGTGGCGGTCGCAGTGAGCCAAGATTGTGCCACCACACTCCAGCCTGGATGACAGAGCAAGACTCTGTCTCAAAAAAATAAATAAATAAAAATAAAAAAAAACGACTTCAACGACGACAATAAAACAAAGCCTCTTCCTGCGATGGGTGCAGACAAATGACCCGCAGTGACTGATTGAAATGTAGTCCCATCTGTTTATGTAACTTTTTCTGTCTAGGAAGAAAGGTTGGTGAATGACAAGGGTCGCCCTATTCTAGAGAAAGGGCAGGGACACATCACAGCAGAAAGGCAGAGAGAGAGCCAGGCTGGATCTGCAGGCATGCCCCGCCTCCACCTACCGCGCATGTGGGAGTGAAGAGGGGCTGAGAAGGGCTGCCAGACTGGGGGGTAGTGGGCACCGTGGCTCTCCCCACACCCTCCCTCCTCAACGCAAGGAAGGGGGGCACTGACAGGACCACCCTAGGGAGTGGGGTGCTTGCCAGAAAGAGACACTGCTAGCTCACCCCTCAGGTTGATGTCTGCAGGACTGCAGAGATTCCCACAGAGATGCTACTAGTGATGAACTTAGAAAAGCCCTTGCGTGGGTCAGAGTGGGCTGAAGGCCGCCCCTGAAGGAGTGGGGCAGTGGCATGGGAGCTGGGAGTGGGGGAGAGGTCAGTCCCCACCTGTATCAGAGACTTGTTCATGTCAGGGAGTGCTGGAGGTGTGAGTGGGACCCTAACCCCCACCTCTCCCCTCCCCAATGGATCCCAAAAGAAAGTCAGCATTTAGCCACCTACCATCATAACACAGTGAACATAACAAGCTAAGTAAAAATTCATGTGTGATCCTTTGCCCTCCCTTCCTTCTCCATGCCCCAAGCCTGGAGGAGCTGCTGGCAGCAGTCAGCAAGTTGAGGAGGTGGGATGCAGAAGACAGGAAAGATGGGCTCTGGCCCCTCTTTGGGCTCACCTTGGGAGAAGGGGAGAAGCTTTGAACTGGCAATGAAATTGCGGTTTTGATTTAAATCAGACCACACTCTTGTTATATAAAATGAGGATGGTTGGCCAACACCTAGAAGCCACTGGGAAGGCCTGGGATCTGCTGGAGTGTCCTCTGGGAGGGTAAGAGTCAGCAAAGGAAGTTTGCAAAGCAGCGGTGGGAGGAAAGTACAGCTCACTCCTGACTGCAGCAAGTCTAGCCTCTTTAAGAACTAGGTTACCCGGCTGGGCGCAGTGGGTCACGCCTGTAATCCCAACACTTTGGGAGGGTGAGGCAGGAGGATCAGGAGTTCAAGACCAGCCTGGCCAACATGGTGAAACCCTGTATCTATAAAAAATACAAAAATTAGCCAGGCATGGTGGCAGGCGCTTGTAGTACCAGCTACTGGGGAGGCTGAGGCGGGAGAATTGCTTGAGCCTGGGAGGCAGAGTTTGGAGTAAGCCAAGACTGCGCCACTGCACCCCAGCCTGGGCAACAGAGTGAGACTCTGTCTCAAAAAAAAAAAAAAAAAAAAGAACTGGGTTGCCCTTACTGTATAATAAAGAAGGTGCCAGAAAGCCCTCTAGTTCCTCCTACCTATCCTTCGAAGTTCAGTTCAGGTGGTCCTTCTCTGAGGAACTTTTCTGGACAAGGACTACCTGGCCCCCGTGCCAACCTCTGTCACAGCACACATTTCCTCTGCAGTACAGGGTTTATCTGGACACTATGGGCCAAAGGGCAAGCACCAGGCCTTACCCCCACGCTGAGCACATTCTGGCACATTCTGGCACATGGAGTTAATGAGTGAAAAGAAATGAACATGGCAGGCCCGGGTACAGGACCACCTAAAGATAAGTTCTACCAGGTCAGGTATGGTGGCTCACCTCTGTAATCCCAGCACTTTGGGAGGCCAAGGAAAGAGGATCACTTGAACCCAGGAGTTCGAGACCAGTCTGGGCAACATGGTGAAATCCTGTCTCTACAAAATATATATATACAAAAAAAAAAAATTAGCCAGGTGTGGTGGTGTGTGCCTGTAGTCCCAGCTACTTGGGAGGCTGAGGTAGGAGGATTGCTTGATCCTGGGAGGTCGAGACTGAGGTAAGCTATGATTGCACCATTGCGCTTCAGTCTGGGCAATAAAATGAGAACTTGCCTAAAAAAAAAAAAAAGCAAATAAAAAAAAGAAACAATAATCAAAAATGGTTAAAAGCAGGTTAGCTACTGTAAAGGTTAGGGAAACACAGGCCTTTTCAAATTCATTAGCAAAGTCTGTTTATTAAATGTCCTCATATGAAAATAAGTAGTCCCAACTGTGCCATGAATTAAAGGGGAATGTAGAAAGTAAAAAGCTCCTCTTCAAATTTCCCTTCTTATTAAAGAATAAATCATAAGTGTTAGAAATAATAATTTCTTTTAAAGACTAACTTCCTTCAAGCCTCCTTGCTTTGTGCTAATAACTCTTTGTTAAGCCCTATCCTGTGTAGCTGTTAGATATAAAGGAGTAAGTACATCTATGTCCTTACACTTTAACCAAAATACTTGTGCTAGACATGCTCACAGGCATGTAGTACGTTCTATGTCCTTGTACTTTAACCAAAATATTTGTGCTGGATGTGCTCACAGCCATGCCCCAGCTCTCAGCCTATGCCCCTTCCTTATTTAAGAATATTATCACTTTTCCTTTTTTGCGGGGGGGGCAGTGTTTAGTAAATATTTATTTCATCCTAGCTTTCCAAGTCTGAATAGTAAAGGACTATAAAATGTGCTCAGCATTAAAAAAAATAGCTGTAGCCAAAAGAGGAATTAGACTTATTCTATGAGAACCAGGGGCAGCTTTTACTTCAACTGTCCAATGATGAAAAAGTTTGCCTGGGGATGCATACAATTTCCCATCACTAGAAAAGTTCAAGAAGAAGCTGAGCTTCTAGAAGAAAATGTGGCACATATACACCATGGAATACTATGCAGCCATAAAAAAGGATGAGTTCATGTCCTTTGTTGGGACATGGATGAAGCTGGAAACCATCATTCTCAGCAAACTATCACAAGGACAGAAAACCAAACACTGCATGTTCTCACTCATAGGTGGGAATTGAACAATGAGAACACATGGACACAGGGTGGGGAACATCACACACTGGGGCCTGTTGTGGGGTGGGGGGAGGGGGGAGGGACAGCATTAGCAGATATACCTAATGTAAATGACAAGTTAATGGGTGCGGCACACCAACATGGCACATGTATACATAAGTAACCTGCACGTTGTGCACATGTACCTTAAAACTTAAAGTATAATAAAAAAATAAAAGAATATTATTACTTTTCTAAGTCCTTTCCTGAGCAACTTCTTTTCCTCTGTTCTCCATTGTTTTCACCTATTTAAAAAAAAATTTTTTTTTTTTTTTTGAGACGGAGTCTCGCTCTGTCGCCCAGGCTGGAGTGCAGTGGCGCAGTCTCGGCTCACTGCAAGCTCCGCCTGCCGGGTTCACGCCATTCTCCTGCCTCAGCCTCTCTGAGTAGCTGGGACTACAGGTGCCCACCACCACGCCCGGCTAATTTTTTTTTTGTATTTTTAGTAGCGACGGGGTTTCACCGTGGTCTCGATCTCCTGACCTCATGATCCGCCCGCCTCGGCCTCCCAAAGTGCTGGGATTACAAGCGTGAGCCACAGCGCCCGGCCCTATTTTAAAAAAATTTTAAGCTGTTAGCCAATCAGGTTTAGTTTAGATTGTGAGGTCTGGCTCCAACCAACGGAAACAGGACACAGTAACAGGGACAAACTACGTAAGGGATAAAAATTGCTTCCCTCCTCTGTTCAAGTGTGCTCTCACCATTGTTCCATCCGTGAGGAGCACCCTTCCTGCAGAAAGTAAAATTGTCTTGCTAAGAAAACTTTTTATCTAAATGCTGATTTTTCCTCGCAATACCGAAGAACAAGCATTCTGTTTCTAAATAAACATTTTACTTATAACAGGGAATAATTCATCTCAGCTTCTTGGACCTCTTTTCCTGTATGCCAAGTCATTTCACATCTTTCCAGGAGACCAGAGGTCTGAGCTAAAATAGAGAAAAATGTGTGCATTGCTCTTTTTTGTAGTATAACAAGCTTGCCTACTCACTTATCCACACAAAGTTTCTCACATCTTTGATCTTGTTTGCTTCTCACTCTAACCCCATGAGGTGTAAGAGACTTGGCAGGTGTTATCATTACCTTAATTTAAATTTCACAGATGAGGAAACAGCTCAGAGAGATTAAGTGATTTGCCCAAGTCACAGGAAGTAGGTGGTGATGCTGCCAAACCATCTCAGGAATTCCGATTCCAGATTCTGTGTTGCTTTCTGTGACATCAGGCTGTCCATCAGAATGTAAGGGTTAAGAAGTGGGAGCATTTACGAAACAGATTCATTTCTACAGCGTTTGTATGTTGATAAGATATGTTTAAAATAGAGATCTAGAGAAAAACTTTAGGACAAATATGTTCACTGCAAGTGTTGTTTATAATAGTGTTAAGGACTTGGTTTAGGTGTGGGTATGTATCTATGTACAATGTGTACACACATGGAATTACATAGGGAAATGACAAATGTGAGTTTTCAAAAGCAGAATATATACATAGAAACATACACAAACCAAGTCCAATAATGATATATTCAAATAATATCTTTCAGGAAATTTCTTAAAATTTTATCTGTGGTTATATCTCTTGGTTTGGGATATCTGGATAACTTTCATTTTATTCTTTATTTCTATCTATATTTTCCATATCTTCTTATTCATTTATTTATTTAGAGAGAGGGTCTCACTCTTTTGCTCAGGCTGGAGTGCAGTAGCTCACTTCAACCTCAAACTCCTGGGCTCAAGTGATCCTCCTGTCTTGGCCTCCTAAAGTGCTAGGATTATAGGTGTGAGCCACTACATCTGTTAAGAGATGAGTATTAGGCTGAGCATGGTGGCACACATCTCTAGTCCTAGCTATTTGTGAGGCTGAGAGGAAGGATCACTTGAGCCTACAAATTATAGTCCAGCCTGGGCAACATAGTGAGACCCCCATCTCAGAGAGAAAGAAAGAGAGGGAGAGAAAGAGAAAGGCCAGGCATGGTGGCTTACGCCTATAATCTCAGTACTTTGGGAGGCTGAGGCAGGAGAATCACTTGAACCCAGGAGGTGGAGGTTGCAGTGAGCCGAGATGGCTCACTGCACTCCAGCCTAGGTGACAGAGAAAGACTCTGTCTCAAAAAAAAGAAAAAGAGGAAGAGAGAGAGGAGAGAGAGTGAAAGAAAGAGAAAGGAAGAGAGAGAGAGAGCGAGAAAGAGAGAAAGAATCAGTATTACTTTTGTCTGATTTTTATCCTCCTAGAGAAGTGGGCCTTGGGTGAGCAGGTGGGGGGCCCTGAGAAGCCAGGTTGGATGGGCTGCTCATCTGGCCCTAGAGCACAACTTGAAAGTTAGGACACTGGGGAAATGTCACGGCAGAAAGCCAGATAAACTGTCTAATGCATCATCAGCTGCAATAGTCTAGCAAGAGGGACAATTCAGGTGCACACTCAAAGAACCAGATGAACTGCAAAGGTTGGGGTAAGAGGGTGTCACACTCCTGGGGCAGACAGGAGGGAAACTGAGGGGCTTTTTATATTTATTTATTTATTTATTTATTTATTTATTTATTTAGAGACAGAGTCTCGGTCTGTCACCCAGACTGGACTGCAGTGGCGTGATCTCGGCTCACTGCAAGCTCCACTTCCCGGGTTCAAGTGATTCTCCTGCCTCGGCCTCCCGAGTAGCTGGGATCACAGGTGCCTGCCACCACACCCGGCTAATTTTGTATTTTTGGTAGAGACAGGGTTTTGCCATATTGGCCAGGCTGATCTCAAACTCCTGACCTCAGGTGATCCGCCCACCTCGGCCTCCCAAAGTGTTGGGATTACAGGCGTGAGCCACCGCGCCTGGCCCTGCAGGGCTTTTTAAAGAGTGCTTGAGCCTCCTGTATAGACAAAGTCATAATGTGTCAACCTAATGAGGACAACATTTACAATGATAGAAACGTTGGCCAACATGATCACGGTGGAGTAGTACTGCCCCGAGTCTCCTTCTGTGTGCACATCCAATCGTGATTCTCTCGGCGTGGCAGACTGCTCTGCCTGCTGCCTTTAAAGGGCAATGGGCGATGTCTTGGCGAACTCTTCTCTAACTTCTGGGACCAGCAATAGTTGATAATAGCAGGACCTACAGCCTCGAAGAGCCACATCCTGGAGGGATACAGGAAGCATGAGTTTAAGGCCACCAAGTGAAGGGAGACAAGTGAAGGTGAGGCCAGGCGTGGTGGCTCACACCTGTAATCCCAGCATTCTGGGAGGCCGAGGTGGGTGGATCACCTGAGGTCAGGGGTTCGAGACCAGCCTGGCGAACATGGTGAAACCCCGTCTCTACTAAAAATAAAAAAATTAGCCAGTCGTGGTGGCAGTCGCCTATAATCCCAGCCACTGTGGAGGCTAAGGCAGGAGAATTTCTTGAACCTAGGAGGCGGAGGTTGCAGTGAGCCAAGATCACGCCACTGCACTCCAGCCTGGGCGACAGATGGAGGCTCCCTCTTAAAAAAAAAAAAAAAAAAAAAAAAAAAAAAAAAAAAAAGAAGTGAAGGTGGCAGCAGTGGCTGCTGGGAAAAGGCCATAAACCACCAGGACCTAGGAGGACAAATGATCTGGGAAGTGGAGCATTTTCCAGCAGGGAGCTTGGGGCAGGCTGCTGCAGTGCCACTCTGCCCATTGGTGGCCCAGGACTGATGACACCAGGGCTCACAGGGCCTCGTCATAACCCCTCTGACCTTCCCAGGCCCCTTCCTTATGCTAGCGGCATCTCATCCTTGTGTGGCTATGCTGCTTTGCACTCCATTGCCCTTCACTGGGGCCTCTGTAGGTGTAAAATCAGAATGTTCCAGACCCTTGGGACACATATACCTTTTCTCTACATTTTGAGAGCTGCTTTCTTGAGAGTTAGGACAGGCTGGGCATGTGGCTCCCGGCTGTCATCCCAGCCCTTTGGGAGGCTGTGGTGGGAGGATCTTCTGAGCCCAGGATTTCAAGACCAGCCTGGGCAACAGAGAGAGACCCAGTCTCTACAAAAAAAAAAAAAAAAAAAAAAACCCAAAAAACAAGAACATTACTGAGGTGCGGTAGTGTGCACCTGTAGTCCCAGCTACTCAGGAAATTGAGGTGGGAGGATGGATTGAGCCTGGGAGATTGAGGCTGCAGAGAGCCCTTATAGCGCCACTGCACTCCAGCCTGGATGACAAAGAGAGACCCTGTCTCAAAAAAAAGAGTCAGGATAACTGTCTAAGTCAGTTGTCCAGCTTTTGTATCTTTGGCCATTCTGCAATGGCCCTCCCTCGAAATGATGCCATTTCGTCCCTGCCACTTGGCACTCTCCTGTTGTTCAAAATGAAGACCTGAGGCACAGTAATACCCCTTTTTTTCTCTTCTAGATTATATGAGAGAAAATTGTCATCAAGTCAATAACTTATTGAACTTTTGTATCTTAAATTCTCAATTTTAATTCCTTCAGTGAATGAACTTGTCATCTCAATGCTGCCGTGACTTCTTTTTCTTAGGCCCCTGGCTCAGGGCTGAGAATCTCCAGATGCTGTTATGTATTGTGCAATTTGGGTTGCTATGGTGCCGGAAATGTCCTGTAAATGCTGAAATCCTGCAATTGCAAGGGTGCCTCTTAGAGGATGACGTGTTATATGTGGATTTGGGTTATGTGTAGATTTAGCCTCCGTGACATCGGAGATGTGATTTGGTTCTTCTCATCCTCTTCAGATCCTAATCTGATCACCTTCTTGACCGTGTCCATGGACTGAGTTACAATACATTGTTCAAATAGCCAAATAACCCATTTAATAAAAGGATGCTGAGCTCAAAGCTGCCGGATGCAGTTTTTTCTAACCTTGATGGTTCATTACATTTACAAGCTCTGCGGCTGCTTGTTGCTTTCAGCCAAGAAGTCCGTGTGGATTGGAGGCTGGTAACTATAAATCTCCAAAGATGCTGCCCCCCCTCCACCCTGCTTAGCTCATCATCTTCCATTCCTCTGCTCCCTCCGGCAGCAGCCTCCTGAGCCCATTATCACCATGCTCAAGGCACTACTCCCCAGGCTGGAGGAGAGAGCTGACCCCTGGTCAGGGGAGATTTATGCAGCCTCAGGAAAGGAGCTCCATTGTTCCTCATGTCCCACTCCTTCACCCTAAGCCAGCTGGACAACCATTTGTCAGATACATTGGGTGTAGACACATTTGTTATAGATACACTGGGGGTACTCCAATGCCCTCATGCCCCCTTTTCTAGGCATGCTCCTAAAGCCCTGGCAAAGGGAGAGGGAGCTAGGTAGGCATGTGTGTATCTCAGCTCCTGGCCAAAGATGATTGAATAAGGAGGCATCTCACCTATGCGGATTCCATCAAACTCTCCAGAATTCCAGCCACTGTCTCAGTGCCTGAGTCAGGTGGCTTCAGTGCTGTGTTGGGTGTTAGCAGCTGTCGTGGAACTGCACGTAGGTCCATTCTTGGATGGTGCCTTTAGGCTTGGATGTTACCTAGCATCTGCTTTGGGCAGCTCCTTGTGTATACTCACTGGGACTCACCCTGTCACTCTCTCCACTTTGGTCCCCCGAGTAGAGAACCACCTAAACCCCTGTCCACAATACTCACCTTAGCTGTAGCCAGCTCCTCATTGGCCTACTCCTGGCCTTACTCTTTTTTTTATTTTTATTTTTTAGATGGAGTCTTGCTCTGTTGCTAGGCTGGAGTGCAGTGGCGTGATCTTGGCTCACTGCAACCTCCACCTCGTGGGTTCAAGCTATTCCCCTGGCTCAGCCTCCCAAGTAGCTGGGACTACAAGGTGCGCGCCACCATGCTCGGCTAATTTCTTTTGTATTTTAGTAGAGATGGGGTTTCACCCTGTTGGCCAGGATGATCTCGATCTCCTGACCTTGTGATCCACCTGCCTCGGCCTCCCAAAGTTCTGGGATTACAGGGGTGAGCCACCGCACCCAGCCTGGCCTTACTCTTTCCTAAGGCCCAGGGCCAGTAACTAGGGCCTTGGAATGTCTTGTATGAAGACTCAGAGGGAGGGAGGGACTAGCAGAAGAAACGCATCCCACTGAGGAGTGAATTCTACCCACAGTGCCAGCTCAGTGGACCCTTCTCCAAGGTTCTCCTCAATCACCACCAAAGGGGCACCTCACCTGGAGCTGCCATCAGAACTTTTGTGATTTAAATGGAGCTGCCCATTGAAAGTAGAGGTCCAGGCTGGGCGTGGTGGCTCACACTTGTAATCCCAGCACTTTGGGAGGCTGAGGCCTGTGGATTGTTTTGAGCCCAGGAGTTTGAGACCAGCCTGGGCAACATGGCAAAACCCCATCTCTACAAAAAATACAAAACTTAGCTGGTTGTGGTCGTGAGTAGCTGTGGTCCCAACTACCTGGGGGGTTGAGTGGGGTCCTGAGGTGGGAGGATTGCTTGGGCCCAGGAGGTTGAGGCTGCAGTGAGCTGTGATCACGCCACTGCACTCCAGCCTAGGTGACAGAGTAAGACCCTGTCTCTAAATAAATAAATAAGTAAAAGAGAGTGGAGGCCCAGAGAACAGGCCTGCCCCACCATTGCAGGGCCCAGGGCCCGGGAGTGGAAATGGAGGCTCAGGTGCATGTGTCAAAATGTTTCAAATCATTAATCAAGCTCCCTGCTACATAAAATACGTTCTACCCTCTTACTGTTTTTATTTTCAGAAAGTTAGCTAAATATCAAAGACAACTTTGATACTTTGATTTTAATTAATATTGTATATGTCTAGATGCTTTGTTAATGGGTTGGTGATGTTGCCAGAGCAGTAAAGATGAATACAATTCAAAAATTATTCTAGCCGTGTATGGTGTATGGTGGCTCACGCCTGTAATCCCAGCACTTTGGGAGGCCGAGGCGGGTGGATCACCTGAGGTCAGGAGTTCGAAACCAGCCTGGCCAACATGGTGAAACCCCATCTCTACTAAAAATACAAAAAATTAGCTGGGCGTGGTGGCAGGTGCCTGTAATGTCAGCTACTCCAGAGGCTGAGGCAGGAGAATCGCTTGAACCCAGGAGGTGGAGGTTGCAGTGAGCCAAGATTGCACCATTGCACTGCAGCCTCCTGGGTGACAGAGCGAGACTGTCTAAAATATATATATATGTGTATATATATGTATATATATGTGTATATATGTATATATATGTGTATATGTGTATATATGTATATATGTATGTATATATATGTGTATATATGTATATATGTGTATATATGTATATATGTGTATATATATGTGTATATATGTATATATGTGTGTATATATGTATATATGTGTATATATGTGTATATATGTATATATGTGTGTATATATGTATATATGTATATATGTGTGTATATATGTATATATGTGTGTATATATGTGTATATATGTATATATGTGTGTATATATGTATATATGTGTATATATGTATATATGTGTATATATGTATATATGTGTATATATGTGTATATATGTATATATGTGTATATATGTATATATGTGTATATATGTGTGTATATATGTATATATGTGTATATATATATATATTTATATATGTGTATATATATATATATGTGTATATATGTATATATGTGTATATATGTATATGTGTGTATATATGTATATTGTGTATATATGTATATATGTGTATATATGTGTATATGTGTATATATGTGTATATATGTATATATGTGTATATACGTGTATATATGTATATATGTGTGTATATATGTATATATGTGTATATATGTATATATGTGTGTATATATGTATATATGTGTATATATATGTATATATATGTGTATATGTGTATATATGTATATATGTGTATATACGTATATATTCTAATTTAAATTAAAACATTTATTTTTCTTTCCTGTATTTCAGCAAAGTCACTATGTTGTTGTAGGCAAAATTTTCATATAATTTGTGTTGAATTAATAGAAATGCTAAGTTAGGCAACTTTTCTTGAGTCACTGTAGTTCTTAGTATTATTAATTTCAATTTGGAAAAACAAAATTTTGCTCTATTGAAGCAATAGCAACTGGAATTGTCAGTAAAATATCACTGTTATTTTTATTTTGAGACAGAATCTTGCTCTATCACCCAGGCTGGAGTGCAGTGGTGTAACCATGGCTCACTGCAGCCTTCGCCTCTTGGTCCCACCTCAGCTTCTCGAATACCTGAGACCACAGGCATGTGCCATGCCTGGTTAATTTTTTTTTTTTTTTGAGACGGAGTCTTGCTCTGTCGCCCAGGCTGGAGTGCAGTGGCATGATCTCGGCTCACTGCAACCTCTGCCTCTGAGGTTCATGCCATTCTCCTGCCTCAGCCTCCCCAGTAGCTGGGACTACAGGCGCCCACCACCATGCCTGGCTAATTTTTTGTATTTTTAGTAGAGACGGGGTTTCACCGTGTTAGCCAGGATGGTCTCGATCTCCTGACCTCGTGATCCGCCCTCCTTGGCCGCCAAAGTGCTGGGATTACAGGCGTGAGCCACCGCGCCTGGCCAATGTTTTTTTATTTTTATTTTTGGTAGAGACGGGATCTTGCTATGTTGCCCAGGCTGGTCTTGAATTCCTGAGCTCAAGCAATTCTCCCACCTTGGCCCCCCAAAGTGCTGGGATTACAGGGATGAGTCACTGCACTTGGCCCTTTTTCTCCTATGCATCTGCCTTTTGTGAGTTGATTTTTTTATTTTTATTTTTTTTAGCAAACCTTTAGAGGACCAAGGGGAAAGCTCTCCCTTGGCCCCTACACATGTGACAAATTATCTTCATGGCAGAAAATATGTAACAAGTTTAATTTTTATCATGTAAATTGCTATCAGTTATAGTGGCAATCTTTCTTATCTGTTAAGGCAATAGCTAGAGGCATACAGTAACATAAATAGCTGGTATTATGCTTCACACATATTATATCTGGGCCCTACATAGACACGTTTAAGAATAATATGCGCAGTGGCTTACGCCTGTAATCCCAGCACTTTGGGAAGCTGAGGCGGGTGGATCACCTAAGAGCAGAAATTCAAGACCAGCCTAGCCAACATGGTGAAACCACGTCTCTACTAAAAATGCCAAAATTAACCAGACATAGTGGTGTGTACCTCTAGTCCCTGCTACTCGGGTGGTTGAGGCAGGAGAATTGCTTGAACCCGGAAGTTGCAGTGAGCCGAGATTGTGCCACTGCACTCCAGCCTGAGCGACAGAGCAAGACTCTGTCTCAAAAAAAAAAAAGAAGAAGAATATGAACTGTGTAATATTATACAATGTTCCTTGGTGACCATATGCAACTGTTGTGAAATGTACGCTAATCTGTGAATGCCTCCCAAGCCCGAATTCAAACATGAGCAGAAGAAATGCAGGGACCCAGGACTACTGGGAAATAATATTTCCATGAGTAAGAATCAGTTGTATTTATGCTATTTGACGATTTGACAAATTGAACAACCTGTCTTTCTCTGGCCTAAGGTCTTCCCTTGGCTAAATCCTCTCTGCTCTCTGAAGCAGTGCCTGACTCCAATGTTGGAAGCACCACAACCCACAAGTCTCCAGGATGACCAGACAAGGTCACCTTCTGTTCAGGGTCAGGGGCCAGACCTTGTGGAGAAGCATCTCTCCAGGCCTGACATATCCTAGTCCTGGCTGGTGGTGTTTACGGTGGTGACTTGTGCTGGACCAATGTTGAGCACAGGATCCCACGGGGCCAAAACACCCCTGTGCTCCTCAATACATGTGTTTCATGTGTATGTTTGTCATGTATAAGGCTCATGGAAAGGGCCTCTCATGCCTGGGTGTAAAGGGAAAGACTTTTCTGTAATCGCAAAAACGCAGCCCTGTTTCCTGCAGGGAGTAGAGTGGCAGATACTAAGGAACATCTGCTAGGTTCCAGGCCCTGTGCTAAGCCCACCTTTCCTTGCTTCCTCCCTTTTCTTCCCTCTCCCTCTCCCTGCCCATCCACCCCAACCCGCTTTTTTTTTGAGACAGAGTCTTGCTCTGTCACCCAGGTTGGAGTGCAGTGGTGCACTGCAACCTCCGCCTCCCGGCTTCAAGCGATTCTCCTGCCTCAGCCTCCCGAGTAGCTGGAATTACAGCAGTGCATCACTATGCCTGACTAATTTTTGTATTTTTAGTAGAGATAGGGTTTCACCATGTTGACTAGGCTGCTCTCGAACTCCTGACCTCAAGCGATCCACTTGCCTCAGCCTCCCAAAGTGCTGGGATTGCAGGTGCAAGCCACCGCACCCGATCTTTTTTTTTTTTTTTTTGAGATGGAGTGTCGCTGTAATGCTCAGGCTGGAGGGCAGTGGCACGATCTCGGCTCACTGCAACCTCCACCTCCTGGGTTTAAGCAATTCTCAAGTCTCACTCCCCCAAGTAGCTGGGACTACAGGCGTGCCACACCACCATGCCTGGCCAATTTTTTTTTTTTTTGTATTTTTAGTAGAGATGGGGTTTTGCCACGCTGGCCAGGCTGGTCTCAAACTCCTGACCTCAGGTGATCTGCCCACCTCGGCCTCCCAAAGTGCTGGGAGTACAGGTGTGAGCCACTGCCCTGGCCCATCTCTCCCTTTCTGCTTCCCTCCCTCCCTTCCTTCCTTGAAAAGGAACCACACTGACCAGGTGCAGTGGCTCACACCTGTAATCCCAACACTTTGGGAGGCCGAGGCGTGCGGATCGCCTGAGGTCAGGAGTTCGAGACCAGCCTGACCAATGTGTTGAAACCCTGTCTCCACTAAAAATACAAAAAAATTAGCCGGGCATGGTGGTGTGTGCCTGTAGTCCCAGCTACTCAGCTGAGGCAGGGAATTGCTTGAACCCAGGAGGCGGAGGTTGCAGTGAGCTGTGATACCGCTACTGCATTCTAGCCTGGGTGACAGAGTGACACTCCATCAAAAAAAAAAAAAAAAAAAAAAGAAAGAAAGAAAAGGAAAAGGAAAGAAAAGAAAAGAAAAGGAACCACATGCAAGTAGTACCATGCTGCATTCCCTGCAGCCTAATGCACCCAGGGCAGGACTACGGGAGTGCCCTGGCTGAGAGGAGGGAATGGCTTCAGGAGAACCCAGAGCTCCTGGGATTTTGTAGGGAGGAGAGACTTGGGGACACAGGACTCTGGAGCTTGTCCCAGGATGAAGCTCAGCTCCGAGGATGGTTTATTCCCTTTGCCATGGCTGCCTAGGCTCTCTGACTCTTAGACTGCTGGGGTAATTGTGGCAAAAATGTATCCTTTAAAGACAAATTCAGGGCACTTAACAAATTGAATGTAAGAACTCTGTACGATGCTCACCGTTTCTCTTATGACCAGAAGACTGATATCATCGTTACCTAATATGCGTCTTTAAAAAAAAATGATTTTTTTCCTTGCCAGAATCGAACGGCGATGCCGCCTCTGAAGCCCGTGGGACCCGCAGTCAGGCCCAGCTTAGTCTGTCTGTGGTCAGACTCCTTATCTGTCAGTGGGTGCTGACTGCCGGGAGCGGTGGGAGTTCTGTGAGCTGGCCTCTGTGAGGGCAGCCAGCTCGGCATGCATCGGCAGCTCAGGGGACGTCAGCTCCCTTCCTCCTTCTTTTGTGAGTAAGGAGAAAGAAACAAACCTATATGTGCCTGTGTGAGTGTGTGTGTGTGTGTACGCACAGGTACACGCACACACTTGGCAGGGTGCACTCATTTGCCAGGACTGCTGTAACAAACCCCCATACACGAAGGGCTGAAATCAACAGAAAGAAACTGAACTCTCACATTTCTGGGGGTTGTTTGTTTGTTTGTTGTTTTGTTTTTTTTGAGGCAAGCTCTTGCTCTGTCACCCAGACTGGAGTGCAGTGGTGCAATCATAGCTCCCTGCAGCCTCGACCTCCCAGGCTCGAGTGATCCTCCTATCTCAGCCTCCTGAACAGCTAAGACTAGAGGTGCGTACCATCATGCCCAACTAATTTCTTTTTACTTAGTAGAGACCAGATATCACTATGTTGCCCAGGCTGGTCTCAAACTCCTGAGCCCAAACCGCCTCGGCCTCCCAAGGTGCTGGGATTACAGGTATGAGCCACCATACCCGGCCACTCTCACATTTCTGGTGGCTAAAAATCAGAAGGCAAGGTGTTAGTAGGGCTGTGCCTCCTCCAAAGGCTCTAGGAAGGGATCCCTCTTTGCCTCTTCCAAGCTTTTGGTGTTTGTTCGCCAGTAATCCTTGGCTTGTAGATACATCACTCCAAACTCTGCCTCCATTGTCACCTGGGCTTCTTCCCTGTGTCTTCTTTGTGTCCTTTACTCTCCTTATAAGGAATCTGGTCATGTTGGATTTAGGGCTCACCCTGAAACAGTATGAGCTCATCTTATGATCGCATCTATAAAGACTCTATCTCCAAATAAGGTCACATTCTGAAGTTCCAGGTGACAATATCAACCCAGTCAGTGTGCAGGTTTAAGACAGAAAGCTAAGACTCTATTGTGAGGTGCATCCCAAATTCAAATACATTAAACGTGAAAAAATGTACATTTTAAACTCCATGACATATGCCTCTTACACAAACACACGCACACATATGATTCAACAATGTAAGTGAAAAAATGTGTTCTCAAAAGTGGCCATAATAATCCTTTGGTGGGATCCCCAGTTGAGGTGCCTCAACTTTGATGGACCAAAGGTACTCACATTCTCCAGAACTGTTGACATTTCTGGAAAAGGCTTTAGTCAGGAGGAAGCGGATCCTGTGAAATTGCTAGAATCTGGCTTAGTTCAATAAACTGGGAGATAATGGTGGTGAAAATGCTTTGCAAGCAGTCAAATGTGATACAAATAAAGGTCAATGTTCATGTGGGTGTACCCACTTTATGCCTTTAGGGAAGGTCATCCATTCCACACACATACACATAAACACACACACATACAGATCATTTGAGGTCAGGAGTTCAAGACCAGCCTGACCAACAGGCTCTACTAAAATTACAAAAAAAAAAATTAGCCGGGCGTAGTGGCACGCGCTTTTAATCCCAGCTACTCAGAAGGCTGAGGCAGGAGAATTGCTTGAACCCAGCAGGCACAGGTTACAGCGAGCTGAGATCATACCACTGCACTCCAGCCTGGGCGACGGAGCGAGACTGTTCTCTCTCAAAAAAAAAAAAAAAAAAAAAAAAAAGGCCGGGCACGGTGGCTCACGCCTGTAATCCCAGCACTTTGGGAGGCTGAGGTGGGCAGATCACGAGGTCAGGAGATCGAGACTACCCTGGCTAACACGGTGAAACCCCGTCTCTACTAAAAAAAATACAAAAAAATTAGCCAGGCATGGTGGCGAGCACCTGTAGTCCCATCTACTCGGGAGGCTGAGGCAGGAAAATGGCGTAAACCCGGGAGGCGGAGTTTGCAGTGAGCTGAGATTGCACCACTGCACTCCAGCCTGGGTGACAGAGTGAGACTCTGTCTCAAAAAAAAAAAAAAATCCTTTATCACTGGGGTAAAAGGGCAATTCCTCCGGGTTCATAAACACAAACTTCGTTGTTCATCAGGGGATCCATCAGCTCCCTCTGGGTTTATCTGCCTTAGGGCCCTACACAAGTTTCTCACACGGAGGGTTTTTGTTTTTGTTTTGAGACAGGGTCTCATTCTGTCACCACAGTTGGTGTGCAGTCGTGCGATCACTGCCCACTGCAGCCTCCACCTCGTAGGCTCCTGTGATCCTCCCACCTCAGCCTCCTGAGGAGCTGGAACTACAGACGTGCACTACCACACCAGGTTAATTTTGTATTTTTTGTAGGAGTTTTGACGTGTTGCCCAGGCTGGTCTCGAATTTCTGGGTTCAATTGATCCATCTGCCTTGGCCTCCCAAAGTGCTGGAATCACAGGCATGAGCCACCGTGTCAGGCCCCACATGGATGATTCATCTATGGAAGGAGAAGCTCTGTGATTTGGTCACAACGTCATATACTATAGAATTGTGCATATTTTGCACTGAGTCAGTCATTTCAAAAGGAGTTAATAGAACTTTATGCCTGGAAGGGAATTTATTCATGATCTCATCTACCCCTCCCACCTTAAAAAAAAACAAACAAAACAAAAGAGGCCTAGAGAGAAGTGGCTGGCCGGCCCACGTGCAGAGAAGGAGTTGGAAGCAGTTTGGGCTGAGGAGGCCCTGAAGGAGATTCCCTGAGGCTCGGCCCTGTGGTCCCCTTTCTCCATCACGCTGCTAAGGTTGGGGCACACACGTTCTCGTTTAGTCTTCACAACAACCCTACGAGGTGAGTGTATTATTATCCCCATTTTACGGATGAGTAAACAGAGGCCACCTGAGGCAATGTCTGGCTCAATACCACAGCTGGTGTTATACAGGTGACTCTGGAGCCACCACCCTGTCCTGCTGCCGAGGCAGAAACAGTGGAGAGGCAGGGTCACCCCATTAGGAGCCCCTCCACTCCCCATCCCCAGCATAAAATTTCAAAATAAACCAACAGTCTTTATAATACATAAAAGTAATCAATAAAGAGAATGTTCTGGAGCTTATGAAAGTGGGACAGGAATTGCAGGGTATGGAGAGGAAAGTTGTCATGTTGCTTCAGGGACAGAGGCATAATTAGGGGGGGTCCAGAGGACAATGCCTCCTGCTCTGTGGATGTGGAGGCCACAGCCCTGTCATTTCTGCTTTCAGAGTAGCTGACATTCATCATCTAGCAATGTTCCATTCCAGTAACTATGTTTCAATGTACCATTGCTCCAGATGAAGATTCACTCTGATAGTAGCACCAGCGGTAGGGCAAGAGGCTGACTTCCCATGACCGAAAAATGAACCAGATCCTTTGTGCTCCAGAATTTTTTTTTTTTTTTTTTTTTTTTGAGACAGAGTCTTGCTCTGTTTCCCAGGCTGGAGTGCAGTGGCGTGATCTCGGCTCACTACAAGCTCCGCCTCCCAGGTTCACCGCACTCTCCTGCCTCAGCCTCCCAAGTAGCTGGGACTACAAGTGCCCGCCACCACGGCCGGCTAATTTTTTGTATTTTTAGTAGAGACGGCGTTTCACCGTGTTAGCCAGGATGGTCTCGATCTCCTGACCTCGTGATCCACCTGCCTCGGCCTCCCAAAGTGCTGGGATTACAGGCTTGAGCCACCACGCCCAGCTTTTTTTTTTTTCTTTTTTCAGATAGAGTCTCGCTTTATCACCCAGGCTGGAGTACAGTGGCACAATCTCGGCTCACTGGGTTCGAGCAATTCTCCTGCCTCAGCCTCCTAAGTAGCTGGGATTACAGGCATGTGCCACCACGTCTGGCTAATTTTTGTGTTTTTCATAGAAATGGGTTTTCACCATGTTGGTCAGGATGGTCTTGAGCTCCTCACCTCAGGTGATCTGCCCAGCTCAGGGGAGAATCTCCTAAAGTGCTGGGATTACAGGCGTGAGCCAATGCGCCCAGCCCAGGAATTTTTTTACCAGGACATCACAGTTCTTTCACACCAAGTATCTTCTCCTACTCAACTGGCTACTCACTGCTTATTATCTAAAGATACAGTAATGATTTTTACTGAATGAAACTCAGGAAACAATGTGGGGGAATTATGTATCGTGTGTTAGAATTATGAAACCATATTCCATGTAGGGATAATTTCTCTGTTGTATTCTGGAAGTTTTCTAGCACTCAGTTGGAAACCACAGAGTATGGTGTACGAAGCTTTTGCTACAGCATCTCTTAAAATATAGACGTGTCTCATGTTTTTCCTTTTCCACTTTTTCACCTCTCTAGCCGATTGATTTTCAGATTAAAACAAAATTCTAAAACTCGTTTCACAAAGCACAGACTAAAGCAGCAATTTGGAAAGGGAAATTATTTTGATTAAGGTTGACAAACAATCTGTAATGACATTGCTATCAGCAACCTTTTTTTCTGGATGAAATATTACGTGCAAACCACATTTTAGACCTGGGAGTGAATTTAGCAACTAAAGTCACCATCATTTTAAAGACTGTTCATGTGGTTAGTTACATATTTGGTATTTTTATGTACTGGGTATTACTAATCAGGCACATATTTTCAAATAGTGACAATGAAGTACAATATTCAAGGGAACATTATAGAGACACGAGTCAACCCCCTACACTGAGAGTTCGTAAGTACTTGCAGATGTAAGTTCTTGGTTTATTATCCACTAAGCTGATTACCCAGCACAGATTCTGTTTGACCTCAAAATCCGCCAAGCAACAGAAGGCTGCCCCTGTAGCCTGCTGTGTCTGGGAGAGGACAGGGACAGTTTCCTCAGGGAATGCACTGGAAATGTTACTCTTAGACTAACCAAACTTCATAGCTCCTGTAGAAGTACCTTTGTAAAAATTCCCCTCTTTATCTGCCCTTCCCTGACGAGCCTGCTGGGGTTTCTCTCTCTCATATTGAACGAAAAGCCTACCACAGGCTTTTTGTTTTTTACTTTCAGAGATAGAAATATATTTATGGACAAAATGATAGGATGTCTGAGATTTACTTCAAAATAATTTGGGAAGATGGAGAAGCAGATGGAGAGAAAACTGAAGCCGGGCTGGCCACAAGTTGATTATTGTTGAGACTAAGAGATGGCACCAGGAGTTCGCTATGATTAGAATACTTTGGGGCTGGGCGCAGTGGCTCATGCCTGTAATCCCAGGACTTTGGGAGGCTGAGGTGGGTGGATCACTTGAGGTCAGGAGTTCGAGACCAGCCTGGCCAACATGGACACACCCCATCTCTACTAAAAATACAAAAAATTTAAAAAAAATACAAAAATTACCCAGGTGTGGTGGTGTGCACCTGTAATCCCAGCTACTCGGGAGCCTGAGGCAGAAGAATCGCTTGAACCCAGGAGGCGGAGGTTGCAGTGAGCTGAGATCGCATCACTGCACTCCAGCCTGGGCGACAGAGCAAAACTCTGTCTCAAAAACAAAACAAAACAGCAAAACAAAACAAAACAAAAACAGAATAGTTCGGGGAACATCCTTGAGCATGTGCAGGAATGTCCCTAAACTCCAGGAGGAACTTTGGGGCTTACACACATCCTACATTGTATTGGATATTATCAAATTGCTCTCCAAAGTGTCTGCACAGATTTACATTCCGAAGTCATGCATCTCACTGGAACTTGAGATTTAACCTTGTTATCCACCTGATTTTTAAAAAGTGGTGTATCTCCTTAGTGTTTCATCTGCATTATCCTAATCACTGGTGAGTTTGAGCACTGATGCATATTTGCTGGTTCTTCAGGTTTTCTTCTGTAAATTCCCTGCTCATGTTGTCCTAGATTTTAGATGAAATCACAATGAGTTCTCTTTCCTCCTTCCTCCAAGCAGTAGTGTGCAATACCCTACTTGCATTAGCTTGTGAAAGCCAAGCCAATTGTCAAGTTTACAAGACTTTTTTTTTTTTTTTTTTGAGATGGAATCTTGCTCTGTCACCCAGGCTGGAGTGCAGTGGTGTGATCTCGGCTCACTGCAACCTCCACCTCCCTGGTTCAAGCTATTCCCCTGCTTCAGCCTCCGGAGTAGCTGAGATTACAGGCGCACGCCACCAAACCCGGCTAATTTTTTTTGTATTTTTAGTAGAGATGGGGTTTCACCATATTGGCCAGACTGGTCTCAAATTGAACTCCTGACCACAGGCAATCTGCCTGCCTCGGCCTCCCAAAGTGCTGGGATTACAGGCGTGAGTCACTGCGCCCAGCCAGACTTTTGTTAAATTTTCAAGATTATCAAATATTGGTAGCTCAAAAATTTGCCCTGGTGGGAATATTTACACCATGGCAACCAGCAAACGCTACAAATGAGGGCTCCTGTCCCCAGAGAGCTAGTTGTTAAACATTTACCAGCACGCACCGCCTCCAAGCATTTACAGCTGGACGCAGCCTGGATCAAAAAAGCATCAAGGCGACCCTGAGGCACAGGTGTGGGAGGTGCCACTGACTCCCTGACTGGGACTAGAAAAGGCTTCTTGGCTGAGTTTCCCGTGTTTCCAGCATCAGCTGCTGGAGCATCGGTGAGGTTGGGGAGGGCGGCGCCTCTAGCACCCCCAGGAGGCCAGCCCTGCTCCTACAGCAAGGTTAGGTGGAACTGGGCACAGGTCGTGGCCTCTGTTCATTGGTCCTTTCCATTTCTGTGCCAGGCAAGGCCAGCCGTGTAATTTGCAGGGGTCAGGGCAACATGAAAATATGGGGCTCCTCATTCAAAAGCTGGAAAAAAGCTTTTTCCTTCCTTCACCTGTGGTCTCTTTCTCCACCAATTATGGTGTTTTTAATTTGCTATTTAATGTCATGTTCTCTTGGGAATGAAGATATTCGTGGGTGAACACAAAACCTCCTACTCGCCTGGGGTCTTGCTTGGTGACTCGGTACACAGAGAGTACATGACACACCTGGAGCCTCCTCGTGCCTGTGCTCAGGACTCCATCCATGGAGGGGGACAGCAGTGGTGACTCAGCGGTAACAGAGGGATGGGAACGTAACCTGGGGAGGTGGGAAGGCCATGGGAGCAAGACTATGGGTGAACCCATGTGCCGGTTCCCGCCGCACGTGCCATCGCCCCACTGGACTTCGCTTACAGAACACAAATTCCAAGATAACATTATTAATACATTCAAGACAGCAGCTGTAGAGCATCAAACCCGAAGTGTGCAGGCTCCTAAGTGTGCAGCCCGTGAAGCCGCTCTGCAACCAGGCAGCCCCGTGGCCACTGGGCCTCTGCACAGGGAAATTTACCTTGGGCTAAGAAACTTAAGAACCCAGATGTCTTCACCACCGCAGTGGTCACAGTCTAGGTACAGTGAAGTCAGAGGGTGTAGTCAGGTTTGTTTTAACAGTCCTTCTTGGCCGGGCGCAGTGGCTCACATCTGTAATCCCAGCACTTTGGGAGGCTAAGAGGGGCAGATCACTTGAGCCCTGGAGCTCGAGACCAGCCTGGCCAACATGGCGAGACCCCGTCTCTACAAAAAATACAAAAATTAGCCTAGTGGTCTGGTGGCGGCATGTCTGCAGTCTCAGCTACCTGGGATGTTGAGATGGGAGGATCCCTTGAGCCTGGGAGGTCAAGGCTGCAGTGAGCCAAGATCACGCCACTGCACTCCAGCCTGGGCAACAGAGAGAGACTCTATATCAAAGCAAAAATGAAAATACAAAAGAAAAATAAACAAATAATAAAACCGGCCGGGCACGGTGGCTCACGCCTGTAATCCTAGCACTTTGGGAGGCCAAGGTGGGCGGATCATCTGAGGTCAGGAATTCAAGACCAGCCTGGCCAACATGGTGAAACCCCATCTCTACTAAAAATACAAAAATTAGGCTGGGCGCGATGGCTCACGCTTGTAATCCCAGCACTTTGGGAGGCCGAGGCAGGCGGATCACGAGGTCAGGAGATCGAGACCACGGTGAAACCCCGTCTCTACTAAAAATACAAAAAAATTAGCCGGGCGTGGTGGCAGGTGCCTGTAGTCCCAGCTACTCGGAGAGGCTGAGGCAGGAAAATGGCGTGAACCCGGGAGGCGGAGCTTGCAGTGAGCCGAGATTGCGCCACTGCACTCCAGCCTGGGCAACAGAGCAAGACTCTGTCTCAAAAAAATAAATAAATAAAAATACAAAAATTAGCTGGGTGTGGTGGTGCATGCCTGTAGTCCTAGCTACTTGGGAGGCTGACACAGGAGAATCGCTTGAACCCAGGAGGCAGAGATTGCAGTGAGCTGAGATCTCACTACTGCACTCCAGCCTGGACCACAGAGCAAGACTTAGTCTCAAAAAATAAATAAATAAATAAAATAAATAAAACCATAAAGCTGCAGGATGAAGAAAAAGGGCAATTCCTCCACATCAGGAGTGTAGTGTGATTTTATCAAGCTAATTGAAAAAGAAAATCCTGGCCAGGTGTGGTGGCTCACACCTGTAATCCTAGAACTTTGGAAGGCTAGCTTGAGCCCAGGAGCCCACTTTGAGCTCACTTTGGGAGGATCACTTGAGCCCAGGAGTTCAAGACAAGCCTGGGTAACATGGCTGGTCTACAGAAAATACAAAATTAGCTGGGCATGGTGGTATGTGCCTAGTCCCAGCTCCTCAGGAGGTTGGGGCTGGAGGGTTGCTTGAGCCCAGGAGGTCCAGGCTGCAGAGACCAGGCTGGGTGACAGAGCAAGCGAGACTGTGTCTCCAAAAAAAAAAAAAAAAAAAGAAAGAAAGAAAGAAAGAAAGAAAGAAAAAAATCCTCAAATAGTAAGATGGATGTATCTTTCTCATGTACAAATGTCAGGGGACAGGCAGTCCAAGGATGGCCTCTAATGGCTCCAGGGAATCATCAGGGCTCCAGGCTTTCAGGCTTTTGCTCGCCAGCCTCAAAATCACTTCAGGGTTCAGGATAGCCATAGGAGTTCCAGCTATCACATCCAGGGAGGGAGGTGGAGGTGGGTGAGATGGCCTATTTCCTACCCTTTAAGGAAAACTTTCTTTTTTTTTTTTTTTTTCTGAGACAGAGTCTTGCTCTGTCAGCAGTGCTGCGATCTCGGCTCACTGCAAGCTCTGCCTACCGGGTTCACGCCATTCTCCTGCCTCAGCCTCTCGAGTAGCTGGGACTACAGGCACCTGCCACCACGCCTGGCTAATTTTTTGTATTTTTAGTACAGACGGGTTACACCGTGTTAGCCAGGATGGTCTCGATCTCCTGACCTTGTGATCTGCCCGCCTCGGCCTCTCAAAATGCTGGGATTACAGTTTCACTCTTGTCACCCGGGCTGGAGTACAATGGTGTGATCTTGGCTCACTGCAACCTTCACCTCCCGGGTTCAAGCAATTCTCCTGCCTCAGCCTCCGGAGTAGCTGGGACTACAGGTGCCCGCCACCACGCCCGGCTAATTTTTTGTGTTTTGAGTAGAGACAGGGTTTCACCATGTTAGTCAGGCTGGTCTCGAACTCCTGACCTCAGGTGATCCACCCATCTCAGCCTCCCAAAGTGCTGGGATTATAGGCGTGAGCCACCACGCCCATGGGAAAACTTTCACAAAATCCCTCACAACCACAGTTTCACTTGTATATATCATGAACACATTATGGAGCAAAACTAAGGCACAGCCATGGCCACACCTTGCTGTAGTAAAGAATTGGAAATACAGTAAAAGCATTTAGCTGGGCAACAACTGTGTTAGAAACTGATGTTCTGTTACTAAAGAGGGAAAGGGGAATGGATGTTGGGAAGAGTTTATAACAGTTTTTGCCATGGTCACTCATTTCCTTTTTAAGTTTATGGAGGCTGTAAATTCAGGAAAATAAATCGATACCTAATTCCTAGGTCCTTGAGAAGTTCCATTTTAAAATATTCTCATTCTTTCTAAAAATCAGCAAAAAAATTCCAGCGAGAAACTAATTTAGGTTCTGTTGCCTTCATTATTTTTGTGTATGTTACTTCCATAGTCTACCTTTCACCCGCTCTTGAATTGCACAGGGAAGCAGTCAAATGACTCAAGGATTTCACCGTAGTTGTACAAAGCTTTGTGCTTTATAGGACAAAAGAATTTTTAAAAACATACATTTGAGACAGGAATAATAGCAGGTTGATTGCAATAGTATTCGTTTCAGCTCTGCACTCTAGAGAAAGCACTTCTAAATGGACATCTTACATATTTTGCTGTTGAAAATAATCAACAAAGAGAGCTCCTCTCTCTTGTTGACCCATGCTGCAATACAGTATCTGTTCAGGCAATTGTTACACAGTATAAGTGGCTTTCTGATGGAAAGCTAATGTTAAAAAAAAAAAAAAGGTCTATTTTCTTAGCTCTTTTATGTCTTCCTCTTGAAGATTTTTTTTTTTTTCTAATGTGACAGGCATTGCCTGACAGCACAGTAATACAAGAAAAACATCACACTTCAGTTCCATCGACTGTGGGGCACTACAGTGTGAGTTAACCTTTGTGCATGGTGGCCTAGTGATTGAACTGCTAATATTCTATTGGTGGGAAGTTTTCCCTTATGATCAGAGAAGTTTTCAGGGATATTATGATAAACACAAAGACGCATCTTATTCATGAATGTCTGTGCTTTATTAAAATAGATTTATCTCCAAGTTAGGGCTGGCTCCTTAACACATTGCTTTCCTACTTAATAATATAAGGAAGATTTCTTGTCTCTAATCCTGATTTCAGTGATGGAAATCCCACAGACAGACTCAAAACTATATCATAAGACAAAGTGTCACAAAAGGAAAGCCTGTCATATCTCCCAGCTATGGAAATAGAGTTTAATACACAAGGATGACTGGCATTAAATTCAATGTGGGCTCCAACAAATCTTACCCTTTGTGATAAATCATTTCATTCCTAAGAGATGCTGCTGGATCGGTAACGTATCTGCTTATGGACTTCAACTTTTTTCCTGTTGCTTTAGAAAGCCATTTCTTGGTGCCTCTCCATTATTTCCCTGAAATGTTTCTGTGCCACCTCTGATAGCCATCTTTTCTGAGTTTCGCTGATAGACTGGATTAGCATAATTCCTTTTATGGCATAAGACCATGCTGTAGTAGAAGAAAAAATCATGATGTTCTTAAAATACATTGTCTTCGGATAGAATATTCTTTGCTTAGGAGAAGGGATTCAAAATGTCAGTAACTGTGTCCTCCAAGTAAAGCTCTGGAAACAGCTATTCTTTTACATTTGCTCTGCTATAGTTTTTATTGGCTGGAGAGCCTCCATTTGTCCTTCCAAATCCATTCTCCCCCCTGCCATGTGCCCTTTGAGACAGACAGACTGGCCAGGACTGCATCAAAGGCTTCTGAGCCCTAAGGTCATCAGTTTAGTTTGGCCAATGAGAGGCCCTGGCAGAGACTGGAGAGAGGAGAAAGGCGTCAGAATATTGACCCTGGCTTGCTCCGTGCTGTGCTTCTCTAGGAAGGCCATTGCTCCTGCCAGGTGGCCCTCCCTAGCACCAACGGCTCTCTCTGCAGGATTTGGTAATGGCACCCTGTCATTGCCAGTTCAGGGCTATTTCCCCATCCTTGTTGGTTTTCTTCAACCTTGCCCAATACCTTGTAAAATAATCTTAATTTTCCCACTGGAGTATGCTATTTATTTCTGCCTGGAACCCTGACTGACATGCAAATCTTCTAACGACTACCTCAAAAAATGGGGGACAGGGGTTATTTTGCCTATTACTTGTTTTTAGAAAATATGTTCATCATGAGTAGGATTAAAGGCAATGCCTGTAAACTTCATCTGCTGTTCGTGTTTTACTGCCAGAGTTGTAAATTGTTTACATTTTCTTTTTTCTTTTTCTTTTTTTTTAAGACAGAGTCTCTCTCTGTTGCCCAGGCTGGTGTGCTGTGGCATGATCTCTGCTCACTGTAACCTCTGCTTCCCTAGTTCAAGTGATTCTCCTGCCTCAGCCTCCTGAGTAGCTGGGACTACAAGCATAAGCCACCATACCTGGCTAATTTTTGTATTTTTAGTAGAGATGGGGTTTCACCACGTTGGCCAGGCTGGTCTCGAACTCCTAGCCTCAAGTGATCTGCCTGCCTTGGCCTCCAAAGTGCTGTGATTACAGGCATGAACCACCGTGCCTGGCCAAATTGTTTACATTTTCACAAGAACATAGAAGAGGAGGATATGGTTCTGCAATTCAGCTGGTTCTCAAGGCAGGGTCCTGACATCTTGCTAGAGCATCCAGATGTGTGTTACGTGGCGGTCCTCCTAGCATCACGGTGGCCCAGGGGCAGATGAATGGAGTACTGACTGGGCCCCAATCTTGTCAGCATCTTCTTTCCCTGACCCCGACCCTGCCAGGCGCATCGGCTCTAGTCAACTCCTTACCTGCTTGCTGTCTTATCCCATTACAACCCTGCATCCTATCTACTGACCCTAACATTTCAAGAGAAATCGTGCCAGGCTCCTAAAACAAAGTGCCGTTAAGGCCAACGCTAATCACCTGTCCTAAAAGTTTGGCTAAGAAAGTAGCTCATATGATCAGATTATTTTTTGAAGTTTATCTGATTAAATTTGTTTTGAAGTTGGCTGGGCGCAGTGGCTCACGCCTGTAATCCCAGCACTTGGGGAGGCTGAGGCGGACAGATCACTGGAGGTCAGGAGTTCGAGACCAGCCTGGCCAACATGGTGAAACCCCGTCTCTACTAAAAACACAGAAATTAGCCAGGTGTGGCGTGTGTCTATAGTCTCAGCTACTTGGGAGGCTGAGGCAGAATTGCTTGAGCCCAGGAGGCAGAGGTTGCAATGAGCCAAGATTGCACCACTGTACTCCAGCCTGGGCGATGCAGTGAGACTCCGTCACACACACACACACACACACACACACACACACACACACACACACACAATTGGTTTGAACTTGAGTATATATGGTATTTCTAACTTTCCTACCATAGGGATGGATTCTTATTTCAAAAGTGTGGTGATGGCTGGGCGTGGTGGCTCACACCTGTAATCCCAGCACTTTGGGAGGCCAAGGTGGGCGGATCACAAGGTCAGGAGATCGAGTCCATCCTGGTGAACACGGTGAAACCCTGTCTCTACTAAAAATACAGAAAAATTAGCCGGGCGTGGTGGCGGGCGCCTGTAGTCCCAGCTACTCGGGAGGCTGAGGCAGGAGAATGGCATGAACCCAGGAGGCGGAGCTTGCAGTGAGCCGAGATTGCGCCACCGTACTCCAGCCTGGGCGACAGAGCCAGACTCTGTCTCAAAAAAAAAAAAAAGTGTGGTGAGGCCTATCAACTGACCTGGTAAATTCTATTTGCAAGGATCGCTTCTTGAAAAAGCCAATCTTAAAATTAGAGTGGGCACTAATATTTAGTTTCAGTCCACAGATCTTTTATAAAAGCATAGCTTTGAGTCTTTTGGGCCCCAGCGATGCAGATGGAAAGGCTTGGGGGAGGGTTACTGGGTCAGGACTTGAAGCGCTTGTAGTCCAGTTCCTAAAACACAAGTGCTGTAACTTCTCTGTCCCTTCCATCATTTGGAAATAACAACTGCCTGACAACACTGATAAGGATAAAAATGAGATAATGATGGTGAAGTGAAGTGATCTGCAAATTTAAATATCCTAAAAATACAAATGATTTTCTGAAGACTGCCACACGCTGGACAAATTTCAGAAAATATACCTTGTTTTTTCTTAAAAGATTGTTAAATGCAAAAATTGATGTAAATGTTAGATACAATTTTCATCTTCATTCATTTATAAGATTTAACATTTAAAATTCTGTGCAAGATATGCAAATTACAAACTGAAAGAAAAAAGAATCAAAGAGAAATATCAAACTGTCCTAAGTTCTTTTTTTTTTTGGAGACAGGGTCTCATTGTCATCTAGGCTGGAGTGCTGTGGCAGGATCACAGCTCACTGCAGCCTTGACCTCCCCACCTTGGTCTCCCAAAGTGTTGGAATTACAGATGTGAGCTGCCCTGCCTGGCCCTTTTTTTTTTTTTTTTTTTTTTTTTTGAGACAGGGTCTTGCTCTGTAGCCCAGGGTAGAGTGGTTCACTGCAACCTCGACCTCCCAGGGTGACCGCCCACCTCAGCCTCCCAAGTAGATGGGACCACAGGTGGGTGCCACCACACCTGGCTAATTCTTAAAATTACTTTTGGTAGAGACAGGGTCTCCCTATGTTTGAGACAGCTGGTCTCGAACTCCTGGGCTCAAGTGATCCTCCCACCCTGGCCTCTCAAAGTGCTCAGATTCCAGGTGTGAGCCACTGTGCCCAGCCTGTTCTAAATTCTTGAGCAAAGTTTAAATGTGTTAGGTTATTGGACAAAAGTGGTCAGGGTGAAAATATCCTGACGTATAAAATCAAGAAAGTAAAGTTAATCGGTTCATTCAACAAATACTTCCTCAGTAACTGTGTGTGCCAGGCACCATTCTATGTACTTAGGATGTATCAGTCAAAAGATCTCACATATGGGATAGGTACTTTCTGTTTACTAGGAAGCTGTTAAAGTTCCAAGTAATGAATGAATACCAGCAGCCAATGAGTTAAGGAATTGTAGAATTCATGCTTTACCTCTTATGTGGAACCACTGGACAATTTTGTATGTCATAAAAACTACATATCTTTCTGATTAGCACCTTTAAAAATTTTAGCTTGTGTATTTTAAATTTACATCTACTATAAATCTGCCATAATGAAGGTAATATTGAATATTGTGATCTTCTTGGTTACACTGAAACTGTTGTGCAGATTTTTCTCTTTGGTCCACGATTTGAATTTGTAGATTGTTTTTGAAGCAAATAAATCATTTGCATGAATCACTTTGGTGAATTTAAGAACTACTGAAATGATGCCATGAATATTTTCAAATATTTTGAAATATTTTTAAACTTTGTGGTCTCTGAAATGACTGGAAAGAAAGGAATGAAAAATATTGTGGCATTCCTAACTTCACTACTTTGGAATTACTTTTCGTTAACATCACTTTAGTGTTTGGCAAAAAGGCAGCATATTTTTAATTCCACGAGTATCATATAATTAAACATGTAATGAAGATTTAGGTTCTAGATTAGTACATTTTGTCTTGTATAAGACTGTGCCGGCCGGGCACAGTGGCTTACACCTGTAATCCCAGCACTTTGGGAGGCAGAGGCGGCCGGATCCCAAGGTCAATAATTTGAGGCCAGTCTGGCCAATATGGTGAAACCCTGTCTCTACCAAAAATACAAAAATTAGCCAGGTGTGGTGGCGTGCACCTGTAATCCCAGCTACTCAGGAGGCTGAGGCAGGAGAATCGCTTGAACCTGGGAGGCGGAGGTTGCAGTGAGCCAAGATCGTGCCATTGCACTCCAGCCTGGGCAACAGAGTGAGACTCCGTCTCAAAAAAAAAAAAAAGACTGTGTGTATGGTATGTGTGTGTATAAGTGTGGGTGTGTAATATGTATGTATGTGTATATATGTGTGTGTGGGTATGTGTGTATACGTGTGGTGTGTGTGTATATATGTGTGTGTGGTGTGTATGTGTGTGTGTGTTGGGGATGGTGGACGTGTAACTTTGTAAGCATACATATATATATATACATATATATGTATATATATATATATATATTTTTTTTTTTTTTTTTTTTTTTGAGACAGAGTCTTGCTCTGTCGCCCAGGCTGGAGTGCAGTGACATGATCCCAGCTCACTGCAACCTCTGCCTCCCGGGTTCAAGTGATTCTCATGCCTCAGCCTCCAGAGCGGCTGGGATTACAGGCACCATGCCTGGCTACTTTTTGTATTTTTAGTAGAGAAGGGGTTTCACCATGTTGGCCAAGCTGGTCTCGAACTCCTGGCCTCAAGTAAACATCCTGCCTCGGCCTCCCAAAGTGCTGGGATTACAGGTGTGAGCCACCACACACGGCCGTCAGCATTGAAATGGGAAGATACTTGCTTATACAAACCATAAACTGGGTCAATATCCACTTTGAAGTCGTTCATGTGGGTTAGACTTAGAGCATATTTGAGGTTGACCAGATGTCAATACTGCTTCTCAGCTTTCCAGGTGTTCTCATTGAGAGATGTCCTGCCCCCTCAGTGAGTCACTCATTTTTCCCACTGTGTCCAGTCTGCCTTTCTCCTTCCTGCTTGCTCAGCAAATCATATTCACCTGCAAAACACAGTCACTGCCCGTCTCTGTTTTCCAAGGGAACCGCATGGCTTGCCTCCTCTGTGTCCTACGCTGGGACGTTACTCGTTTGATTATTTGATATAGAATTTGCCTCTCTGTCCTGAAACATTCATAAAATTCAATTTTCCACTAACTTGACTAGGGTTTCTTCACCTTTTCTCTGTCACGGCCAGTTCAGAATAATTTTTAAATGCATAACAGAAATGAGATGACAAGGAAGCCAATTAAATTGAAATACAGTTATTAAAATGTTTTTAAAAATCTGTAATATTAATTGAAGTACTTACTCACTTTTTTTTTCTTTTTTTGAGATGGAGTCTTGCTCTGTTGCCCAGGCTGGAGTGCAGTGGTGTGATCTCGACTCACTGCAACCTCCACTTTCCGGGTTCAAACGATTCTCCTGCCTCAGCCTCCCAAGTAGCTGAGATCACAGGCATGCGTCACCACACCCGGCTAATTTTTGTATTTTTAGTAGAGACGGGGTTTCACCACAATGGCCAGGCTGGTCTTGAGCTCCTGACCTCAGGCGATCTGCCCGCCTAGGCATCCCAAAATGCTGGGATTACAGGCATGAGCCACTGTGCCCAACCTTTTTTTTTTTTTTTTTTTTTTTTTTGAGACGGAGTCTCACTCTGTCGCCCAGGCTGGAATACAGTGGCGTGATCTCAGCTCACTGCAGCCTCCACCTCCCAGGTTCAAGTGATTCTCCTGCCTCAGCCTCCCAAGTAGCTGGGACTACAGGTGCACGCCACTACATCCAGCTAATTGTTTTTGACTTTTTAGTAGAGACTGGGTTTCAGCATTTTGGCCAGGCTGGTCTCAAACTCCTGACCTCATGTGATCCACCCACCTCTGCCTTCCAAAGTGCTAGGAGTACAGGCATGAGCGACCACGCTCAGCTCAATTGAAGTACTTTTTTTTTTTGAGACGGAGTCTCACTCTGTTGCCCAGGCCAGAGTGCAGTGGCATGATCTTGACTCACTGCAACCTCCACCTCCTGGGTTCAAACGATTCTCTTGCCTCAGCCTCCCGAGTAGCTGAGATCACAGGCGTGTGCCACCACACCCGGCTAATTTTTGTATTTTTAGTAGAGACGGGGTTTCACCATGCTGGCTAGCCTGGTCTTGAACTCCCGACCTCAAGTGATCCTCTTGTCTCAGCCTCCCAAAGTGCTGGGATTACAGGTGTGAACCACCATGCCTGGCCTGAAGTACTTCTTTAATAACCTATTCAATAATGTAATATGATCTAAAAAAATCTTGATTTCTATTGGTGTCAGTGCCATAGATGTGTTAATGCTACCGTAGTATGTTGACCACACTGACAATTGTTATAAATACTGCATTTCAGTTAAAAGTTAGAAGAAATAAAGTTGTATTTTCTTTCCATCCAAGTTCATGGGCCCCTCCAGGGCATGGAGACCCTAAGTTAGGGATTGTCCCCCACTGGACTGTTGGCTCCTGATGTAGATACAGCCTTACCTGTCTCTGCATTGCTGTTCTCAGCACAGTACCTGATATGGGGTCATTCCTCAGTAAATGTTACCTGGATTAAATGAAACGCAGAACAAGGAAACCAACATTTATCAAACACTTAGGAGTATTGCCAGGCCTGTCAGCTCTTGTCTCATTGGACCCTCAATAACTGCCAAGGAAATACCTCCCTGAATTTTTCAGATGAGGACACTGGCACTCAGAGAGGACAGCAGGATTTCAACTCAGTGCTGTTTGACTCCAAATTTCATGCTCTCTCTGCTCATAGCTTTGCCTGTTACAAAACTTCCCCAGATAAGATCACAAGCGAAGTTGTTTCAGATACTTGATGTTTCCAAACTTCTTAAAAAGACACAATAGCCAGGTGCGGTGGCTCACACCTGTAATACCAGCCTGTGATCCCAGCTACTAGGGAGGCTGAGGCAGGAGAATCGTCCCGAGAAACCCAGGAGGCAGAGGTTGCAGTGAGCCGAGATTGTGCCATTGCACTTCAGCTTGGGCAACAAGAGCGAAACTCCGTTTCAAAAAAAAAAAAAAAAAAGACATAGTAATGGCTGGGTTCAGTGGCTCACACCTGTAATCCCAACACTTTGGGAGACTGGAGGATCACTTGAGCCCCGGAGTTTGAGACCAGCCTGGATAACACGGCGAAACCCTGACTCTATAAAAAATAAAAAATTGGCCAGGTGTGGTGGTGCATGTCTATAGTCCCAGCTACTCAGAAGGCTGAGCCTGGGAGGATCGCAACACTGCACTCCAGCCTTGGCAACAGAGTGAGACCCTGTCTCAAAAAAAAAAAAAAAAAAGAGACTCAATACAACTTCAACATTTTTTTCCCTAATTCCATAAGTCTAGCTTACAAGGATACTTGGTTGAAAAATCCACAAAAATTTCTTAGTCTGAATACAGAGTGACTGTGTTCCTATAAGCACAAATTTATACCCATCAAGATGAGATCAGTCCTAGCACAGACCAGGATTTTGAAGTGTCAAACAAGCTGTATTTTGTCTGATGCTTCACAAGCATATCTGGTCCTCTCAGGAGTGATTTTTTTCCAGGCAGATTTGTGGTGGACATAGAGGAAGGTCACAGGATGGTACTAAGTTCCACAAAACTGTGTCCTGTACTGCATACTGCATGCATACAGATTAGGCAACATTATTACATTCCTTCCTTCCTTCCTTCCTTCCTTCCCTTTCCTTCCTTCCTTCCTTCCTTCCTTCCTTCCTTCCTTCCTCCCTCCTTCCCTCCCTCCCTTCCTTTCTTCCTTCTTTTTTCTCTTTTTGAGACAGAGTCTCGCTCTGTCACCCAGGCTGGAGTGCAATGGCGTGATCTTGGCTCACTGCAACCTCTGCCTCCCGGGTTCAAGCAATTCTCTTGCCTCGGTCTCCTGAGTAGCTGGGATTACAGGCACCCACCACCACGACTGGCTAATTTTTTGTATTTTTAGTAGAGATGGGGTTTTGCCATGTTGACCAGGCTGTCTCGAACTCCTAACCTCAGGTGGTCCACCAACCCGGGCCTCCCAAAGTGCCGGGATTACAGGCGTGAGCCACCGCGCCTGGCCTGTTCCACTGCATTTTCTACTGTGAAGATGTTGTTTCCACTTGGGAATCATGCTGATCATACACAAAGAGTGGAAGACACGTTGCAGTTTATACAAATGTCATTTTCTGCAACGTGTCTGAGAACATGTCCTTGTAACGACTGAACATTTCTAACATTTTGAGGGAAACACCCATTTTATAACACTTGCTACTTAAAAGCACAGATCGCCCAAAGACCCGCAGTAAGCTGGATCCGTTACCATTTCCTTTAGCAGAGCGCCTTCGACTTCCCATAGCTGCACATGTCCACCTCTGGGGGGCCTCCACAGCCTGATCTTTCCGTCCTAGGCCTGATTATGGACTGCCAAGCCTTTTTGGAGAAAGCAGTTTCTTGTCGCTCTTCTTTTTTTCATTCTTCTTGATTTGCTTCCCTCTAACTATTGTCCCAAATCTCCTCCAGTTCCCAGAGCAACCCTCAGCAGGAGACTCTGTGCTTGATTCACCAAGGAGGAGAAAGGATTTGAAGTCCACTCCATCACCTCTGTCTCACCCACCAAAACCTCCCTAGAGCTGTTTTTCGTGGCTTCCTCTCCTCATTTCTGAAGAAGATAGGGCTTTCTTGCTTGCCAACACAAATCACTGTGCTCTGAATTTTACCTCCCTTCTGGATTTCAGTCCTTTTTTTCTACATCTCTCCAACATTTACAAAAGTGCTCAGATATGTCCATTCTTTAAAATAAATTCCTAAAAGAAAAAAAACCTTTCCCTTATTTTTGTTACTGCCCCAATCTATTCTTATATCTCCTGCTTTCCTTTCACTGCCAGACGTCTTGGACTTATGGTTTACAATCACATGGCTTCAGCTTTTGAAACTTGGCTTCTCTCCCCATCATCCTACTGAGAACTGTTCTTTAGAAGGTCACCGAGTCTCGTTTGTCAGATCCAGTGACCTTTCCTCAGTTCTAATGCTCAAAATCTGTAGCATCTGACAATTTTTATTACCACGTGCTTGAGGCTCACTGTACCCTCGGCTTCCAGAACACCGTACTACCAGCTTCATCTCCTACCTTTCTGACCACTCTTTTTTTTTTTTTTCCTTTGGTAGTTCTTTCTTCCCCACTCCTGTGGCTTCCATAGTAAATTCTACATAGAGAGCTCCCTGATGTTGATATGTTGATCTCCAGGATAGTTCTACACATTTCAGACCAGCATTCCCCCCCCAGCCATTCCCTTCCGGATCTCCTGATTCAAGGGTCCACATCTCCTCTGACCCAGTTCCTCTCTTGCGTGTCCCACTGCTGCACATACTGCCGTCACTCAGAGTTCACAGACTTTTTTTTTTTTTTTTTTTTTTTTTGGTGACAGGATCTTGCTCTCTTGCCCAGGCTGGAGTGCAGTGGCGTGATTATAGCTCACTGCATCCTTGAACTCCTGGGCTCAAGCAATTCTCCTTCCTCAGTCTCCTGAGTAGCCGGGACAACAGGTGTGACCCACTGAGCCTGGCAGGTTAAAAATCATTTTTTGTAGCAATGGCGTCTCATTATGTTGCCCAGTTTGGTCTTGAATTCACGGCCTCAAGCGATCTTCCACCTTGGCCTTCCAAAGTGCTAGAATTACAGGCATGGGCCATTGCTCCTGGCCCATTCTCTGACTTTTGATTCTTTCTTCTGCCTCAGAGTTAGTCACTGGCAAATCCTGAAGATTGCACTGTCTCCCATTTCACTCTTGGCCCTCCTTTCCATTCCCACAGCTACTTTGGTTTTAGGTCCTTGTCTCTTCTCTGCCCGTTTCTACTTCTGCCCTCATTTGTCTCACAGACATTCCAGGTAAAGGTGGGTAGCTCCAATACTGGCACCTTCCTGCTCAAAACCTCTTTATGGCTTTCTACTGTTAATGGAACTACAGATCCACAATTTTGCATGCAAAACTTTCACAAAAATGCAATATGGAATTATAAACTCTACAGTTAGTTTGGGAAAAACTGAAACGAAAGCCAGAACAAACTATCAACAAAACTATACTGTCTCTACCCTTTACTACAAAGTTTTTCTTTTTTTTTTTTTGAGATAGGGTCCTGCTCTGTTGTCCAGGGTGTAGTGCAGTAGTGCCATCATGGCTCACTGCAGCTTGGACCTCCTAGGCTCAAGCAATTCTCCTGCCTTGGCCTCCCAAAGTGTTAGGATTAGAGGCATGAGCCACTGTACCCAGGCTAATATAAGATTTCTAAGAAAAGGAAATTAAAAACCCCAAAAAGACAGTGGATACTTTTTTCCAAATGAAATATTTCTCAGAATCCAGATATATGTAAGTAGAATGTTAGTTCGGTAGGTGTGCCAAAAGCAACAGTTCTGTAACTGTGACAATGCCATCTGCTGTATTTATTGATGATATCTTTTTACTTCAAATATAGTGGAACATTTGACTGTGGAATCAAGAGTTCTGTGTTCTGCTCGGCATGGTGGTATGTGCCTGTAATCCTAGCATTTTGGGAGGCAAAAGCAGGAGGATCGTTTGAATCCAGCAGTTCAAGATAAGCCTGGGCAACAAAGACTTTGTCTTTACTAAAAATTTAAAAATTAGCCAGGTATGGTGGTGCATGCCTGTAGTCCTAGCTACTGGGAAAGTCAAGGTGGGAAGATCACTTGAGCCCAGGAGTTTGAGGCTACAGTGTGCTGTGACTGCACCACTGCACTCCAGCCTGGGTGACAGAGTGAGATCTTGTCTTCACAAAAATAAAAAAATTAAAAAAAGTTATGTGTTCCTGTTCGAATTGCAGAGTTAATTGGTCTAGCTCTTGTTAAGTCACTTAACATCTTTAGGCATTAATTTCCACATCTGCAATCTTTCGGTGTTTGAGGACTGTTTTGTCAGTAGTTCTTAATACTGGCTGCATGTTTCAGGCACCTGGGGAGTGGGTTTAAAACACATCCATAGGCAGGGCGTGGTGGCTCATGCCTGTAATCCCAGCACTTTGGGAGGCCGAGGCGGGCGGATCATCTGAGGTCAGGAGATCAAGACCATCCTGGCTAACATGGTGAAACCCCGTCTCTACTAAAAAATACACACACAAAAAATTAGCTGGGCATGGTGGCAGGCGCCTGTAGTCCCAGCTACTCAGGAGGCTGAGGCAGGAGAATGGCGTGAACCCGGGAGGTAGAGCTTGCAGTGAGCCGAGTTCGTGCCACTGCACTCCAGCCTGGGTGACAGAGCGAGACTCTGTCTCAAAAAAAATAAAAATAAAAATAAAAATAAAAATAAAAAAAAAAACAAAACATATCCATGCCCAGGCCCCCCTCTTACGGATTGTTTCGATAGGACATCTGTCTGTCTATCTTTCTCTATCTCTCTCTTTTTTTTCTCTCTCTCTCTATATATTTATTTGTTTGTTTGTTTTTTTAGACAGAGTCTCACTGTGTTGCCTAGGCTGGAGTACAATGGCACGGTCTCGGCTCACTGCAACCTCCACCTCCCGGGTTCAAATGATTCTCATGCCTCAGCCTCCCGTGTAGCTGGGGTTAAAGGCACGTGCCACCATGTCCGGCTAATTTTTGTATTTTTAGTAGAGACGAGGTTTCATCATGTTGGCCAGGCTGGTCTTAAACTCCCGCCGACCTCAGGTGATCTGCCTGACGCGGCCTCCCAGATTGATGGGATAACAGGCGTGAGCCACTGTGCCCGACCTATAATTACAGGTCTTTCTTTCTTTTTTTTTTTTTTTTTTGAGACGGAGTTTTGCTCTTGTTGCTCAGGCTGGAGTGCAATTGACACAATCTCAGCTCACTGCAACCTCTGCCTCCGGAGTTCAAGAGGTTCTCCTGCCTCAGTCTCCCAACTAGCTGGGATTACAGGCATGCACCACGACGCCCGGCTAATTTTTTGTATTTAGTAGAGATGGGGTTTCACCATGTTGGTCAGGCTGGTCTCGAACTCCTGACTTCAGGCGATCCACCCACCTCGGCCTTCCAAGTTGCTGGGATTACAAGGGTGAGCCACCGTGCCTGGCCATAATTAGGGTTATTTCTGTCTTACTCTTTTCTCTATGCTGTAGTTTCCTCACTAAGATGTGTCTTACCTTTGTGGGCTTCTTATTCATTGGTACGTGGTATTCACTATTTACTCAACTGAGGAAGGAGATAATGAACTTTATCCAAGTGATATCCCATTTCCTTCCCAAAATAAACTACAACTCAAGCGAAACAAAAACACCTAATTCTGTGATTCCTGTTAGTTTGTAACTGAGAGGCTCTGCAGTCTGAATTCAGGAAGGGGAAGCTGGAGGAATTCAGGAGCTCTTAAAGAAAATATTTTCAAAGTTGAAACGTTGGCCTAACTATTGTTCTTAACATAGTAACATGGTGTTTGATCTGATCTACAATTGTGTTAATTATATATATAGCTCATACATATAAATATATATGAGAATGTATGTTAAGTTTTGCAGGCAAAAGACCTGCAATTTAAACTCAATTTATTGAATAAGTAATGTTGCTCTGGGCAGACGAGAATTGTCGAAAATCTCTACACTATAGGAATGGCTATGAGAATAAAATATGCCAATAACATATGTTGTTGGAGAGGGGAATCTATAAGATACAGCATTGTTTGCTGGCCATAGTGAAGCTAAACACACATTCTTGACCATATTTATGCAAAGAGAAAGCCAGAACACCATGAATAGTTTTACTAAATGAAGTGCCATTCAATTTTTAAAAATCTGATTAAACTCTGAATAATGGTCCTCCTGTTGAACCTGAGGTATCCAACTGCTAAATGCCCTTTGGCAGTAGTATAGGTTTTCTCTAATAGATAACTTTTAAATTTACAGCTTTTAAAGAGTTGCTGTCATTTTTGATCTTTCAAATTCTTTCTTCTCCTCACAAAATTTTAAGTATGAAAACTACAAGGTAAAGTCCCACTGGGAAAGAAAGCTCTCTAGCTAGAAAAATTTCCCATGCTCACGGGGTTTTAACAAATGGCTGGCTTATTTTGGCTATTTGGTTATTTTTATAGTACAAAAAGAAAGAAATACACATATTCTGTTTAGAACTTAGTTCCAGGTGATTCTCCTAAGCAGTATTTTTTTCCATAGCTGTAATTTATCCTCGGCCTGAAGATAGGTAAGGCTTATTTACAGAAATAAGGCTTATTTACAGAAATAAGGCTTATTAGGAAAGGCTGATTTCTAATTTACAGAAAAGGCAGCCATAAGAAGGTTGGATTTTCCCAAGACTAGAGCCAAGAAGTCGTGGAGGAGAGCAAGAGGCAAGGTCTTCATGACTTTTCATCGCGTGTCTATCTACGTACGCACACATGTACCATGCAGAGAGCAACGAGAAATATACATATACATCCATATATGTGGATAGCCCCAGCAAAGGCAGGGGTAAAAATCGGACACTGTAAAACATAAATTTAAAAAATCGAACCATCACAAAGCACCTAGAGCTTTGTCTTCCCTGGTGTTTTACGAAGAGCTTCAAAGTCCCTAAGAAAAAGTAAAGCAGCATCTAGGTTATACGTAGATCACTTAGGATACGTGAGACCTGGGGGTTAACTTAAAACTCTGGCGCATCTGTCGCAGAGAAGAGGCAAAGCGCGCGTCCAGACACCGCCGAGGACGCCCTCCAGGCCGCCATCAGCCCGCGCCCCCGAGCGCCACGCACCCCGCGGCGGTCCGGCACCCTCAAAACCGCAGTCGGCCGCCGAAAGGAAAGGGCACGGGGCCGACGCGCGCCGCCGACTCACAATCGGGGCCGCGCGCCGGCTGACGTCACCCTGTTTCGACCCGCCCCCTGAGCCCGGAAAGAGGCGGTCGCTCATTGGCTGCGCCGCGGCGGCCCCGGGGCCAATGACAGGGCGGCGTGCGGCGGGGTCCTGCCTTGACGTTGTGCCGCTCGCCGCGGCGTTTATTTGGCTACGGGTCCCTCGGCCGCCGCCATTAGGGGTCCGCAGCGCCCGTGGCCGCCTCCCACACCTCACTGCCCCCGCCCCCCGGGGCTCCCCAGCCTCCGCGCCTCCTCTCCGCCCCTCTCCCCCGGCCTCCGGCAGCCGGGAGCAGCGCGCGGACCCTCGGAGACCATGTCCTGACTGAGGGGAGAGGGCGGAGGCGGCAGCAGCGGAGCGGGCGGCGGCGCGGAGGGAGGCGGAGAGGGGCCGGGCTCGACTCGTCGCCGCGGGCTGCGCGGGGAGTCGCCGCCGCCGCCGCTGCCGCCGCCGCCGCCAAGCGCCCGTCGGACGGGGAGGAGGAGCAGGAGCTGGAGGAGGAGCCGCCGCCGCCAGGTAACCGGGCCCCGGGGGGCGCCCCACCGCGGCCTGCCTGGCCCCTCGCTCCTAGGCGGCGCCCAGGTTGCCGGGCCTCCCGGGCTGTCCGCCCGCCTGGCGCCCCAGGGGCGTCCGCGTCGCAGGCGCAGGGAGGGCAGGGGCCCGGGCCGCCGCTGTCGGCGCTTCCATCTTGGGCGCTCCGGGTGCGGGGACGGCCCGGGGGCTGTGGGAGGGCGGGTCCGCCCAGCTTGTTTACCGACCGCCGGTCGCCCGTGGCTGGACGCGGTGCCGGTCCCACCGCCGCTCTTCCGCTAGATTTCCCCACAACTTCTTTTCCTGCCGGAGACGGGTCGGCGAGTGGGGTTTCGCTCCCACTCCGCAATAGGCCGTAAACACTTGGGTCCATCGCCACAAGTTGGTTCTGGTATCTCCAAACTTGTATTTCAGTCCCTCGGCCGCTTGCTTTCCACCTCCTGCGGTGGCCTCCAGTTGCCATTTCTAGGAGAATAAAGGTGGGGGACGACGAGGCGGGTGGGGAGGAGGAGCTGGAGCTGGTGGAAAGATTCGTCTACCCCTCCTGCTCGCAGTAACGTGTGTTCAGTGCAAGAATCTGTTTTTTCTCTGCTGTGGTTTGGTGCGGGTCATTTCACAGACAAAAGAACTGTAGTGAATGCTGGCATTAAGCGCAAGGGACAGGCAGTTTAGGTTAAGCCTGGAAGTTTGAACCGGCCCATTATCTTTGAGATACGCTGGTGTTTTAAAACTCTTGCTGAGAATTTTGTATTTCAGTCAGTTGATTACCCTTTTCTGTAACTCCGTAGACTATCGATTTAAGCGCCGCCCCATCTTACCAGTATTTTGGTTTCACCGTGTTTATGATGATGTTAATAAATCTAATATGCAAAAATACCGTTTTAGGAACACAATTGGAGATAATTTTTTGTTTTTGTTTTTGAGACGGAGTTTCGCCCTTGTTACCCAGGCTGGAGTGCAGTGGCGCTATCTCGGCTAACCGCAACCTCCGCCTCCCAGGTTCAAGCGATTCTCCTGCCTCTGCCTCCCGAGTAGTTGGGACTACAGGCATGCGCCACCACGCCTGGCTAATTTTGTATTTTTAGTAGAGATGGGGTTTCTCCATGTTGGTCAGGCTGGTCTCGAACTCCTGACTTCAGGTGATCTGCCCGTCTCGGTCTCCCAAAGTCCTGGATTATAGGCGTGTGCCATCGCGCTTGGCCTGAGAGAAATCTTTAACTCTGGGACCTATTATGTAATGAGTGATTTCTTTACCTGTGTTTTAACTAAAACATAGTTAACTTGTTTATCACTTGTGCAGCATCCAGCAGTACCCCTGTTTTGGTCAAACATGGATGACTCAGTGTACAAACCATAAGCCAGGGGAAACCATAAGGAATTTTGATCTTGGCTTGTACCAAGGCTCTTGGGAAAGTCATCTGAACTATGGGAGAAATAAAGCTGGATCTTGTCTCGTTGTTATTATTTTGAATTAAATGAGGTAGTTCTAAAAAAATTTAGAATCCTCTTGACTTTTGGCTCTAAAGATAGGCAGTCTATACTAAAATTTCATAACATTGTTTTTATTGGGCTGTTGGGGGTTTACGAGATAGTAGGACAGTAATGACACATTTTGCTCTTTTGAGGAGGGTGTCATTTGAATGTCATGAGGGATTTTATTTCTGTTACTGTTTCAATACCTTTTATTAATGCCTCAGAGCATTGGGACACCCATTTATTTACTCTTGAAATGTGCTTGGGTATGATGAACTCATTCATGGTGATATATTTTAAGCTCATGGCCTTGATCCGTGTCTGTACACTGATAGGGGTTATGGCATGTCACATTTTTTTTTTTTTTTTTTGAGACGGAGTCTCGCTCTGTCGCCCAGGCTGGAGTGCAGTGGCGCAATCTCGGCTTACTGCAAGCTCCGCCTCCCGGTTCACGCCATTCTCCTGCCTCAGCCTCTCCGAGTAGCTGGGACTACAGGCGCCCGCCACCACGCCCGGCTAATTTTTTGTATTTTTAGTAGAGACGGGGGTTTCACCGTGGTCTCGATCTCCTGACTTCGTGATCCGCCCGCCTCGGCCTCCCAAAGTGCTGGGATTACAAGCGTGAGCCACTGCGCCCGGCCCGGCATGTCACATTTAAAGTCTGAGGATTAACATAGTTTTGGAACTCATGATCTAGTTGTACCATATATGAGGCAGATTGCTTCATATGTGCAGTTGATACAGTGAGAGATTGTCCATGTGCTTTATAATAAATGTAAACTTTAAATGTGAATTACAAAAGTAGACCACTGGCCGGGCCGGTGGCTCATGCCTGTAATCCCAGCACTTTGGAAGGTTGAGGCGGGAGGATCGCCTGAGGTCAGTAGTTCTAGACCAGCCTGGCCAACATGGTGAAACCCTGTCTCTACTAAAAATACAAGAAAATTAGCCGGGCATGGTGGCGTGTGCCTGTAGTCCCAGCTACTCGGGAGGCTGAGGCAAGAGAATCTCTTGAACCCCGGAGGCGGAGGTTGCTGTGAGCCGAGCTCCAGCCACTGCACTCCAGCCTGGGCAACGGAGCGGGACTCCATTTCAAAATAAAACAAAAGTAGACCACTATTAATTTGGTTCAGGTTTTTCTTTTTTCCTCTCCTCCTCCTTTTTTTTTTTTTTTTGAGATGGAGTCTCGCTCAGTCGCCCAGGCTGAAGTGCAGTGGTGCGATTTCCGCTCACTGCAAGCTCCGCCTCCCGAGTTCACGCCATTCTCCTGCCTCATCCTCCCGAGTAGCTGGGACTACAGGCGCCTGCCACCACGCCCAGCTAATTTTTTGTATTTTTATTAGAGACGGGGTTTCACCGTGTTAGCCAGGATGGTCTCAATCTCCTGACCTTGTGATCCGCCCGCCTCGGCCTCCCAAAGTGCTGGAATTACAGGCGTGAGCCACTGTGCCCGCCCCGCCCCCCTTTTTTTTTTTCTGAGACCTAGTCTCATCACTCTGTTGCCCAGGCTGGAGTGCCGTGGCGTGATCTCGGTTCACTACAACCTCCGCCTCCCGGGTTCAAGCGATTCTTCTGCCTCAGTCTCTCGAGTAGCTGCTGGGATTACAGGCGCGTGCCACCATGCCCGGCTAATTTTTGTATTTTTAGAGACAGGGTTTCACCATGTTGGCTAGGCTGGTCTCGAACTCCTGACCTCAGATGATCATCTGCCTGCCTCGGCCTCCCAGAGGCTAGGATTACAGGCGTGAGCCACCACACTCGGCCTGATTTGGTTCAGTTTTATTATTTGGGCATTGCTGCTTGCCTCTTCCTTTCCAATAATAATCTCTTGTGTCTGGGCTTTGAATACTTATCCTCTCATTGATTTGGTATTCGATTTGGAATATTTGTGCTCCACTTATGCTTTGGGTAAATACTTGCACATTTGAACACTCTTACCTCCTCACATCACAACATAAAGACTTACAGAAAACTCCTTTATACAGGCAAAATAAAGTTCAAGCTTCTTGGTGTGGTGTTCAAGTTTCTCTGTAGTCTGGCACTGATCCATTCTTCAGTCCTAACTCTAATTTATTTGTGAATCCCCAACTCTAGCCACACTAACTTGCTTGTTGTTCCTATGAAGTCCCTCCTCTTACCTTTCTTTATGCCATTCTTTCTGTTTGAAATCCTCTTCTGCTTGTATTCATGGAGACAATGTTGTGGGCCAAGAGAGGTCCTGTCTCTAGAGAAGCCTTTTTGACTACTTTAACCCAAGGGATCTATTCAGTCTTCTCTTGTGTGAGACTTTCTTTTCTTAGAATATGCTAGCCTTGATTTCAGTTTATCTTTTTATGTTTCTATTTTGCTTCCCAACTAGTTTTTTAAGACTTCTGCCAAATGGGTATAACTCTATACCCTGTATCTATCTATGGAGACCATATATTCAGCACTGAAAATATGAATACATGGTCTGACAAAGTATTTTTGGTTATAGAGGTATTCTAGGATATGCAGTTTGTACTGTAGTTAAGTATTGGTGTTTCTGGGACTTTATGATTTATGAGACAAATACTTGAAATTATGGCTGTCTCTTTAAAAATTTGGTTGGTATGTTTATATCTATTATCAGCATACTTCTTTGCCCTGTAGAGGATGTTCAGCATTTTGATAGTGTTTGTGTTATATTATTAAAATAAAAATTAAATATCATGTTTTTCTGGTTTACTTCAGATTTGGGTCTGGGGCAGTTACTTGGGTCTTGGATGCTAAGTTTGGTCGTTCCATATTGTATGGAGGTAACATTTAGCATCATGGGAAGGAGAAAATAATCTGTAGCCTCAGTTTGTATTTTTAGCCTCAGATGCTGGCAGCGTGTGTCACTGATGATAAGGCAGATGAGACAGGAGAATATGTGATTCACTACTGCTACCTGTCACAGTCTTGGATGAAAAATAAGCTGGTCCACAGAATTTTTGTATACCAAGGATAATACATGTAATTATGTAGTACATAGGTGAATGCTGATGCATTTGGAAAATAGGTGTGTGTGTTTCTCTTGTGTTGTATGAGTAGGAGATATGGTGTTTTATGGGTACATAGTCTCTTGGCACTAAACCATCTTGACTTACCTACTGCCTCTATGTGGAAACCTGTCCTCTTTCTCCAGTTCAATAAAATATTTTTCCCCTTGAAATTCATTTTTAGAAAGTATATAAAAACTATTTCTTTTCAAGTGTCAGAAACCTTTTAGCATCATTGAAGTTAAAATGACTGTTCATAAACTTTTCAGAAATAGTAGGCATTTTTACTTAGGCTACTAGATTTGTAAAAGGTATTTTCATAGAATTATACCAGTGATTTCACTACCCGAAAAATCTGGATCCATAAGCATTCTTTGCTTTTTGGAAGGGTGGTATTTTGGTTAATTCCATGAAGTTTTTGACAGGAGCCATAAGTTTGAATTTTAAAATGGGGGTTGGCCAGGTAAATTGAATATAAAGATTTTTTTTTTTTCTGCTGTCTAGTGAATTAAATTAAAAAAAAATTTTTTTTTTGAGACAGGGTCTTGCTCTGTCTCCCAGGCCGCAGTGCAGTGCAGATCATGGCTCACCAAACTGTCCTCCCACCTTAGCCTCCCAAGTAGCTGGAACTACAGATGTGTACCATTGTGCCTGGCTTTTTAAAAAATTTTTTTGTAGAGACAAGGTCTCCCTATATTGCCCCCAGGCTGGTCTTGAATTCCTGGGCTCAACCAATCCTCTTGCCTTGGCCTCCCAAAGTGCTGGGATTATAGGCATGAACCCCTGAGCCCAGATTTTATGTATGTATATATATATTTATTATTATTATTTTTAATAGGGTCTCACTCTGTTGCCCAGGCTGGAGTGTATGGCATGATCACAACTCACTGCAGCCTTGACTTCCCGGGCTCAAGGTATCCTCTCACTTCAGCCTCCCCAGTAGCTGAGACTATAGATGCATGCCCCAATGCCTGGCTAATTTTTTTTTTTTTTTTAGGACAGAGTCTCTCTCTGTCGCCCAGGCTGGAGTACAATGGCATGATCTCGGCTCACTGCAACCTCCACCACCTGGCTTGAAGCAATTCTCCTGCCTCAGCCTTCTGAGTAGCTGGGATTACAGGCACATGCCACCATGCCCGGCTAATTTTTTTGTATCTTTTAGTAGAGATGGGGTTTCACCGTGTTGGCCCGGCTGGTCTCGAACTGACCTCGTGATCTGCCTGCCTCGGCCTCCCAAAGTGCTGGGATTACAGGCTTGAGCCACTATGCCCGGCCTTGCCTGGCTAATTTTTGTATTTAGCCGTGGTGAGCTACTGCACCTGTCCCTAAATTTTTTAGTAATGAAAAAAATAAACTACTACCCGGGCGTGGTGGCATGTGGCTGTAGTCCCAGCTACTTGGGAGGCTCAAGTGGGAGGATCGCTTGATCCCAGGAATTCGAGTCCAGCCTGGGTGTATTAGTTTGTTTTCACATTGCTATAAAGAACTACCAGCCGGGCGCAGTGGCTCACTCCTGTGATCCCAGCACATTAGGAGGCCTAGGTGGGTAGATCACAAGGTCAGGAGTTCAAGACCATCCTGGCTAACATGGTGAAACCTTGTCTCTACTAAAAACACAAAAATTGGCTGGACATGGTGGCACGCGCCTGTAGTCTCAGCTACTCGGGAGGCTGAGGCAGGAGAATTGCTTGAACCCAGGAGGCAGAGGTTGCAGTGAGCCGAGCTACATTCCAGCCTGGGCAATAGAGCGAGACTCTGTCTCAAAAACAAACAAAAAAAACTAGCTGAGGCCAGGCACTGTGGCTCACACCTGTAATCCCAGCACTTTGGGATGCCAAGGCAGGTGGATCACAAGATCAGGAGTTGGAGACCAACCTGGCCAACATGGTGAAACCGTGTCTCTACTAAAAATTCAAAAAAATTAGCTGGGCATGGTGGTGCGCACCTGTAATCCCAGCTACTTGGGAGGCTGAGGCAGGAGAATCTTGAACCCAGGAGGTGGAGGTTGCAGTGAGCCGAGATTGTGCCACTGCACTCCAGCCTGCCTCAGAAGAAAAAAAAAAAACTACCTGAGATTGGTAATTTATAAAGAAAAGAGGCTTAATTGACTTACAGTTTCTCATGACTGGGGAGGCTTCATGAAACTTATGGTAGAAGGCTAAGAGAAAACAAGCACCTTCTTCACAAGGCAGGAGAGAGAGAGTGAGCGAGGGAAGTGCCACGCTTTTAAACTATCAGATCTCCTGAGAACTCACGCAGTATCTCAAGAACAGCATAGGGGAAACCGCCCCCATGATCCAGTCACTTCCCACCAGGTCCCTCCCTCGACACATGGGGATTACAATTGGCGATGAGATTTGGGTGGGGACACCAAGCCAAACCGTATAACTGGGCAACATAGCAAGACCCTATCTCTTCCAAAAAAAAGAATTTTCGTTATTTTTATTGTTCATATATTGAGGGCAAACTGTCCCTCTCACTCCTGAACTAACACACCACAGTTTTGGTTTTTCATCCTTTGTCAAGTCAATTTTTAATGTGGGTGGTCTCTTTCTTTTTTTTTTTTTTTTTTGAGATGGGGTCTTGGTACGTTACTCAGGCTGGTGTCAAACTCCTGAGTTCAAGTGATCCGCCCGCCTTGGCCTCCCAAAGTGCTGGGACTGCAGGCTTGAGCCTCCGTGCCTGGCCATAATGTGGGTGGTTTTAATTCATATAAATAAAAAATATTTGAATGCATGATATTAATTGGAATCAGTTGCATATCTTTCCAGTTTTTTCTAAAAAAAAAAAAAAGCTTCATTGAGGTATATTTCATATACCATAAAATTCACCCCTTTAAAGTATACAATTCAGTAGTTTTTAGTATACTTACAGAGTTGTACAGCCATTACCAACCACTATATAATCCTAGAACATTTTCATGACCCCAAAAAGAAACTCTGTACTCAATTTCCCCCTTGCCTCAGCTCCTGGCACCACTAATCTACTTTGTCTCTCTAGATTTGCCTATTCTGGATGTGTCATAAATGGAATTGTACAATATATGACCGTTTATGTGGCTTTTTTCACTTATAATGTTTTCAAGGTTTATGTTGTGGCATGTGTCAGTACTTCATTCCTTTTTATGGCTGGCTAATATTTCATTGTATAAACAGCATTTTGTTTATCCATTCATTGATTGATGGGCATTTAGATTTTTTCCACTTTTTGGCTACTATCCTGCTGTGAACATTTGTGTACAAGTTTTTGTTCGGATGTAAGTTTTTAGTTCTCTTGGATATATACCTATAGATGGAATTGCTGGATCGTATGCTAATTATATTTAACCTTTGAGGAACATCCTGCCTGTTTTCCAAAGTAGTTGCATCATTTTACTTTTTTTTTTTTTTGAGACAGAGTCTTACTTTGTCTGCCCAGGCTGGAGTGCAGTGGCGTGATCTCGGCTCACTGCAACCTCCGCCTCCCGGATTCAGGTGATTCTCATGTCTCAGCTTCCTGAGTAGCTGGGACTACAGGCACGCACCACCATGCCTGGCTAATTTTTATATTTTTAAGTTGTATTTTTTTAGTAGAGACGAGGTTTCATTATGTTGACCAGGCTGGTCTCAAACTCCTGACCTCAAGTGATCCACCCGCCTCGGCCTCCCAAAGTGCTGGGATTACAGGCGTGAGCCACCGCTCCCTGCCTGTTTTACATTTCTGCCAGAAATATATGTTCCATTTCTCTACATCCTAATCAACACTTGTTATTGTGTTTTTTTTTTTTTAATTGTCATTCTAGTGGAATGGCATCTCCTGGTTTTTATTTGCATTTCCCTAATGACTAATGATGTTGAGCATCTTTTCATGTTCTTCTTGGTCATTTGCATATCTTGTTTAGAGAGGTGTTTATTTCAGTGTTTTGCCCATTTTTCATTTGGGTTGTCTTTTTGTTGGTGATTTTTTGCAAGAGTTCTTTATGTATTCTGGATACAATTCCCTTCCTATATTTGCAAATACTTTCTTCTGTATGTGGGTTGTCTTTTCACCTTCTTTATGGTGTTTTTTGAAGCACAAAAGTTTTTAATTTGATGAAGTCTAGTTATCTATGTTTTCTTTTGTCACTTGTGCTTTTGCCTAACCCAGGGTCATGACAATTTATGTTTTCTTCTAAGAGTTTCTTAGTTTTAGCTGTCAAATTTAGGCCTCTGATTGTTTTGAGTCGAGCTTTGTGTATAATTTGAGTCAGAGGTCCAACTCGGTTTTTTTGCATGTGGCTGTCTAGTTGTCCCTGCATCATTTGTTGAAATACACTTAGTTTTAGCAGTGCACAGTCACGCGTTGCTTAAATGTTCTGAGCAATGCATTGTTAGGTGATTTTGTCATTGTGCGAACATCGTAGAGTCTACTTAGACAAAACCTAGATAGCATAGCCTACTACACAGTAGGCCATGGGTTATAGCCTGTTGTTCCTAGGCCATAAACACTGTATATAGCATGTTACTGTATTGAATACTGTGGTGTTTTTCTAACACAAAGATAAGTATTCATGAGTGTAAACATAAACATAGAAAAAGCACAATAGAAATATGGTGTAAAAGATAAAAAATGGTACACCTATATAGGGCTTGCAAAATTGGAAGTTGCTCTGGGTGAGTCAGTGAGTGAGTGATGAATGAATGTCAAGGACATTACTATACACCAGTGTAGACTTTATAGACAGTGAACACTTTGGCTACACTGAATTTATTTAAAAAATTTTCTTCAAAAATAAATTAATCTTAGCTTATTGTAACTTTTTAACTTTATAAATTTTTAATTTTTAAAAAAACTTTAGACTTTTGTAGTAACACTTAAAACACAAACACATTGTGTAGCTGCACAAAAATATTTTGTTTCTTTAGATCCTTACCTTATAAGCTTTTTTTTATTAAAAACTAGGACACACATTAGCTTAGGCCTACACAGGGTCAGGATCATCAGTATCACTGTCTTCCACCTGTACATCTTGTCCCACTGGAAGGTCTTTGGGGGCAATAACATGCGTAGAGCTATCATCTATGATAACAGTGCCTTCTAGAATACCTCCTGAAGGACCTGCCTAGGGCTTCTTTACAGTAGACTTTTTTTTTTTCTAAAGTAAGTAGGAGTAACATTGTAAAATAACAATAAAAAGTATAGTAAACAAACTGGTAACATACTTATTATCATGATCAGGTATTACGTACTGTATATAATTTTACGTGCTACACATAGCTAGACTGCCAGCACAGTAGGTTTGTTTACACCAGCATCACTACAAACGTGAGTAATGAATGTGTTGTGCCATGACATTGTGATGGCTTTGACGTCACAAGGCAAATTTTCCAGCTTTGTTATATAATCTTATAGGACCACTGTCACATATACAGTCTGTCTTTGATTGACACATGGTTATGCAGGCCATCACTGTAATTATTCTCAACTGTAAGTTGATTTATTGCAAGGCAGGATTCCCTGGATATATGAAGAAATTATCCCTATTCAGCAGAAGGAAAGGATCTTAGTGTTGCACAGTAAAAGTTGGAACAATACACTTGTGAGTGGAATTCTGAAGACATCACTTCTGTGATTTTTAAACCACTGCTAAATCCTTTCCTCTTTTGTTTGTGGTGGGTAATTAACTTCACTTTTTGGTATTTAATGGAGCTAAAGTTTATTTTTAAACGGGAACTAGTTCAGTTTTCCGAACTAAATAAACTTTTTGTGGAATACTATCTTTTGATGCCAGCAGAATATTAAGTTTCTTTTTATTGACTAAATGATTAATAAGCAATGGTTACGTGCAGATACTGTTTAGGGACATAATGAGTTTTTCACAGTTGAGTGTTAGAAACAAATCATAATCCAGTAAACTAAGAACTATTTTAGAAGTTTGTTTTGAAGTGGTAAAGAAGGGATTAAAGGCCTGGCACGGTGGGTCATTCCTGTAATCCCAGCACTTTGGGAGGCTGAGGTGGGCAGATCACTTGAGGCCAGGAGTTGGAGACCAGCCTTGGCCAACATGGCGAAACCCCATCTCCACCAAAAACACAAAAATTAGCTGGGCATGATGGCATATGCCCATAATCCCAGCTTCTTGGGAGGCTGGGGCATGAGAATTGCTTGAACCTGGGAGATGGAGGTTGCAGTGAGCTGAGATCGCATCACTGCACTCCAGCCTGGGTGATAGAGCAAGACTGTCTCAAAAAAAGAAAAAAATAAAAGGACTAAGTTTATTCAGTAGCATGAGATTGGGATTGGTCAGGATGGGCTTTACCGAGGTGGGAACATTTGAGCTGGTCCTTGAAGGAGGAGTACCCGATTTCTAGGTATATAAAACTGGGTAAGAAGGGGAATAGGAGTAGGCAAGCATCCTGTGACGAGTGAAGGCATGGAGACATGAAAATTATATGTGCTCTTTAGGGACTAGCAGAGGCTACCGTATAGCCAAAGCATGCGGATGAGGTTGGAAAGGCACTCTTAGCATTTGATCCTCACCTTCCCCTGGGGCTGGGAATTAGAAGGGAGGAGTGATCTCCTTAAGTGTGGATCATCTTTACAGATGTGGCGAGCCATTACCCACCCCTCCCCAACTGTGCAACTGTGAGTGTGTATTGGGAAGATATGTCAGGGATATTTGTGGTATATATTAGAAGTGTTGAAGGCATATAGAAATTATTTTAGTACATTTTTTTTTTTTTATTATTGGGCACCTGCTATGTGATTTGAAGTTGCTTAGGATTTTCTAAAAGATTACATAAAATACTGTTGAAAAGATGATTGCATACAAAACATATAATCTGTTCAATGTTAAGTGTGTTAGAAAGCACGTATACTAGATGTTGGGATACATCTGTGAACAAGACAAAGTCTTTGCTAATTGTGTTCTGTTTACTCTCTAGTGTGGAGAGACAAATGCAGAAAGAAATGTCAGATAGTGATAAGTGCTGTGCAGAAAATTCAAGTACGGTGATGTGATGGAGAATGCCTGAGTGGTCAGAGAAAATCTTTGGGAGGTGACATTTAAACTGAGATCTCAATGACAAGAATGACATGTGGAAAATCTGGGGAAATAACATTCTAGGCAGAGGAGATTTCTAATACAAAGCCCCTAAAGGGAGAATGATCTTGACTTGTAAAAGGAACAGAAAGTCACTTTATGTAAAAATTTGTAAGTAAGGCTGGGGAGTTTTAATTTTATTCTGTGTAAGGATAGTGGATAGAGTGGAAGTGCTAGATCACTTAGTCTCTGCAGTAATCCGAGTGACAAATAATGGTGGCTTGGAATAGGGGTATAGCAGGGGAGTCTGGAGTGAAGCAAACTTTTGGGGACTTGTTTAGGAGGTAGTATCAGTGGTAGCTAGCTAGTCTGTTTTATAACCTGATAATCTTGGGCAATGTGTTTATAATCATGGAAGGTTGTGGTGCATTAGCGAGAGGGCACTGGAATCAGAACTGCGGTTCACTTCCTAGCCTTGTGACCCTGGACGAGGTGTTTCACCTCTCCTGAAGGCACAGATTTTTTTTTTTTGTGACAGAGTCTCACTGTGTCGCCCAGGCTGGAGTGCAGTGGCGAGATCTCGGCTCACTGCAACCTCTGCCTCCAATATTCAAGCAATTCTCCTGCCTCAGCCTCCTGAGTAGCTGGGATTACAGGTGCGCACCACCACAACTGGCTAATTTTTTTTTGGTCTTTTTAGTAGAGACGGGGTTTCACCATGTTGGTCAGGATCTCCTGACCTCGTGATCCGCCCACCTCTGTCTCCCAAAGTGCTGGGATTACAGGTGTGAGCCACTGCACCCGGCTGACACAGATTCTTATTCATAAAAATGGAGGCCAGGTGCCGTGGCTCATGCCTGTAATCCCAGCACTTTGGGAGGCCGAGGCAGGTGGATCATGAGGTCAGGAGTTTGAGACCAGCCTGGCCAACATAGTGAAACCCTGTCTCTATCAAAAATACAAAAATTAGCTGGGTGTGGTGGTACACGCCTGTAGTCTCAGCTACTTAAGAGGCTGAGGCAGGAGAATCACCTGAACCCAGGAGGTGGAGGTTGCAGTGAGGTGAGATCTGCTGTTGCGCTCCAGCCTGGGCAACAGAGCGAGACTCTGTCTCCAAAAAAAAAAAAAAAGGATATATGGGGTACTTTAAGAGGGAAGGTACCTGAGGATTCAATGAAGTTAGTGTTCTTTACCTAAAGCTCTGTACAAAACTTAAGTTGATGTTACGTCAAGCTGGCAGGTGTTTGTGATGTTAATTATAGGACTTGGGTTTTGAAGTGATCAGTTTTAGCCCTCCACTTAAAGATAGGTAAGCCTTTATGGTCACCATTTTTTCAGATGAGAGGCTTGGGTTCTAAGGATTTGGCTAGTATTTCAGATGTAAGAGAGGGAGAGGGACTGAGACTCAAATTTTGGAAGTGCAGTACATTTCCTTCCTTCCTTTCCTTCTGTCTTTCTTTAATGGATTCTCGCTCTGTCGCCCAGGCTGGAGTGCAGTGGTGCAACCTTGGCTCACTGCAGCCTCCTCCTCCTGGGTTCAAGCAATTCTCCTGCCTCAGCCTCCCGAGTAGCTGGGATTATAGGTACCCACCACCATGTCCAACTAATTTTTGTATGTTTAGTAGAGACGGGGTTTCACCATGTTGGCCAGGCTGGTCTCAAACTCCTGACGTTAGGTGATCCACCTGCCTTGGCCTCCCAGAGTGCTGGGATTACAGGCGTGAGCAACCATACCCGACCTGGTACATTTTCTTTTTCTTTTTTCTTTTTTCTTTTTTTTTCAGACGGAGTCTGGCTCTGTCGCCCAGGCTGGAGTGCAGTGGTGCAATCTCGGCTCACTGCAAGCTCCGCCTCCCGGGTTCACGCCATTCTCCTGCCTCAGCCTCTCCGAGTAGCTGGGACTACAGGTGTCCGCCACCACGCCCGGCTAATTTTTTGTATTTTTAGTAGAGACGGGGTTTCACCGTGGTCTCGATCTCTTGACCTCGTGATCCGCCCGCCTCGGCCTCCCAAAGTGCTGGGATTACAAGCGTGAGCCATGGCGCCCGGCCTACATTTTCATATATGTGAGAGAACTAGGTATAAATATCAAGAGATGAAAATGGTTTTTCCATAGTAAAGTACATTTCTATGCTTTAGTGAAAGATAATAAATTATTAAAGGGAAATATTATAGGATATTCTTGACGTATATATTTGGAAGAGTAGCTGAGAAGATACTTAAAAGATTAATCATGGCTATGTGCATTGGCTCATGCCTGTAAACCCAGCACTTTGGAAGGCTGAGTCGAGAAGATTGAGGCCTGGAGTTCAAGATTAGCCTGGACAATGTATGAGACCTTGTCTCTAATACAAATTTAAAAAATAGCTTGGTGTAATGATGTGCGCCTGTAGTCCCAGCTACTCTGGAGGCTGAGGTGGGAGGATCACTTGAGTCTGGGAGGTTGAGGTTGCAGTGAGCCATGATCATGCCACTGCACTCTAGCTTAGGCCACAGAGTAAGACCCTCTCTGTTAAAAACCAAAAATCAATTAGTCATGAAGGGGTTTTTATGCCCTCTTAAGGATATAAATATATTTTTTGGAGACAAGATTTTGCTTTTTCACTTGGCTGTAGTGCAGTGGTGGGATCATAGCTCACTGCAGGATTGACCTTCCAGGCTCAAGTGATCCTCTCACCTCAGCCTAGCTGGGACTACAGGCGTGTGCCACCATACCCGGCTAACTTTATAACAATTTTTTGTAGAGATGGAGTCTCACTATGTTGCCCAGGCTGATCTTGAACTCCTAGGCCTCCCAAGATGCTAGGATTACAGCAGTGGTTCCTACCGCTCCAGCCATGTGTCCTTTTAAATACTCTCCATTATTATTATTTTTTGAGACAGAGTCTTGCTCTGTTTCCCAGGCTGGAGTGCAGTAGTGTGGTCTCGGCTCACTGCAGCCTCTGCCTCCCAGGTTCAAGTGATTCTCCTGCCTCAGCCTCCCCAGTAGCTGGGATTACAGGCGCCCACCATGACTCCCGGCTAACTTTTGTATTTTTGGTAGAGACAAGGTTTCATCATGTTGACCAGGCTGGTCTTGAACTCCTGATCTCAGGTGATCCGCCCACCTCAGCCTCCGAAAATGGTGGGATTACAGGTATTGAGCCTAAAAATACTTTATTTTTTAGAGCAGTGTTAAGTTCACAACAAAATTGAGCAGAAAATACAGAGAGTTCCCATACACCTGCTGCCCCCGTGTTTCCCCCACTGTCTACATCCTTCCCCAGAGTGGTGTATTTGTTAACAATTAATGAACAAACATTGACACATAATCACCCAAAGTACATAATTTACGTTAGGATTCACTCTGTAGATTCTATGAGCTTTGACAAATTTATAATGAAAAGTATCTATCATAATAGCACACAGTGATTTCACTGCTCTAAAACTCCTCCCTGCTGTTTGTATTCATCCCTTCCCTCTAACTCTTGCAACCCCTCGATCTTTTTACTGTCTTCATGTTTTGCCTTTTCTAGAATGTCATATAGTTGGAATCATACATTATGTAACTGTTTCAGGTTGTCTTTCACTTGGTAATACGCATTTAAGGTTCATCTGTGTCTTTCTGTGGCTTTATAGCCCATTTGTTTTTAGAGCTGTATAATATTCCATTGTCTGGATGTACCACAGTTTATCCATTCACCTACTGAAGGACATCTTAGTTCTTTGCAACTTGTTGCAATTAGAAAAAAATTCCCACACTATACGGGTGTAAGGATTTTTTTTTTTTTTTTTGAGATGGAGTCTCACTCCGTTGCCCAGGCTGGAGTGCAGTGGCACATTCTTGGCTCACTGCAACCTCCACCTCCTGGGTTCAAGCGATTCTTGTGCTTCAGCCTCCCAAGTAGCTGGAACTACAGGTACCCGCCAGCACACCTGGCTAATTTTTTGTAATTTTAGTAGAGATGGGGTTTTACCATGTTGGCCAGGCTGGTCTTGAACTCCTGACCTCAAGTAATCCACCCACCTCGGCCTCCCAGAGTGCTGGGATTACAGGTATGATTTTGAATTCCCACCAACAATGAATGAGAGTTCCTGTTGCTCCACATTCTTGACAGCATTTGTTAGTGTCAGTGTTTTGGATTTTAGCCATTCTAGTAAGTATGTGGTGGTATCTCGTTGTTTTAATTTGTAATTACCTAATGATATATGGTGTATTTTTGTATTTTTAGTAGAGACAGGGTTTCACCATGTTGGCCAGGCTGGTCTTGAACTCCTGACCTCAGGTGATCAGCCCACCTTGGCCTCCCAAAGTGCTGGGATTATAGGCGCGAGCCACCCCCCCACGTTTGAAAAGATGTTCAACGTCTTTTCATATGCTCATTTACCACCTATATATATTCTTTGGTGAGGTGTCTGTTCAGATCTTTTGCCCATTTTTCAGTTGAGTGGTTTTCTTACTGAGTTTTAAGAGTTCTTTGTATATTTTGGATAATAGTTATCTTTTGCAAATTTTTTTTCTGGTTTTTGATATTCTCATTCTCTTGACAGTGTCTTTCACAGAGCAGAAGTTTTAAATATCAGTGAAGTCCAGCTTAATCAGTTTTCTTTCTTTTTTTTTTTGAGATGGAATTTTGCTCTTGTTGCCCAGGCTGGAGAGCAATGGCGCAATCTCGGCTCACTGCAACCTCCGCCTCCCAGGTTCAAGCGATTCTCCTGCCTCAGCCTCCTGAGTAGCTGGGGTTACAGGCATGCGCCACTACGCTCAGCTAATTTTTTCGTATTTTTAATAGAGACAGGGTTTCACCATGTTGGTCAGGCTGGTCTCAAACTCCTGACCTCGTGATCCGCCTGCCTCAGCCTCCCAAAGTGCTGGGATTACAGGCGTGGGCCACCGCGCCTGGCTGACAGAAATTAAATTCTGAATGAAGTAGCATGTTTATAGTTCTTGCAAAAGTTGTTTTATTATCATTTAAATGCTGGATTGATGTGTATTTTTGGAGTTAATTGTTCCATTTCCATACATGTTTAAGAAAACTGTGGTCTTTCATCCAATTAGATTGCAGGTTCTCTGAGCACAGGGACAGTGTTTTGTCTAGTTATATCTCTCCATATTTCTGAGTGCATGGTAAACCTTTGGTAAATGTTGTCATAGATTGTTACATTAGTTTTGTTTGGGATTGTGATTTAAGGTACATGATTGACCTGGGATGTCTCGAACTGTGTAAAGGAACTATGCTCTAAGATAGGTTCTGCTGAAGCTCAAGACATACCTGTATTACTCCTCCTCACTTTCTTGTTACGATTGAGGAACGGAAGTGTTCAGATAGAGTAAGTATGTAAAGAGCTAGAAATCCTCCTGAGATGACAAGGTGAACAGAAAGAGCATTAATATTGTTTCATGCTAGATTTGACACAATGTAAGTTAACTTTTTGTCTTTAAGATCTTCTTTCATTCTAGTCAGTGGATTGCTAATTGTCTAGTGGTTTAAAAGAAAAGACATTAGAGTTGTAACTTTTATTACAGTTTTTTCTAATGTAGCCTTGACAGATTAAAATGTAACATTTAAATTTGTTACATTTTGAAGACATAGGTTTGGTTGGAATGAAGTGAGTTGTAGTTGTAGAGGGTAATCACCTCAGTTAATTAAGGCATAGTGCTGATAAGGCCAAGGTCACCCTGGCAGGTGTTATTTAATTTTACTTTGTCCAACTTATCCACACATTTCTGGAAGTGTACAGTATGTTTAGTTCACATCTACTCATTTGATACAGATGCCATAGATAATAGTGACCTTTTTTTATAGGAATGCCAGCTCATTTTTGACATCTAATTATTGATTATTTACATACAATTTCACACTAATTTAGGACTTTTAGAAGATACTTAATGATTGCAAAAGTTTTGTACACGTGTCTTTGTCATAGCAAGATTTGAGTAGTTAACTAGCTTATGGGTTGCCACAGTGCCAAGTCTGTTGTAGGATGGTAGACTTTCAGAGCTGTGATGAAAGGAACAAACATTTATTGAACAATTTTGTGGCTCTTAGTAGTCTAATCCCTTTAATTTGTAGATGGGAAAACTGAGGCTCTGAAATAGGAAATTCTGATTAGGAATTGAGTTTTGGACATGTTAAGTGTGAGAAACTTGTTAAACCTTCAAACTGAGATGTCACGTGGCAGCTGGTTTTACAAATCTTGAGTTAGGGGAGAGATCCAACTTGGAGATACAAATTTTTAAATTATCACGAAATAGATGATATCTAAAGCCCAGGGATTGACTAAGATCCCCAAAGTAGTTAGAGGTTAGAGAGAAGAGGACCAAAGCTTGGGGCACTTGGCTCTTTAATTCAGAAAGATAAGGAAGCCAACAAAGAAGCTTGAGGAAGAAAAGCTACTGAGATTGGAGGAAAACCAGGAGAATGTCTTGGAAGCCCTGTGAAAACAGTATGTTTAATTGTGGATTATAGAACCGGACAGCTTCAGACTAAGCCATTTAACAAATAATTTAGCGATTGTTGTATTTTGCCTGAGAGTTCATTTTATTTCAAATGCCGAAGTTGCAGAGGCAAAAGTGTTTAATAATTTCGTGGATTCAATTACATGTTACATATTTTTTAATGGGGCTAGAATGTGAAGGTGCTGAAGTCACGGCTTGCTGTGTAATATTCTAGATATTTGTTGATGTAGTTCTATACTTAAGTATGGACCTAACTGGTGTGTTATGAAATGAGAGAAAAACAGATGTAATAGGTTTTGCTCAGTTTATAATCTGGTCAGGGATACAGGAAGACATAACAAGTGTATCAAACATGAATCTTAGTCTGAAAACTCAGATAGAAAGAAGGTACCACATTTGCTTTCTTTAAATTAACTTGATTTGAATTCTACTTCTTTGGCAGGAAATTCAACCTCAGTCATCCTTGCGGCCCCCTCTCCTCATGTTATTGGAAGGCCTGGTGTCATATGGTTGAGATTTTGCCTGCATTGGTTATGGTATTGTCTTCCATTGCCCTCCACAAGGTTCCATCAGGTTCTGTGGCTCTGCCACCAACTGTGGGCCGTAGTGCCTGTGGCTTGACACCTAGTTTATATCTAGCAGACACTTTTTACTGAGGTCTTGCTGCCTGTTCAGTTGCTGCCATGGAGTTGATTCCATCCTCTCTAGAATTTCTTCTGAGATTGCTCACAACGTCTACTCCTTTCTTTCCTCAAGTCATTCGACATGGCCTCTTCTTGGGTTTTACTAAACACAAGGTGCTGGTCTACCTTCCATGCCACTGGAATCTCTGAACAAAGGTTTTTGAAAGCCTGGCTGTTTGACTGGAAATCAAAGGGAGGGATGGAAATAGAAGGGTGTGAGTGACATAGGAAAAACATATATGAATTAGTGTTCCAAAAACTAGCCCCAAGAGGAAATATAAAGTGCCAAATGTCAATAAAAGTATGGTTGCTTGGAGTGTGCTTGGAGTGATTTGAAAACTTTATGAAGATGAGACTTGAACTGAGCCTTAAAGGATGGATAGAATTCACTATAAATGAGGGTGTCTATTGTGCTTCTGTATCTAAGGCAGTACCTTCATGTGTATGTTGGGTGGTGGTGACACATGCATGAGTCAGGGGCGTGTGTGGCATGTTTGGGAGTGAGTGTGTGGTGTTTGTGACAGGAAGGAGTTGAGAGTTAATACTGTTGCAGAAGAGCCTCAGAAAGAATTGTGGAACAGTCAGCTGGATGGATTTAGAAAGGGAAGATGCTTAGAAGGCTTTTATGGTAGTTCTGACCTGAACTGGAAAAGGATTGATGGCAGTGGGAGACAGTAATTAGAAACCACTGGAAAGAATCTGTGGGGAGAGGCAGAATTTAAGGTGATTCTGAGTTCTCTGCTGGGTGCAGAGGTATTAATAGTGTCATTAATGGAAACTGGAGAAGTCAAGATAGGAGTTTGTTGTGAGAAGAAGATAAGGGGTTTAATGGAGAATTTAATAACCTGTTGGAGCCCTGAAATGAGGTTAGATTTGTAGATAAAGGGTTTACCATATCATCGATCTTCACCATCCTTCTCTAGACTGGTTGTTTTTCCTGTTGACTATTGCGAAGAAGACAGTGATGAAAGAATATACTGATGAGAAAAGAGATGAGTATGTGCGATATTTTGGCTTGAGTTAAGTAGTTTAAAGTTTTTTATTTACAGAAATTTTATAGTTCAAAATTGCTTTGTAATATTTTAAGAGCCTGAAAATTTAGCATGCCTGGAAAATCGTTTTTAGTTTTAGCTTTCGTCTTTATATCCCTAAGATGTTCTCTGAGCATTTGTAAATCTCCGCAGATTTATATTAATAAGCTAATAAATATTCATATTAAGTGTAAGTTTGTATTAATAAAGCTAATAAAAATCTTTAAGGCTCCTTTTTTTGTTGTTGTTGTTTGAGACAGAGTCTCGCTCGGCTGCCCGGGCTGGAGTGCAGTGGCGCAATCTCTGCTCACTACAACCTACACCTCCCAGGTTCAAGCAGTTGTCCTGCCTCAGCCTCCTGAGTAGCTGAGTAGTATAACTTCTCATCATTTGAAACTACTGGCAATTGAGCTTATCTCAGTTTGTTTCCTGAGTTTGCACTTGAAGAGAATTATTTGTGCGTTTTTGTTTTTTTTTTTTGAGATGGAGTTTCGCTCTTGTTGCCCAGACTGGAGTGCAGTGCTGCAGTTTCGGCTTGCTGCAACCTCCGCCTCCCGGGTTCAAGCGATTATCTTGCCTCAGCCTCCCGAGTAGCTGGGATTATAGGCACCAGCCACCACGCCCAGCAATTTTTGGGTTTTTGGTAGAGACGGGGTTTCGCCATGTTGGCCAGGCCGGTCTTGAACTCCTGACCTCAAGTGATCTACCTGCCTTGGCCTCCTAAAGTGCTGGGATTACAGGCGTCAGCCATTGCGCCCAGCTGAGAATTATTTCATTTCTTCAGTTCTCTATGATTGTTTAGTAGGTGGTTGGGGTAATTTGTAGTGTAGCTACAATTTTGAGGAATTGACTTCAGTATAAATGTAATTCTTATACAGTGTTTAGTAATGCTTCACAAATATTAAACATGACAGTATAAAAAATGTTCAATTATGTAAGTCCCTTTCCCCTGCCTGCTATTAGTACATATACCATAATATTTGTGCACTTTTATTATCTGAATTGGGAAGTATGTAATTAAAAACAGTTACGAATTTAGTACTTGTAAATTTAGTAGTAGTAAATGGTTGATATATTTAGAGACATTATTCATTCTATAGGCAGAGCTTGATGCACAAATGGATTCCTGGTCTCCTTGGTCCACAGGATGGGAACTGTTGGTATTGCATTTGAACCAAGGAATATTTGTCTTAAGAGTAGCAGTTTTGTCCAGTTCTCCTTAAAGAAGGCCCAGATTATGTCGATTTTATTGTGGTTTTATTTTACCAGTTAATTGAAGTTTGAGTCCTTGGATAGAATTTGCAAATCTGCTTTGCATGCAAAATTAAACTTGTAAAGTAAATTTACTTGGGTGTATGAATATATTTAATACTTAAAGTGATATTTAGTAAGTTTTATTTCAAGGTAGAGTATTAATTTTTAGAGCTGGCTACTTTGGAAATAATTTTATGTACTTTTTGGAATGTTTTGACATCTGGAAAAAGTGTATTCTGTTAATTTCTTCGTAATACTGCAAAAAAACACATAGTTCAGTTGATGTTATCCTTACTGTTCAGTTCTGTTTACTAATTACCACAGGTAGAAATGGCTGTCTCAGATAATCTTCAATGAATTTTTTCTTTTCTTTTCTTTTCTTTTTTTTTTTTTTGAGACAAGGTCTCACTCTGAGTGCAGTGGTGTGATCATGGCTCACTGCAGCCTCAAGTCCACTGGGCTGAAGCGATCCTCCTGCCTCAGCCTCCTGAGTAGCTGGACTACAGGCATGTGCCACCACCCTGGGCTAATTTTGTATTTTTTGAAGAGATGGGGTTTTGCCATGTTGCCCAGGCTGGTCTCAAACTCTTGGATTCAAGCAATCCACCTACGTAGGCCTCCTGTGCTGGGATTATAGGCGTGAGCCCCCAGCCACTCTTCAATGAATTTTACCTTGCAGTTACTAAACAACATTCCCGCAATGTTTCAAGTTCCCTCAGAGTGAACACTATACATCATTACGTCTTTTTTTTTCTTTTCCTTGAGACAGCCTTGCTCTGTCATCCCAGGCTGAAGCACAGTAGCACAATCATAACTCACTGTAGTCTTGAACTCCTATACTCAAATGATACTCCTTCCTTGGCCTCCTGAGTAGCTGGGACTATAGGCACAGGCGACTGCACCTGGCTAATTAAAAAAAAAATTTTTTTTTTGGTCGGGCGTAGTGGCTCACGCCTGTAATCTCAGCTCTTTGGGATGCTGAGGCAGGTGGATCACTTGAGGCCAGGAGTTTGAGACCAGCCTGGCCAACATGGTGAAACTCTGTTTCTACTAAAAATAAAAAAATTGGCTGGGTATGGTGAGATGCGCCTGTAGTCCCAACTACTCAGGAGGCTGAGGCAGGAGATTCACTTGAACCTGGGAGGTGGAGGCTGCAGTGAGCCAAGATTGTGCCACTGCACTCCAGCTTGGATGACAGAGTGAGACTGTCTCAACAACAACAAAAATTGTGCTTTTTTTTTCCTTTTTTTGTAGTGATGGAGTCTTGCTATGTTGCCCAGGTTGGTCTTGAATCCTGGGCTCAAGTGATCCTCCCACCTCATTCTCCCAAAGTGCTGGGATTAAAGACTTGAGCCACCGTGCTTATTATCTAATAGGAGGCACATCTCTTAAAACTTTTGAGCTTGGTTTTGGTATTGCTTAGTTACCTGGATTTTCAGAGGTTGGTGGGCTAATTAGGCAGTTATCTGTCCATTATTTTACCAGGCATTTGTGACAGTGATTATTTTTTATGGCAATTTTTTGTTTGTTTTTTAAATCAGCCTGGACATTTAAATATATTATGCCAGTATATTAGTTACATGAAGATTAGCTAAGATAATGTAAGGTTACGGGCTGTTTAGTTACACTTACAAACATAGTAAGACTTATCAAAACAAGTATGGATTTTGAATGTGAATTTTTTAAAAGATATATTGAAATTACTTAGAGTAGCCCTGGATATATGTTCATTATGGCATTTATCTTGTTAATAAGTTTTTACATGCTCATTTTAATTTCCAGTAGCATGAGCAAGTAACTTACATTTCATTCCTGAGAAACTGAAAGAATCTGCCTAAAGAGCATGAAAATTACCATTAAATCTGTATTGTCTACTTTCTGGATGCTTATATCATTATAGTTCTCTGCTCTTCCACACATTTTTGGCTGCTATCAGTTTGTAAGTAATCATTATACAAACTAAATTTAAAAATTTAAGCAAGATAATTTTATATTACTTGGATCAGGGAAAAAAATTGCAGTTGCTGAAGATGGTTTCATAGCTAAATATAAGCAATTATTTTGCTTTTTCTACTTTTTTGGATTTATCATCTTTTCCCTTTTAGTAATAGAGTAATACAGGTAGGAATTAACTTAGCACTGCCAAATTAATAGTAATATTAGCCCTGCGTACACAGCGCAGGATTAAGGTTATATAGAAAAATGTCTCATCCATGTTTAATTTGGCTGACCAGCCCAATTGATTAGCCAATTTTATTGTTTTGTTAAGTTAAAATTCTGAATATAGTTGTCCATTGTTAAAATAAGTAAGTAGGGTTAAAATAGAGAATCGATAAAAATAAAGCCTTAAAAATCTTTTAGCTAAAGTAGCAGGCTTCAAGTGAAATTCAGTTTTGGTCTCCTTTACAGGAATAGCTATTCACAGTCAGACAGAACCACTTATCACGTTTTGCAGTATCTCCTGAGGAAGTCAGAATCTGAGCCAGCATGAAGACGGAATCTTGTCTTTGATCTGATTTGCAAACCGTACTTTTATTCTAATCATGTGCAAGGTGGAGGTTATAGCGTGGGAACTAAAATCTTAGTAAGTGTGGTTTTTATTTTAGCTATTAAATAGTATACTTTCTTAGAGTGATTTTTTTTCTTCTTAGCAGAGTTCACACTATAAATGGTGTATGGACTTGGCAGGCAGGAACATAATACAGTATACTTCAAAAGTGAAAGATTTAGGCTGGGTGCGGTGGTTCATGCTTGTAATCCTAGCACTTTGGGAGGTCGAGGTGGGTGGATCACGAGGTCAGGAGTTCAAGAGAAGCCTGGCCAAGATGCTGAAACCGTGTCTCTACTAAAAATACAAAAATTAGCCGGGCATGGTGGCATGCACCTCTAATCCCAGCTACTTGGGAGGTTGAGGCAGGAGAACCGCTTGAACCTGGGAGTTGAGGGTTGCAGTGAGCTTAGATTGCACCACTCCACTGCATTCCAGCCTGGGCAAAACATAGCAAGACTCCATCTCAAAAAAACAAAAAACAAAAACAAAAAACAAAAAAAAAAAGGAAAGATTTAACCCTCTAAGTTCAGGAAAAATCCCTGAGAAAGAGAGAGCAAAGGTTCTATACTCTGCCTAGGATTTCTTTCTCTTTCCTGGTGAAAAATAGGTGTTGGGATGATACTGAGTTGATAAAAGTATTTAAGAAAAGTGGCCAATGTCTAAATTCAAGCCATTAAAAAAATCATTAAATTTGTTATGTAAGTTGCTTCATTTATGAATTAGTTGCCATTAAATTATGAAGTCTTTCTTCATTATAGTGTAGTGTTAGCCCATTGTTGAATCCTAGAAATCTTTAAATAGTGTAAATATATTTTAAATATGAATTGGATTTTTTTGGGGGCAGGGGATGGAGTCTTGCTCTGTCGCCCAGGCTAGAGTGCAGTGGTGCGATCTTGGCTCACTGCAACCTCTGCCTGCCGGGTTCAAGCAGTTCTCTGCCTCAGCCTCCCAAGTAGCTGGGATTACAGGCACCTACCACCATGCACGGCCAATTTTTGTATTTTTATAGAGATGGGATTTCACCATCTTGGCCAGGCTGGTCTTGAACTCCTGACCTTGTGATCTACCCGCCTCAGCCTCCCAAAATGTTGGGATTATAGGCGTGAGCTACCGCCCTCGGCCATGGATTGGATTTTGAGTATATTTTAAATATTCAGAATTTAAAATATTTTAATTATGAACATTCACAATGGAATGATTATGCTACTAGTTATTTCAGTGACCTTCCACAGATTTAATTTTCCCCAGTACAGTCTTCTTTTTTTTTGCTCCAGATAGAACTAGATTTTGAGGCTACAGAATATCAAGGAACTACCTATTTCATAATGTTACTTTGTTAATTGTAGCCATTACTTCTCAACATGTTTCTTTACTACCTGTGCTAATTAAGAACAGTGGATAATTAGCATTTTAAGTTGCTTTTCTCCCTTAGCGAGAATGATAAAATAGATGTTGTTTGATCTTCTGAATTCATGAATCATCATCTGTGTTCATAATTTGAGAATGGTTTTGTGTTTTAAGCTATTATTTAGTTTGTGTTGTTTCCTCTACCTTTGTTTCTTTAAACTATTGGTTAGTTTTCTAAATTGATGTGATGGCCTCCCTGAAATTAAACATTTCTATTAGTAGCTTCCCTTTAATCTCATCCTTCTTAGATCAGACCTCCTTATATCTCCTGCCTATCTCTTTTGCATTCCAAAGTTCAGTTTTATTAAATCCCAAGGTCTAAGATTTTTTCTTTGAGAATTTATCTCCAGTGTTTCTATGGAAATCAAAAAAGAAAATTAAGATAATTCATTGTCGAAATGTTACATGCATCTTTTGAGAAATTCATATTTTGTAGGTTGAAGGACATGCTTTTTGGGCAGCGTATTTTTGGAGGTGGAATGTAGTTATTTTAATAACCATGTCCTAATTATTTATAGCTTCCTGCCTGACACAGCTCACTTCAAGAAGTGCACAATGTCAGAACGTGGAATTAAGTGGGCTTGTGAATATTGTACGTATGAAAACTGGCCATCTGCAATCAAGTGTACTATGTGTCGTGCCCAAAGACCTAGTGGAACAATTATTACAGAAGATCCATTTAAAAGTGGTTCAAGTGATGTTGGTAGAGATTGGGATCCTTCCAGCACCGAAGGAGGAAGTAGTCCTTTGATATGTCCAGACTCTAGTGCAAGACCAAGGGTGAAATCTTCATATAGCATGGAAAATGCAAATAAGTGGTCATGCCACATGTGTACATATTTGAACTGGCCAAGAGCAATCAGATGTACCCAGTGCTTATCCCAGCGTAGGACCAGGAGTCCTACAGAATCTCCTCAGTCCTCAGGATGTGGCTCAAGACCAGTTGCTTTTTCTGTTGATCCTTGTGAGGAATACAATGATAGAAATAAACTGAACACTAGGACACAGCACTGGATTTGCTCTGTTTGCACATATGAAAACTGGGCCAAGGCTAAAAGATGTGTTGTTTGTGATCATCCCAGACCTAATAACATTGAAGCAATAGAATTGGCAGAGACTGAAGAGGCTTCTTCAATAATAAACGAGCAAGACAGAGCTCGATGGAGGGGAAGTTGCAGTAGTGGTAATAGCCAAAGGAGATCACCTCCTGCTACGAAGCGGGACTCTGAAGTGAAAATGGATTTTCAGAGGATTGAATTGGCTGGTGCTGTGGGCAGCAAGGAGGAACTTGAAGTAGACTTTAAAAAACTAAAGCAAATTAAAAACAGGATGAAAAAGACTGATTGGCTCTTCCTCAATGCTTGTGTGGGTAAGTTTCTGTATTCTGCATTTTTTGCATGGGGTGGGAAAAGGTAGTAAAAATGATATGAAAAGAGCTGGGTGTGCTGACACACGCTTGTAGTCTTAGCCCCTTGCTTGAGACCAGGAGTATGAGGCTGTAGTATGCCATGATTGGTCTGTGAATAGCACCTGCACTCCAGCTTGGGTAACATAGTGAGACTGTGTCTCCACGCACACACAAAAATGTGTGTGTGTGTGTATATATATATATATATGCTCAAAGTCACTAGCATTTAATTCATTCAGCATGATAGCTGTACTTTCAAGTATGCATACATAAAAATTTGTGTATTTGTGATCTTGTCATAACTTTGTACTAAATTGCCCACAATTAATTGTGTTCATGTCTCTCCATTACTGGGGGCAGTGGAAACATTTAAGTTAAAGGAAAGTTTTTACACATTGGTAGTAAAATGTATACCTGGACTTTAAAACTGCTAGTCTGTTTATTGTCACAAGATGTAACTGAGGAACACCAGCTGCTGTTTCCAAGTATTTGTAAACAGTGTGAGCATCTTGTGATGATAGAAGCTTTAGTCAGATGTTAAAAATACCACAAAAATGTGCGACTCCAAGAAGTTGCACAAACATATTGACCTTGAAAATACTGGTGTTAATTTAACATGAATGTCATGTAGTAAATGTTTGCAAACTTTATGGAACTGATTACATGTAGCCAGCGGATTCCATACTTCAAGTTGTCGTTCGTATCTATTGTGACATTTTCCTCAGGAAATGCTGTTAAAGGACAGAGACGCAGGAGAACAGAGTTTTTCTTCGGTTCTTGACCTTGTGAGTTAATTGTGATGTAATTCACAAAAGCAGTGACTTGAGTCTTCAGTATTTTTTTTTTGAGTAGATTAGATGTTTGATTTTTATTAAATTATTTGGATGGGCTGCTTACTTTGACATTTGGTCTTAATAAGGGAAATTTTGAATGATTACTAAGTTTAAACTTTGTGTGGAACAATAGCTAAGCCTTAACTATACCTTAGCTGTATGTTTTCCCTCAGTCCCAATTTCTTTTATTTATCCCTCTGGGTACAGCCCAAGAATATGGAAGGTTTAGGTGTATGAACCTGTGAGTCCTAAGAATTGATTTCCAAGAAATCGTGAGTTTTAAAATTAAATTTTGTATATATTAAATTATATATATCATTTCCCCCCCGCCCGCCCCAAGATGGGCTCTCACTCCGTCATCCAGGCTAGAAGGCAGTGATGCAATCATGGCTCACTGCAGCCTCACCGTCCTGGGTTCAAGTGACCTGCCACCTCAGCCTCCCTAGTAGCTGGGACTCCCCATTAGCATGTACCACTATGCCCTGCTATTGTTTTTAATTATTATTTGTAAAGATGGGGGTCTCCCTATGTTGCCCAGGATGGTCTTGAACTCCTGGGCTCAAGCAATCCTCCCACCTCAGTCTCCTAAAGTGTTGGGATTATAGGCGTAATTTGCTGTGCCCAGCTGAAATCCTGAGTTTTCAATTTTAGCTTTGTTCTGGCAAAAAAGAATATCCCAGCAGATGAATCCTTCTGACCTCCAGACGTAGTAGGCACTTAGCAACTCTTAGTTCTAGTTTCCTCCCATCCTGAGGATGAGGGGTTGAAAACACACCGAGCCATCTTCTGTCTGTGTTGTCCCATTTTATTCCACTGATTTTTCTGCTCCAAATTGAGGGGCAACATATAGTATGATTGTCAGTTAAAAAAATTTAAACAGGAGATACAAAAGAGTTTTGTTATTAGTTTCCTTATTGAGATCAAATTGATTTAACATAAAAATTTACCGTTTTGCAAGTGAACAACTCATTTGGCATTTAGTGCATTCACATTGTGTAAGCACTACCTCTGTGTTGTTCCAAAACATTTTCATCATCCCAAAAGGAAACTATGTACCCATTAAGCAGTTACTGCCCACTACCCCTACCCGCTAACCCTTGATAACTACGAGTCTGCTTTTGGTGTCTATGGATTTACCTATTCTGGATATTCATATAAATGGAATCTTTACATATCTGTGAGCTTTTATGTTGGGTGTGATTGTCTTTTAATTGCTTGTATGCCTTTGGAACACTCTTAAAACCTTTTTTTTTTTTTTTTTTTGTTTTTTGCAGGGAGTAGTGTACTATGAATACTTGGACTACAAGATGGTGTTATAGTACATGTAGGTTTATAGATGAAAATGAACTAGACTTCATTGTGACGGTTCTTAACCTCACAGTGAAGGTCACTAAACCTCACTAAAGTCATAGAATCCTTTAGGAATCAGGGCTTCATTTCAACCCCACGTTGCTTCAAGTCAGTGGATCTCAGGATGAGAACACCTGATTTGAAATATTTTCTTTCCTTGAAACACACAAGTTAGATGAATCAACATGTTTGTCTTTATGACATTATTTCTTCTTGGTCCTGCCTTTTTCTACATATCCTTACTTCTTTTGACTAGACAACTAGCCATCCTTGTACCTCTTTGCATTTTATTTATTTTTTTTGAGACAGGGTCGCGAGGCTGGAGTGCAGTGGCGCAATCATGGCTCACTGCAGCCTTGACTTCCTAAGCTCAAGCCATCCTCCCACCTCAGCCTCCTGGGTAGCTGGGACTACAGGTGTATACCACCACGCCCGGCGAATTTTTGTATTTTTTTTTGGAGAGACAGGGTTTTACCTTGTTAACCAGGCTGGCATCTTACTCCTGGGCTCAAGCGATCCACCCACCTCAGCCTCCCAGAGTGCTGGGATTACAGGGGTGAGCCACTGGGTCCGGCCCATCTCTTTGCATTTTAATCACTGAGTTCAATTTAAAAGTGGAACAAGGCCAGGCACAGTGGCTCAGGTCTGTTAATCCCAGCACTTTGGGAGATTGAGGTGGGCGGGTCACTTGAGGTCAGGAGTTCGAGACCAGCCTGACCAACATGGAGAAACCCCGTCTCTACTAAAAATACAAAATTAGCTGGGCATGGTGGCACATGCCTGTAGTCCCAGCTACCTGGGAGGCTGAGACAGGAGAATCTCTTGAACCTGGGAGGTGGAGGTTGCAGTGAGCCAAGACCGCACCATTGCACTCCAGCCTGGGCAACGAGAACGAAACTCCGTCTCAAAAAAAAAAAAAGAAAAAAAAAGTGGAACAAAAACTTCTACCAATAGGACCAGTATTGGATTTGACCTTGTTTTATTTATAAAACGATTTGTCATTAAGTTGCTGTTTCTCCCTGCAAAGTTTCTAGATTCTTAGGGCCAAGGGTTGATTGTATTTGGTTCTTGGTATGTGGACTACGTCTTTCCTGTCAGCAAGTATTTTTTACTATTAACTGTACCATGTCATTCTGAACTGTTATACATAAGGTTATAATTATAGGCCTGTTTCTGTGAGATAGCCATATTCCGATGTGTAAACATAACTGAAATATGTTAAATACTTTTTTAAAACTTGTTTACATTGTGTTGGGTTAATTTAAAAAAAGGCTTGAGCAGTAAGACTAACAGAAGTTCACATGTACTCAAAATTAATCTTTACTTCCCTTTTCTGTCTGCCTTATGTTCCCCAGATTTCGTTAGATACAGTGTATTTTGGGTTATTGATGTTAAGTGTTTTTTAAAAAATCCATCTCTAAAGTATATACACTGAGTATAAAATGTGAGACTTTTCCATTTAAAGTTGGAAAAAATTTCAACCTCAGGTCAGCTTTGTAGCTGATAAACTAGGAATGAGGAAGATTCAGTTGTTGAGAGGGCAGATGTCAACTAAGGCATCAACAGTATCAAGCAAACATATTGACATAGCTGTTGGGTGTAAGTTTCACAGAAGTCATATTATCTTATGTGGTGAGAGGATGTTGGGGACAGCTGTGCCAAAACCTGACATCAGTAGTGGAACCTGAGGTTGAGAATCAGGGTGGTAAAGGTAGAGGTGTGAATGTAAATGTACAGTTGGCTCTGGAATGTCTGCAGTTAGTACTAGATGTTTTTAGGGACATCAGGTTTTTAGGGCGGTCATGTCAGCACTCACCATAGACTGCTTTTCTCACTGGGTAGACAACAATGTATCTAGAGAATAGAGCAGCACTACCTAATGCCCTGCTTTTGTTCTGCTATTGTATTGAATCAGTTGCCTTATGAAACTGCACTTCAATTTGTGTACATAGATATGTCCTTAAAAAGACACAGGGTTAGATAACACCATATTAAATCTGTGCTATAATGTGTATTTCTGAATCCTAGACTCAGATATCCAGCTGCCTATTCAGCATCTTTCCTGGAGTGTTTAATAACTCAAGCTCATTTCAAGCGCAGTGATGCTAAAACAGAACTGGTCTCTCCTTCAAATCTATTTTTTCCCAGGCTCTCATCTTGGTTGATGGCAAATTTCTCATTCCATTGCTTGTGCCAAAAGCCTTGGCCCTCTTTGATTCTTCTTTCTCTTATGCCCCACTCCTACTTCTCAGAAGATTCTTTGGCTGTACCTTCAAAATATATCTGTACTCTGGCCACTTCTCACTATTCTTGTCCAAACCATGATCCACCCTTGCCTTTGCCCTCCTTACAATCTGCTGTCATCAGAGGAGCTAATTCTGCTCAGAACCCTCTAGTGATCACCTGTTTTACTTGGATTAAAAGCCAGCATCCCTCAAAAACTCTACAAGGCCATCTACATGCTCTGTATTGCGCACTTGAGCTTCCCTCCATATACTTTTGACCCTTGAACAACACAGGTCTGAACTGTGCGCGTCCACTTATACGTGAGTTTTCTACCAGCTCTGCCACCCCTGAGACAGCAAGAACAACCCCTCTTCTTCCTCCTCCTCCTCAGCCTACTCAAGGTAAAGATGATGATGATGAAGACCTTATGATGAACCACTTTGACTTAATGAGTTAGAAAATGTATTTTCTCTTCCTTATGATTTTCTTAATAACATTTTCTTTTCTCTAATGTATTACAAGAATACAGTGTATAATACATATACAAATATGTGTTATTCAACTGTTTATGTTATTAGTAAGGCTTCCGGTCAACAGTAGGCTATCAGTAGTTTTGGGGGAGTTAAAAGCTATACATGGATTTTCTACTGTGTGGGAGGTTGGTCCCCCTAATCTCCATGTTGTTCAAGGGCCAAATATAGTTTATCTCTGAACTAATCTGTTTTCCACCTTTCCCATTTCATTCCAGCCACTCTTGCCACCTTTTTTTTTTTCCTATAAACAAGCCGCAAGCCTTTTACTTGCTTGTTTGCTCTGCCTGGATTGCTCTCCACCTTCGCTTCTTTTCTCAGATATTGCCTTCTCAGTGAGGTCCTCCATGACTGCCATATCTAAAATTTCATCCCTGTCCATTATCCCTCCCCACAGCATTAATTTTCTTCATAACACTTCTAATATGCTTAGTCATCTTGTTTATTGTCTCTCTCTAGAATTTAAGCTTCCTGAGGGCCAGTAATTTTATCTGTTTTGTTCAAAGCTGTATCTTAGTATGTACAACAGTGCCTGCTACATACATACTAGGCACTCAGGTATTTTTATATCAATGAACGAATGAATATTTTTGTGAACTAGGGTCTGGGCAAACCTTTATCCTTCTCCTCCTATGACTTTCTAGATTCTTTGCCTGCTTCCTCGCTCTCTTATGTTTTTCAGTATTTGGGGCTCAACCCAGGAGAGCCAGTTTTACTTCTCGCTGGTTGTCAGTAAGACTGAGGTAGGTAGTGGGTATGAAAGGGTCTTACAGGAAAGGGTATAGAGGCTTCAGTTTATCACCAGGCAGTCTATGGATATGAAAAGTCTAAAGTCAGGTTTATGTTTAATTTCTCTACCTTCCTACTTTCACTCATGGCAATATTTGTTTTTTTAAAAAAATCATTCTATGTGTTTGCTATAACTATCAAATGAGATTTTTACTTGAAATGTTTTATTCAGTTGTCACTGGACCTACAGCTTCCTAGTTGGCATTTTATCTCACTTCCTAAACAATAGCTGCATCTTTCTTAAGTTTAGGAGCTGAGATTTGGTTGGGGCTGTTGAGGGTATAGGGGGGAAAAAATCAAACTTAAGTAACAAGTTCACATTGAAACTATGTATATACATATATATGTATACACACATATATACATATATGTATACACACGTATATACACACGTGTATACACACGTATGTATACACATATGTGTATATATACACGTATATATACACATATGTGTGTATATACACACACATATGTATATATACACACACACTTTTTTTTTTTTTTTTGAGACAAGATCTTGCTCTTGCCCACTCTGGAGTGCAGTGGTGCGATCACAGCTCACTGCAGCCTTGACCTCCTGGGCTCAAGCAGTCCTCCCACCTCAGCTTCCCTGGGAGCTGGGAGTACAGGTGTATACCACCATGCCCCTAATTTTAAAAATGATTTGTAGAGATGGGGTCTCTCTGTGTTGCCCAGGCTGGTTTCAGACTCCTGGACTCAAGTACTAGGACTACAGTTGTGAGCCACCACCTGGCCTGAAACTGGAATTTTTATGCTGAAATACTCAGTTGCCCGATAGCAGTGGTATGAACAGCTTTCACTATGGGGAATATGTGAATCAGTAATGCCTCCTGGTGCTCTGAAGTTTTGGGGTGACCTGAAGTGCACGTGCAGTGGTGTTCCCTGTTGAAAATCACTGACTTATGGACTGAACCAGAACCTCTTCTTTATCAAGTAGCAGGCTGAAGTGGCATATGAGGATTATAATTCTGATGGTTTCTGAGCAAAATTTGTCCCACTTTCAGAATTTTGGCATGTCTGTAAAGACTTAGATGATTTTTATTGTTTTATTTTTTAATTAATTAACTAATTAACTTTTTTGAGGCAAGGTGGTCTCACTGTGTCTCCTAGGCTGGAGTGCAGTGGTGTGTGATCTTGGCTCACTTCAATCTCTGCCTCCTGGGCTGAAGCAATTCTCCTACCTCAGCCACCCAGGTAGCTGGGACTATAGACGTGCACCACCACGCCTGGCTAATTTTGCATTTTTTGTAGAGATGAGGTTTCCCCTTGTTGCCCAGGCTGGTCTCAAACTCCTGGGTTCAAGCAGCCCGCCCACCTCGGCCTCCCAAAGTGCTGGGATTACGGGTGTGAGCCACTGTGCCTAGTCTTAGATGATTTTTAAAACCTAGAACATGTATTGGTAACGTTTTCTTATATTAGTTGTCTGCAAAAATAGTTATATTTAATCTATTATTTTCCCTTTTCCCATAACTTGTGCTGAAAATCAATGTTTGAGGCAAATCCATTTGGATTCTAATTGTATTTGGGCCTCTTGCCAGAAATCTGTATAACGTGTCATATGGTATCTGTCCACTCTAGAGTGCCAAGTGTAACTCTAGAAATATCTAAATATTTCCACAGTTTCTGGATGGGTCTGGATATGGTGGCTCAGTCCTGTAATCCCAGCACTGGGAGGTTGAGAGAGGGGAGGATCATTTCAGCCTAGGACTCTAAAACCAACCTGGGCAACTTGGCGAGACCTCGTCTCTATAAAAAATAAAAAAAATTAGCAGGGCATAGTGGTGTTCCCATGTGGTCCTCACCTATGCAGGAGGCTGGGATGGGAGGAACACTTGAGCCCAGGCTGCAGTGGGCCATGATTGTGTCACTGCACTACAGCCTGGGTGACAGAGCAAGACTATGTCTTAACACTTACATGGTATTAAATATGTCAGAAGGTATTTGTCCATTTGGTTTTACTTACACACATTGTTTAAAAAAAAAATAGCAAAGTGTAGGCGTATTACATTTTAAAATATTATTTTCAATTTGTTTTGGTGTTGATATTAAGAATTACGTATATGGATGGACATTTACAATTTGTCAGAGGTTTTTCTCAAGTAAATTATTAAATTAGTATTACTTTTTTCTCTGGAGAAACAAAACTGTTGCAAAATGTAATCTATAATGATTTTTTTTTAAAAAGTTTCTACTGTTGAAATATGTGCCTGGTGTAATGAAAGGGAGGTTGTACAGTAATCCAAACAAAATTAAATTAACTTCTGTGAAGGAAAAGTCATTTAGTTTTTGAGAGATTATATTCCTTTGAACTGGAATGATTTTAAGGTGATTTATATTACCAAGAAAATTACCATGTCAAAACAGAAAAGGAAATCCTTGCATTGGACACTGGTGATTTTGCCCATTTAAGACATCTTTGGGGTGACTTTTTAACTTGAGAGAAAACTCAGGGCATACAAACGATTGTGAAGAAAAAAATAGAAGAAGCTTCTATTCTCTAGTTCATTACTCCTTAGCTTTAAAAATTATTTCTTTCACAAGGATATTTTATTGATGACTTAACCTGAAGGCACAAAACATTCAGTGTTTTTAAAAACACACTATCTGCTGGGTGCGGTGGCTCATGCCTGTAATCCCAGCACTTTGGGAGGCCGGGGCGTGTGGATCACTTGAGGTCAGGAGTTCAAGACTAGCCTGGCCAACATGGTGAAACCCCGTCTCTACTAAAAATACAAAAATTAGCTGGGTGTGATGGCGGGCGCCTGTAATCCCACCTACTTGGGAGGCAGAGGCAGAAGAATCTCTTGGACCTGGGAGGCGGAGGTTGCAGTGAGCCGAGATCATGCTACTGCACTCCAGCCTGGGCAACAAAGCGAAACTCCGTCTCAAAGTAAATAAATAAATAAAAACAAAAAAATAAACACACACTGTTGATGAGATAAGTTATAGTGTCCAAATTTACATTTTTAACTTGCCCGTTGGCTTCCTTATAGGTTCATCTCCTTCCACCCCCTCTTTGGGCTTTTTGGGTGATTTACATGACCAATACAAATAGAGTAGCAGGCAAGATAATGTCCATACCCCACCTCCCCATGCCTGCATCCCAGTCCCCAGGATTTGTGAGTATGCCACCTTACGTGGCAAAATAGATTTTACAGAAGTGATTAAAGATTTCTTAAATGGCAGGGTTATCTAGGTGGGTGGTGTAATCACAAGCGTCCTTGTAAATCACAGCGGGAGACAGGAGAGAGAAGATTACAGATGGGACCATGAGAAGAGAAGCGGAGGCTTGAGAGAGTTGCAGGGCCATGAGGCAAGGAATGCCAGCAGCCTCTAGGAGAAAAGGCAAGGCTTTTCTAGAGCCTCATGAAGGAGCGCAGTCCTGCCAACACCTTGATTTTAGCTCAGTGAGAGCCTTGCTGAACTTCTGACCTCCTGAATTGTAAGAGAAAGTTTGTGTTGTTTTAAGTCACTAAGGTTGTAATCATTGTTTGAGCAGCAATAAGAAATTAATGCAAATAACTTTTTTAAAAACAAATAATATCTTTTTTTTTGAGATGGAGTTTTCGCTCTTGTTGCCTAGGCTGGAGTGTAATGGTGTGGTCTTGGCTCACTGCATCCTCCGCCTCCTGAGTTCAAGTGATTCTCCTGCCTCAACCTCCCAAGTAGCTGGAATTATAGGCGCCCGCCAACATTCCCAGCTAATTTTTGTATTTTTAGTAGAGACAGGTTTCACCATGTTGGCCAGGCTAGTCTCGAACTCCTGACCTCAGGTGATCTGTCCACCTTGGCTTCCCAAAGTGCTGGGATTACAGGCGTGAGCCACCGCGCCCAGCCCTAAACAAATAGTATTTTTTAAAATTTTATTTTGCGATGGAGTCTTGCTCTGTCACCCAGCCTGGAGTGCAGTGGCGTGATCTCGGCTCTCTGCAACCTCTGCCTCCTGGGTTCAAGTAATTCTCCTGCCTCAGCCTCCCAAGTAGCTGGGATTACAGGTGCACACCACTGTGCCCTGCTAACTTTTGTATTTGTTTGTTTTTTTTTGTAGAGACAGGGTTTCACCATGTTGGCCAGGCTGGTCTCAAATTCCTGACCTTGCCTCCTGCCTTGGCCTCCCAAAGTGCTGGGATTACAGGTGTGAGCCACTGTGCCCAGCCAACAAATAATACCTTAATTTGACAATTTCAGAAAAATTTTACTTAATTTTCACCAGTTGCTAGAGGAGGTCAGAGCCATTGTTAATAATGAAAGAAGTTGAGGTACAGAGGGGCTGACTAGTATGGGAAGTAGCTGTCCTTTCCAAGACACAAATGGTAACAGTGTTTCTTTCTGCTGGATATGGTTGGGGGTTATTACTGGAGCTTTTGAATTATGTTTGATGCCTGGGAATATTAATGTTTTCAGCCCTGCCTTTTTTCAGGTCAGCGAAATAAATATGCCTTTATGAAGCTGATTGCTGTGGCCCAGGGTAATCTGCTACTTGCTAATATTTTACAGCATTCCATGATTAGGTCACATTATTTGGACTTGACTTTTTATGTGCGGCGTTTCTGTAGTGTGTGTTCTGTTTGCTCTGCTCATGTTGGACTGTTTTTGGCTTGGTATACCAAAGCTGTTTGGACAGTCTTTCAGTGTTTAGAACTTTTCCTGTTCTATGGATTGCTTTGCAGTCATCATTACTTCTGTGTTGGTAGCTCAGTTGCAGATCTGTGTTCTAATATGTCATTTTTTGAGATCATCATCTGTGAGTTCAGAGAGGAAGCTCGTGAAGTTGTTCACAATTATGGCTACTTTCTAAGTGCTGGGTTATGAACTTTGATTGTATGCTGATGCCAAACTAGTGTTCTACTGAAAGATACTCTTCTGATTTAGTGTCCTTTTTTTTCTTTTCCCTTTCTTTTCTTTTTTTTCTGGAGACAGGATTTTGCTCTGTCGCCCAGGCTGGAGTGCAATGGCATTGATCACAGCTCCCTGCAGCCTCGAATGCCCAGGCTCAAGTGATTCTCCCATTTTCAGCCTCCTGAGTAGCTGGTACCAGAAGAGAGCACCACCATCCCCAGCTAATTCCTGTGTTTTTTTTTTTTTTTTTTTTGTAGAGGCGGGATTTCACCATGTTGCCCAAGGCTGGTCTCAAACTCATGGGGTCAAGTGATCGGCCTGATTCAGCCTCCCAAAGTGCTGGGATTACAGGTGTGAGCCATGGTGCTTGGCCCGTTTTTTCTTTTTCTTTTTTTTTTTTTTTTTTTTTTTGAGATGGAGTCTCGCTCTGTCGCCCAGGCTGGAGTGCAGTGGCGCGCTCTCGGCTCACTGCAAGCTCCGCCTCCCGGGTTCATGCCATTCTCCTGCCTCAGCCTCTCCAAGTAGCTGGGACTACAGGCGCCCGCCACTATGCCCGGCTAATTTTTTTTGTATTTTTAGTAGAGACGGGGTTTCACCATGGTCTCGGTCTTCTGACCTCGTGATCCGCCCGCCTCGGCCTCCCAAAGTGCTGGGATTACAAGCGTGAGCCACCGCGCCCGGCCCCCTTTTTTCTTAATACATTGTTTTACATATGAATGGAGGCAGAACCAGTAAACAGGTCTTGCATCTTATTAATAGTTTTGAACATTTAAAACCATCTAAGTGGCTGGGTACGGTGGCTCACGCCTGTAATCCCAGCACTTTGGGAGGCCGAGGTGGGCAGATCACGAGGTCAGGAGATTGAGACCATCCTGGCTAACACGGTGAAAACCCGTCTCTACTAAAAATACAAAAAATTAGCCGGGCATGGTGGCAGGCGCCTGTAGTCTCAGCTACTCTGGAGGCTGAGGCAGGAGAATGGCGTGAACCCGGGAGGCGGAGCTTGCAGTGAGCTGAGATCGCCCCACTGCACTCCAGCCTGGGCGACGGAGACTCTGTCTCAAAAAAAGCAAACAAACAAAAACAAAGAAAAAAACCCCATCTGATTGCCCTTTTATTAAAGACAAAACAAAAATGGTTCGAGTTAAAAATGTTACATTAAAAGGTTTTTTGTTGTTGTTGTTGTTGTTGTTTTGTTTGTTTGTGTTTGAAACAGGGTCTTACTGTGTTGCCCAGGCTGGAGTGCAGTGGTGTAATCTCGGCTCACTGCAATCTCCACCTCCTGGGTTCAAGTGATCCTCCTGCCTCAGCTTCCCTAGTAGCTGTGATTACAGGCATGAGCTACCATGCCTGGACACATTAAAAGCTTCTAATAGGATCCAAAACGTATACAGACTTCTGTAGCATTTTTTGGCCTGCATCCATAAAAGGAAAGTGAGTGCTAGAATACTGGCAATGCTTTGTATGTCCTTGGCTAACTTTGCGTGATACTCTTAAGTGTGATGTGTGTGTAGCTATGAAAACTGTGATCATTTCACTCCACAAACGTTCATGATTGTGGGTTTACTTCCTGTCCAAGGTAGTTCATATAGGTAATAGAGTTATTTTTAGCACCATGAAATAAATATTATCTTCAGGTAGTTTTTGTTTTTCAAGTTTTTAAGGATTTCCTGTTTTGATTTTGGAACACTGGATATAAAATAACATTTTATGTCATGATTTTTAAGTGAATTGTGAGAATTTCCAGCAACATAAAATATTCTAATCTGTAGGGAACACGCACGCCTGTGTGCACACACACTTTTCACCTCTTTCCTTTCTACTGTTAAATGATGCTGGCCAGTTTGGTCCGGGATTTGAAAGTACTTCCTGACACCTGTGATAAAAAGAAAGCTTCTAGGAATGAATGTTTCTATTAAGGCAAATGGGCGGTAATGGCAGAAATAAAGCCCTAGTATTCTCTTGGTTGCCTTTAGTATGTCTGAGACATAATTCTCGGCTTTCAGAAATGATTGATTACACAGGGTTGCCAACTAGTAATGTGCCTTTTTATGCTGAGAAAGGGACTGTGTCACGTGATTCTTGATTATGTGATAACTGACATTTGAATATGCAGCATTGATTTAGTAACGGCTTTCATTTAAAAAAGAAAGTACTATATTAAATGAACACATTGAATTATGAAATCCAGATGTATCCTTTAAATATCAAGTATAAAAGGATGTGTTTTGACTCTAGAGAATTGTTGGGATCTAAACTAACTTTAAAAAGTTGCATTAAACTAGGCACATGGTTAAAAAAAACCCAGGCAGCACAGAAATGCAAATATAAAGAAATGCAATAGTTTCTTCTTCTCTCTACCTCCAGTCCTGCTGTGCATAGACAACCACTATTTTCCCTGCCATTCTTTTATTTTACTTTTATTTATTTTTATTTTTTTGAGACAGAGTCTTGCTCTGTCGCCCAGGCTGGAGTGCAGTGGTGCCATCTTGGCTCACTGCAACCTCTGCCTCCCAGGCTCCAGCGATTCTTGTGCCTCAGCCTCCCAAGTAGCTGGGACTATAGGCAAGCTTGCCACCATGACCAGATGATATTTGTGTTTTTTAGTAGAGGCAGGGTTTCACCATGTTGGCCAGGCTGGTCTTGACCTCAAGTGATCCACCTGCCTTGGCATCCCAAAGTGCTTGGATTACAGGCATGAATCACCGTGCCTGGCTCCTGTCATTATTTTATAATGAGAAATTTCAAAACCTGTATAAAGGTTACAAGTGTAATATATTGAACACCACATGCCTTTGACCTAGATTTTCCAGTTCTTTGCTACATTTGGTGTCTCTGTATGTCTTTCTTATGTGTATTCTCTGAACTGTTTGAGAGTTAGCTGAAGACATCATGACACTTTTCCCCTAAATATTTCAGCATGTGTTTCCTAAGAACAAGGACATTTTTTCCTACACAACTACACAGTATAATTATCCAAGAAATTTAAAACTGAAAGTCTATACTTAGTTTCACCAATAGTTTCAGTAATTGCTGTTGCCCCACCTTGTTCAGTTAAGGATTATACATTGTGTATAGTTTTGTCTCTTCAGTCTTCTCTAATCTAGAAGAGCGCCTGTTTTTTTTTTTTTTTTAATTTCATGATTGACATTTTTGAAGATTCCACTTTTGCAGAATGATCTTCAATTTAGATTTGTGGATTTCCTTCTGATTAGATTCAGTTTAAACATTTATCTTTTTTAGAGGAGGGAGGAATACTATAGAGGTGATATTATTTGAGGCAGCACCTCCGATATCTCTGAATAATGTCCTTGTATCATTGTTCCTTTTTTTTGCAATTTATTTTGAGGTAAAATATACATAAGATAAAATTTATACGATTTTACTCATTAAGTATATGCTAGTAGCATTAGGTACATTCTTAATTGTTGTGTAACCATTTCTACCATTCTCTCTAGAGCTTTTTTACATCTTGGAAAACTGAAACTCTGTATCCATTAAATAGCTCCATTCCCCCTTCCTCCAGCCCCTGACAACCATCACTTCCTGTCAATCAATTTGACTGTCCTAATAACCTCATGAATGGAATCATACAGTATCTGTCCTTTTGCTTATTTCACTTAGTATAATGTCTTTAAGGTGTATCCATGTTGTGATCTGTGTCAGAATTTCCTTCCCTTTTTTTTTTTTTTTTGAGAGGAAGTTTCGCTGTGTCGCCCAGGCTGGAGTGCTGTGGTGCAATCTGCGCTTGCTGCACCCTCTGCCTCCCAGGTTCAAGGGATTCTCCTGCGTCAGCCTCCCAAGTAGCTGGGACTATAGGCGTGTGTGCCACCATGCGTGTCTAATTTTTGTATTTTTACTAGAGTCGGGGGTTTCACCATGTTGGCCAGGCTGGTCTCGAACTCCTGGCCTCAAGTGATCTACCCACCTCGGCCTCCCAAAGTGTTGGGATTACAGGCGTGAGCCAGAATTTCCTTCCTTTTTGAGACTGAACAATATTTCATTGTATGTGTATACCACAGTTTATCTTTTCCTCAGTTAATGAAAATATATTATTTCTTTTTCACCAAATTTAGACATTTGTACTGACTTCTTGTAACGATCTTTGAGAGTTTAGCTCATTTTTGAATAATAAAGGCAGACTACTTAAGACTAGCATGTGCAACATAGCGGGACCTCTTCTCTATTAAAAATAAAAAACTTAGCTGGGTTTGGTGGCAGGGTGCCTATAGTCCCAGATATGTGAGGCTGAGGTGGGAGGATTGCTTGATGCAAGAGTTTGATGCTGCAGTGAGCTATGATCATGTCAGTGCATTCTAGTCTAAACGACAGAGCAAGGCTCCATCTCAAAGAAAAGCAGACTATATGCATTGTAGACCATTTCAGAGATAAGAAAAGCTATGAAAAAATAAAAATAGTTTGTAATCTCACTGCCTAGAGGAAGCCTGTCAGATTTTTTGTGTATTTTCAGTCTTTTTTTTTTTTGCATTTATTTACTTTTACATAGGTGAGATTATATTGTATATCCTTTTTCATTGAACTTTATATTTTGTATCAACATGTTACCTTTTAAACATGAATGTGTAATAATGACATTGAATTGCTGCACCTTAAATTAACCTGTTCTTTATTAGCAGCAGTTTGGGAGTCCCTGTGGAGCTGTCTTTGCTGATGTGTGTTATTAAGAGTGGCATGCTGTCTCGTTTTATTAATCATTTGTATTTTTTTCTGTGAGTTGTTGATTCATGTCTTTTGTTCACTTTCGTTCACTTTCTTTGGTGATTTTTTTCAAGTTACATGAAATCTATATGAAAAATACACATTTCTAGTCCCAGTCTGGGCAACATAAAATCATTTTTGGCCTCGGCCTCCCCAAATTGCTGGGATTAACAGGGGTGAGCCTTGGCGCCTGGCCTCAGTTACTTTGAAAAATTGTCTTAGCTTTTACCTTTTCTTTGTTCATTCATTCATGCATTCAGGTACTCACCAAGTGTGCTCCCAAGCACTTTGAAAGAAGTCATGGCTCTCAAAGAGTTTATAGGGCAAACAGAATTTAGCAAGCCAGGATAGCTCAGCAGAGGAAATACAGGGTCCTAGAAGGAGCATATAACCTAATCTCATTAGGAGATTTGGAGAGGACTTTTGGTGACATCTAAGCTGAAACTTGAAAGAGAAGGAGTAGTGTTTCTATTAGTGGGAATTTTATGTGTTAAAAATCCAGGGTCGAGAGACCAAGGCATGTCCAATAACCCGAGAGAAGTCAGTTCGTTGGAGTGTAGAATGAGGACTGTGAGAACCTGTAGGGAATATTGGGACTATTTAACCTGGTTAAATAGGTTAATTCCTTAACCTGGTTAAGGAATTTAGCTGTTAGCCTAAGGACAGTGGTAAACTTTTTTTTTTTTTCCCCTGAGATGAGATCTCACTTTGTCACCCAGGCTGGATGGAGTACAGTGACATGATCACGGCTCACTGCAGCCTCAACCTTCTTGGGCTCAAGGGATCCTCTCACCTCAGCCTCCCAAGTAGCTGGGACTACAGGTGCATGCCAGCACGCCCGGCTTATTCTTTAAATTTTTTCTGGAGATTGGGTTTCTGCCAGGCTGGTCTTGAACTGCTGAGCTCAAGCAGTCTGCCCTCCTTGGGCTCCCACAGTGCTTGGATTACAGGTATGAGCCACTGCGCCCAGCCTAGTGGTAAACTTTTGTAAAGGGAATGCCTTAATTAAATTTGTAGTTTAAGAAGACCACACTTACCCTAGTGTAGAGAATAGATTGGGAGGAAGCAACACTTGAGATGGCAGACCAGTAGAGTAAATGATAGCAACTTAGGTATAGTTAGGTATAGCTAGGGTAGAGTCAGTGGAGATGGGGAAAGGGAGATTTATTTGAAAAAGACTTAAGTAGAATTGGCAAAACTTGGAAGAATTGATACTGGGCTGAGAGGAGGAGGAGTTTAGAAAGCCAGATATTTGGTTTGGACATCTCGGTTGGCTAACAGTATCATTTTTTCCTGGACATAGGAGAGGGCAAGTTTAGGTTTTTTAAGAGGTTTTGTGGTGAGGATGCCTGATGGATTATTGGATTCATGGGGTCTGAAACTTTTGGGGATGGATGCTTGTGGGGCTATTAGTGTCTACTGAAGCCATGAACTTGCTTTTTCAGTGGCAAATTACAGGAACTTTCTTGTTTAGTGTTTCTAATTGGAGACCTTAATAAGATTGACTGGGTTACTTTTGAACATTTCTTCCAATTTGATGATTATCTGTCTTAATTCTGTCTACTTTTGTCTAGAAGAATTAAATGTATATAATATGAACAGCATAAAGTTATAATAAATTATGAAAGTTTTTCCTTTTATCCTTTCTTCCTTGCCCCTACCTCATTTTTTAAACAGAGACAGGGTCTCACTCTGTTACCCAGGTTGGAGTGCAATGGTGTGATCATAGCTCATTGCAGCCTCGAATTCCTGGGCTCAGGTGATCCTCCCAAGTAGCTGGGACTACAGGCATGCATGACTATGCCTGACTAATTTTAAAAAATTTTCGTAAAGGTGAGATCTTACCATCTTGCCCAGGCTGGTCTTGAAATCCTGGGCTCTAAGCGATTCTCCTGCCTTGGCCTCCCAAAGTGCTGAGATTATAGGTGTGAACCACTGCACCCAGCCTCCCATTTCCACTTTTAAAATGTTCATTTACCTTCTAGTAAAAAAAAGGTGGGCTAGACTATTCAGTTTCTCCCGGCGTACCTGAGATAGTGTAATTATAAAAGTCTAAAATCTGGTTTCAGATTCAGCCAGGGTAACTTGTCAGTGTGGCAAATGAAATTTTTATTTTGAAGTCAGAAAAACCTTTGGATGTGATTTCAGTGGTGAATGTGGTTTTGACATACACTATTTTATGAGTTTCAAAATCTGCTTTTGGAACCTAAGATTTTTTTTTTTTTAGGTAGAGTTTCGCTCTTTGTCGCCCAGGCTGGAGTGCAGTAGTGCAATCTTGGCTCACTGCAACCTCCGCCACCTGGGTTCAAGCGATTCTCCTGTCTCAGCCTCCCGAGTAGCTGAGATTACAGGCGCATGCCACTACGCCAGGCTAATTTTTTGTGTGTTTTGAGTAGAGATGGGGTTTCACCGTGTTGGCCAGGCTGGTCTTGAACTCCTGACCTCAGGTGTTCCACCCACCTCGGCCTCCCAAAGGGCTAGGATTACAGGCGTGAGCCACTTTCCCCGGCCAGAACCTAAGATTTTTAAGAACCGTAATTTCCTTTCAGTTGAATATTTTCAGTGATATTTTCAGTGACTCATAATTTGAACTCATGTTCGTCTGTTTTAGCCCCATTAACATTTGTCCCCGTCTCTGATCACTTGTCCCAAAGATAACTTTGTGGCATGTTTCCTTTAAGTCCTGCCATGTTGCTTTCAGCAGCAATTCTTCCTGCTTGGCAGAATCTTCTTTCTTACGAAGGTATCTGTTAGGTTAGGTATTTTTTCATGACTTCGGGGACTTATATTTTCACAAGAGTGGGTTGTTAACACTTTGATCAAAGAGGTGAGGAGAAAAGACCTCAGTAGTATAGACTATATTTGACATAGTTTGTCACAACTTACAGATAATTTAGAAAGCTTTAGTGACTATTTGACTTCCTTCTCTCATTGAATCTTTTATTTTTCTAAAGAGGATGTTTTAGTAATGGACAGTGAGATTATTGAATAGAAGCTAGTCTTGATACAGATTAAGAATTTGTTTATAATTTTGATTTTCATCTCTTGATTTTTTGAATAGGTTATTGTTTTGTAGCACTGTGACTAGGAATAGAAATAGTAGATCTTAACTTGTTGCTATTATTATGTGGAAAATACAACCAGGAGGTGTTTTGGCCTGCTCAAATTATTTCTGAGATTGTTCCTGTGCTTTTGCCTACTTGAAGGTACACTTCAAAAAATATTGAAGTCATTTTATTTAAAAAGCAGCTCATTAGTTTTGAAAGAGTTTGCTGTGACTATCTCCAGGTTCAGGATTAAACTATAGCCAAATGCTTATGATATAAAAAAGTATTACTGGGTGGTATAGTTTCCTTTTAATATGAAAACCAGTTAAATGAGTTAAACTCTGGCTAGAGGAAAAACATCTGCATCTTTCTCTGACCGTGGTAAAGGACATTCTGAACATTACCACTTAAAACTAACTTTTCTCTTTAAGGGTTCCTGAAATTGTGCCAGCTGACTCCAGGTCCACCCTGACCCCACAGCATAAACCATGCTGTGATGTCACAGCTACCATAGAACTCCAGGGTAGTGTTGGGCTGGCCCATGTGGGCTCAGGTAAGTCCTGGCTTTTTTTTTACCATTTGGCATTCTTTTCAAAGTTAATAACCATTACAGTTCTACGTCATAAAGGAAAATAAGGCAAAACTTTGAAAACTGTGCCATATATGGGGGAAAAAATAAGTCTGTTTTCTAAACATCTATGAGCCAGCTCTAAATTCTAACCAATGGAGTTCCATAGTAGCTGTGAAGTCCCCAGTGAGTCATTGACCTGTGGCTTCAAAATACGTAAACTGTACTCCTGGCCCAGCTTACGGAATAATATGTTTGCTTTTTATTTTTTTAACTGTTTAGCTAGTAATATATAATATAGTGGCTTTCATTCTTAGGCCTTCATGTTTTAAGAAGTGTATTAACACTTTATCTGTAATTATGTTTCACTATTAGGCTAATTGTACATTTCATTCAGTTTTGAATGTATGATGATACTGCAGATTAGTTTTATAAAATTAATCTTCTCACAGTGGCTTCAGCTGTCCTTTTGTCTTCATGAAGGAGAAAGGGACAGAAGGCATAATACACGTTTGTTAAATTTTCAAAAAAAGTACTAAGAGAAAGATGCTTCGGCTGGGTGCGGTGGCTCATGCCTGTAATCCCAGCACTTAGGGAGGCTGAGGTGGGTGGATCACCTGAGGTCAGGAGTTCGAGATCAGCCTGATCAATATGGTGAAACCCCGTCTCTACTAAAAATACAAAAATTAGCTAGGTGTGGTGGTGTGTGCCAGTAGTCTCAGCTACTCAGGAGGCTGAGACAGGAGAATTGCTTGAACTCAGAAGGCAGAGGTTGCAGTGAGCTAAGATCGCGTCACTGCGTTCCAGCCTGGGTGACAGAGCGAGACTCCGTCTCAAAAAAAAAAAGGATGCTTCAGTTACTTTTGGAGGCATTGTGAGATGTCAGTAACCTAGAAAACATGTATATGTTGATTATCTTCTCTTGGAACTTTTCATTTTTTCCTGGCCTTTGTCCTATAAAGTGAGATTTTAACACTTGCATTTATTTGTCTTTTCCTGTCTACCAACTCTTCTACCTTATTCCTACGTTCTTTTTATCCCCTGACATTAAAAGGTGCTCAAAGTGTAATTATGTGAAGAACTCAGAGATTTTGTAAGGTTTTTTTTTTTTTTTTTTTTTCATATATTATGATGCTTTTTCCCTGCTCCTTAAGTAGAAAACATGCGGTTGCTAAAACTTTAAATTATATGTGTATGGGCCAAATCCTATTGAATACCATGTCTACAACAAAAACCTGCCTATGAAGTAACGTCTAAACTTTCAGAAGTTCTCTTTGAGCAGTGTGCAATAAAGACATAGCAAAAATTGGGACAGTTCAGTGACATTTTCATGAAATTTGATTTGTAATAAATTTACTAATCTTTGTAGCTGAAAATGTACCAGTCTCACTGAGACTATGAACTTTTATGCTTAATGAAAAGAATGAAATTACATATTCCCCAAACACTAGATAATAAAATAATTTTCTTTTAAATATTATTTTTTACCTGTATTTAAGTGATGTGTGTTTTTCATGCTCTGGGAAGTTTGGAGAATTTCGTGCTGTCAAAAACTGAGAATAGTCTGTTCTCCTCGTCTTCTGTATGTCTGCCATGCTGGGGAATGGGCAGTATGCCTGTTTGTAGTTTAATGCAGAGCATGGAGTAGGAGGGACTAATAAAGTGTTTTTGATAATTTTGTATTAGGTCAAACAGAAATCCTAGTTGTGTTTGTGTATATCGGCTTTATTGAGACATAATTTCACATACCATGCATTTCAACATTGTAAGTTCTGGTTATATTTAAAAAAAGCACTTAATGAAAGCAGAATGGGTGATATTATTGTACATTATAGTTCCAAAGTACAGTCTGCTAATTTTGTTGTGCTATGTAGTCTGTACCCCACCCCCCAGTGCTCATTAACTTCTAATTACAGAAATCTCTCAGAGACATTAGAGAGGAAATCTTAAGAATGTCTAAGATGAGATTCTTCTAGACTTCAGCTATATGGTGAGTTAGCTAAAAGCAATAAAGTGATTTGAAGATCTTCCCTTCTTCCAAGCAAAAGAAGGAAGTTATTTGGTGCTTAGCTTTAGATTACCTCATCTTTGCCTTTGAGAAATAAGAAATAAACACGAACACATACAGTACAAACACCTACATACATGCATACACATATATACACATAAATTGTACAGATCTTTCTCTTTGCTTTTTCAGCTAAATTGATCAGACTCTTGGGTTGTTTTTGGAAGTGTTTGGAACATTTTTTATGTAATACAAAAAAATTTGTAAGTAGGTAATATTTTTAGATTAGAACTAAAGACTATAAAAGGTGCATTGATGCTACGTATACCTGAAAATAGTCAAGGGCTTTGATAGAACTGAAGGGAAAGGTCGTTGCCTTCATATAGAAATGCTATGAAGTGAAAGGAGATGGCGTGGGCATGCTCAGTCCTAAATAAAATAAAACTGCATTGAATTATCTTAAAAGTTATGGGCCCTACAAGACTATACTTAATTGTTCATTAAATAAGCAGAAGTTTCAGAGTTCTTTCTATATTTGAACATAATAATTGGAAACAGAAAACTCTTCAATCATAGAGTTGTTTTTAGTTCAAGTAGCACTTTCTGGTCTATTTGAAAGGCTTGCCCCTTTGGGAAGATGCATAGCCTTTATCTCATGCCATCCTTGATTAAGCTTTAGCCTTGACTTCTCTAGGGCGCACTGTTCCTCATAAGGATGTGTAAGGTGGGTGGAGGCGGGGCATTTGTAGCTGAACTTGTATATGCATAGTGAAGAATTTATCAAGCTACATTGCTGTGAAAATAAGAATTCCTGTAAGAAGGCATTCTTAATATAATGGGTTTTCAACCTGAAGAATGTGTATGTCTGTGTTCGGGGCAGGGGGTCATTTTTTTGAGGAGAGGATCGAAATTTGCAGAAAGGACTGTTTCGAGTATTGGAGTCACGTTTTCACTGTCTTTGTACTTCTCATATTGCCCGGCAAGGCGTTCCTCTATATGATGAGGATTCAGTAAATGTGGGAATTATTTTGAAGCCTTGTTATCTTTACTAATGGTAGAAAATTGTTGCATTTTACCAGTCTGTTATATTCTAAGGAATATGTCTGATCTAATTCCTAATTCAAGATGGCAATTAAAATACTTTTTTAAAAGTACACTAAGAATATTTTTACCTAGTATTAGTATTCTATCCAGCGAACACATTTGTCTTGATGTGACTTAGGAAACACTTAAAAGTATTTGGTCCCACAAATAATTTTTTTAAAATTGTTTTAAACACTTTTTGTGGTAAATTGGAAGCTAATCTACTTTTTTTTTTTTTTTTTTTTGCCCAGGCTGATACCCATACTTTACCAGACTGCTTAGTAGACAGTATTACTGTGTTTACCTAACATTAATTTGTGTTAAGATTAATAAAATGGTTCAGTGGTAATGGAATGTTCTTTATAGATTTGGGCAGAAGTGAGATTTCTGTTTTCCCCCTACTCTAACTGGATTGTAATGTTTTATTTTAGCGTATTTTATTTGAAATCATCTGGTTCAATTTTTACTTTGTTATGAATTCTTAATGAGTATAAGGAAGACTTGGCTATGAGAATCTGAAATCAAAATGTTGCCAACGTTTACTTACAGTGAAGATGGTTTCAGTTGCTCTAAGTTGTTTCAAAGCTAAAGAGCAGTATGGAAAGCTCAGCATTTGTTTTGATTCTGCTTTAAGAATGCATTGTAAAGGGCAGGAGGAGCTCAACACCAGCTGGAAGCACATCCCTGTCTCCTTGCTTTCTGCAGAGTCAGGATGAACGCAGGACCAGAACCAGGGGCTCAGTGTCTCTTGTGACGTCTGGTTTCTCATACTAGATTATGAATCTTCGATCCAGTTCATACAGTCTAATAGTTCCTCTAAATCTCACCAGAGCCTGGAGCCTGCGCTGATATTAAGGTAAATGTCTAGGCAGTTCTAGTTCTGGAAGGAAAATTTTTAAAGGGAAAGCAAAAAACTAATTTTCCTTACTCTTATAGGACATTTAAATGATGCATCAGGATCCAGGAAGCACAGAGAAACACGTAAAAGAGTTTGGAGTGATTGCTACGGTTTGTGTTTTTTGAAGAAAATGAGAATTAAATGCTTTTCTATCTTGATGCTTGTTTTAGGGGTTGTAGAAGGTGATTTAGCTGCCATAGAAGCATACAAGTCATCAGGAGGAGACATTGCACGTCAGCTCACCGCAGATGAAGTACGCTTGCTGAACCGTCCTTCTGCCTTTGATGTTGGCTATACTCTTGTACACTTGGCTATACGTTTTCAGAGGCAGGATATGCTAGCAATATTGCTTACAGAGGTAAGTTTGGCATTTTGGTTAAATGTTCTTTTAAGGAAATCTGTTCTTTAGTTTTCATTTTTGATTTTATAATGTTTCTCTAAGCAGCTTTAAAATGTTTTGAATTCTTTTACCCCCTTTTAAAAATAACATTAAACTTAAGAGACTTAATTTTTAAGGGTGTATGCTTTCAAATATTTGAATAGTCACAACAATGTTTGACTCATCATGTTTGGTTCATACAAACCTGGGATGTATCTGTCATTCTTTAGTCATTCAATTAACAGATATTTATTGCATATTTACCATGTGCCATGCACTGGGCTAAGAAGGGATAGAATTGTAAAGATATTGGCTCTTTCTTGATTAAATCTCCAGCAAAGTAAAGAAATGAACAGGTAATTCTGTGCAGCCTGTGCCCTGGTAGATGTAAATGCCAAGCGTTATGCCAGTACTTGAAGAGTTTTGAGGTGTCTTGTCGTCTTTCTTATAGCAGGTAATGTTTTTGCTGCAATTTGAAGAGAAAGAGTTAGGAGTTAGCCACATGAAGTGGATAAGGGAGAGAAGGGAAGTTGAGGAAAGCATTTTTACGGGGGGCAGAGATGGCGGAATTTGTGGTGAATCTAGGGACTTGCAGGTAACTAAGTATGGCTGAGATGGTGATTGGGAATGGAGAGAAGGGAAGTCTGAAAGATAAGCAGAGGCTGGATTATGAAAGATCTTCTGTGTCAAGGAATTTGAAGATTATCCCTAGGCACTGGATGGTGTTAGGTACGGGTGCAGGGGAGTGAGCAGAGCAGATTGTGTTTTGGCTGCTGCACACTGGAGAGGGGCAAGCCTGGTTAGGAGGGAGTTGCAGAGGTGCTGGCAAGAACTTCTGCCAGAAGGGTAGCCATAGAAGGGTACCCAGAAGGGTAGCCTTAGAAATGGGAAGGGGGTTAGAGGGTTAGAGAGACTGAGACAGGCCCTCAGTCTGAAGAAGTAGACTGATTGGATATGGGAAGATATAGTGTGGATGTAAGTTGATTCTTCAGTTACTGGCTTTCATAACTAGGTACATGCTACAAATGATAGAGATTTTGTATGAATTATTCAGGATGTGACTACATTATCCAGGTTTTTTTTTTTTTTTTTTTTTTAAGCTGGAGTCTCACTCTGTTGCCCAGGCTGTAGTGTAGTGGCACGATGTTGGCTTACTGCAACCTCTGCCTCCTGGGTTCAAGCGAGTCTCCTTTGTCAGCCTCCCAGGTAACTGGGGTTGTGGGCACATGCCACCACGCCTGGCTAATTTTGTATTTTTAGAAAGGCGGGATTTCACCATGTTGGCCAGGCTGGTCTTGAAGTCCTGACCTCAAGTGATCTGCCCGCCTCGGCCCCCCAAAGTGCTGGGATTGTAGGCATGAGCCACCGTGTCTGGCCAAGGAAACATTTTTTAATGGTAAGAGAAATAGAGTAAAAGTGCAGAGAGTCATATTAACTGTGGATTCAAATTTTGTCAGTATACATCTTTCATATATACTTTTGCATATTTGTGTATTCAAATTTGCCAATATTTGGGAACCACTACAGGGCACTGTATGGGGATTAAAAAATTTGAAGGTTAGATGGAAACATGATTGTAGTAGCTAACCACTGTGTCCAGTTTGGTAAGATTCCAGTGAAGCCGGGGTGGGGGGCTTGAGAGACTGAAGGCCATGATGAAAACAAAAGGGCAGGCTTATTGAGTATAAGGGAGAAGGGAACTTTTCAGATAGAGGGATCCAGGTTTTGGAACATGAGATAGAAGAGTTGGAGTTTTTCTGGTGTCGAAGGCCTGGCTGCATTTGTGTTCTGGTGCCTAGTTGTGTTGTCTATTGTATATTGGAAGAGCCGTCAATGTGGAGTTGTAGTTGCTGGTGGTGACGGGAGCCAGGATAAAGAAGGTGGTTGTGAACTAGGGTGAAAGTCTTTAGGGGCTCCCCTAAAGGTAGGTAGAAGATTATTACAAGGTTTTAGAGGGGCCATTATGAGTCATTGAGCTCCTGAGACAGTCTGAGGACTAAACAGTGGGATGATGATAGAACATCAGTATATTTATTGCAGTATCACAGATTGTCTAGAAACTTAGCAGCTAAGGCAACAAATGTATGTTATCTCACAGAGTTTGTGAAGATTAGAATCCAGGAGCTGCTTAGCTGAATAGTTTTGGCTCACGATGTTATGAGGTTGCAGTCAAGTGGTCCAGGGCTGTAGTTGTCAAAAGACTCAACTGGGGCTAGAGTATCTGTTCCTAAGCCCACTCAGGTGGCTTTTGGCAGGAGCCTTCAATTCTGTGCCATGCAGACCTGTCTACAGGGATGGATGCTCATGATACAGCAGCTGGTTTCACCCCCAGCAAGTGATCCAAGAGAGGCACAGAGTGCGAGAGTGATCCAGTGTCTTTGAAACCTGCAGTGTCTTTTATAAATGGATTTAGGAAGCAACATACCATTACTTTTGCTGTATGCTGTGGGATGTGTAGAACAACCCTGGAACAGCGTGGGAGAGGTGGAGGGGATTTGTTCCAGGCAAAGAGCAAAATTGGTCATGGATTCAGTCTCCATGGAGTAAATACTCCAAAGGGCAGAATTAAAGGGGCCAGTAGGGAGACTGGAAGTGGGGGAGTCTGGACTAAGTCTAGACTAAGGGGGTGTGTTGCAGAGAATGCTCAGCCAAGTTCTTTTGGAATGAGAACAGGAGAACATTAGAGTTGGTGATATGTGTGTGGGGCAGGAATTTTCATCGGATTCTGTGTCATGGACCCTGTTGGTAGTCTCATGAAACTTATGGACTCCTTCCCAGAATACTGTTTTTAAATACATAAAATAAGAAGTAAATGAGATTACAAAGGAAATCAGTTGTATTGAAATAATAGCTGCGAAAATATTAAACTAAATTTGTGATATATAAGAAAATACATTTTAATATAGGTAAAAAGTTGGGGAAAATTGATTTAACTTGAATTAAAACCAAATTCCCATTAAAGTACATGGACCATTCCCAAGATCATGGACCCTAAGTTAAGAACTCCCAGCCTACGGAGATGGTTGAGAACCATAAGGTTGAAGGAGGTGAGAAGGTGAGTGGCAGGCTGCAGGGGCATATCCTGCTTAAGGATGGTGGTGGAAGGGGTTGTTTGGGGGCTAAGTTTCTTTTAGAATGTTTGTGGTAGTCAGGGTACAGTCCAGGTGGTTTTTGGAAAGGTCTTTCCAGGTTTTTGGAAAGGGCCTGAGAGCTAGCTGATGGAAATAAGCTGTTTTTGAATTTACTTTGGGGGAGCCATTTTAACTATGTTACTTGAGAAATAGTCAATTATATTCTGAAAATACTTAATATTTGGTTTTCCATGTTTGAGTGTTGACTAATGGTTGGGCTCATGGAGTTAAGATGCAGTGAGAATTTTCATGGTTAATGGTAATCTTGACCAATAAAGTCTAGTTGAACTGAATTTCCATGTAGGAGCTTTTTAATTTTTAATTTTTTTCTTTTCTTTTGAGACAAGCTTTCTCTCTGTTGCCCAGGGGTGTGATCACGGCTCACTGCAGCCTTGACCTCCCTGGCTCAAGCGTTCCTCTCACCTTTCAGCCTCCCCAATAGCTGGGACTACTGGTGCATGCCACTAATGCCTAGCTAATATTTTGTGTTTTTTTGTAGAGGCAGAGTTTCATTATGTTGCCCAGGCTGGTCTTGAATTCCTGAGCTCAAATGATCCTCCTGCCTTGGCCTCACACAGTCCTGGGATTAGAGGTGTGAGCCACTGCACCAAGCTGGAGTTTCAGAATAGGGAGTCAGGTGACTGTGTTGGCTATGCAGGGTTTTTTGAAATATTTCTTTAATAGCAGTAGCAGTTAGTTGTTTGCATATATGATGTAGATAACATTATCATTAAACCTTACTCTTTGAGAAGAAGAAGGGGCTGGAAGACCTGTTGCTTCACACCCCACTGTGGCTGGAAGGCTACCTTTGGGATAGTCGTCCAGGTTGGTGACATCAGGGAACAGGCTCACTCTGGGTTCCCACGGTATTCTCTTTGGGGTTTTTTTTTTTTTTTGGCAGAGTCTCTTTCCATCGCCCAGGCTGGAGTGCAGTGGCGCGATCTCAGCTCATTTCAATTTCCTCCTCCCGGGTTCAAGCGATTCTCATGCCTCAGCCTTCCAAGTAGCTGAGACTACAGCTAATTTTTGTAGTAGCATTTTTAGTAGAGACAGGGTTTCTTTCATCTTGTTGGCGAGGCTGGTCTCGAACTGCTGAGCTGAAGCAATCCACCCGCCTCGGCCTCCCAGGGTTGGTGGGATCACAGGCGTGAGCCATTGTGCCTGGCCTCGAATTCTGTTTGTTACTTGCAGATGCTCAACTATGATTTTAGAGTTCTGTGTATGTATTTTTATTTAGCTCCACAAACTAGATATGACTGAAATGTAAGGTTAAATTAAATCTTTGCAACATTTGTTGCTATTTAGCATTTTAAGAAGAATAAAAAAATAACAAAAGAAAGTTATAGCCTTCCTTGGATTGTTGTTTTCTTGCTTAGAGGCCTGTGCTGTAGTGCTCCCATCTCACTCCTGTCAGGCTGAGCTTCAGAGGTTGGCAGTCTGTGTTTAAACTTGGAGATGCCAGATGCTTTTTTAAAAACTCAAGAGTGGTAACAAATGGAGAGAAAGAAAGGGCTTGAGGTCAGTGGGAACTAACCCTTTAAATACCGTGCTTTTTTTTTAAGTCCAAGTTAGGGTACTTGAAACTTGTGGGAGAAGTGTTTGCATTTTTCCCTTTATCAGCTGTGATTCTCTGCTTCTAAAGAATGTTTTTATTGTGTACACGATGGTTAGTCTGCCTAGATTTTCTGTCCTCCCTCCTCTTCCTGTGATGTGTCTATGAACAACCCCCTTTTCCATACATTTTTTGTTCATCTTTGAGTATTTCCTTGTGATAAATTCTTAAATAGAATTACTGAATCAGAGGATAAAACATTTTTATGACTGTTTCTGAAAAGTTATACTGGTATATACTTTCATTGGTAAGGAAATAATACCCAATGTATTTTAAGATTAAAGAAAACCTTGAGTTATTGGGAAATTTTGCTGATTTCTTTTAAATACTGTTGTTTTCTGCTTCCATTTATGATACATGAGATGAGAGGAAAGTTTCTTTTGTATTTAAGGTGTCTCAACAAGCAGCAAAGTGTATTCCAGCAATGGTGTGTCCTGAACTGACAGAACAAATCCGGAGAGAGATAGCTGCCTCTCTTCATCAGAGAAAGGGGGATTTTGCTTGCTATTTTCTGACTGACCTTGTAACATTTACATTGCCAGCAGGTAACTCCAAAATCTAATGTAAAAAGACTTTTTCATTTTATTATGGTTACGTTTGTGTATAGGTGAAAAATGTTTCTGTTAGAAAGCACATAACATAGCTACTATATGTGCATCTTAAGTTACTTGACTGTCTTATTTATGCTAGAAGTGAGCATACGGAGGGCTACTTGTTAGTAAATGCGTTTGCTATCTGAGAGGAAGACAGCAGTTGATAGTAACGGATTGCTTTGTGGACCTCAGATTATTTTTTAAAAATCTGTTTTGCTCTTTTATTTTTCTCTTTGGTTTTATTTTAGAATATCCTTTAAAAAAATCTCCTTTGAAAAATTTTCGCTTTTCATGCTTGTGTGTTATTTTGAAATTAGATAGCTATATTGGTTACCTGGTATTAAGAGATGGGATTAGAACATGAGCTTTTGATGGGTAGAGTCAGGTTATTTGAATTGAACACACTGCATTCTCTTGAATATGTCATTCCATTTTTACTCATTTTATTTATTTCTACTATGTTTGTGAAGCAACTTTTCATTTTTCAATTCATTGACAGTTGAAAACATCCTCTAGAATGCTTTTTGTCAGTTGGCATTGAATAAATACACCAAACACCAAAAGTTTCTAAAATCTTTCATCTGAGATTCTGAGATCTGTTTGTTTTGTTGCTGTTTTTTTTTTTTTAATTGAAATGGGGTCTTGCTCTGTTGCCCAGGCTAGAGCGCAGTGGGCATGATCATAGCTTACTGCAGCCTTCAACTTCTGGGCTCAAGTGATCCTCATGCCTTGGCCTCCTGAGTAGCTAGGACTATAGGCACATGCCACCCACCCCTGGCTAATTTTTAATTTTTTTGTAGAGATGGAGTCTCGCAGTATTACTCGGGCTAGATCTCCGTGTTTTTAATTTTTATGTTCAGACAAACAGATTTTTACAAATTGTAGGAGATAGTAATTAAGTTTTCTGAAATTGGAGGAAGTTTCATTTGAAATGCACTTGTTCTGTGTATTTAAGCTTACTCCAGAATGATTAGATTTTTAAAAATTTATTTTTTATTTGTATTTTTTGAGACAGGGTCTTACTCTATCACCTAGGCTGGACTGCGGTGGCAAGATCACGGCTTATTGCAGCCTTGGCCTCCCCAGGCTCAAACAGTTCTCTCACCATAGCCTCCTGAGTAGCTGGGACTACAGGTGTCTGCTGCCTTGTCTGATTAATTTTTGTATATTTTTTGTATAAAGACAGGGTTTTGCCATGTTGCCCAGGCTGGGCTCAGAATCCTGAGTTCAAGCAGTCTGCTGGCCTCAGCCTCCCAAAGTGCTGGAATTATAGGTGTGAGCCATTGCACCTGGCCCAGAAAAGAAATATTTTATATCACACATGTTATACTTGTATATTAAGAAAAAGCTATCTGATAACCTACAATGGAAAGGGAGTTATGTTAGAGAAAGTTACTAGTAGGTAATTAATAAGTGTAATTAAGTATAAGTTATGAAACAAAAGATCTTTTAAGTTTGCTTTTTGTTTGTAGATATTGAAGATTTGCCCCCAACAGTCCAAGAAAAATTATTTGATGAGGTGCTTGATAGAGACGTTCAAAAAGGTAAGCATGGAATTAATGAGTATAATTTACCTTTCATCTGATCAAGTAAGTTTTGTGTAGTAAGGCATGGTGTAGTTTGGTGTGTAGTCAACTTGCTTTAATTAAAGATGTAAAGTCCTGAAGTTCAGTGTTACATTGTATGGTTCACTGTTATAGAGTGAACAAATAAAGGTAAAAAATTTTAAAACCTTGGTTCTCTGCTTCCTGTTCCAGAATGTATATATTTCTATATTAAACACTTTTTAGAAAATAAAACTGTAAAGAATTTAAAAGTTGATTAAGTTATTCTAGAGACAGAAGATGTTTCAAGTACTCGAAAGTTTATATTTCAATTGGTCAATTTTATTTAGGGGTTTATTGGTAAATTACATATAAACCATTTTATATCTAGAAAATAGGTTCTTCTCCCCATGAATATTCTCTAATGACATAGGTATGGAAATGAACATGTATTTAAATCCATCGTACAGAATTAGAAGAAGAATCTCCAATTATTAACTGGTCCTTGGAATTGGCTACACGTTTGGATAGTCGACTGTATGCACTTTGGAACCGGACTGCAGGAGACTGCCTACTTGATTCAGTACTACAAGCTACCTGGGGCATCTATGACAAGGACTCGGTGCTTCGGAAAGCCCTGCATGACAGCCTGCATGACTGTTCACATTGGTGAGCTGGCATTCTGCCCTGTTTCAACCCAGGAGTGCATTTGCTGGATTATTTCCTTGTGGTGGGATACTTTTTATGTCAGTTATATTTTCTATGGAAACTGGAGGAAAAACAGTTCATTTTGGACATTAAAATACTTTGAACATGTCCATGGTTTCTGTTTTTGTTTTTCCCCCAAAAAACGAGATAAAAGCAAGAATCAGTGGTTTTTATACATTTTTTTGCTAAATTTTAAAATAGAAACATTTGAAGCTTTAAAATGCAAGCATTTATTGTTTCTATAAGACAGAAGTAGTATATTTGAACATTTCAAATGCAGCATTTCAAGTTATATATAGTAGCCTTAAATATTGATAAGGCCATTGCTCATCTTTTTAGGGATTGATTGATTGATTGATCCATCGATGGAAGCAGGGTCTGTCTGGCTCAATTGCTGTGCTGGAGTGCAGTGGTGCAGTCTTGGCTCCACTGCATCCTCCACCTCCTGGGCTCAAGCCATCCTTCTACCTCAGCCTCCTGAGTAGCTAGAACTACAGGTGCTCATCACCATGCCTGGCTGTTTTATGTATTTTTGGTAGAGATGGGGTTTTGCCATGTTTCCCAGGGTGGCTTTGATAATCCTGATCTCAAGCGATCTGCCTGCCTGAGGCTCCCAAAGTGCTGGGATGACAGGCCTGAGCTGCTGCACCCAGCCTTATTGAATATTCGTGTTCACCTAAGAGGTTATCTTGACATTGTGTTACAAGTTTTTTTTCTTCCTAAGGGAGTCTTAAGATCACATTTTTTATTTTGCAAATTTTTAAACCTATGGAATAATGTAAAAAAAAATTCAGTGCAATAGATCCTGGTATTTTCTTCATTCAGTTGAGCAGTTGTTAACATTTTGTCACACCTGCTCCATGTCTCCATACAGAAAGACTCGTGGGTCAATTCGTTGTAGACATCATGATGCTTTACCCTTCAAAATATCAACATACATCTTTCCAGAATAAGAATATTCTTCTACTCACCCACATCCCCATTCCTACATCTAAGTAATTCAGCATTGATTCTGTTATCTAACAGTTCATAATCACATTTCTTCAATTGTATCAAAGTGTTCTTTATATTTTTTAAGAGCATGCAGTCACTGGAAAAATAATTGTTTTTGTGAATGAATAGTTCAGTCTTTACATTTATTTGACTTATGTGGTATTTTCTTGGTTCTTTGAACATATTTCATTTAGTTATTACAGGTATGAGCCACCGTGCCCGGCTTATAAATTACTTTCTTGAGAGCTAAATTGTAGATCAAAGCATAATGCAGTATGGCTGGGGTTTGTGGCTTATGCCTGCAATCCCATTGCTTTGGGAGGCTGAGGCAGGTAGATCATTTGAGGCCAGGAGTTAAAGACCAGCCTGGCCAACTTGTTGAAACCCTGTCTCTACTAAAAATACAAAAATTAGCCAGGTGTGGTGGTGCATGCCTGTAATCCCAGCCATCTGTTCGGGAAGCCGAGGCACGAGATTTGCTTAAATTCAGGAGGAAGAGGAGGTTGCAGCGAGCCAAGGTCGCGCCACAGCTCTCCAGCCTGGGTGACAGAGTGAGACTGTCTTGCGGGGAGCAGAGGGGGAAGCATAACGTAATAGAGTAACAATTTGTGGGCACATTAGAGAAATAAAATAGCTTCCTGGATGACCTGATTGGAATAAAGCTAAAGAATAAATGTGTCACTCAGGTAGTTTTAGTCAATTAGTAATTGTCCTGGAGAGAGGGCTTTTTTGTGCCTCTTAGTGGAGACGGCTGTCTGGTAGTATGAAGTAGGTTCATCGGGCTAGGTAAGCCTGGTGCTGGTCTGTGCTCTGCCTGTCTGGCCCTCTTGATCAGATCCCGTGGTCACCAAGCAGCTTCCTGTTGCTGATTTTCTTAGCTTCCTACTGCTGATTTTCTTGACCACTGCTATGGGCCCGTCTATGTCAAGAGGACGAGCCTGGTTTCGTTCCTAGACAGTGGGTTCTTGGCATTGTGGTTTCACAGGTCTGCCTTGTAGTTTTGGTTAATGAGACTCTGCCCTGTGAGATGGAAAGCCAGGTTTGAACTGTGGTAAATCTACCACTTTGCAGGTCCTCTCTAAAAAGGCAGCCAGTAATCTTTTCTTTGGTGGTAATTTTTTTTTTTTTTTTTTTTTTTTTGAGGCAGAGTCTTAATCTGTCGCCCAGGCTGGAGTGCAGTGGCACGATCTTGGCTCACTGCAACCTCTGCCTCCCAGGTTCAAGCAATTCTCGTGCCTCAGCCTCCCAGGTAGCTGGGATTACAGGTGGCGCCACCATACCTGGCTAATTTTTTGTATTTTTAGTAGAGATGGGGTTTCACCATGTTGCTCAGGCTGGTCTCGAACTCCTGAGCTCAGGCAGTCTGCCCACCTCGACCTCCCAAAGTGCTGGGATTACAGGTGTTGAGCCACTGCGCCTGGCCTTTTCTTTGGTGGTAATTTCCTGATCTGTCGAAAAGCCAAAAGTACATTGTGGATTTTAGAAGTGGTGTCTTTTTTTTAGTGGTGAGGGTTTTTGTTGTTGCTTGTTTTTCGAGAAAGGGTCTTGCTCTGTCACCCAGGCTGGAGTGCAGGGGCACGATCTTGGCCCACTGCATCCTTTGCTTCCTTGGGCTCAGGTGATCCTTCCACCTCAGCCTCCTATGAGTAGCTGGGACTATAGGAGTGTGCCACCACACGTGGCTACTTTTAAAATTTTTCTGTAGAGATGAGGTCCTCACTATATTGCCCAGGCTGGTCTTGAACTCCTGGACTCGAGCATTTCTTCTGCCTTAGCCTCCCAAAGTGCTGAGATTACAGGCATGAGCTACTGCACCTGGCCTTTTTTTTTTTTTTTTTTTTAAAAGACATTTGTAGTGAGTAAGAATTGCTTTGGGGTTTATGCCCACCTGTTCCTCAGAGCTGGCTATGGGTGATCTTATGAGTGAGTTGTCACTAATGTTTGTATCGGGACTGGAATTCTCAGATGGTTGCAAGTCATTTGAGGTCCCAGAAGTCTAGCATAGAGATAGGGAGATTGTGGGCAGATCTCTTGAGCCTAGGAGTTCAAGACAAGCCTTGGCAACATAGTGAAACCCTGTCTCTACCAAAAAATACAAAATTTAGCCAGGCGTGGTAGTGTGTGCCTGTATAGTTCCAGCTACCTAGGAGGCTGAGGTGGAAGGATCGTTTGAGCCTGGAAGGTTGAGGCTGCACTGAGCCAAGATCATGCCACTGCACTCCAGCCTAGGTGACAGAGTGAGACCCTGCTAAGGAAAAAAAAAAAAAAAAAAAAAAAAAAAAGATGCTTGGGGGGAGAAATACAGTCTGATGTAGTAAATAGGCTAGATAGGGAGTGGCTACTAGGGTGAGAAGGAACTAGGCTGTTTGTTTACAGCCACTGGCCAGAGTTGTTGCAGCAGAACTTTTAGTCCATAGTCCTGACTCTTAAAGGATGCTTCAGGAGTGAGCACCTAGGGCTGGCATATGGACAGGTGTCCCAGAACAGCATGGTTTGGCATTACCTCCTCCAGTCCCTGCCACTGGGGAGCTTTGCCTGATGGTTTACAGTTCAGGCATAGGAGGCTGCATTGATTACAGTGATCACACAGACATCCTTACAGTATTGGGGGGTGGGTTGGGATGAAAATTAGTGGTTAGATAGTAAGTGGTGTTGCCATGGATTTGGGAGATCAGATATACTAGCCTTAAGGACCCTTACATAGTTCTTGTGTTGAGTTGCATTAGGTTTGTCCACTGGGCCTGTCATGTGACCAGCAGAGAGTAGAGTGAGAGTGAGTGAGCAGCCGTGGGTTTTCTAGGCCAGGAGAGGAGGAGCCAGCATGTAGCTTGTGTAGTCTCCTTTTTAAGATGCTCTTTGCTGAGGTGCCTTTTGCACTTACTTGAAATCAGCTGGAATGAGATGTTTTCTTAAGTCATATAAGATACATAGTAAGAACTGAGAAAGCAATTTTCTTTTATTTGAACCCCTCCACCCATCACTTCAAGATAGGCTATTTGTGTTTGTAGCTAGCTGTGCTGTTCTCTTGGATACCCGTGATTTTAGCTGACTCAGGTTCTCAAGTCTGAATATATTGTACTTGCCTTTTAGTGACATGCCAACCCAATTTCTCAAGGGGCAGGTGGAGGCGTTTAATGTAAAATTGGGGAAAAAAATCAATATAAGTCTTTTAGAATTATTCCTTTTTTTCTTTTTGGAGACAGGATCTTGCTCTGTTGCCTGGACTGGAGTGCAGTGGTGCGATCTTGGCTCACTGCAGCCTATACCTTGTGGGCTCAAGCAGTTCTCCCACCTCAGCCTCCCAAATAGCTGGGACTACAGGCACATGCTACCATTCCCAGCTAATTTTTTTTTTTTTTTGTATTTTTTTTTGTAGAGATGGGGTTTCACTATGTTGCCCAGGCTGGTCTCAGACTCCCACCTCGGCCTCCTAAAGTGACTGTTTTTTTTTTTTTTTTTTTTTTTTTTAATTTTTTATTATTATTATACTTTAAGTTTTAGGGTACATGTGCACAATGTGCAGGTTTGTTACATATGTATCCATGTGCCATGTTGGTGTGCTGCACCCATTAACTCGTCATTTAGCATTAGGTATATCTCCTAATGCTAAAGTGACTGTTTTTGTTATGAAGAATTATCTTCCGGGCCTTGTGGCTCAGGCCTGTAATTCCAGCGCTGTGGGAAGCTGAGGCTGGAGGATTGCTCGAGCTCAGGAGTTCAAGACCAGCCTGGGCAACATGATGAGACCCTGTCTGAAAACAAAAACACAATGAGATACTACTTCACATGCACAGAAATGGCCATAACCACAAAGACAAACGATAACAGTGTTGTTGAGAATTTGAGGAAATTGGAATCTTCATACATTGCTCATAGCAACGAAAAATGTTCTAGGTCTTGAACTCCTGGGCTCAGGTGATCTTCTAGCCTCAGCCTTCCAATTAGCTGGGATTGCAGGCACATGGGCTCCTTGTGATTTTGATTTGTATTTCTCTATTTAAGTGATGATACTGAGCATCTTTTCATGTGCTTATTGCTCATTCCTGTATCTTCTTTGGTTTAGTATCTTTCCACGTCTTTTGCTCATTTTTAAATGGGTTGTCTTAATACTGATTTGCAGATGTTGTTTGTATCAGGTCCCTTATTGGATATCTGCTTTGCAGATAATTTTTTCTATTCTGTGGCTTGTCTTTTCACTTCATTAGCAGTGTCTTTTGAAATCACGAGTCTTTAATCTGATCAAGTTCAGTTTATCAGTGTTTTTCTGTTATTGCTCATGCTTTTGCTGTTGTATCTGAAGAGACTTTTGTCTAGCCCAAGGTCACAAAGATTCCTGTGTTTTCATAGAAGAAGTTTATAGTTTTAACTTTTACATTTAGGTCATTTTTGTTTTACATTTTGAGGTCATTTTTGTTTAAAGTGTGAGGTGTCCTAAATTCACCTTTTTGCATGTGGATACCCAGTTGTTTCCATACCTTTAATTGAAAAAAACCCTTTCTACATTCTGTTGCCTTGGCGATTTTGTCGAAAATTAGTTGACCATAAAAGTAAGGGTTTGTTTCTGGACTCTCAATATTTTTCTATTGATTTATTTTTCCATTGGGGTATCCTTATGTCAGTACCAGACTGTCTGGATGATCATATCTTTGATCATTTTGAAATCAGGAGTGTAAGTCATTTGACTTTGTATTTCTTTTTCAACATTGTTTTGACTATTTTGAGTCCTTTGGAGTTCCATATACATTTTAGGATACAGCTTATCGATTTTTGTAAAAAAGACAGCTGGGATTATGATTGGGATTGCATTGAATCTATAGATTAATTGGGGTGATGGTGGTATTGCCACCTTGACAATATTGAGCCTTCCAATCCATGAACATGGAATTGAGTTTTGAATGTTAAACCAAACTGGTATTCGTGTACCATTTGGTCATATATTGCTGGATTTGGTTTGCTTGTCTGTTCTTACGGAGACTCTGGTAGTTTCAGAGTTTATGTCTTGGGGTGGTGAGGATGAACATTTTAACATGTTTAGTTTTAAAGTATATTTTATTGAACTCCCGTCTTCAGTGGTCTTTGAAGAGTTTTGAGTGCAATCACCATTGAATTTCTGGCTGATTTAGCTGTCTTATTTATAAAGTGATTTTAGGCACCAAGAAATTTCTAACTGCATATAACTTTCAGTATTAACAATTTCTCTGTTTGATATTTCTCCTTGAACTTTTCAAAACAATGTATTTCATCACTGTTGCCAAAATTTTCAAGACACATTTCTGTGTATCTTAGCGATTATAAAAGAGGAATATACATATTTTAATTTTAAAACATTTGGAATTATGATTAAACATCCTCAGTTACTTGGAGTATGAAAAATGTTTTAAACTGAGTTAAACGTCTGGAACATTATATTTTAATTTCTTTAGAAAATATATTAATTTACTTTCTAAGGAGCCCTTCATTAAATTACTGTAAAGTTACTTGTGACACCATCCATTTAACTTTATTTTTTTTTCCCCCAATATAGCCGGGGTCTCACTATGTTGGCCAGGTTGTTTTGAATTCTGGACCTCAGGCAGTCCTCCTCCTCCAGCTTTCCAAAGTGCTAGAATTACAGGTGTGAGCTACCACATGTGTTCACGTTTAACTTTAATATGCTGAAACTTTTTAACAACAGGAACAGATTTGTCTTTTGTTTCTTTTACCTAGACTTCAGATTTATAGAAGATAAATGTGATGTTATAAACAGATTAAATGTCTGTCTGCATTTTAGAGGTCTTAGTTGGCTTGTTTTTATAAGACAGTGAACCATAATTTTGAGCATAATTATTTCTGAATTTTTATATTTGACAAAGAATCGATGTTGTTTTCAGTAATTCAGTGTTAAGCATGAAGAAAGAATGTTTTCTGTCATTGCAGTGGGTTTCTTTTTGGTTGCTTTTGAATTATTAGGTGATCATCAGAGAGAAATTATTTATGGAAAGAATTCTCAGGGAGATGATACTATGAACACACGGAATATTTCCCATCTGTTGTTTATACAAGTGATCAAGTAGGTGGTGTACTATACATTGATAGAGAAATGTAGTGTCTTTGTATACAACATTTCAGATGACTTTTTTTTTTTTTGTAAACTAATTGTAGACAGTGGAAAATAACCAGTCTCGTCATTAGCGTTTGAAGTTTGAAAATTTGGTTGTTGGTAAATCAAATTCTGGCTACAGATGTTAAAGGATGTTACAAGGTATCTGCTAGTGGAAGAGGGAGGCATTTTTCATTTGAAAAATACATTACCAACCAGGCAAAATAAAATTACTAATTGTTTCACAAACTGCTTAAAGACTGCATTAAATAAAAATGATCAGAACTTTAAATGTTTTATTTATAGAAGACTTATTTATTTATTTATTTTTTTACTATCCTGCTTTTTTAGGTTTTACACACGCTGGAAAGATTGGGAATCATGGTATTCTCAGAGCTTTGGTTTACATTTTTCCTTGAGAGAAGAACAGTGGCAAGAAGATTGGGCATTTATACTCTCTCTTGCTAGTCAGGTGAGGATGCTTCAAGTCTTGTTGCTTCTATGAGAAAAGTAAGCATGTAGTCTAAATTGATTTATTTGAGCAAACCATGTTGGGGGCAGTGTGGTCAAAGAAAAGAATGCTTGGTATCAGTCGACTTCGTTTCTAGTGATGACTGCTACGTATCAAATAAATAGCATAGCAAGTATAGATGACCATAGCGAGTCCTCACTGCACAACAGGGAGAGTAATATGTGTTTTTATATCGAATGATTAAAAACCATCAAAAAGTGAAAGCTGTGCTATGATGGTTACATACACTAGATAGTCTTGGGATTGCTCTCCATTCCTGCAGCATAGGTTTGATGCCTATGGTACCTATCCAGGTGAGCTCTGTTCTGTCTCTGGGGACACTTAAGATTACTGAACTGGTGTAGGTACTTGCATTGCTGTTGCTGATCTGTCAGGCCCTGAGGAACCAGTTGTCGTCAGTCTTGATAATGCTCCCTGTGGTGAGGCAATACCTGTGTCATGTAGGCAAAGGAAAAGGGTAGTTTAGCTTACTCTGAACTAATTACCATCAATAGGAATGATTTCTGATTAATGTGGGAATGAATTTTTCCAAGTTTGCTAACATCTTTTTATTAATGAAGGCTGCTTGTGACACAGAAGTATGTAGGGTTGTCCCTTAGACTCTTGATTTCATGCTTTATTTTGTGAAGCACTTCAGTATACCAAACTGTAAAGCACAAATATATATACAACTACTCCTTTTTTTTCCAGAAAGCACTATGGTTCATTTGAACTTAGAGAAGGAGGTACCCGATCTTTGGGCAATTGGGGCAGGATTCATAGTGGTTGATTTACATGAGACATGTATCTCACACCATGCATTGTAGCTCGATGATGGACCCATTTAATATTAGTATTCACGAGTTAGGTGATACTGCCATTTACATTTGCATGAAACAGGCTCACTTTTTTATTTCAGGAGGACTTTGTTGTAGGTAGTGCTTTCACAGTAACTTAACGAGAATGTGATAATAAAGCATCCTTAGCTATCTGAATCTCTGGTTCCTGAGGTTGGAGATTACTTAGTAGTGAGGTTGGGTAGTGAGGGATATTTCAAAATATGTATGCACATCTATATAATTTGTGAGTTTGGATGGTAAATGATATTTGCATATAGCCTTTGTAGATTTCTTTTACAGTTTTATTGGATTTATTATTTGAGGAATCAAATGCTGCTTTGACAGTTTTTTCTTTCTTAAAAACCAACTGCGATAGTATACTGAAGGGGAGGTAGTATTGGTTTTTACACATCAGTTTTCCAGGAGTGGTAATAAATGTTTTAAGCTTTTGTTTTGTTTTGTACAGCCTGGAGCAAGCTTGGAGCAGACGCACATTTTTGTACTGGCACATATTCTTAGACGACCAATTATAGTTTATGGAGTAAAATATTACAAGAGTTTCCGGGGAGAAACTTTAGGATATACTCGGTTTCAAGGTAAGCCATTATTCAGGAGCATTTTACGAGTTTCTTTGAACAGAATGGCTCAGATGTCAGGAAGGAGCAGTGGACAGGGGAATGTGAACAAGTGCAGTGAGGGAGTGGCTCTTTCTTCCTGTGATTGTTGGGATTTTCTTCCCTCTCTTTCCAGGTGTTTATCTGCCTTTGTTGTGGGAACAGAGTTTTTGTTGGAAAAGTCCGATTGCTCTGGGGTATACGAGGGGCCACTTCTCTGCTTTGGTTGCCATGGAAAATGATGGCTATGGCAACCGAGGTGCTGGTGCTAATCTCAATACGGATGATGATGTCACCATCACATTTTTGCCTCTGGTTGACAGTGAAAGGAAGCTACTCCATGTGCACTTCCTTTCTGCTCAGGAGGTAAGCAGCGTGTTTCTCCTATGAACTATTTCTAGTAGTGACCTTGTACCAGAAACAGCCTGAAGTGCCTTTCAGGTGTGGTTTTATCTGCACTATCACTTAATTTCTGAATGTGATTGTAGTAATTGCTGAAGATACCAGCTATACTTTGAAATTTACCTTTTCAAAACTGCTGTATGGGGACACATCAGGGAACTTAAGGAGGTGATGGGTTTTAAGAAGAAAAAGTAAAGATGAGGCTTGTGATTTAAATATGGCATTTTAGGGAATGAGAAGTGAGTTTTTATCTGAAAGCAGAGTTCTAAGAATTGCAAGGCCAGTGTGGTTTAAGAGGGGAAGCAACAGGGAAAGAGAGAGGGTAGGTGGCAGGGGGAGGGAGGAAGGGAGAAGAGGTCAGAGAGAATAGGGATGGGGTGGAGTTCATTGAAGGCTTTTTAAAGCTTTGGGTTTTACTCTGGATAATGTGGTAAAGCCAATGGCCAGTTTATCCAGAAGAGGAACATGTGGGCTTTGGTGCATGGCAGGAGCAGGAACACCAGCTATTGTAGATGAAGGGGAATGAAAGGGTGGTGTAGACCAGACAGGGGAGGTGGTGAGAAGGTACAAAAACAACGCTCTTTCAGAAAGCCAGTATTCTTATAAAAGTATTGGTCTTTTATTTAATATACTAGTAATTATAAAACGTTTATAATCACAACATGAAGAAAAAAAGTTCATAGACCGTAACTTGTATAATTTCAGCTTGTACATAATTGACTAAGTAAACTTACCTTGTCATGTGTTTGAAGCTGTGGCTTGCCAGGATCAGTGTATTAGGACATTTGTTTTTTGTTATTTTATCTAACAAATTACCCTCTAGTGTGCTCTTCTCTTTAGTTTTTTCTGAGAAATTTCCCATTGATGTCTTTTTAAATTTAACCAGAGCAAACTGGACTTTAATCACAAAGCTTCCAAGAGGTCAAAACCATGTGAAAAGTTGATTGCTTTGGCCTTTTCATGAGTTAGCATACCAGCTGTAGGTTTCCATGTCACATTCCTACCAAGTCTCTGATCTGTTGTATGATTTTCCCTTTGTCTTCGTATTCCTCCCAAAGCTAGGTAATGAGGAACAGCAAGAAAAACTGCTCAGGGAGTGGCTGGACTGCTGTGTGACGGAGGGGGGAGTTCTGGTTGCCATGCAGAAGAGCTCTCGGCGGCGAAATCACCCCCTGGTCACTCAGATGGTAGAAAAATGGCTTGACCGCTACCGACAGATCCGGCCATGTACATCCCTGTCTGATGGAGAGGAAGATGAGGATGATGAAGATGAATGAAAAAAAAAAATCAAACAGCAGAAGACCAAGGCATCAGATCTGTAATGACTCTAAAGTTAGTGTGGTGCTCCAAGCAGAGTCGACATCATGGAATGAACCAAATCTGGCAGGATCTGCTCGGGGAAGTGTTTTCCTGGACCACACACACCTTATGGATATAATGCCTCTGCTGCGTGAGGGGACAGAGAACTTTAGTTGGACTACAGTTTGTAAAAAAACTAATTTTATTAAGACAGAACTTTTTTTCCTTTCAAATTGTAAATCTGTCTATAAATGTAACGCATGTGGTTGTGTAAGAAATTGTTTAATAGGAAAAGTTGTACCAGCATCTTCATATTATTGAGAAAATTTTTTCCAGCATGGGCACTTAGAAAAAGCACATGGCAAATGGCTCTTTGTTCCTTTAAGATATTATTTCAGTAGAACCTGGCATTCTACTTTCACCTTAAAAGATCCATCTAAGTCTCAGATCTGAAAACGTTTTGTACAGATTATCCACAGCAAAACATAAAAATAAGCTTTTGTTTTATTAATAATTTAGTTCCTATCGTGCCCAATCAAATCAAATCTTTTAGGAACAAACTGCAAGAAAAGCTAAGAATGTTTGAGTGAACTAAATATAGACATTGCTTACTTGTTTTGAAGAGGGTTTTGGTTTTGGTTATTCTGTCTTTAAGTTTTCTGTTATGCCCCCTTTCGATATTTAGATATTTATTTGTTGGGAAGAATACCTTAAAATGAGGGTTTTTATTCCAGATTCTGGGCAGTGGTCTGTGAGTAGTTTTTTTCCTGGATGAAAAGGGAGCAAGCCCACTTGTCACTAAATGAATTGCGTGAAATGTGCTCACTTGGACTCCGTCAACAATGTGCTGCTCCCAGATTGCCATGCCAGAGGGTCTTCGGATTCTTCCTTCTGTCACCTCTGCTCTAAGCAAATCTTGTTAGAAGGGCATGCCTTTGCTTAGGCAGATGGGGAATACCAATTCACTACAGAATAAAGATTTTAAAAATGCGATAAGGTGGCAAATGCATTGTATGAAGAATTTCTCAGCGTTTAGTCTGAGAATTTTTGCATGTTGGTTAATTGTGGCCATTCTTATTTAAAGTTAAAACTATAATCTTAGGTAGAAAAACTTTTTTATAAGAAGTATTATTTGACCACTTCAGGTATACATTCAATGCTGGGTAAAAATTTCAGACCTATCTCAGGAACACAGAAATATTTGGTGTCCTGATAAGCACTTTCTAGACTATTGATGTGGCCAGGAATTTGGAAAGACCACACACACACACACACACACACACACACACACACACACACACACACGTGTATTTTTTTTCCTTCCCTGTGATGAAAAAGGCTGTGAAAACCTTAAAGTATTTGCTTGCTTCTTGTTTTGTTTAGTTGATAATGAAATGTGTACAACCTCAAATTTACTGCCAGAATACTAAAAATAGAAAAATACCCACAAAACTGTCATGTCTTTAGTTCTTTCCTCCTGAAAACTCAGTAAAAAGGTGTTCCCAGGATGAAAAGATCATTTTTGCGGCATGCTAAATCTTGCAGGAAAAAATGATTTTTATAGTACGATTTTGTAGAAATGAATCTTTGATATAATGTAAATGCTGCTGTTTCAAGTGGTGAATGTGTTAAAAACTGGCTGTTTGCTTTCATTTTGGCCAATAATTAATCAAGTTCGTAGAAAATGTTAGCATTCTGACTACTTAGCATCTGTAGTAACTTTTCTCTATGTATAGGGATAATTTTTTAGTGGGCAGAGATCCTGTTCTAGTTGCCTATTAAGCAAAATCTGCCCTCCCAGTTGAAAAAGCCAAAGAGAATTATTAGAGGGAAAAGCACGTAGCCATTGCAGTCTGCATTGCAGCCAGCGTTGTCCAGAGAGTACACGCTCAGTACTTAGCTTCTCCTGTGTGTTGTGGTCTGGTGAGTGTTGTTTCCCCTGAGCGCTCTATTTATTTATTTATTATCAGTGACCCTGACCACATAGTGTGATAGGTGCAGCATTCTTCCCTGTGGGAAAGAATTAAAGATGGTTCCATTTCCTAGGCTACAGACAGGAATGGGGCTCTAAATGGTTTTCATAGACTGGCTGTTAAAGGCCAAAATTTTTGGTAAATCAGTGCTATAGATTATGCTCTTGAACTATTAAACAGCCATAATTATTGTCCCAAGATAGAATATAGTCCTTTTTCAAAGATTATACGTGGCTAGGTGACAGACATAAATGATTTGACTCTGGATAGTAAGTCATCCCTTCACCCTGTGGACTTGACGGTTCTTTTTCTAGAGCAAACATTGTTTTGATTTGTTCTTCCTTGGAGTCAAATTTATATATATATATATATATAAATAGATCTAATTAAAACCCGGGTGGACCATGGATTCAGACCTGCCTTTTTATGTTTTTGACTCTTAGGTTCATCGTGTCCCAGACTTCTTCACGTATGTGAAGGTAAGATATTCTGTGTGCGCTTGGCCTCCTTTTCACGCATATTTCATTGCCTCTTTGATGAGTGGTTACGAAGATGTTAAACTACCTTTTTGTTCCCTGGGGTGATAGGTCAGTAACTATGAGCGCTGTCTCTCTCCATGTGAACTTGTATTAATGGACACTTTTATGGTAGAGTTGGGATGGGGGGACACCACCTTAAAATGAGTGAGCAGACAAGGCCAGGCAAGCCAAAGGCTTTAAGACACCGTGATTTTTTTTGTTTTGTTTTAATGGGAAGGGAAGTATAAGGAAGAGCTCAGAGGGAGTTTGATACCTGGAATCGTTGGACTTAATTGGCACCTGCAAATACTTAGTATAAAGGTTTAATTCTGTTTAAAAAGAAGATCCATTAAATCAAGTTCTTCACTCAGTCATATTTTGCAACACTTCTTTGTAAATATCATTTTGTTTGTGAGGTTACTGGCAAAACAGTTTCAAGGTTCACTTCCCTCCCTTGAACCAGGTCCAGGTCATTTTGCTTTGGGGTAAATTAAAATCAGAACTCTAAAAGTTGAGCAACTTTGTTTTTTCTTGAATTGACTTAGCACTAACCCACCATTACATCTTAAGGATGGCATGACTTGATAATGATGGACTTGTGTGAGGTTTTAATTTTTCAATTAAACTTTGTTATCACATGAGGTAACTGTCAGCGGTCTTGAGTCTGGTTATGGAATAGGCAGATAGATAGATAGAACCCTGTAGTAACAAGAGTTGGAAATTGGCTAATTGACAATGCAGTTGCCTTAAACATCTCAAGTAGAGAACTTTTACATTAGTGAGATGTACTTGAATTTCAGAACTTAACAAATTTTAATTACTTTTTATTGAAAACTGCACTGAACGCTAAATGTCCACCTTTACAATAAACAAATACAGTAACGGTAACTCACACTAAAACAAAACATACTTCTGATAGCCATTATTTTTCTGTTTGGGACAATTTTAAAGTTTTTCTTTTGTCACAAAAACAGGAATGTACCTATACAAAGGCTCAAAATAGGCCATCTTTTTAAACAAAAAGGCAATGATTCACAAAAGACTATGAATAGAACATGTAACTAGTTGATACAAATCTAATAGGATTTGTTAAAATCAGTCACATCTAATACATCTGAAGTGTTCTTGTATAAAATATCACGTGAAGAAAAGAAGACTTTATCAATGTCTAAAAAAGTGGGTTTGTTCATAGACAATCTGACAAGTTACCATAAAAAGTGTTTCCTGAGACATAAGGAAATGCAACATTATTCTTCTTGAACCCTTTTAGCTCAAGACTTTCCACTCAATAAAATAGCAGAGGATCTGAAACTGAGAAAATATATTTGAGTACAAACAGCTTGTGAAACTTAATACTTTTTTTTTTTTTTTTTTTTTTTTTTTGCATCATCAGAGGGTTTTACTGAACTTACAACCAACTTGCCCGCTCAGTATGCAGTTCAGATGTGACAGACGCTTCTCTGTACAGGAGCCTGTACTGTCTTCAATCCTATGCGTGCAGGTGTCTACCACAGGCAAACAGTTTTCTCCCCATTTTGTAGTAATGTGATTTTCCTATTAGCAAAAAAGAGGTCACCAGCCCCTGTAGACTTAAGGGACTCAAGTCACAGGATGGGGATTTCCTCTTAATATTTTTTATTTTGTTGTTTGAACTCTTGATGCAACATTGTAGAGCAGGGTGTTCAGGACCTGCTGTGCCCAAGGGACTGATAAAGGAAAAAGCTCTATTTATTCTTTTTGTGATTTGATGCACAGATGAAAAACTTAACACACAATAACAGAAGTTGGTCGTTAATAAATCACATCCTAGTCTTTCAGCGCTTCCGTAAGCAGACGACATCTTCAGTTTTCTAGCTCTTGTAGTTTTAACACTGCAACATCAATGATGCATATGTCCAGAATCAGTTACAAAGACCATCCGATTCTTTTTCTCTTAGTTCATCTATTTTTCACTGTCTCTTGGTCCCAAGTGTATCTGAGTGATTACCTTCCGGCATTCTCTGCTATTGCTCGTTGGGGTGCTCTCGATTGTCCCCGTGTTTTGTGGGCTGGTTGGGAGAGGGTGCTTGGGAAGGATGTGCCACTGTCGGGAGGTTGTGAGTCACTGGGATGCCTCCAGGGATGATCCCTTCCATGGCTGCAGGAAGTCCTCCTGGAGCCACACCCACGATGCCTGGCGGATATCTAAGGAACACATAGAAATAGGGCCTTGTAAGTTCAGGGCAGAGTTGCCAAGTTCTTGGCTCTTTTCCTACTTCTGGCCTTTTCACAAGACACAGGAGCTCAGTGACATGAACACAGCTCACCTTGACCGACCTTCTGGACTCAAGTGATCTCACCTCAGACACCCGAGTAGTGGCGACCACAGGCATAAGCCACCACGTCTGGCTAGTTTATGTATTTTTTTTTTTGTGGAGACTGGGTTTTGCCAGGCTGTCCAGGCTGGTCTCAAACTCTTGAGCTCAAGTGATCCCCCACCATAGGCCTTCCAGAGTCCTGGGAGTACAGGCGAGACACCATGCCTAACAGTTGTTTTTTTTTTTTTTTTTTTTTTTTTTTTTTTTTGAGACGAAGTCTTGCTCTGTCACCATGCTGGAGTGCAGTGGCGTGAACAATCTCAGCTCACTGCAACCTCTGCCTCCTGGGTTAAAGTGATTCTCCTGCCTCAGCCTCCCGAGTAGCTGGGACTACAGGTGTGCGGCTAATTTTTGTATTTTTAGTAGAGACAGGGTTTCACCATGTTGGCCAGGATGGTCTCAATCTCCTGACCTCGTGATCCGCCCGCCTCAGCCTCCCAAAGTGCTGGGATTACAGGCGTGAGCCACCACGCCTGGCCCTGGCTAACAATTTTTATGGGATAGCTTATCTTCCCTATCCCCAAAGCAAGGAGAAGTCTCAATTTTTATATAAAACACTGGCAACTCATTCATAAAAACAAAACTAGTCCAATCCAAACACGGGGCCACCAATTTTGTAGCTTTTAGATAACAAGAAGATATTAGCCCATACTATTTATGAATGTGGATATATTATACTGTTTAAAAAACACACTTTGTACAAAATGGACTCCCAACTGTTCACCAGTTACTTCTGATTGATAAAATGATTTCCCAACAGAGTACAGTGGACTCTTAAGGACTCAATGTTTGTCTCCCTCCATCCCCCTAATTCCAGTTCAAATCCCACACCTTGAAGCCCTTGGGAAGTGACTGGGTCGTGAATGGGATTAGTGCCCTTACAGAAGGCAGTCTAGTTAGTGCTCTGGCCCTCTTTCTGCCATATGAGGATGCGGGAAGAAGCTGACGGTCTGCTGCCTGGCCCTCACCAGAACCTGACCATGCTGGCAGCCTCATCTCAGACTTCCAGCCCCCAGAACTGCGAGCAAGGCATTTCTTTACAAGCCACCCAGTCTATGCTACTCAATTATGGCAGCCAGAACTCAATAAGCTTTCTAGGCTGGTTGGCTATATACTCCCATGGCCTGAGATGGGAAGTGGTATGCTTGCTGGCTGTTGGCTGGGGGCTCGCCTTCCTCGGAACGCCCAGGCTTGGGCTGGTTTTATATTGCAAGCATGAAGTGCTGTGTGAGGACACACTGCATTCGCCAACCACAGAACATACGGTCCTCGGGCAAAGTGGGACTCAGTGTATTCACACAGACTTACCATCCAGGTAGAGGAGGCGGCGTCTCACTATGGTAGCCACCCCACCCCCAGCTCCTGGCCTGCCATCCTGTCACCAAGACCTTCAAAAGGACTCTGGTCATTGGGGTCCTTTCCAGTCCCTTCCTCAGTGCACACACAACGTTCTAGGGGGCCTAAGAGCCCCGGCTTACATGAAGAATAAATAACAATGGAGACATGAAGAGGTGGGCCCCCAACTCCACCCAACAGGGGAATCTGGTGCTGTGATGGGCTCAAAATACTTCTGAGGGCCAAAAGGACGGGACTGGAGGAAATGTGAAGACAGCCACATGACCTGCAAGCACCGGCATAGCTTCTTCAAGAGTGTTGGAGCCTTCATTACACAAACTAAATGCACCCTGGTCGTCACTATGGCTACAGCAGGGGACATGTGGCTGGCGATGTTTTCAATCATCGTGAGTGGGAGTGGGCGGTGCTACTGGCATCCTGTGGGTAGAGGCCAGGGATGCTGCTAAACGTCCTACAATGCACAGGACAGGACAGGCCTCCTACAAAAGAATGAAGAGAATGATCTGGCCCCAGATGTATCTATTGCCAAGAGCTAGAAACCCTGGTTTAGAGTATGCAAAATTTTTCTTAAGATTCAAGGCTGCAACTTCATTCATTTATGCATGAGGGGGCTACTGATTTTCCTGGGAAGCCAGCAATAATGGGGGTGCGGGGTAGGAGAAAACCGATTCGTGCATGGAAAATAACACAAAAGAAACCACTTCTCCCTGTGAGGGCTCCTGTCTTTACCCCACTCTGCGTTCCCAAACATGGCTCCAGTTTCTCAGCTGACCCAAACTACAGGATGCCTTCCGTGGACATAAGATTCAAATTAGAAAATGAACTTGCTCACAGGCCTTTGCACTTGAACATCTTATCTACATATACCTTTCTCTTTGAGAAGCCCCCCCCTTTTGTTTGGTGGTGGGGTGGGGTCGAGGGGGTGGCGGCGTTGTCTCTGTGGCCTAGGCTGGAGTGCAGTGGGTGATCTCGGCTCACTGCAATCTCCACCTTCCAGGTTCAAGCACCTCTCCCACCTCAGCCTCCCTAGCAGCTGAGATTACAGGTGTGCGCCACCACACGTGGCTGGGAAGACTTTTGGTTTTAAGATGGCTTTAGAATGATAGGCAGTTCGTAGCACCTGTGGTCAATCACATCTGACCGAACACACCCCCTTTTAAAATAGGAGCTTCTGTTTGTTCCATGAAATTAGGCATTGGAAGAAATGGGGGCAGTGTACACAGTTCCTGCTGAGAAGGCCGATTGTTCTGACCCTGCCTTAGCATCTGTGGGAGGTAAGCTGCCCCCAAGTTTGGGCTTCTCTCCCTGGCCCCGGGGTGTGGTGCTCACAGGCTGAGACAAAGTCAGTTCCTCTTCTCACCTGTATGTGGCACCATTGAGCTCAGGATGAATTGCTTGTTGGTCTATTACTGACCAAGGCGCTGATGTGACAAAGAATTCCTTGTTCACACAATTTCTTAAGCTTTCTGGGATGCGACCTAGAGTAAGATGATTAAAATTAATCATATTATTTTTACAAATCACAGTTCAACATTACACCTGTAGCTGCTTATGTGGGGAAATAAGCATTTGTAAAGATGTAGAACATCCAAAGGCCCAAGTGCTTGAGCTCTTCAACACTGACCTTCAGCCTCTGTCTGCCCTGAGTTTATAATGTCTGGGACTAAAGGGAATGGTTCCCTTTGTGAAGTTTAGTTCAGGGCTTACATAAATACACAGGGCCCAACTCATATAAATTTGATGCTAAAAGTGAATTCTACCTGTCGAGAGCCGCCTGTAGCCAGCAGGATGGGAGCCAGCTGTGCTGTGGAGCTGAGGCTGCCCTTGGCAGGCCAGAGGCACGGAGGGGCTCACCTGTGATGGCTCGGCGGATCTCGGTGGCAGCTGCCTCCCTCATCTCCAGTGACGCCTGCTCACTGTACCAGGCAGTGTGAGGAGTGCAGATGAGATTTGGGGCATCTTTCAACGGACCCTGAGCAAAGCTAGAAAAATGTAGAAAAAACAGAGTAAGCGGGAAACGTCGCATACGCTCCCTGCCCTCCTCAGCACGAGGAAGCTCTTGGCCATGTAGAAAAGTAGCTACATAGATAGCCTGGATACAGGAACATCTGTGATGATATTTTATGAAGGCTGGGAATTTTTGAATGTAATTATCAAAATTGTGTAAGAACAGGATAATGGGTAGATCAAAAAGCCCAATTCTATTGAAGGCTTGTCCTGCCTAATCCAGGGCAGAGATGATGCCTGTCTGTCTAAAGACCAGAACCACCACCACACCCCCACCAATTTTCTGCCTCTCCTTTCACTGATGACCTCTGGGAACCTTCCAGCCCTTTTACAATTAGAATTCAGCACAATCCTTAGAAGAACAGAGACTGTAAATGTCACCTCTGGAGTTTCCTGCCCAGGGACCTGTTTGGGAAAAGGGCCTCAAGTTCAAAGCGTGGGGGTCAGGTGTGGAGTTGGGCCCTGTGGGCTACTGGTAGGCGGCTGGGGCAACACGCACCTGAAGGGTTCCGACTCATGCACGTCGAGGGCTGCCCCTCGTATCCTGCCCTCCTTGAGGGCTTGTGCTAAGGCTTTCTCGTCCACCAGGCCACCACGAGCTGCGTTCACAAGGAATGCTCCCTGCCTCATCTGTGGAAGGAAAGAAAAGCCGGTTACAGGCACACTGGCATGGTGGAAGCCTCTTGTACTAAGGTTTCAAGAAGAAAGCTGCAAGCTAGTTTTGCTGGTCTGGTGGTTTAATGTGTGTGCTGCAGTTTGAGGGAAGGGAGTGGGAAGTTTTGGTGGCGGCTGGAAGCCAGGGCCGTTGCTGCTGATCCTGAGAGGAAGCGACACAGTGGAAAGGCTGGACTGTGCCGAGTGCTGGCCTCTTTGAAGGCTCTGGGAAGCTTCTGAAGCTGAGTCCTGGCTAGCGCCTGTCCTCCTCTGCTTAGGAAGGGGCTTCACCTGGCTTGTCACTGGTTTGTTGCAGGGCCTCTTCCCTGCCCAACAGTGTATCCAGAAACCATCTCCCTTGCCCTCCGTGTCCCTCTTGTGCCCACAAACAAGTGCTACCACCTTTTGACAGAAGCTTCCATGGCATCTATTTTCAAATTACCTGCTTTATGGTAAAGTCATTGATGAGGTGGTGGTTATGTTCGTTGAGATTGCAGTGCAAGGAGACGCAGTCGCTCTGATACAGCAAATCCTGCAGGGTGTAGACCCTCTGCACGCCCAGGGACCGCTCGATCCCATCCTGCAAGTAGGGGTCATAAAATATGACGCTGAATCCAAAGGCCTTGGCTCGAACTGCAACCGCCTGCCCCGTGCGACCTGTACAGAAACAGAGCGTCCAGGTGAGTGAGGCCACAGCCCGCGCCCCAGCGCTGCCACCTCCATTGCTTCTGAGCTGAGTCCGGGCTTGCCATCCCCGCTGGTAGCTGCTGCTGGAGAAACCGTGTGCCCAAAGCTTAGTGAGGCCTGAGGTGAGCACTGCCCGTAAGGGGCCACCATGGCCGATGTAGGACAGCTGAGGACCACAGTGCTTGCTGCTTATACTGGCTACAGCAGGGTTTTTGTTAAAAACAAAACAAAACAACTCTTCCTTGTTATGGACATTTTCAAACACAATTCGAGTGTTCTGAGAAGCCCACATGCCCCTCCCATCAGCACCCGTGTCCTCCGTTCCCACTCCGCTCCCCACTTCTTGTGTGCACTGCAGGCTTCTTAACATGAGCTTTGTGTCTGAAAAACTTGCTCTCAATGTAACAGGGAGTGATGTCCTGCCTCCTCATCACCGGGCTCGCTCCTGCGAACGGTGACATGAGCACAATGGCTCCCTGCAGGCTGGCCCGAGTGCAGACTGGCCACGTGCTACTGTGTTCTGGGCGGGAGGCAGGGCACATGACCATTAGGCCTGGACCTGGCCCACTGGTGGGGCCTCGCGCCCATCTGCAAGTATGCAGCCTGGGCCTCCCGCCGGCTATGTCACAGGATGAGGAGGTGTCTCCCACTCCCCAACGGCTGTCATTTCATAAACCCATGGGGTCCCCTCGATAGCACCTCCAGCTTCCCAGAGCAGTTTTCAGCATTTTGAAAACAAAATGGTTAGTGTTGATGCTCTACTGGTTCTCTTGGAGATCACGGAAGGAATCTTTAAAGCCATGGCTCCAAGATACAGGCGGGAGAAAGACAAAGATGCGCATTTCCGAGCAGACGGCCCGTGTTCCAGGGGTACCTCAATGCTGCAGCAGCTCCATCTAACTGACGGCCTGGCTAGGACAACTGCCGCAGTTTAGAACAAAGGTTGAATAAGGCCAGTCTGATCAGGGACAGCTGCAGGGCAACTAGCATAGCAAGGCACAAACCATCACGCCTCTCCTCATCAGTGTCACCCCTTATAGCAGGCAGCACTGGACGGTGGCAGGGACGGAGAGATGGCTCTCCGACACACTGGCAACATGAGACTGAGGACCCCAGCCTGCAACTGCTGGGAGCTGACACTCCACAGGACCCCCGTCTGCCTGCCCCTGTTCCTGCAGCCTCCATCCCCCTCATGGCGTCTGTGCATGAACATGCTTCCATCAGTGGGGCTCACACTCTGCAGATCCAGGGCCTGGAGGGCCTGTGGAAAAGCAGCCCAGAGCACCAAGCTCAGATTTGAACCGTGCCGACTGCTATTTTTTTTTTTTTTTTTTACAAGTTCACAAACCCCTTGAACTTTATCCATAAGATTTTCTGATGACCCAATGACTTAATCCCCAGTCCCTACCGAAGAGACCTGCTCCCCCGTCACAGCGCCCCCCGGCCCCCCACGCTGCCTATTTAAATGCACAGCTCCCACAGGCCGCCTTTCCTTCAGTTTCTGTCCATGCCCCTAGCCCCAGGCTGCCCTCTCTCGGCAGCACCATCCCACCCCGCCTGCTGCACTGAGCCCCCTGGGCCTGGGGAACTCTTGCTCAGTGGAACCCGAGGCCAGCAAAAGCTCTTAGCCCAGGATAGCTGCGGCAGTGACAGTCCTGAAGGCTGCAGAGACACCTGGAAAGGGAACAAGGAGACCATGACAGTCCCTGTGCTGAGGATCCAGGGTGGTGGTGGCAGTGGTTAGTGTACAGTCTTGAGAAAACAGGGCGGCGGCAGGGGGCTGAACTGACCTCTATACACCGAGGGTTTTTAAAGTTGAATGACAAGGGCACAGCTACAGGAACGACCCCGAGAAGAAGTCCCGTGACGGCTGGAGTCAGAAGCCCCTGAAACAAGCACTTCCCCAGGGAGGCCCCACCGTGCACCCAGGGTGCTCGACCACCCCCAGGCTCTGCAGCCTGGTCAGAGACCACCGAGGCCCCAGGAGGGGCTTCAGAGATGGAGTTGAAGCTGCATCTCTGAGCCATGAGACCCAGTGGGGCCTGGACAGAGGGAGCCTGGTGTTCACACACCACATTTGCTTTCTAACAAAGTCAAAACACGGTGGGTCCTTTTAAAAGATCCCCAGCACCCGGCACTTAAACTCAGACCCCAGGTCGGGCAAGGCCAGACCCAGATCATAGCCTGTACTGGGGACAGAAAGATGTGCACTCCTGGAAGCGTCCAGCAACTTCTCTCTTGTTCAAGTGGCACCCCAGGTCCAGAGCGGGGCTTGTTGGGAGAGGCGCACGGGGGCTTCGTCCTGAGAGGCGTGGAGCTCCACGCAAGGGCTGAGCAGCAGCTGCAAGTCTCCCGGAGGCCAGAACATTACTGGCCCCGTGTGCACATGCGCCTTCTTGGAGTCCCAAAAGGCAGATACCATGTATCCCACCAAATATCTACTTACAGATTGGGAAATTGAGGCAAAAAGCTCAGGTAATTCCCACAAGGCCACAGAGCTGGTAAGCGGTGGGGATGAGATTCAGTGGCAACGGGCCGAGGTCTCCTGGGTGCGGTGCAGACCCTGATGGTGAGCAGGGTGGGGACCTCCTCGAGCCCCCGTGGAATCAGGCTGCTTACCATCACCTTCTCCTTGGCACTGGTCCCCCACCACCCTGCTGAAGACCCTCCTGGGCCTCTCCTCACGTCTCCTTTTCCTGCCCCTCTCTCAGGAGAGCCTTCCAAGCTGATGGTCTGACTGTGCCACCCCAACCTGGCATTTGAAGGCCTTCAGGAGTGAGGCCGTGCCCATAACCCGGGTCTCCACTGAACCGCCAGCCCCTACGCGAGCCCAAAGCCTGGCTGCTTCTCTACGACACACCCCCATACAGCTCCTGCCCTTCACCCCTGCCCAGGGAAATTTAGTGGGCACAGTGCCTTGCCTGCTGCCCCACAGCAGAGAATGCTGTCCTGCCAGACACCGCAGACAGCAGTGGACACGCATTCTTCCAGAACCAGCCCAGATCCTGCCTCTAGGGTGAGTTCCCTGATGGGTGTTGACTCGGATCTCCTACCCCGTGCCACACGGGGAGGGTGCTGGCCCTGCCTGCCCTGGCTTCTCAACAGCACGCTGGGGTTGCCTTTCCCGAGGGGTCCCCGCTACACCAGCCCCAGTGTCGGAGGGGTTGGGGGTCGGCACAGAGGGTGGCACGTACCAAAGCCGATGAGGCCCAGCGTCTCCCCACGGATGCGGGCCGCTCCCGAGGCCACCTCGCGGATCTGCTCCACGCTCTGAACCCGTGTGCCTTCCCGCAGTGCCTGGTACAGCCACGTGTTCCTCCGGTACAGATTGAGGATGTGGCAGACGGTGGAGTCCGCTGTCTCCTCCACGGCTGCGGACGGGATGTTGCACACAGCAATTCCTGAAAGGGACGAGGCCAAGGCCGGAGATGAGAAAACCTCAAGATCAGCGGGGAAGCCCCGGGGCTGCCAGCCCGCCCTCCTGAGACAGGGTTGTTGGCACCGGGGGAGGCCCACCTTATCGTCTAGCAGACTCGGGGCTGGGCACGTGGGCGGTAGGCCCTCCGGCTCTGATGCTTGGGAGGCTCTAGCCCCAACATCCACCGCTCCCTCCCAAGGAGGACTTTTGCTCCAGGACGTGGCTCACGACCAGCCCAACTCCTATGGCTGATTTTGGGCCTGACTGGCTTCCTCCTGGGCTTGCGCTGAGTCCCAAGAAAGGACCCGGAGTGGCAGGAAGTGGCTAAGTGGGCCTAAGACCAGACTCCTCCAGGTGGACCCCACTCAGACTCAAACCCCTCAGAGTCTCCCTCATGGAGCTGGCAGGGGTGACAAAGAATGGCTTTTGGTTTTAAGGTATGCTAACAGTTTGATACAAAAAAACATACGTTTCAAACATACTGGTTTTAAAAAAACACCTCCACCCCCACACGGATGCGAGGGCTGGCCCCGGGAACGGAACTGATGTCCGAAGCGTGTGCACAGTCGCCCTGTGGTCCTGTGCTCAGCACCCTGCTCTGGTGGGAAGAACTCCGAGCAGACAGGATGCCCTCCCTGCCCCGTGGAGCAGCCTTCAGGTCAGGGCCGAGGGTGGCTTAGGGTGAGCCCTCTGGCCCCACACGAGCTGCAGAGACCAGGGTCAAGTATCTCCCAGCACGAGGCAGCTGTGGCGTGGAGAGTTAACCCAAGTCATAGGCAGAAAGGGCCCTGACATTAACCCTCCTCAGCCAGAGGGTGTCTGGGGAAGAATGAATGACTGCCAGATACAACAGGGGTGCAAGCAGGCAGAGGGCCAGGCTGGGAACGGCTCCTCCCTACACCCGACAGGTGGAGATCCAGACGCCTGCTTGCAGCAGAGACCAGAGGGGCCGAGCCAGGGGTGGGGCTCCAGAAGGTGGGCTCAGCAGCCAGCCTGTGGCTCCCAGTTGACTCTCTGAGGAGGGGTGTGGTTATCTGGGCACCATGTCAGCCCAAGTGAAAAGGTTCCCTCCTAATCGCAGGTTTGGTACCCCCTAGGAGTGCCTCTCCCAGCAAGGGGTGCCCAAGGCACTGGGACAGGGCCACCTTTAAGGCCCTCTATTCCTTTAGAGGACTATCCACCCAGGATTCCTCTATCTTAAGTCCTGAAGATTGGGGTGGGGACAGCAATCACCAAGGCAGCTTCTTCAGCTCTACTGGACAGGAAACAAGACTGGTGGGTGCCGCAAACCCACTTTCTAGACAGCTGAGTCTAGAAAGGGCCACCCCTAGGTCTAGGGCCTTGAGAGTGACTCCCTCAGCAGGACACACAGCTCAGAGAAGGTGAAGCCACCGTGAGCGGGTCACCCACCCACCCAACGTGGCCACTGAGGGCTCCTCTGCGCCACAGACACTCGCCAAGGGAACAGTGTGATTGACTGTGACTGAGGCCGACCAACTTTCCCACGAGCTGGATGCCAAGAATCTTGCAGGAAACAGGCCTCGTTCATTTGAAATAGCTCAGCAGAGAAGCTGCGGCTTGATCACATGCCATGTTATTATTAGAGTCAGACAGACTGAGGCCAATGCCAGAGGTTCAAGAAAATCTTTGGCGGCTGGGACAATTTTCATTCCTCGGGCGGGCTAAAGCCCAGCAGGGAGGCCCCGCAGCAGAATCACCCTCAAGGACACTGGCTCCGTGCTGCTGCCGGGGCTGGCTCGGCCGCGCTGCCTGGCGTGAGCGGCAGCAGCTCCTCCTGGGAGATGAGCTGATGCTGGCTGAGAGACTCCGCAAGGCCACGTGTGTAAAGGCACCCGGGTGGGCGTGGCACAAAAAGGCAGGTTGAGGCAGGACATCCGGTCAGTCTTCTCACCGAACTTGGACATTCAGCTCCTTGGTGCCAAGTGCTCCCCGGAGTGCAGAGTTCCAGGACGGGGAGAGGGTGCAGGAGGAAGAGCTGCGGCCACTGCCTGGGATGGAAGAACCTTCCCACCCGGACCGCAGCGGCGCCACAGCCAGGAACCTCCATAACCTCACCGCCCTCTCGGAGGGAGCATCTTCTTAGCTGTCCTGTATCGCTCCGTGGATGCAGCCTCCCTTCTGGATGAGTCAAGCTGATCCTTCAAGTGCCACACCATGGGTGGCTCTGACACTCGCAGGCTGGGCCTCCCAGTGTCCATGGAGCCTGGAAAACGGCCCCAAAAAGGCAAGCTGCTTTTCTCTCACGGTCAATGCCATCGTGCTTTGATCCCTCCACGACTGCCACTGGCACAGAAACCACATAAACCAGCTTGCCAGAGGCAGCGGGGGTGGGGAGGGGTGTAGGGCCCTCTCGAGGTCTTCCCCTCGTGTCTTCCTGGCTGGTGGGGAGAAGTGCAGGTGAGCAGCTTCCTCCAGCCTCGCCCTGCTCTTGCCATGAAGCGCTGACTCTCGCCCATCATTCCAGGGTTGACATCTCAGAGCCTTGCAATCCCGGAAGGCGTCACCAGAGGCCTAGTGCGCTGCCTCGTGCAACACGGAGGGCCCTGTTTTCTGGGCCTGCCAGGGACCCTCTTTCATCAGGAGAGGGCCTGCCTGCAGCCACCTGCCGCTCCCAGCCCTCAGCACAAAAGGCCCGCTGACCGCATGACGTGGCGAATGCACTCGGAGACAAAGGACGTCTGGACAGTCTACACTCAAAAAGGGCCCTTCAAAAGGGCCCCGCAGATGTCTTCCAAGTGCCCTTATCAGATGGGACCAGGATCAATGAAAATCCACCACTCACAGCCCTTCCACATTTTCCAAAACCGCAGTCCCTGGTCCTGGTCTTCTTCTGTGGGTCTCAGAACTCAGGAAACACAACCTCCCATCTCACCCCTCTCAGGCCCCCCGTCATTGAGGCCTTGGTGCCTTTCTGGCCCCACTGCCTGTGAGGGGCACTTCTAGAAATGGAGAAATAGGAAGTCCCACAGGCAAGGACCTCCCCTCTCTGCCTGGAAAGCAGCGGCTGGTCCAGCCGAGGAAGGGCAGGGTCAGCACCCATATGGGCCCGGGAGCTGTGTGGTGAGGGGCCGACGTGCTGGAGAAGCAAGAGGTGTGCGGGGGACAAGGATTTGAGAGCCCCTGGCACATGAAGCTGTATTCTCCTCTGCGTTCAAACTTGGGATTTCAGCTCTACCCAGAGCACAAAGGACATTTGTTTTCAAACAAAAATTCCCTTGTTTGTGCCAGGGAAAGATGGAAAATTTTAGTTTATATTAACACGCTTTTGAAGACTCACATCTTCCGGAGTGTCTTTGTTCCAACAGAGGGGCTCAGAAGGACACCGTGGCTGGTAGCAAGTAAGGGGTGTGGGGAGGGTGAGGGGTGGATGTGTGAAGCTGCTGCTTCCAGGACCCTAAGGGGTCTGGAATCTGAGTGGCCCTCTCTCCTTCCCTGGCCTTTTGCTTTGGGATTTGCCCGTGGGGCAGCCCCACCCCACTGCGTCCTGACCCCTGTGAGTATACAGGCAGTTCCACCGCTTGCCTGGCTCCCCAGGCCTGCTCCTGACACCAAGACCTACCCAGTGCTTCCAGTACCTGGGTGCTGCCCCGAATGGCAGTGAGGGATTCAACTAAGATTCTGACCCATACACTCCATGCCCCAGGCTAAGGCTGTGGAGAGACAGCTGGAGCCCATGGGGGTGGCCTCCCTGAAAACGTGGCCGGCGGTGCCCGAGGGCAGGATTCTCAGATGTATGTAATGCTCCGCTCACACACGGAGCCGATCTGACACGCAGCCTGTCCCGGAAGCACCGGGGCCCACTGGGGCCTTAGCCGATGGGAGAGAGGTGGGGAAATAGCGCCTGGGCTATTCCTGGAGCGCAGGAAGGGCTGCTCCGAGGCCAGGCTGTTGTCTGGACCACTATGCCTGGGTTCTGAGTGGTTTTGAAGTATTCCTAAGCAGCCTCATGAATTTGGGGCAGGCACCTCAGCACTCGTAAGGCAGAGTACGGCCCCCACCCCCAAAATGCAGGGGTGGCGTGTTCCAAACACAGAGCAAACACAGTGCCCACCTGGCCCTCTCCCGAGGACGCTCGATGCCAGCAGTCTGCTCCTCGTGCCTCTGCACTCAGCGCTCATGAGCTCACACCGGGTGCTGGGCAGAGGCCCCCTCAACATGCACCCCCAGCCACAAGTGCATGGGGCCAATAAGCAGCTTTGGAGCCCCCAACTCTGGGTTCGCGCCTGCTGCCTCTGCTTTTCTTCGGAAGCCTCTGTCATCAGCTGTGTTGGGCAGGGGTCTACCTGCTTTGGTGCTGACCTGGGCCAGATGCTGCTAAGGCTGTCCCAGAGCGGGAGGCCCAGGTTCCCATGTAGACAGGGGCCTAGAGCTATGCACACAGCAGGGGTAGTTTAGGGGACACACCCAGTAGAGGTGGTTTAGAGGACATGTGGCCAGTCGCATTCTCCCCTCTGGAGGTGGCACTGGGTGTCTCCAAATGGAGCTTGTGCCAGCTGGGTGTTGCTCTGAGGGCAGAGATGCCTCACAGCCCAGCAGACCCCACACAGGGGCCAGCAGGGACAATCCTACCCGTGTCATGTGAAGGCAGGGCCGGCAAGGTGCTCCACAGCCCGGCCTGGAGGCAGCCACCTTGCTACAGCCAGAAGCGGCTGCTCCATGGTCCCAGTTCCAGCTGCTTCTCCGAGCCCACCCAAGCAGGGCCCACGGAGCTCCGGACAACTCCAGGCAGCCAGCGCTGGCTCGCACTCACCGAGCTCGCCGGCAGCCTTGATGTCCACGTTGTCGTAGCCACTGCCTATCCGCACGATCACTCTCAGGGCCTTGAACTTTTCCAGGTCCTCCCTGGTGAGGGTGATGGTGTGGTACATCATGGCACCCACGGCTTCGTTTAGAACCTGTGTGGGAACAGAGCACAGGGTCGGAGCCCCACCCCGTGCAGCCCACTGGCGCCACCTGGCCTGGCCCCCTGGCCCTATCACCCTTGAACCCGAGGCAGAGGAGTTCAGTAGGAAAGCAGGGAACAGGGGTTTTGGGGCCTGCCGGTGACTTGGGGCGATCTAATGGGGGGATGCTGGGGAGGGCCGGGGAGGAAACTGCCCAAGGTCAGTGCAGCCCCTGGCCGGGCAGGGTGGGCCCACCTTCTCGTGGATTTCCTGCGTCGACTGTGCGTCACAGAAGGCCACAGTGGCCAGGTCCTTCAGGATGGGCATCTCCACAGTGCAGTCACGGCCGTCCAGCAGCGCCACCAGGGGGCGGGGATGCAGGGGGCCGTTCATGATCTGGGGGCGGATACCTGCAAGGAGGGAAGCGGTGAGCACAGTGGGTGGGTGCCTGGGGCCACAGGGTGCGTGGAGGGGCAGCTCCCCACTCATCACTCAGGGCAGGGCTTGGGCAAGCAAGGGCGGCGGAGCAGCGAGGGCCCCATCTCTACCTGCATCACCTCCCGGGGAGCCACTGTCACGAAGGGGAGCCACTTCCCAACCACTTGCGGCTCTGGTTGGAGACACACACGGCTGCTTCCAGGCCAGCAGACCATAGTCCCAAGAGCCTCAGGACCATGGGGCCCCGAGGCCAGCACAGGTTAGTCCAGCACAGGACGGGTCCCCACACCACGTGCCTCCCCCAACCTGCACCGGCACCAGCTGCCCCTCACATAATATGACAGGAGATAAGGCATGTGTATCTGAGGGAACTTCCTGGGGAGGCCCTGCACAAACAGGCAGCCTGGGCAGGCTCCTCCAGCCCCTCTCACCTGCGCTGGGTGAGGAGAAAGGGTGAGTCTGGGGCAGGGAAGGTATGCCCGAGGGCAGGAAACCCCTAGAGGCTCAGGAAAGCAAACTTCTCAAAGGACCACACAGCAAGCAGCTCTCTAGACAGGCCGGAGCCATCATATTAATCCTGACAGACTTCCTGGTGCTGCCAACAAGGTGAAGGGACAGCTGTGAGGACAGAGGGGCAGGGGCGACCCCAGGAAGGGCCCCAGCGGTCCTTCCCACAAGTGCAAGTACAAATTCTCCAGCAACTTCACCTGGACCAGCGCGGCTGCATCTAGATGTTCAGCAGGGCGGTGGAAGGCCTTAACCTGCCACACTACAGATGCACATGCTTGCGCCCCGTGCACATACAGGGCAGACACCCTGCAGGACCCGCCCAGGATGCAGCGAGGGCCGCAGGGCCTCTTTTCTCTCTTTATTCTGTGCAGCAAGCCCAGCAGGCTCTGAAGACCTCAGAGACAGAGAAGCAGCATTTTCTCCAACAAAAACTGCCCCCTTCAAATCCATCCTTGGATTTTGTGGGTCCTCCTGACCATCTGCCCAAACCTCAGATCTTCAAGACCCACACCCTGGACACAAGAGAACAAGTACCTGAGGTCCAGAGGTGCAATCCGCTGAGATGCCAGGAAGGGGCAATGTCTCTTGTCAAATTAGAACTCTTTAGCCTCAGATTAAAGGTTTGGGGCTCATCAAGTTTTCAGATATCCAGATCAACCCTGATGGCGGCCTTACACCCCCATCCCCTCCCTCCCTCTGAGGCTGGACGGTCCAGGCCATTGCTCCAGGCTGAGCCCAGCCTGGTGACCCACCATGGGTAACCCAACCAGGAACGTGTGACATTCCCGGGATCGCTGGCCTTTGATCCCAAGGCAGCAGGCTCAGGGTCCCACGAGCTAAAAGCAGGAGACTTCCACGAAGGCCAACTCCATCTGTGTGGCCTCCGCCTTCCAGCCCTAACCTCCTCAAAGGCTCTTGGTAGTCCCCAAGCTGGCCACTTGGTAGGGACGATGACTGGGACCCCAGCCACGGGAGGCTCCTGCTGGACCACCAAGGCTCATATTCCGTTAGCCACACGCTCGGAGCCGAGGAAGGAAATACCCCTCCACTGGGGCTGTGTCTGCGTCCTGTTAAGACTATACACGGTGCTGCGGGGGGACGGCCCAGGGCACCCGCACCAGCCCTGCATGGAAGGCCGTGCTCGGCCAGTGGGCCTTGGGATAATTGTCTCTTTGAACACAAAGTATAAAAAAGGCTTTTGTCCCGGCCTCAGAAGAATGGGCTGGGGGAGCCAGGGCCACAACCAGCCCTGCATGGCCCCCAAGCTATGTGCAGTTCTCCTGCCACCCCCGGCTGGGAGGAATCATGGGTCCCTGTCAGCCCTGAGTGGCAGCTGCACCCGACGCTCAGACACCAAAGACGCACGTGTACCCAGTCACTCCTGCTGCTGCCCTGATACCCAGGTCCCCAAAGCAGGGTGTCCACATGGATCCCCACTCCAACATCCTTCTGCACCAGGAAAACAGGGCAGGGTAGGGGGAAAATAAGGCAGGGACGAGGGCCAACACCCCTGTGTCCTCACCAGCCCACGACCCGTATGAGTGGACAGGAAGTGTGCGGCAGAAAGCTGGGCACCCCCTCAGCTCATCCGCGCGATCCGCAACAGCACCGTCACCTGACGAGGAACCCGACACACATGGCTCCCACCTGGGCTCCTCTTTTCTGCTAAGAAACTGGTACAACTGCCAAATTCCAAAAGATTCTTTCTCTTTCAGTACACTCTTCTGGCCCCCTACTTGAGGTCTGAGGGCACAATCCTGTGGGGCCTGGAAGTCCTGGCCTCATCCCCCAGGCGGTCGCCCACACACAGTGAGGAACACCCCAACTTCACTTTCAGGGGTGCTGGCAGGATGGTTATCGGAGTGAGTGCCTGATCATAAGAAATCCAAGCTGTTCATTAAACAGTAGCCACACAGGAAAACAACGCTGGGCGCAAGGTGGGAATCCAGAGCCGCTGATGTGTCTGGGGAGCCTGAGAGGCCATTGTCACAAGATGTCCATCCACAGCATCATCAGTGCGTGGATCCGTTACCAGGGTAACAAACTCCAGGTTGCCTAGCGATCGGCTCCCTCCCCGACACCGGTTGCCTTTCTCGTTGGTGAAACCCACCCTTTACCCTCCCTGATGGCCGGGCATGCAAAACGTGGCTGAGGCTGGCCCAAGAGACCTGTCCAAGGTCTGAGGCTCGAATCCTGGCAGCAGGTCCTGCATGGAAAGGCGGGAAAAGAGAAAAGCAAATGGGTTCTTGTACTGAGAAAAGATGCCAGGCACGATGGCCAGAGTTGGAGGGCTGGGGGTGGGCGAGATGCTCGCGTGTCCTGCATGAGGTGCAGGGATACGGAGGCCACAGGAGACCGCTAGCCCTGGGCATGAGAGCTTAGCTGGGACAGTGCCAAGGTTTGCTCTAGAAAGGAAAGCACCATCTTCCACGTGCTCCTTCAGTCCCAGAAGGAAACTGTCCACCCACACACCAGAGAATCTAGACTGAAATTCAAGCCCTTGCCTAGCAGCCGCTGCCCCTACAGGCTTGCTGGAGCCTGGGGCAGAGGTTTCTGGAAGAGCTCATATGGAAGATCTCATATGGAGAGATGAAGGTGCAAACAGATCCCCCATATTACCTCACACAGGATTCCTGACACCTCTTTCAGGCTTCTGACAATTTGAGCAAGTTTTTAACATATTAGGATGTAACTGACACATACAGTAAGATTCATATACATTAAGATGGAACACGACCCTTTCAGGGACGTGGGGTCCCCAGGCCCAGTGGGGGAGGATTGGGAATTTGCGAGGAGAAATCCTAAGATGCAATATGTAACAAGGGCTTCGGAAGAACTGGGCTTTATGCTAAAAAGCCATGGCTTCCAGTTGCTATGCACAGCTGAAGGCCTTTTCCATGCACACAGACCACAAGGCTGACAAGAGTCCTGCAGTGCTGCTGTTCTTCCCACTTCACAGCCCGGGAGTCAGAGCTCAGGGTGGCCCCGTACCACGGTGCACAACCACGAGGTATGAGGAAACACTTGTGGACAAGGGTCACAGGGCCCTGATGCCCTCTATGTGCTATTTTTCCTTTCTACCATCTCCCACCAGTAAACCTGCCTTGTCCATTTCAGGACAATTCTACCTGCAACTGGACACATCACGGAAACGACATCAGTGCCTTACTGTTGACAGCTTGCCCACAGTAACTGTGTAGAGCAGAAAGCCCTGCCGGCTCCCCTGGTATCAATTACTATCGGGTTTCAGGCTTGCATGTGCACCAGGACGGCCCTGCCCCTCCATCCGGGATGCGCTGTGCACCAGCTCGAGGCAGTGCTGACGCCCATCCCTGGGCCTGGTATTGCTTAGCGCTGCAGCTGCAATAAGTAATTGTGAGATGAGAGATGCTCAGTCAAAAACAAAGACAACAACAGGCCCAACTGCTGGAGTTTTGTGAACAGTAACCAGACACCCGGGAAAAGCAAAGTCTGCGGATCTCACAGATCCTAAGGCAGGTAGATCTCAGGGCGGATGGCGGAAGGATCTGGAGCTGGAAAATGCTACATTTCATTGTGGGGAGCTGCTGCTTTCTCGGAAACAGGCAGACAGGCCTGGAGTTGACCTTCTGGCTCAGTACTATGCAAGGCAAATGGGATGTTCCCCTGAGCAGTCACCAAGAAGGAACTGGATTGATCCTGCCACAGAAAGCTGCCTGCAGTGTTTCTGAGACCCGTTTTCCAGTCTTCCTAGACATTGTGTGAGCTAAGGTGACATCCTTCCAACAGAAATTCTCATTATTTAAAAATGATCTAAATGGGTTTCTGTTGCTTGCAGCTCAAGACAAACTGCCCCAGGGTGAAGGCTTTCAGGATTTTAGGCTTCCACCCCAAAGCAAAGCAGCTGCAATGATCATTTCTGACATAAGAGGCAAAGGCTGGCTCTGGCTTTTTTTTTTTTTTTTTTGGAGACAAAGAGTTTCACTTTTGTTGCCCAGGCTGGAATGCAATGGCACGATCTCCGCTCACTGCAACCTCCGCCTCCCAGGTTCAAGTGATTCTCCTGCCTTAGCCTCCCAAGTAGCTGAGACTACAGGCATGTGCCTGGCTAATTTTGTATTTTTAGCAGAGACGCGGTTTTGCGATGTTGGCCAGGCTGGCTTCCAACCCCTGACCTCAGGTGATCCACCCGCCTCGGTCTCCCAAAATGCTGGGATTACAGGCAATGAGCCACCGTGCCTGGCCGGCTCTGGCCTCTTTTTTAAAACTCACTAGATTTTATGGAAGTTTCCTGACACTGCAGCAGTCTCAAGACACCAGTGCCTGAGTCACTCCCTGTTCCTGACAGGGGCTACGGCTGCCCAAGGACAGACACTGGCCACATACCCCAGGGTTGCCCCATGAAGCCCCTGCAGGTTGCAGTCTTAGAGCTGACCGAGCCATCACATTCATAAGAACCGCTGCTCAGTCACAGCAGTGGCATTGCAGAAGGGAGCCTCTGTGGAATGAAGGCAGTTGCTGGAATTTGCCGGGTGCCTTCACCAGCTGCCCTAACACAGATATTGTAAGAAGTACCTGGATCCTTCCACAAACGGGAGATCCAAGCAGGCCTTCCAAAGATTCCGACAGAAGGCGTCAAGAGTGCTGCAAGCAGCTCTGAGCTGTACAAAGTAAAGTAGAGGTTCCTCTTCAAAGACTTTCCTCCCGGTCTAATTAGGAATAAATACTAACTTCTCTTAGAGGCAAAATTTATTCAAAGATCTGTGCTAATGTTCTTAAATATTTGCTAGCCGTAATAAGGAAATCAATGTACTTTAATGTTCTTAGCTCCTGCAATTTAGCCTAAATATTTGCCCTAGCATGCTTATACTGGTCCAAGCAAGCATTAGGTCATAGCCTGTTCCTCTTCCTTATTTGAAGGTGTTTTTACCTTTCTCAACATTCCACAAGTTACTTCCTCCTTCCTTTGTTCCCCTCTACCTTTGCCTCTTTAAAAAAAGTTCTAAGTTGCTAACCAATCGGGACAAATAGAGAATGTGAGTTCCCATTCCAGCCAATGGAAACTGGACACAGCAGTAGGGTGGACATGTCAGGTTATAAATGACCCTGTTGGGTGAACTCTCGTGGGAAAACTGCAGAAGAGTGTACCCTTTCTGCGGAAAGTAAAAACGGCCTTACTAAATAATGTTCAAGTGCTATTTCTTTATGGCACCGGGGAACAAGCATTTCAAACAGAGCCAAGCGATTCAAGGCTTCATCAGCTCCTATGACCCGCAGGTGGCCTGGGAGGTGGGAGAAGCCTAACAGCAGGTGTGGCTCCCAGCCCCAGGCACAATGATCCAGGTAGAAAGAGGAGACAAAACCACACAAGCTCCAGAGGCCGGGGCGGGACAGGGAGTGACCCAACAGAGCTGAACCTGAGGACCCGCCTGCCTCCAAGGAAGCCCCACTTGATCTCACCGATCCCACCACCCTCAGAAAAGCTTCCTCTTAAATGCGGCCTGCTCCCCAATTAAATGGCCGCTTTTGCAATTCAGCATGACCCGATCCTCACTGGCTGAGCTCAGCAGACCTGATTTCTAGAAAGCCAGACACAGAATCAGAACTAAGGTCTGCTAAGAGTGTTATTTCAGAGGCTTGGGTTTCTACAATATAAAACTGAAAATTGTGACAGGGCCCAGCTGGGGGCCAGATACTGATGCTGGGACATACGCAAGTGCCTCTCAGACACTTGGCATTAAACTTGTAAACACAGCTGCCTCAATGGGCCTACAGGCCAGCCCGGCACACAGGGCTGTGGGGCTCTGAGCGGGGGAAGGCGGTCTGTGGAAGCCTCGTGTTGTCAAGGTAAGAGATGCCTCCCTTGCTTTGTAAACATGTTTAACCATGGTATAAAAGCTGTTCTAAACCGTCAGACGTGGGATCTAAACAACAACAAATGTTCTGCAGTTGGCTGATCTGGAAAGTGAGCAAGCCACGGTGACTCCCCTTCCTTGTGTCCCCAGTAGCCAGGAAGGTGCCTGTTCCCACGGCAGCTGCAGAGAAGACTGTGGGCAACAGGCATCTCCCCTCTGCCTTTCACGAGAAGGACCACAGGAGCAGGGTGCTGATGAGCGGGTGGCTCCGGGAGCGGCTTCAAGGCATGATTTGGAAGAAAATCTGTGTTGCTAAGAGTGGCACTATTTTAAGGTTAAAAAAAAAAAAAAAAAAAAAAGCAACTGCTATTGGAAATCTCAGCTTTGTTTCTATGCTGTTATCTGCTTTTTCATTTGGCAAATGGGTTTTCTCTCTGCGTTGTTTCTGGGAAGCTCTCCCAATGCTGCGTCCACTTCTTTGCCCAGCTTCCCAGAGGCTGCGATTTCATTTTACAGTCTCAGTAACGTATAGGTAGCATGTGCTCCCCCAGAATGACCCAATCCTGGAGTTTTAAGTGTCACCTGACATGCCCAACAGATTGCAAATACGCAACCCTTATCTCTCTTTCTGCATTCACGGCAGACATCACTAATCAATCCCCACATTCTTCCTGAAGCCAGGACCTCAGCCCTGGAGTGGCATCACACACACCAGGCTGTTGAAACCTGGCCCAACTGAAAATGATTTAACTCAACCTTGGACAAGGACTGGCCTGAACCAGGCACTGGAAGACAGCGTGAGGAGAGAAGGAGAGAGCAGCATGGTACAAAATGAGTGCCAGGGAATTTAAATAATGAAGTACACCTTCTAAACTTAGAAAGTGGTGATGGCTGTGCCATCACCGTGTACATCCTTAGCAGCTATAGGGATTATCCATATTTTCTCCAGTGAGGTACAACCAGGTAGGAAAAAGCTCGCAATCCGCCGCATATTCAGCCAGCCCACTCCCCACACTAAGAACACCAGGATCTTAGTCTTCCAAAGTTGGGCTCTTACTTGTGAACAATTTAAAAGGGTTTATGGCAAAGCGTTCATGTGAATTATCTCTCAAGTTCCCCCTGCCTTTCTGTAAGGAGGGAAAAAATTGAGTGTTGGGAAATCTAGCTTCACCAAGGCCTCTGAGCACCCAGGGCCTGTGCTGTTTGGGGTGCCCCACACCAAGTGGGCTCCCCAGAAGGCTGGATGTGCCCCATGGGGAACCTAGCTTTAAGCTACTCCTCGGCTTCTGAGTTTGGCATTCTCTGCAAAGTCAGCTGGAGGTTTGGTGAAGAAATGGCCACAGGAACGCCTTGACATATAATTTCTTTTTTTTTTTTTTTTTTTTTTTTTTTTTTTTTTTTGAACGAGTCTGCTCTGTGCCAGGCTGAGTGCGTGGCAATCTGCTCACTGCAAGCTCCACCCCGGTTCACGCCATTCCTGCTCAGCCTCCGAGTAGTGGACTACGCCGACCGGCTAATTTTGTATTTAGTAAGACATTCACTGTCTGAACTACTGTGATTCGCCCCTCGCTCCAAAGTGGATACAACGTGACCACCCGCTAGATTGCTCTAAAAAACATGTATCTGAATGAGTCACAATGTGACACGTGAGAGGCTCCCAGGTAATCCCCCTGTCTTTATCCAGCCAGTCAGGTGCAGTCTGGTGCTCCCCAGAGCCTGGGCCATGTTGTCAGGCCCCCGAAAGCTTTCTGGGTGATCATGTTAATAACCAAGGGCATGTGTGGTATCTTCCAGGGTTGGAAAGAGATGCCTAGACCCACACTATCAAGTTCAGAAAACACACAAAATACAAACCCCCCTGAAAACGAAGCTCATCTGCAACCCTAGAAAGACAAGCACGTGCAGTCACTTCAACGGGTTCCTCGGAGCCCCTGGGGAAGCTGCAGCCTGCACCCTGCAGTGTTCACGCCACGCTGGACAGAGGAGCACAGAGGGCCCTGAACACAGGAAAGTGACAGGTATTTTCCCGGTTTGTAACAGAGTTTAAAATCAAAACAAAACCAAGAGTGATGTTAGGTGCTTGGAAGTGCTTTTAGGCACTGGTGGCTTTTTGGAAGCCCAGACACCATCCTGTTGGCTGCCTCTGGTGTTGAGTGTTCAGGCTCCGTCACCTTCACCTATCCCTGGGTGCAGCTCATGTTCTGGGGTGAATTTTTGCCTTGAGGAAGCAGGTGCCATCCACCCGGGGCAGATCCAACAACCCCACCCAGCCTGTGTGAATGCAGACACTGCTGACTCACTGGGCCTGAAAGATCCATGAAGGGACATCACCAAAAACGGCGCCTTAGAAGGCATTCCCACAGGGAAGCAGCCAAGGACGTGAGACTCTGCTTCTATTTTTGGTGAGACGCGCTACGTGTGCGAGATTTCCCCAGCGGCCCAGCCTCACATGGGTGGTCCTTGGGCTCCGGGAGGGAGAACAGGATGTGGGGATAGAAGCCGGGGCAATAGCCAAGCCTGAGGAGCAAGGAGTGAGGATTGTGGCTCCCCACTGGGTGAGGCTCTGCGACATACCCTCCTGCTTCCCAACACGGGGATGGTCCCTGCAGGGACGGGCGGTCAGGATCTTATGCACAGGATGGGGACACTCTCAGCCACCACTCTGGCTGGGGACACGCATCGTCTGAGTCCCCTGTCCAATAAACAGTTGTGGTGGAATCTTCCAGGAGGACTGTTTGTTCTCTTCCTGCGGGCACGCCAAGGTCAGATGCGCCCTTGGGTTCCAACTCCCCCACCTGCCTGTGTGCACACCCCACTCGTGGCGGCTCCTCCAAGCCTCTGTGGAAGAGATGAGCCTCAGGGCATCGCCAAAGACTAAAAATTGCGGTTGTTGTTTTTTTTTTTGAGATGGAGTCTCACACTGTTGCCCAGGCTGGAGTGCAGTGGCACGATCTCGGCTCACTGCAACCTCTGCCTCCTGGGCTCAAGTGATTCTCCTGCCTCAGCCTTCCAGATGGGGTTTCACCATGTTGGCCAGGCAGGTCTCAAACTTCTGAACTCAGGTGATCCGCCCGCCTCGGCCTCCCAAAGTGCTGGGATTACAGGCATGAGCCACCGCGCCCAGCCAAAAGACTAAATTTTAAGAAGCACGAACCTGCCAAGGACCAAAAGGGGCTCCCACGTGACTATCTGTTCACCCTGGTGAACTCACTTGTCAAAGCCAGGACTGGCTGGTCCACCTAACTCACTCCTCCCTGGGAGGTACCCACCTAGCCTCTCCAAGCTGCCGGCCAGCAGCAAAGAATGCTATGACTATGGCGATGGGCCTTCTGTCCCGAGGGTGGCAGCTGCCAGCATGTGGTTCGAGCCCACAGCTCCTGAACTATGAGACTCTCAATTCAAAGGCCCAAAGCTCCGAGTTGTGAGGTGGTCTGGAGCCTGCTGGAGAGACCACCAAGAATGCCCACCGCCTGCTCAGCCTCACCTGTAATGAAAACTGGCTGCCTGTAGCCAAGGGGCCGCCTGGGACACCCCTACTTCACATACCCTATGTGGGCAGGGTGCATTCTGTGCCACAGTAATTAGACACAGACCAGACTTTCCCAGGATGTGCCTGGAAGCTGGGGGAATACCTGAGACTGGAAATGCCTGAAGTTGTAAAATAGTGAGTCTCGTGCCTGGCACCGCTGCTGTCAGCCTCTTTTCCTTAATTGGTTTTCAATACTTTATTGCAGCAATAAAATCACCTATGCACCAAGAACCCAAACACACAGGGAGTCACGTTTCTGGTAACAAAGGGATGGTAAACAGTCAGCTCCTTATACCATATGCTGAGCATCATGACCATGGAACAGAGCCTGTCCCATTTAGAAGGATGGTCACGGTCACTTCTCTTGCACCCTCCACACAACCCTGTGCCGTAGGCACTGCCGTTTCCCCAGCAGGTAACGGAGACTGAGAGGTGGGGGGAACTTGCCCGGGGTCACACAGCAAGTAAGTAATGGAGTCAGGACTCAAACTCAGGTCTGTCTGACACCAGAGACCAAGCATGCAACCCCAGGGCCCACCGCAGTGCAAACCACCTGTTGGATTGGTTCAACTCAACAAGCTCTGGACACCGGATAGACAGACATCATCAGGCCTGACCCTCGGAAACAGACAGGTGATCTTGCCTTGGCAGGCTGAGGCAGGTCTTAAGGTTCTCTCTCTTTTCCTGCAGGAATGTGATTGTTCGATCTATCAACCAGGCACACAAAATCAAGAACCAAGGGCCTGAGGCTTCTCACCTGAGGCATGTGCTGTTCTCCCCCCCCACCTCTCGCCCCGCCGGTGTCTCTCTAGATCTTGCAGCCTAAAAGAGGCATCATCGTGGTAACTGTTATCAGAACCGTGGAGAACAGAAGGGCGCATCCAAGCAAGTCCGAGACGCCACAGGATAGCAACATGTGTGTGCTGGCCCCACTCCCGAACCTGGATGCAGGGACACATGGTCCTCACGGTGTCCTACTGATCCAGCAGTTATTCATGGCCCTGGTGATAAGAAACCTTGTCCTAATCTGGACAACATAGTGAAATCCCATCTCTACAAAATTTACTGGGCGTGGTGCCACGTGCCTGTAGTCCCAGCTACTTGGGAGGCTGAGGCAGGAGGATCCCTTGAGCCCAGGAGTTCAAGGCTGCAGTGAACTATGAGTATGTCACTGCACTTCAGCCTGGGTGACAGAGTGAGACTCGGCTCTAAAAAATTAATTGAAAAAACAAACACCTGATCCAAGAAATGGATCTATGTCAACTTGGCCCTTAACACTGGCCTCTAAGAGGGTTAATGTGAGATTCAATGCACACGAGGTTGACCTTCCTTACAGGAAGCAACCTCTTGGTGGCCTCCTGGCGAGTGGCCCAAATGCTCTGTGCCTCAGATGCCTGACCCTGTGGGCCTCTGGCCAGGCAGGGCTTGCCGAGATGGGAATACCAGGCCTCCAGAAAGCACTGACTTGGAAGGAAGCACTTCCCCTAAAGTCTCAGGAAGAATGAGCTTGGGGAGCTGAGTTTCACCCAGTTCTGAGCCGTGGTGGACAAGACCAGTGGCCACAGCTGCTCAGAATCCAGGCTCTCCAGGTTGAGCCACCAGCAGCCGCCTTGGCCGGCAGCGACACCGTTCTGTCCTTCTCAGAAGTAACCAGAGAGAAGGGCCAATCATCAGATCTCACCTCCAAGAGAATAAAAACCAAGAAAAGTGAGCGTTCATCAACCCAAGCTCCCCATACCAGGCAGTTTTCCTAGAAGATACTCTGCGGTGTGGGGGGTGTTTACCAGCTACCACATATCTGCTTCCTTGGGTAGAGGAAAAAAATGTGCTCCACATCCCTCAACAGAAGGTCTGAGTGACCAGAGCCCGAGGGAGCTTCATAGAGCAGTGCCGGGGAAACCTCCGTGGTCAGTCCCGCTGTGACTGTTCGGAGACTCACTTCTCAGGCAGCGGATTCATGGTGCTGGACAACCAGCCAGTGAGTGGGAAACCCTGCTTGCCAGCAAGTGACCAACACAAAAGAAAAAACTAGTCATTCCTGCCCAAGCAAGGCCATTAGCTTCTCTTCGAGTCCTGCACTGTCCCCAGAAGAGCCATGGCCCAGATGGAAAAGAAGCATTGCTGGTTTTCCTATCAATGCAAAAAATTAGTGACAACCCCACAGGCCACAAGCAGGAAACGCGACGTCTGTTTTTGAAACAGAGCCTTTGCTGTGCGGTCCGTGGTGTGGCCCGGCCATCCTCCCCTGCCCTGCCGGGGCCACAGCCGGGCTCCCAGGACCCCCTCCGTCCACTCCCGGTCTTGCAGTTGGGAGGGGGTCCCAGAAGCCCGTGCAGCCCAAACCCTAGAGGACTCCCTCTGGCTTAAGGCCGAGGAGGGATGGGCTGGCCCCAGTGCTCCCCGAAGCACTTCCAAGAAGGCGCCTCGCCCGCCCGCTGTGAGCGCACCGCCGGTGGAGGCGTTGGGTGACCAGCCCTCAAGTTCTAAAAATGTGCCCCTGACAACAACAGAAGGGGATGTTTGAGAAAAATAAGAGAAAACAGAGATGAGAAAAGAACGAATGGTTGCCAGAGGAATCTGGCAGAGCGGCCAGTTGCTGCACACTCACTCGCCGGCCGCACAAGAGGCTGGGTGCTGGGCTGGCAGTGTGTCCAGTGTGGACACACACGGGGCTCGGTGAAGATTCTGCAAGAATCTAAAAAGGCCACAGGCAACCCAGAGATGGCACGGGATGGCCCAGTCTGACTTCTCACTGTGTGAAAGTTTTGAGAACGCCTACTGTGCGCTGGGTACCCGGGTCCCTGTACCTCACAAAAGGGCTCTAGCACCACCCGGGGTGGCAGGGGGAAGGAGACGGTCAGGGTGCAGCGAGACTGGGGTCTGGGACCCTTTGTTGGGTCCCGATCAGGCTAAGGAAGGCCATGGGGCCGCGCCCGCCCTTCCCAGTGCCCCAAGGGACTTTCCCTCCAAGGTACAGGAAGTAGCAGCAACCAGGAGGGCAAATGCCCTAGATGTTCCATGAACCCGCAGAGAGCCGAGCGCCACTGCCAAGTTCCAGGGGCCACCACTGAGTCACTGCCCAAGGGGATGGCTGCCCATGAGTGCTGGGACCAGGAGCCCTCTGGATGGCCGCCCCGGCTGCTGGCTTGCCCCTTGGAATCAGATGGACCAATTCCACCAGTGCTCCAGAGAAACGAACAACACGTCCTCCCGCAAAAGGACCCTGAGTAGCCTGTAGCCTGGCAGACCCAATCTTAATTTTCTCACCTTATTTCCCAGGCTGAATGTCCACAAAAGCAAAATAACACCCTCCTCCTTAGCTATGGCAGCCAAGGCTGAGATGGGAGAGGGAGAGGCCTCATGCTTGCAGCACACTCTTGTTTTTCGAGTGGTCCTGAAACCCAAGAGGAAAGTGATCCGCAAGGACTGCTGTCCGGCAGGCCAGGGGCCAAGAGCGCCCAGGCCCAGCTCACAGCCAGGAAGTGAACATTCTCAGCACAACAGCTGGCTGGAGGCCGCCTCCATTCTTCTTTCTTCTCTTTTTCTTAAAATCTATTAACTTCTACAGCATCCCAGGCTCAGAGCCCACTTCACAGGAAAACACTAGAACCCATCACAAAAGCATATTTATTCCTTCATATAAAAAGCATCTAATAGGCAAATCCCCAGTGGGGAAATGTGTTGGGTTGAGAGGTCAGAGGTCAGCTCTAAGCACTGTGGATGGAAGGGGAATGGACTGGCCTGCGCTGGGCAGTTGGTGCCAACGTTCAGTTCCGCAGGCAGAGCTTCCTTCCACCACAAAAACTCCCTTAATGCAATCCCTTAATGAGGCAGGGCCAGAAGAGGAGGTAGGAACCCCGGGGGAAGTCAGCACCAAAGAACAGCTGACTGTATCCAGCCAAAATGCAAGAAGAGCTTAACAGCTTCAACCAGGATGAGGCCCTGGTGAAATCAGAAGGTGACGCTCAGGAGGCTGTTGACGCGCAGCGGAGGAAGGTGCAGGCTGAGGAGCAGGGAGATAATGCCAGAAAGCAAACTGCAAACCAGCGCTGATGCCACTTCTTTGGAGAGGCGATAAAAGCAGGAGAAACTCACCTCTGCTTCTGAGCAACGGGTTCATCAGTCCCATCTTACACACAGTGTGATTCTTCTATGTGATGAGTTTCCCTCTTTCTTTGGTTGCTAGGAAGCTCAGAGCAGAATTCCCACCTATCCTTGTGTACAGGACTGCAGGGGATGCTGTGTTCTGGCCCTACTGCCCTCCCTCACCTTTTCCTACATTTACTTTTCCATTTATTAAAACTTTATCCTTGTGTGTGTTACAGCTGTTCCCAATAGCCAGCTTAAATCCTCTTATGACCAGAGAACATTTTACATTCCATTTAATCACACAGAAGAATGGCATTTGCTCTTCACTGGGAGAATTAATTCCCTGAACTCTCCCAGGCAGCAGCACGATCCAGGGGAAGGAGTTTGGCCCCGCAGTCAGAGCAGCGTGGTCTTGAGGGCAGCAGCTGGAGCCAGGCAAACACCAGCAGGTGCTCGTGGAGCCAGCTGAGGGCCCTGAGCTTGCATGCACACGGCTCTGGTGTGACGCGGTTCTCAGAGCCCTGGGGGGTAGGTAGGGCGGACGCCATCACCCCAGTGTTACCCATGGGAAGCGAGCCTTAGAGCCCGTCATGGTGACTCCTGCTCCAGAGCCCAGCCACTTTGTCCTGTTTCCTCTTGCTGACACAGACCTTGGCTTCCAGCTCAGACTGGTGTCTTCTCCCCAAGTGTATACTGTTGTTGACTTTCCCTTGCTGTGCTAAAGCACCGTGCCTGGGGGTCATCATGGCATGGGCCACCCCCTGCTGTGGGACTCAGGGTAGGGGGTGAACTTCCCTGAGTCTGTCAGAGGAAAAATGTCCAGAGTCTTCCTGGGATTTCAGACGGGGGATCATCCTTGTCAAATGCTCCACAATAGGCCGGGTGCAGTGGCTCACGCCTGTAATCCCAACACTTTAGGAGGCTGAGGTGGGGGGATCACCTGAGGTCAGGAGTTTGAGACCAGCCTGGCCAACATGGAGAAATCCCATTTCTACTAATACAAAAATTAACCAGGTATGGTAGTGGGCACCTGTGGTCTCAGCTTCTTGGGAAGCTGAGGTTGCAGTGAGCCGAGATTGTTCCACTGCACTCCAGCCTGGGTGACAGAGCAAGACTCTGTCTCAAAAAACGAAACGAAACAAAAAACAAACAAACAAACTCACTCCACGATAGTGACAATTACCAGTATTTACTGAACTCAGTCAGGGCCCTAGATTCTCTCAAGGCTGGTTTCCCCTACCTTGGCCCTGGCAAAGGGGCAAGAGGCACATTCCACAGGCCCACCTGGGGTAGGTGCACCCCACCAGCCCTGCAGAGGCACCGTGTTCATATCTAGCTGGTATTGCAGGACACACTCCCCGCCAATCCCACTGGCACCCCACACAACTGCACTGGGAGACCAGGAATCAGTGTTCCTACTCTTGCCCCTTCTGGTGGAGCACACCCAGGGTGCTAACTCAGCCACAGGCTGCCCCATGTCCCACTGACATTTGCAAACCCTCCTGGGACGAGTTCTCCATGGCTCTCAGGAGAACATGTCCCAGGGGGCCGCCCACTCTCTCAGTGGGGATGAGTGTTTCTAGGTTGGATTTTTTGCTTTCCTAACAATTTGGCAAAAGTTGTTTTATTCACATGCTGAAAGCTGCTGTTGGGCTAAATTTAACTACAGTGTACCTTCCTGTTCCTTCAGCAGTTCCTCCCTCCCACTGGAGGGGGCAAGAAAAGTGAACGGAGGTTAGTTTTTTATCCTTTATATAAAAAACAACTAGAAAGCCCTTTGTTGAAGCCAGCCTCAGAGTGGGAAACACACACCTGACAACAGCACGTTTAATTACACTTGTTTCTACATCACTAACGTGGGCTAATTAGTTATGGATTACAAGTATTATTTCTCTTTCATAAACTTACCAAAAAAACCTCTCCCACGTATGAGCAAGGAATCTGTGAAAAAGCTTTAGAATTATTGCTTCGTATGTTCTTGGGGGTAAATAAATTTGTGCCAAACACCTGAAGAGCTTTCCTGTTAATATATGCTGGCTTTCTCACAAAAAAAAAAAAAAAAAAAAAAAAAAAAAAAAAAATGTCTCTCTTCCTTAGAATGTTAGTTTCCAAATGCAAGAAGTCTGGCGTGAAGCTCTACTTTTGGTCTACCCAGCCCAGCTCTCCACAGCTCAGCTTCTGCAAAGCACAAAGCAAACTCTGGGACAACTGGCTGAACAGGACCCCTACCTCACACCATATGCAGAACTTTACTCAAAGCAGATCAAGACCTCAATGTCAGAGCTAAAACTAACATTCCTGGAGGAAAACATAAGAATATATCTTCATGACCCTCGATTAAGCACTGGTTTCTTAGATGTGACACCAATGACATAAGCAAAGTAAATACGTTAAGACTCCAAATTAAAACTTTCATGCTTCAAGGACACTATCAAGAAATTGAAAAAACAACCACAGAATGGGGGAGAACTATTTCCAAACTGTGTGCCTGACACCAAAAAGCCTGGGCCCCATGACCCAGGAAGACCCTCAAGCACTGAGGTTGACAGAGCTGAAATGTGACTTGTGGAGCCCCAGGATGGACATCGGACACTCAAGAGCAAAGGCCACATTTGAAAGTAGAGTTAAAGCAAAATAGCGTAGGGGCCCATTGGTTGTTTTTATGGCCAGGCGAACATGGGGCCACACTCACCTGGTCTGTGGAATCTGCTCAGGTACTTATACCCTTGGCTCTGCAAACCTTCCAGGAAAATATGAACTGTACCTTGGCCAAGATCAACAGCTTTTAAAGATTTCAGAGGAGCAATAATCCCTGGAGGGGTTTAGGAGGCCCTGAGCTTGGCCATGCACAGCGTTCCAGGTGTGATGTGGTTCTCACAGCACTGGGTAGGGGCTGGGGGGATGGGGTGGGGACAGCACAGCCACACAAAACTATTATCTAGAAACCGAAGCTATGGCCCCATGACTTGCCTCCTGGAAAGCAGAGGGTCCGCTGGCCAAGACCTCCCTACTCCATGTGGAACAGCTTTCTAAACCAGGAAGACAGAACGCCCCTGTAGACATGAGGAGGTCAGTCAATGTGGGCCTTGCGGAGACAGACAGAAGAGGGTCTGGTGACTGGAATGTGGGCAGAGTTGGCCAAGATCCCAGCAGCAGTCTTGGCTGACGTGGCCTCCCATGAAAACACGGGTCAATCTCTTTAAACCAACAGCAAGCGCTGACCTCATTCACCACCTGCTCCGAGTCCCGCACCATGCCCGGCAGAAATCGTTTGTCGACCTTTTCCCCCTCGGAGGCTCTCCAGATGCGGCCAGGAGCCCGGCCTGTTAGGCAGAAGGCCTGAGACTCATGACCCCAGCCAGCTGACACCAAGCACCCACGTTATTCTCTGGCCAGACTCCTGGTCCGATCACCCACATGCCAATGCGGAGGGGGTCTGCGCTGTTGAAGGGGACACACTCTATGCAAGGTGGGCTTATAGAAATTCCCAGATACTCACTTTTGAAAAAAGGCCCACTAAGCTTTAACAAGAACAGAGGCCTAGGAGGGCAGTCTTTGCACCAAACTGAGGACCACAGCGGGGCCTTCTTCAGCAGCTTGGCCGCCGTCTAGTTGTCCCGGCATGGCTTACCCCACATCCTCCACGGACAGAATGAAATCCAAACCCAAGGGGTCAGCGAAAGTGCTGTGAAGGAGGCAGAGCTGGGGGACAAGTTTGGCACCTGAGACCCCAAGGACCTCAGCAGTCCAGTGTGAGAAGAGGCCAAGGGTCAACCAGGACAAGAAAAGCGCCATTCCCCGCTGAGGCCAGGCAGCTCCAACCTCAACACACAAGCACTCTCTTCCTTCTCTGCTCACTGCTCTCCCAGAAGCAGAGGAAACAGGTTCAAGACCTACCCCCTTTGACAGACATGGAAATAGAAGCACAGAGAACTCAACACACTTGCCGAAACACAAAGCAGGTGGCACTCCTCCGGGCCATGCGTTCAGCTACTTTATGCTCCTGGGCTGAAATCATATTCCTGGGGTCTACGGCACGTCCAGGAGCCTGAAAGGGGACCAAGGAACCCGGTCTCAGCCTAGCAGAATGAGCTCCACGAACAAAGGGTGAGGCCAGGTTCAGGCACTCACTGAGTTCAGTCTGGTAAGGGGAGCACCACCAAGACGCGAATACTTCAGGGCAGCAACGGCGGGAGAGACGATCACTGCTGTTCTGCAACGAAGGCGGAGGGTGATCTGGCGAGGTCACAAGAAGGGCTGGGAGTCTCAGGAGGTCAGGCATCAGCCACAACCAGGGCCTCAGAGGCAGAGGCCAGTAGCAGGTGACTTGCCCCGGGGCACCCTGAATGCAGAGAACACCGGGCCATGAAACCCAATGACTGATCAAGTACAAAAGCCAAATGGAAGCCTGCAGAGCTCACTGATGTCGGGTGTGTTCACTGTTTTGCTAGAAAAGGCTGAGCTGTCAGCACCTGGGAACCGTTCAGCAGCTCTTGGATTTGGAAGGGAGGCCATGCTGAGGTTCTTGCTCTACCAGGCCGGGGTAGGGGCAGAATCCTGACTATGTGGCTGCACAATGCTGGAATGTTTTGACTGCGCAGGTATAGATTACTCTGCAAGAAAAGAGATGCCACAGGGAGTCTCAAAACTCCAGTCAGGCCCTTAGCTGCCCTTGCACATGACAGCTCACATACACACTTCCATCTGCCCCATGCCGGCCTGGGCGGTGTCCTCTCCCCTGGCCCCAGTCTGGCTGCGGTGCTGAGCTCTGCCCTCCTCCTGCTTCCCTGCCAGTGCACACACATGGGCTGTAGGGATGCTCTTCCAAGCATAGGCGTAGCCAGGCAGCCCTGGAGCTCCAGGTGCTCCACAGGCCCCATCCTGGTCCCTGCTATACACAGTCACAGTAACTGTCCTTTTATGAATTGCCTTTCCTGGCCCCCAGACCAGAGAGCACCTAACACAAGCCTTGGGTCTTGCCCACCCGGGCGCCCAAACATCTGGCCACAGGCCTGGCACATAGCAGGGGATAGGTGAATGAGGAAGGACGGAAGAAGCGAACAAGCCCCCAAGCTCACGCTGGGCTCTGCCCACGGCAGTGGTCTGTGTCCAGGACTCGGGGGTCCTGGGGGCAGCCCGGAAGAAGTTTCCTTGCTCCCTTACAACTCTCTCTGGCTGGACTGCATGGCCAGCACACAGGAAGGGCTGGACTCAGCCCTCTGCTGGTCTGCGGGGCCAGCCTGGGGTCACAGCCCCTGGACCTCACCCCCAAATGTCTTTGTGCTCTGAGATGGGGGAAGCCTGCCGAAGGTTTAAGAGTCAAGATCCTCAAGAGCAGTGCTTCCTCTGCCTCAGCACAGACCTCAAGGTGCAGAGGGAGCCTCAACAAGACGCAAGGCTGCTTGAGGACTCAGTAGCAGGGGTGCGGGCCGATGGCGGCGACCCTCTATACAGATTCTGATAGGGCTAAAGTTACTGATGGAGGTGCTTTCTACCTAGGAGACCAGCGTTCACACCTCCAGTTGCTGGAAACCGAGGCCACACCAAAAGAAGCCATGAGAGTGACCAGCTCTGGTGACAGGTAACTGTCACAACCATCAGCCTCCTCACACCCTCCACACAGACCACACGCTCCTCCCCCCATCCTGAAGAGTCCTCGGGCAGTGACCCCAGCAACTAGACAGGGGTCACGTGTGCCCCATTAATCCAGTTGCATCAAGAAAAACGGCTGGAAGAAAATGGAAAAAGCTCAGAAAGATCTTTTTGTGGCTCTTTGGGCTGGGACTGCGTTTCTCACATCTGAAACTTTGCCCCCAGGGTGTGTCCTGAGCTGAGCCCTGTGCAGGCTGCAGGCTTGGCTGTATTTTGTGAAGACAAAGATATGAAAATGGCCGCAGCCTCTTTCGTTCGTTGTTTCTGATGCTCCCTGCTGCATCTGGTGCAGGCAGGGCTCGGGTGACAGCACGTGACACGGGGAGATTGCTGGCTCGCAGCCACCACCGGAGGGCTCCGCGACTTGTGCCATAGCTGGCCAGGTCAGCCTGAGAGCGACAGCCGACCCCACCACCCGCCAGGTGCTGCCACTCACGTGGGCCTGGAGCCCCCATTTGTCTGTGTCACCGGGGCTGGCGGGCCACACTGGGGTCCCCGCGGCATATGCCTTCCTCACTTTGTCACTCTGGACTGCTTGCTCAGTGAACTGGACTAGAAATAGGAGCCTATTGTGTGTATGCACAAAACCCACCAAGATACGGCAGGTAGTTTGTGGACCGAGAAAAAGCAAACATACGTTAAAAATAGCCAAAGCATACGAAAATAAAATAGATACTGAAAACAATCCCCAAACCCCAAACCACCCCACTGTAAACACTCCAACACTGCTCGGCCCGAAGGGGAGAAGAGAGTCAACTTCCAGAAGAGCGTTCCTTGTCCCTCCGATGGGATGGAAGCACTCGAGTTAGGCGGCACCAGAACGAAGATGCATTCAGGCTGGCGGAGTCCTGAACGAGCAACACTGGATTTCCAGATGGCCGCGTCCTGGACCAGAGGCCGGCGGGACCGCCCAGCCTGTGCTTTCCTGAAATGTAAACATTATCCTCCACACACACACCGTCTACTTTCCCTGCTGGCTCCGACAGATCCAAATCTGACTGCGGATTCCATGGAACCTGCCGTACAAAACGTACAGCCATGTACACAGCTGAAGCGCTACCAGGGACGCCAGCCTCTGCCCCCTTCCCGACAGGGTGTGGGGTATAATGCCACAATCAGCACACGATAAGGAATGCGGAGGGAAACTGCAGCTATGGGGTAGATCATTTAACAGAGACATTTGATTTGCTGGCTGGCTTCTGCCTGCAGACTTCCCTGGCCCTGGCTTGCTGCCACGCAAATTAAGTAAAAATCAATATCCTCTGGTCTGCAAAACATCGTGTTAACAATCACACTGCAAACAACTTATATAATACCCCTCACTCCATACCCAAATAATGGTGAATGTTTTTGTTAAAAGGCAAGTCTAAAATAAACAGGAAAAAGAAAAGAAAAGGCAATCTTACAGGTTCCTCCTTCAGCAAAACCTTTCCACGACTTGGGTGAGGAGATAATCTTTCTGTGATTATGACCAAACCCTCCTGTCACTTAGCAACACATAATTAAGGAATATGTTTTCGGATCCGCTTTGCAAGCCCGGCCATTATCAGATGAAACTACTGGAGCAACAAATGTCATCGCCATGCAAATTAGTTGGTTGCAAAGAAAGAATGTTTGACTGAGAGCAGGCATAGGCCCTCGGAAAAATTATCGGACGTCCCTCCTGCCGCACATGTATTTGAGAAAGTCAGATAATGATGTGATCAGACTTAAAAAAAAATCCATGAGACAAAATCAGAATCTATACGACAAAACAGAAAATTAGGCCAGTTGCTCAGTCTCCACTTAGAAACAAAATGCAAAATGCCTGGAGGTCATCTCTAGGAGGTAATATTAATAGCAGACAGGGGCCACACAGCGATGGCAGAGAAACTGAAGGTGGTCTCTGCAGGGTTGTAAGGTCCGGCACCTCGGTCCCCGCCTACAGCTGCTTCAGGGCTATTTTCAAAAAGGTAGATCTTATTGTTTCATCCTGATTTTCACAAGCTATTCTGGAAAAAAAAAAATCATTTGAAAAGGATTCTGTTTTCTGAATTATGTAGGGGAGGCAGGCGGGGAGGAAAGATGTTTGAAAGGAAGAAAACTGATTTACATTTTAAATTTTTGGTCAAGACTCTAGAGTTAAAATAAAAATTCTAAATGGTGTTCTGAGGACGCCCACCTAGGACTTCATCCACAATGTCCAAGGAAACACACGCCATAAATTACACCTGGCACATGTTGTGAAGAAAACCACCTACCATCACTCTCCCTTTCCTGGACTTGGAAATATATTCTTCCCTTCAAGCAAGCGGAATTCCCAACTGTATTTTCTGATATGAGAGACTAAATCTGTTTTTGAAACTGAGTTCTGAGGGATTTCAACATCTTGCTTTGTTTAACCCACAAGTATGCAAACACACATTTTCATCTCCACGGTGGGTAATCACTGCCTCTGATATGGCGTGCGGACCCGTGAGAGGTACGTTTCCACACGATCATGCCCTTCTAAATGGAGGATGCACACTTTACAGCCAGCATTTGATGAAACATTCCTGCCTTCTCCAAAGCTCCCTAGTGTGAACTAGAGAAAAGGCCACCCCTCGTGAGCTCAAGGCTGCAGTCTGTTCTGAGTGACTTCCGACTTTCTCCAAGAAACACAGTTGAGTTTTACCACTGTAATGGGAGATCTACACATCAACCCAACCTCAACTAAAGAACAGGGCACTGCTGTCCCAGCAGATCTGGACTGACACACAAATCTCATTAACCTAAGAGAGGCCGTGTCAACTGGCCACAGTGATACGTCCTTCTTGTTTGGTGGTGTGTGTGTGTGTGGCCTGGCGACAGAGGGCTTGCCATCCTATGTTCAAACTTCCACAACCCCGCACCCCCCTGCTCCCCCCAGGTCCCCAGGCAGGGCAGGCGGGGAGGATGTATTACTTGGTTCTGGTGCAAGCATGGTGGACACGATGATGGGCGCCCCCGTACGCCGGGCCACCTTCTGGTACGGTGAGTGAGGCGTGTGGAGGCTCTGGCTGGCTGGCGGCAGGGTGGATGGCCCCAGGGGTGCACCTGGCTTCCGCAAGACCTGGGGGCTGCCGTGAGGGCTGGGCAGGGGAGAGGCGGCCACGTTGCGCTCCCTCTTTAGCAGTTCCATGGGCACCGTGTATGCTGTGGAGTAAGCTGTTCTGGGGCCTGGGTGAAGGGGGTTCGAGGGGCCCGGGTTAGTCAAGGCCACCCCTGCCTGCAGGGGGTACGTGGGGCTCAGACGCGCTGTCAGGGCGCAAGGGGTGGGAGAGCTGTACCCGGAGTTGGAGGGGAAGTGGGGGGCATGGGCGCCCACGCCAGGGGCAGAATAGGTGGCCGCCGTCTCCAGGAGGTGCTGAGATGGTGCGCTGGAGGGACGGCGAGCCGGGTCTCCAGCTCGGGGGGACGCTGTCTGCAGAGGAGCCGCAGGCTGGGGCTGCAGGGCCGCAGCGCCCAGAGAAGCCAAGTCACCATGGAGCAGTTCGCTTCGGTGGCTGAAGCTGCTGGACCGCGCCCGGGGCAGCGGGCCCACCCGGTCCTGCCTCCGCAGCTGCATCTCAGTCCTGCAGCTATTGGCCAGGCGGCTCAGAACACGGGCCTGGCCCAGGTTGGGTGCGACAGACTTGATATCCGTGTCCTCCAGGGTAGCCAGGACAGCCGGGGAGTCAAAGCCCTGCTGCAGTAGGGCTGCCAGCGTGGCCTCTGCCAGCCCCTCTGCCCGCAGAAAGGCCAGGAACTCAGGGGGCACGGTCCTCTTGCCACCAGGACCCTGGAAGGTGGACAGGTCAGCTTCGTAAGTCTCGTAAGCCATCTTGGATGGGATGCTTTCCCGGGCAGGCCCATAGCCTCGATTCAGGGCCCCTGGGGCCACGCCTGTGCTGCCCTCGGGGGCAGCAGCTGAACTGGGGTCCACAACCAGGCACGTCGGGGCCACCTGTCTGGCAGGGGCAGGGTCAATGGGTCTTTCGCTGATGTCGCTGAAGACTTGGCTGGGGGGGTAAGCAGGCACCTCCACCCCATACCTGGTGTCGGGCTGCTCCCGTCCATACCGCCCGGGGGATGCAGCCCTGTTCTGTGTCCGCTGCCCCTGAGGGATCATTTTACCTCCAGGATCCCGGTACAGGTGACCGGCGTCCTGCAGGGCAGGTGACCGGCCTTGCATTGGATCCCATGACGTTCTGCTGCCAAGCACTCCGTAGCTGGAGACCGGCCGGCTGACTCCTGGGTCCCGATAGAGGGGAGGCTCTTTGGGTACCCTAGCAGCTCCAGACAGGTCACTGTCGTAATCCCGTGGCAGCAGGGGGCTGCGACCAGACATCACTGCCTGTCTGCTGTCGTAGAAGGTGAAGTCAGGAGTAGACCCCTTTCTTGCAGCCACTGAGTTATAAACGGCCTCCCGGTACAGGTAGGGCTCGACGGCCCCGGGCAGGGCAGCCTCCTGTGGTCGGTGGTTTGGCTCAAACCAAGTCCCCTCTGCTGTGCCATACATCAGGGAGCTTCTCCTCCTCAGAGGCCGCAGGGACTCGGCGTTCTCCCAGGGGCCCTCGTACCACCCGGCAGCATCCCAGCTCTGAGAACGACCAATATTTATATGCCTGCTGGGAACTGGCATTGGAAAAAAAATGACTGCGGATGAGGCAGAGGAGAAGCTTTTCTTTATAAATCTTCAATTACATACATCAAAAACAGACCTGGCGGTGTGCTAACCCTTCCGAGACGGCAGGGACAACCAACCGGGGGTTTTCTGTTTCAAAGCATGGCCTAAATTATTAATCCTCCGAAACCTTAGCAGACAAAACAGAAGACTCACGGTAACTTTGCCTCACTCCCCAATGATAGCCAGAGAGGTCTGTTCCTTACAGCTCAGTCCCAGAGAGGAGGCTGTCCCCAGCCTGCCAGGTCCCCCTTCCTGGCTGGTGTGCTCACATGGACCAGGGCTCTCTCAGCATGCGGATTAGGAGCTAAATAAAACCCCTAAAGCTTTGTTCCATGTGACATCTCGTTAGACTGACGAAGCCAGTGGCTTGCTCCATCCAGGCCTCCCAGGCTGCAACTGGGATTTACTTCCACACTGAAGCTCGGGTTTATACTCCTCTTCCAAGCACTAGGGTACTTTTAGGATGAACCCTGCCTCCCCCTCTGGAAGGGGCTGTTCCCACCACTGCCACTGATTCCTGAGAGGTAACAGAAGCAAAATAAGGCTGCTTCAATGTCAGTCCACTCTTAATCCACCGTGATGAAACGTTAATCCGTGGCACAGCTAAACACAAATTAAATGTGGGTAAACAGAAAAAGGTCCACACATGATCCTAGGCCATGGATGTCTAGCCCAAAAAAGGGCCAGCTCTGAAACCTGATGCTTTGATAATACTGAGATCTGGCTTTGAGATGACTCTTTGGTTGTGAATCAAACGGGTTCCCGAGCTCAAGTCCAAATGCATTCTTTACCTTATTACTGTGAAACACAGATCGGCTCATACTGCCGGGGGGCCGGGGAGTGCCAGGGAAGGGCGTGTGTAATCTGGGATTTAAAGTGACTGCAACAGAGGTCACAGGAACAGGAGGATGGGTGACTAAACCTTACACTGCAAAGCAAAACTGGGAAGCGGCTGCATCTGAAAATCTCATCTTCCTTTAGGTATGTCAGAATGAAAAGGCTAATTCCAGCAGGCTTAGATCCTGCAGATGCTTTTCCATATTCACATGGATTAAGTTTTCAGAGTCCACAAAGGACTTCAGGCGCAATAATGCAAAGAACAGCAATTATTTAGATAAAGGAGCGCCCCAAAGTATTAAGACATTTCCTTAAACATACAGCACAGTCCCAGAGAAACAACATCCCAGACGAACATGGTAGGTTCCTGCCCTGCAACTGCAGGATTCCCATGACGAAGAATTCACAGCAAAAATAAAAGCTGGTGATTAGGAAGCTACAAAGGTGGTATACATTGGAAGCACTTTAAAATGGACAACATGCATACCTCCAAGCATTAAACCCGAGTGCTGTTCCTCACCCACATGTCTCTCAATCTAGCACTCTACTAGAATCTTCTCAAGAGAAATACCAGTCTTTAAATTTTTTTTTTTTTTTTTTATTTTTGAGACACAGTTTTTTTTTTTTTTTTTTTTTTTGAGACCGAGTTTTGCTCTTGTTTCCCAGGCTGGAGTGCAATGGCGTGATCTCAGCTCACTGCGGTCTCTGCCTCCTGCGTTCAAGCAATTCTCCTGCCTCAGCCTCACAAGTAGCTGGGATTACAGGTGTGCGCCACCAACTAATTTTTATATTTTTAGTAGAGACTACCATGTCTCTACCTACTTCACCATGTGGGCCAGGCTGGTCTCGAACTCCTGACCTCAGGTGATCCACCCGCCTCAGCCTCCCAAAGTGCTGGGATTACAGGCGTGAGCCACTGCGCCCAGCCAACGCCTCAGGATTAAGCCACCTTGCCAATTTCTTTCCTCTCCTTGTTGTAATGAACAACATGACCTTATGTGGTGTTAGTACTATGCGACCCCACTCATGGTGCAGGCACGCCCCTCAAAGATGGGTGGATAAACTTGGAGCATTCTGGGGAAATCCCCCATGCCAAGTCTTTTTTGTAGCAGGGTAAGGTAGCTCTGCTGACTCACCAGCTTCTTTGCTATCTGGTTTTCAGCTCAGCAACTTCTCAAACGTAAACAGGGCTCTATAGAAGAATGTTTACCTGGTAGCTCCTAAGAAACCAGTAATGATTCTTCAGAGAGGTTCTTGAGCTGGTGTCTAAGGGGTGATTGCAGGAGCAGGGCAGATGTGGGAAGATCTGCTTTGGGGCGGTGTCAGCCTCCCACTGAACCAGGAGGCCCAGCTTCCATTTCTATCAACTTCCAACCTGTTCTGCCTGGAAACCACACAAACTCGCACAGCCTTGGCTCTGAGATTTGACAAATATTATGACAGATGTTTTCCTGCGCTAGGTAAAAACACCTGTAACTGGACTCACACGTTTCCAAACACTCTGGTTACACAAACACCACACACACACACACACACACACCACGCCACACTCCAGTCTTTTAAAAAGGACTGCTTTTCTTAAAAATTCTCATGTTGACTAAAAATGAGATGGGACCCATTGGAGTAATACATCTCACAGGCTTAATTTTTTAATTCTGCCAAAACCCTCACTATAGAAATTATGTCAAGTAAAAATAAGATGATTGCATAACATAAAAAATCATCTCCTGAAAATTAAGAAAGATAAACCCAAACTCTCTTGCAGACAAAATGAACCCAAGAAAAAGCCGGTTGTGTAGAATAACCCGACAGCTGCGTCAGGGAGAGACGCGATGTCTGCCCAAAGCCAATTCCGAAGTCCCTGTGCGACACAAGGTGTCAGTTAACAACAGAGACCTACAGAGATCCAGAGATGGATCCAGACAGTTCCAGAAGAGCTGGGAAGAGAGGCCAGGATGGGGATGATCAGTGGGTAACCTCTGACGGGGCAGTCTTTGGACAAACTGCCAACAAGCATTTCCTGTTCCCACTGGAATAATCATGCAGAAAACTGCTTGAAATGAGTGGGAAAACACGACTCTGGGGTCTAATTCTAACTTTTATAGAAAAATAAGAACAGGTGGGATCAGTGAGTCGGAAGGTTGCAGTAACATGAGGGCCATTTGGCTCAATGACGTGTCCCTCTTAACTGTGTTGTCACCTGCCCACTCGGTGGGCTGCCAGGTCTGTCTCAAAGCCTTCTCAGGGGATAGCTCATCCTCAGGAGGCAGCCAACCCCAACTTAGGGAACAGCTTCCCCAGGGGGGTCCTGCACCTGCCTGGGCTTCCATTCCCTGATCCTGCCTCCACCAACACTAAGGGCCAGGGCAGCTCTGAAGGTGATGGCGGAAATAACATCTCAGGAGGCTCTTCGGTGCCTGCTGCATCCCAGGACGGATCCCAGGCACCACAGTGCCCTCTGCGTCTCCCACAGCCAGTGCCTCCCTAGGGAGGCTGCAGAAGTTAGCGGGTAACACGGTTTTCTGCCAGACACAGGGCAGAAAAATCGGCCTATGGCACATCCATTTCCTGCTTTTAAATGTGGACAGCCTGTGTTGGAATTTTGTATGTTTCTGTCAAGGTAAGTGTTGTGGAATTTGTGCCATTAAAAAAGTTTTCTTGGGCCGGGTGCGGTGGCTGACGCCTGTAATCCCAGCACTTTGGGAGACTGAGGGGGGCGGATCACCTGATGTCAGGAGATGGAGACCATCCTGGCCAACACAGCGAAACCCCATCTCTACTAAAAACACAAAAATTAGCAGGGCGTGGTGGCGGGCGCCTGTAATCCCATCTACTTGGGAGGCTGAGGCAGGAGAATCGCTGGAACCCGGGAGGTGCAGGTTGCAGTGAGCCAAGACAGAACCATTGCATTCCAGCCTGGGCAACAGAGCGAGACTCCATCTCAAAAAAATAAATAAATAAATAAAAATTTCTTTCCTCTCATCAACCCCCTACCCCCTGCCCCCAAACGTCCTCAACTCAAAGTAACCAACTTAGCTCATCTAACACAAAGGGTGGGAGGCCACACGGAATGCACCGGTTACATAGCAAACACAAAGTCTGGCTGGGTTTTAAAGCAGCCTTCATCTAAATCACACAAGCACACAGCAACAATTAGCAAAACTGCCCAGACATCGTTTCAGGTATCAAAGGGGCCGAGTGGCACCGCGCCCTTGCTTGCACACTGAGTGCTCTCACCAATTTCCGGGCCTGGGGCGCAGAGGCTTGGACACCGGCGCAACGCGCCAAAGGAAGTCAGGAGAGTGACGTCGAGTGTCTGAACCAACCCAGCCTTTTCCAGATTAGCTGCATCCTAAGAAGCCCCAGCCCCCATGTCTCTCAGTATTTAGCCATGGGAAGTGAAAACAAAGGCCTGCACATTGCTTCTGACTCAATTTCTTAACTATATTGTAAAGCTTCCTGAGAACTGCAGTATGAAAATTAGACCACTCATTATGGGGTTTCAAAAAAAAAAAAAAAAAAAAAAAAAAAAAAAAAAGCAAGCCTATTCTCTTGCACCGCGCATTTTGAAAGTGTTGGTGGAGCCAAAGTGTGCAATGGGACCCCAGCTGGGCTGCAGGAGAGGCCTCACCTTGGACCATGTCAGGATTCCCATTTCTAGCAATGGAACACACTCAACCTCGAGAGGCTGTGCTCAGCTCTGGACAGCACCTGAGCACCATCCCTTCCGCTCTTTGGCAGCTTTTCCTGCAGATTCCCAAAGTCTCCACCTCCCCTCCATGGTGGCCCGCCCCATCACACTCCACTGTTTGAGGTCTCCTCGACTGTCCTGGGATCAGAAGATTCCAGGACTTCTTCCTTCCTGTGGTTTTGTTAGCAATGCTCACCAGGGCTGGCTCAGCCAGCCCTCCCCCATGAACCTTTCTCAGTCTAATTCTGTCACTTTTTCCTTAGTTCAAAAAATCTGCCACTCATCAAGATGAGAAAAACACTCCAAAAATAATCCAGGGAATACATGCGCCTGCAGAGACAGGCCACGGCATGGCCGCTTAGCCCCTGACCTGCGGAGCAGAACACACCCCTCCCTCTACGGCACGTACTCCCTCCATTCATCACGTGCTTTTCATTTCGTTTGACACCCGGGCTGTAAATCAAACTGTCGACTATGACTCGATGGTGACGGACGGCTGGCCTCAAGGGAGTGTATGGTGTGATGGGGAAAAACGACAGAGACATGGACACAGTCCCCAGAAGCCCCTCCCCACAACCACTTCAGCCCTCTGAGCCTGAGCCCACATTAAAGCCCACACAGCCCCATTTGCAAGCCTGGGCATGGTGGGCACTAAGCTAGGCAAAGTACCCACCGCCCAAATACGAATGGCTGCCTCACAGGGACCCGCTCCACCTGAGCCTGCACATGGACGAGTTTCAGCACACGGGCCTTGATGGGACCGTCAGCCTTTCTTATCATACGGAAGAACTGACTCTCCGCCTCACTCCCAAGTCTCGGAAAAATCTGCGTCATCCATCCAGGTTGCAAATGGGAAGGGAGGGACCCTCCTGGCACAGACATCTCTTCAACCAGAAGGCGGAAAACAAAACCCTCAGGTGATGAGAAACAGGCTGGAGGGACAGGGAGTGTGGGATCCCACTGTGCCCCCAGCGCTGGACACCCAGAATGCTCTCCCCTGTTGGCGTCTTCACAGCCCAGCTGGGGTGCTCAGCCAGGCTCCTGCTGGATGTGGAAGGGGTGAGAAAGGCACGTGAGGTCACTCTGTAGATGGAGATGACACAGAGACAGAGGAACGCCCTCGAGCGCGCATGCCAAAGTGCCTGAGCTTTAGTAGCAAGACAGCCAAGCGGTAGAAACCAATCAGAGAGGAGTCTCATTTCACAGCTTAACACTGTACGTTCTGGAAAAGGAGAGAGGGCAAGAAGCTGGCAGCAAAATGTATCTTGGGGTTCTGGTTCACAGTCACCCCAAATACCTGTCAATTAGGTTGAGCTGTGTGAAGAGCACAGAAGGTTCTCCGCATTCGTGCGGGCTGCTGTCTGCTGCTGTCTGGCTACCCCGGGGGCCTCCTCCAAACACGGAGACTACCAATGCACTGTCCCCCTGAGGCACTCCTTCCCCCCCCCCCCGCCCGCCCCAGACACTGCTTCCCACAAGGCACTGACTTGGCCTGAAACTAGAGACGCTCTTTTCCCAAAGGTGCCGGGACCAAGAGGACAGGCACTGAGAGTAAAGCCCCAGGCAGCCAACCCCAGGGGCTCCGGGCCACACTGTGGGAGGTTTAAACTCAATCATTGATGGAGACAGGGCACCACCAACCAGGGAGACAGCACGATTCACTGTGGTGGGGGCAGGAGCTGAAAACTGCAGCTACAGAGCCAAGCTAGAAGATGGTGATGAATCCCCAAACCCCAGCCACAGACTCCAATTGCACTACACAGCCCTGGCCCCCAAAATAAAAGAAAGCGGCCTTAACATGTTGCTATTAGAAAAAAGTGGTGAGTATGAAGACATCCGCCCATCACCAAACTGACTGGTGCAAAGAGAAGCTTATGTTTGTGCTTGAGAAATGAATAACAACAGAGAAATAAAACACTGAACCTGATTCACAGCTGCAGAATGGGAGGGCAGTCTACGAACCCCATCCCCAGAGTCGGTGGAGGAACAGGTGGGGTGAGGGGTTCCCTGGGGAGGGGTCCCCACTCTGAGTTTCTCTTAAAGCCGGGGACAGATAAGGCAAAACATGAAACTTTACCCCTTGCAAAGAACTGCACTTTTGCCTGTGAAGCTTTGCCTTGGCTGTTTCCTGAACCTTTACCTTTGCATAAGATTGTTTGGGTATGTTCATTTGTGCTTTGGAGTTTTAAGGCATGTCTAGTTGACTATTGTATATTTACATAGCTAATGTAATTACAGCTAATCACATAATTGCTGGAAATGTGCATAATTGCCTGATCCCAACATATAATTATAATGTATAGCAACATTATGAATCCCATTTTTAAAATCCACATTTTGGGGCTATTTAAAGTTATTTATTAGAACTGTTTGTGGACTACCTATAGGAAGGCTTCAACTGTTTCTTTACAAAGTGCTCAAAGTGCTTTAAAAAACAAACAAAAACAAAACAAGTTCTGATTTTATAATGCATTTTTACAATGATAGATAAAAAGAAAACAGCTACCCAGAACAAAACAAATAAAATCTCAAATACCAAACAAAACCATTTGTCAACACTGTGTGGATTATGTTCTTTCCTCGGGGAAAGAGAAAGTCACTCTCTCAGCCTGGAGGCTCTGATGGGTGTTTGCCAGGCAAGGAGGCTGCTGGAAGAAGGGAAGAGCCTCCCTCTGGACTTCTAGACCACTTCAGTAACCTTGGTGACCCTGGAGGCGCCTGTCTTTGTTCCTTATACATATGAGTGACCTTTCTTGGGGGCACATCCCACTGAGATGTGCTTCCACAATGGCAATTTCAACCCACTGAGAAGAGCAGAAGAGCCCATGACACAGAAGAAACCCACTGGGGAAGCTCCCTTCCACCTCATCCCGGCAGCATCTTCTCAGACTTCTCATCCTCCTCTGTGACAAAGATGATGCAGAATGAGATTCCCAGAATTTCTAACTATCTATGTGTTTCACAGAAACCAGCTTGTCTCCTTTTTCCTCATATCCATCCAACCAGCTCATCGTTCTCATTCCTTTTATCCTCTGTGGTCGTGAGAACATTCCAGAGGTGCGGAATGTTTCATGAGCTTGTTTATTTAAGAGGAGGTCCCTTTTATTTTTTGCAGAGGAAATGGAGAAGCACCCTCCCTGAGTCATGTTACAAGGGGACTAATCACAACTCAGCTGATACCATCCTCGGGACCATATTCCACGTCTCTAACACATTCGAACAAAATGCAGTAAAATGAAACACATACTTTTTTCAAGTTGCAATCGCAACAGCCACAGGAAAGGGGAGCAGTGTTTATGGACTGATTCTATCATAACCCACAAGAAGCAGCTCTAACAAAAAGTCACCACCAACAACAGCCATTGTGGTTTATTAAGTTTTACAAACCCAGGGCTCTGCAAGATGCTCTTCTGGGTTCCCTTTGCAATGCTGAGTGATTGTTAGCCAGCCCTCATTTCCAACCAATAAATGTTTGGGGCAAACCAAATGAGCTCTGGCATAATGCAATAAGGCAGGTACTAAAACCCTCCAGCTGGTGCAGTTCACAATGTCAATCATGTCAGCAAATTAAACAGGTAGGAAAATCGCAATTATACTTGAGAATGAGGAGACCACCATCTTGTCCTGATCAGCCTATGGTATGAGAGGGCTCCTTCGTAATAATTCTTACATGGTATTATAGGATTGTTTGATAGTAGGCATCAGAAAAAAAAGGAACAAATTATAAATACCAAACTCAAAGAGTTACATTAAAAAAATTAAAATCTGGCTTTTACGTTGGTTAGAAAGAAAGACCATTATTCCAGCTCATTTGGCTGGAGTCCCAAAGACTGTCTGTGTCCTGCTCTCAGAGTGGAGACACAGCCTGGCGGAGTGAATCCCCACGGCAGATTCTGGGCACACAGAATGATCAAGCTCCATGCCACTTTTTCTTGCTTTGAAAGTTTCAAGGAGGAAGGGGCTGGACAGGCCTTAGGAAACAGGGAAAGGTTGTAGAAGTATCTGTGCAGGGGTGATGCTCAGATTCCACCGGAGTACCTGGAGTGGGACCCTGGAGAGGCCTGCTTGATTCCAGCCTGGGGACCCACGACCAGGGCTTGATATTGGGATTGTGTAGCAGGCGGGAGGGGATGAATCTGAAGGAGCTGGTGTATCCAGACACCAAGAACAGGAAGACAAAGTTCCTACAAGCCTGGGAGCAGACCGGGTAAGCACAGCAGAACACGGCAGCTTCATGCTTTTAATCATTTAGATGGAAAACAAACAAACCTAAGGGATGCGGAAGTCCTTGTGTCAGGTGTAGGCAGTGGGGAGGGAGAAAAAAACAGTTTGACAGGATCTCTGCATATCAATACAGAACATTCTACAAGTAGTTGACAGAACAGAGACACAGCGAGAATTCAAAGCTAGAGGGAGTGTGTGTGTGTGTGTATGTGTGTGTGTGTTAGATGTTCAAGGCCTTCAGAACAGAAGAAAGAGCTGAATCCAAGGAGCTGATATGAGAGAAGGCCAAACAAAAAAACACACTGCCCGGGTTCCTGGGTGCAAACTGCCTACTGCTCAGCACCTCTCCGGCAGCACCTGTGAGATGGGTGCCACCTGTCCTGACCCATAACAGGTGCCACAAGGACTAAGTCAGCTTATACACAGGAGGAGCACCAACAAAGCACCTGGGACCAACTGTGAGTACTTAATGAGATGGCCAGGGAGCTGACATATAGATGGTGACCAACATTGGAGTAACTGCATTTTGGCCTGTCTGCGTTGATAGTTATTGAGAAATTTAAAATACATTAACTGCAAATGTATCTGGAACACTATGCATAGACAAGGTAACGCAAACTTCTGTTATAAAAAATTGGCTGAAAATTTCCTATTACACATGAAGGGAGTGAGAAGGTTGGTGAACCATCCTTCAGCACCTGTCTGGATGGGACAGAGGGTCTGCAAGCAGACAACGGTTTTGCTCAAGTCAGGTTTATACAGCCATGGAAACACAGAGAGGAAACGCTGCTGGCTCTTCAATCCCATTCTAGTTTCTGATGCAACACCCCTGGAGAATCTCGGGTGCCGGAGGTGAAGTCAGCCCCAGAGGCATTCCTGCTACCAACCTTGGAAAGCTGAGTCATGAGAGTGTTCCAGAAGCAAGTACTCAGTAACCTCAATCGAGCACCTTTACACTGGAAGTCAAGAGTAAATTTTACAACTCCCCATACAATCTGGTGAACCCATACTGTGGAATAGTCTACAAATCAATGGGGCCTGGGCTCTTCAATAAGTCCAATGTCTCTGAAAGTCAAAAAAGCCCAGGGGATAATTTCAGACTAAGGAGACTAGAGAGATGTAACAACTAAACACAATGCATGACTCTTATCTATTGCACAGGCAAAGAGACGTGGAGGAAATGCGAATAAGCAGCCTATACTAGACAATACTGTCCCTGAGGTTAGATTCCTGGGGTTCGTTCCGGTATTGGAAGCATGTAGGAAATTGGATAAAAGGTGCCATGCCATAGGCAGTCCAGAGTAAAGTGCTGCCCCTGCATTTTTTGAGATGGTTCTGGAAGAAAATCCATCATCTACTCACACAGCGTCTATTTACATGTATATCTCTATCTTTATCTCCCCTCAAAGACATCTGGAAAACTGAATGGAATATTGGTGTTCACTGTACTAGCCTACCAACCTCTGTGTAGGTTTTTATAATTTGTGAATGTTTACTTTAAAAAAACCCTTTAATGCCAAACTCCTTATACTGAACACCAGGAAGGTCAGTGCTTTTGTGATCTTGCAGCGCAGAGTTCTGTGGGGCCGTGGAGTCACTCAGCAGAATGTCTATGATGTTCCCACTCTGTGTGGTGTGAACCACATCTACTTATAGGACAGACAATTCCATATGGACAGCTGCAGGGGAAGGCCTGTGGGTTGTGTATTCCTGTCCGCAGACTGGTGGGTCAGCTACTAAACTTCAGTGTGTGCGTGAAGGGTGCAGAGGGGGCTGCGGAGCCACCTTCGCTTCCCTCCGAGAGCCACCCTGTAGGGCAGTACCAGCAGTCACCCTGAGCAAAGAGCAGCCCTGTAGCACTGATCCCGTCTGGCAGGTGCACTCACCCCTAAACCCGAATCCACATGGTGGCTTCTTACCACCCGCTAGCTGAAGAGCGCAGTGCTTAATCAACACTTCAGAGTTTTGTCCCCAGGTTTCCATTACATTTTAATTATGTTTATTTTTCCTTTCATGAATAGAACACTTCCAGACATTTCCAAAGATACCAGGGACACGAACATACCACGAGGGGCAATGCTGGGCTCTTCAGGAATCTCATGGTTTCAGGGAATTCAGCATTGTAAATATCTTAATCAAAAACAGGTAAAGTCTTGAGATTTCAGGAAGTGAAAAAAGATGGTCCTAATCAACATCATCTTTTATATGCAAAATAACCTTAGGTACACAGAAGACATGGACCTCAGGGCCCACCGGCCCTGAAACTGTCCTCCTAGTCCCCAACCCCGCCCCAGAAGCCAGGCCTTGTCCTAAGCCAAGGCGAGGCCCACGGCCAAGGACACCCAGCAGAGGGTGCCAATGGAGTGCAGTGTTGGAATCGGAGGAGGGACTCTGGCTTGGGGGCGGGGTGGCACAGCCAACTCAAGGGAGCAGCCAGCAAAGATGTGAGTGAGGGACTACGTATGTTTGGTAAAAACCGCCAAACACGCTCTTACCTTCACAAATTCTGTCCAATCGCTGTCTCTTGACTTTGTGCTTATCCACAAGGGCCATTCTTTATGGAACTTTGCAACTCTCAGATCAAAGGCAAAGCAGTCCTCTAAGAACTTAGGGGAACTCGCAGGAGTCTGCGTGCATGACGCCACTATGAACCCTGAAACAAGGAGAAAAGAATCCTTACTCTCTGGAGACCGTCTGGGCACAGGACAACAGCTCATTGGGGACTTAACTGCTACTTTCTATAAGGGAACCTGCCATGCGGACACATGGGACTTGCTCTTTTCCCAAAGCACTGGGAATGGAGGCTGCACCAAGTGCAACTCAGCCGCCTCCTGCTTCTTATCTCATAATAGAAAGCAAGCGAATACACACAAGACAATCGTCAGTTATTTCTGGAAGCAGCAAATTCCAACAGATCTCTTGCTTTTAACTTTAGGGCTATAAATGCCAATTTACTGACCAATTTGAAGTGTAATAAATTGTATTCCAGTGGCAGAGACCAAGTGACAGCCAGCTGGACATGCCCCAAATGCACTTGCACTGAGATGCAGACACACACTTGTGGCGACTCGAGGGGCTCTGCCAGGGCCTTCTGCCAGGTGAGTCACAACAATGCTTTCCAAAACAGCCGCGCAGGGGTCAGGGGTCAAAGCCACAGCTCAGCACAACACAAAACCCTGACCCTATCACGTGAGAACACGGGTGGGAAGTCCCAGAGCTCCTAACCAACGTTCGTCCGATGCCACCTTCCTGAACCTTCCTTGCAGCTGGAGGGGACCACAGTCAGCACCAGCAAGGGCAGGGTCCCAGGCTGCTGGCCTTGACACTTGGTCCCAGCTATGTGGGCTGAAGTATTTCTTAGCATGAGACTGTAACCATCCCCATGACGTTTCAGGCAGAGGCGAGGCTGATGGAGGAGGCAAGAAAGGTCTCCCATGTGGTTTGGGGTATGTGGGATTCTCTAGAGGGAGACCTGACTGCGGCCTGGGGAGGAGGAGCTGCTGCCCATCCTCCTTCTGGAAGGGTCACGATCTGAGCACTTGGGAAGCCTCTGACTGTCACCAATGTGCTGGGTGAGGTCCAGATCATTAACGGCTGTCCCCAGTATCCCCGCTTTTGAGTCACTGCTCTGGAACTGCATTCTTTACATTGATTCAAGAAGGCCTGATGAATTTTGGCCAGGCACAGTGTCTCACGCCTCTAAGCCCAGCAGTTTGGGAGGCCGAGGCGGGCAGATCACCTGAGGTCAGGAGTTTGAGACCAGCCTGGCCAACATGGTAAAATCCCGTCTCTACTAAAAATACAAAACTTAGCCGGGTATGCTGGCAGGCACCTGTAATCCCAGCTACTCGGGAGGCTGAGGCAAAAGAATCATGTGAATCTGGGAGGTGGAGGTTGCAGTGAGCTGAGGTTGCACCACTGTACTCCAACCTTGTGACAGAGTAAGACTCTGTCTTTAAAAAATAAAAAAAAAAGGAGGCTTGAATCTCAATTGGGAAACAACATTTAAGGCCCACTCTATTGTCTTCGGTATTTTTTCTTCCAAGGAATACAATTAAATCAGTCTTATTTTAAGAACACCACCACAACCACATACACACACACAGAAAAAGTGATTCTCAGTGATCTAGCAAAAAGAAAGAGGAGAGATAAAAGACAAAAGTGAGGCCCCAGGGGTAGAAATGAGGATGATGATGTATGGTCATCAGTTATGCAAAACATTAAGAGTTACTTAATCAAAAGGTCAGATTGCAGGTCTACCAGGTTTCTGTAAGTTAATGGCTAATTTCCCAGCAACGAGGCTGAAAAGGCATCCGAAAGATTTATGGCGATAATTACGTGATTTTCAATAAAAGAGCTACGAAAAAGCACAATTTCCAATCACGTAAATAATTAATGTAACATCCCTGAGATACCAAACCCTTTCAATGATTGGGAAGTTCCCCCAAAACGGGGAATGACCATATCGGATCAGTCAGGAGATGGAGGTTGTCCTAGAATGCGTGGGGTTACCCTTGAGCAGATCCATGTGGATGTAGTATTTTAAAAACTGGTTTTGCTAGTGTTGGCTTTTTTATTTTTGGTGAGACAGGGTCTGCTCTTCACTCAGGCTGGAATGCAGGGACAAGCTCATGGCTCACTGCAGCCTCAACCTCCCAGGCTCAAGCAATCCTCCCACCTCAGCCTCCTTAATAGCTGGTACTACAGGTATGTGCCAACATGCCTGGCTAATTTTTGCATTTCTTGAAGAGATGGGGTTTCACACCATGTTACCTGGACTGGTCTCGAACTCCTGAACTCAACTGATCCACCCACCTCAGCCTCCCAAAGTGCTGGGATTACAGGTGTGAGCCACTGCGCCTGGCCAGTGCTGGGCTTTCTGAAAGGCAACCACACACAAAAAGAGTCCCTAACTGTAGCCAACTTAAGAGTTATTGGAGGGGGGATGGGGGGGGGCAAGCCTATCAATCTGAGCTTTTGTCCATCCCCCCCCCCCACCCCCACAAGTGACTCTAGGTGAGGCTGACCAGGGAGGCTCCGGCCAGCAATTGTCATTTGCCCAGGCGCAAGCTCTGATGGTCAAACTGCAGTCTGGCCCCGCCTTGACTCTGTTGTAAAAGCAGAATTCCACGTCAGCTGCATCATCCAAGGGGGGGAAGAGAATTAATCAGTTAATTTTTGTGAAGACCTCGGAGATGAAAAATGACAGCATTATAATCTGAGGCAAGACGGGTTTCACACCCTCCTCCCCCAATCCCCGAGTGAGGCGTAATCATTCTTTTTGCTTTCCTTTGAATTTTAATTTGTATAATTAGATGGCTTCCTGAAAAATTGATAAGTAGAATTTCAATCATGCAATCAAAGGAAAGATCAGCCATCAGCTTCCACAAACGCCAACATTCTACTATTAAAAAAAAAAAAGAGGCAGACTCCCATGTCTGGCTTTTTTTGGGGGTGGGGGTCACCCTCTGTTCTGGCCCTTCTGTGGGTTCCTTTTTGCACACCCCGGCCAGTGGCACCGACCCATGTTTAGGGCTGGCCATCTTGGCTCCCAAGGCCACCAGCCTCTGGGTCTGGTCTGGGCAGTGACCATTGATTTGTGTAGCCTCAATCCCCTCCCCCGATATTTCTTGTGCAACAAGAATGTATGAAATTTGACATTTTCCTCCTTAGCCCTCCCAAGGAGCAAGCTATTTACGAGGACTCAATTAACATAACCATCTTCCAATGACAGCCACAGGCCCTCCTTAGAGCTGAGCTGCACACAGCGGCCTCCAGCTGGTCTCCATGCTGAGCAAGCCAGCACCCCCGATCCACACTGGCTCTGGGCTCCCTTACATCATCACAGCTCTCTCGGTGATGCCTGCTATGAAAACCAGGCTCTGCCTTTATTTTAAACCAGGCTCCACTCATAAATCAATTTTTCCCCCATAAACACCACACAATATGGGCACAAATAAGGAACAAAAGCAGAGGGAACATGTTTCACTATTCTATTTCTGCTGAAATTGTTCCTCAAACCATGCGAGGGGCGGAATTGTGGGTGGAGGGAGTTCTAGACCCCACTCGTGGAATGAGCTTGGATGAGCTGTTCTGGAGACTCAGGCTCCTTGTTTGTAGAATGGGATGTCACCGTGATGTCCCAGAGTGGCAGTGAGGACCAACCAGTGAGGATGTGCACAAAAACACTTGGTGGGAGCCTGCAGGTCTCTGCGAGCCGCTCCTGCCTTTCCTTTGACACCCCCTTGCACACTAACCCCCGCAGGGAATAATCATTCCCTTCTGGCTGAGACTGGGAGGTAAACCTCAGTGAAGCTCAAGGTCAACAGAAAAGCTGTACCTTTTCAAAAGGAAGAAGAATGCCCTGAAGCCAAACCTCACAAGAAGAAACACTGCCTCCTCCCAAAAGGAAAGTTATGGGTATCACAGGCCAAACTCCAACCAAAGATCAGAAACATGGACCTTAAATTTTATTTGCTTTAAGTGAGGGCTGTGATCTAGGGTTGAAATATTTGGTGTCAAGAAATTCAACTCATTTCTGAAGATGAACAAGGCTTGGAAAAAGAAAGCCACTTGGAGATACTTGGTTGTTTCCGGAGGGGACAGGTATGGAAGATTTGTTCCGTGGAGTTATCACAGAGAATGTGAGATTTCTGAAGACATGAGAGAACAAAAAGGAAAACGGCACATTTTACAACCCCTTGCTTGGCTATCAAACTCCAACACATCCAGAATCAAGGGCGGGGAAAGAGGAAGATTCCCCTCATCAAGCACAGTCTAAAATCTGGGCAGGTTAATTTTACTCAATGACCATCACCAGCTCCTCGCCACCAACATGAGGTTCTCTACCAAGTGCCCTTAGGTTACACAGCACAAAAACCCAGCCCATCAACTCAGTTTTATAGACCCTCTCAATTTCTTTTTTTTTTTTTTTTTTTTTTTTTTTTTGAGAAGGAGTCTCACTCTGTCACCCAGGCTGGATGCAGTGGCGTGATCTCAGCTCACTGCAAGCTCCGCCTCCCGAGTTCATGCCATTCTCCCGCCTCAGCCTCCCGAGTAGCTGGGACTACAGGTGCCGCCACCACGCCCGTCTAATTTTTTGTATTTTTTAGTAGAGACGGGGTTTCACCGTGTTAGCCAGGATGGTCTCCATCTCCTGACCTCGTGATCTGTCCGCCTCGGCCTCCCAAAGTACTGGGATTATAGGTGTGAGCCACCGTGCCCGGCCGACCCTCTTGATTTCTTGACTCCACTTCCTAGTCTTCATCAAGAATAGGCAGCTGAAGGGATTTATAGAGTAAGTGCATGCCTCTGACAGTGCCTTTCTTCAAAATGAAATTTCTCTCAAATCCAGTTAAACATGATGATGGCTTTCAACTCTTTCAAGGAAATCTACTTAAACATTCTGTTAATAAAGGCAGACCGAGTTTCACAATATGCTCACAAATTAATATCATCGTAGTTAAGCAAGTCCTGCCAAAGTTCTCTGAGTGTGTCCCTGGAGAACTCAGATCTCATTGTGAAGCATGAGTGGGCCGTGGACTTTATGTTTGAGAGGTTGAGGTGATCCAATGCAGGAAGAAAAAATTCCCTGCAACCCAGATGGCCACATCGATGCACAAGGTCCACCACCCTTCTGAGCCTGGGATCCCAAAAGACAGCACTCATTCCTGGAAAGCTTCCTTCACTGCAGCCTACAGGGCCTCTCAGTGCACCCGCAGGCTCATCTAGGAGCCTGTGCGACCACTGTGCCAAGATGAGGAGGCAGCAACAGTCCAGGCGGCGGCGACACCCAGCTCTTGCACACATAGCCGAGGATCCTGCCGGTGTGGTGCCGTCGGCACATCTGCAGATTCGGTGCCAGTTAACAGTGCCTTGAGAACGCCAGCCCACCAATGACATCTGCCCAGAAAACACTCTGACTTTTCATCCGGAGTTAACAGAGCCACATGTGCTCAGGCCACCTCAAAAGAGCACATTCCATAAGCTTCAGAAGCCAAACTTGTGCAACAGATGCCTTTCTTAGGAAGAGAGCTGGGCAGAATCTTCTGAACAGGTGATGAGCATTTTATTTTGTAAACTACACTTGGAAAAAACTACTAAAACCCAGATAGAAGCAGGGCACAGTGGCGTGTGCCTCTAGTCTCCCTCCTCAGAAGGCTGAGACGGGCAGCTCTCTTGAGGCCGTGGTGTGCCACGATCGCACCTGTGAATAAAGCCACTGCACTCCAGCCTGGGCAACCCAGCGAGAGCCTGTCTCAGACTTAAAGCAACAGCAAAACCAGATATAACACAATAAATGTCCTAAAGGAGTCAGGGATCAGTGGGTCAAAAAGCACTGGCCCAGCCTTTGACTAAATGACAACCGTAACACCACAATTAATAACAAAATTACTAAAACTGTACTTTAAGGTTAAGGAAGGAAATGAAGCTTTTTCAGAAAATCAGGATAGGAAACGAGCTTAATGGAGCCAATTTTCAGAACGACGGCTATGGACCGAATGCTTGTGTACCCTAAAATTCTTCCATATTGAATGCTGAATTCGTGAATGTTCAAACCCTAATTCCCACAGTGATGTATCTGGGTGCTGGGCCTCTGGAGGTGATTCACGAGGTTCTGCCCTCAGGAACGGGATTAGTACCCAGGCCGTAGTACCCAACAGATGACCTCGCTGCCCCACGCGAGGACACAGCCAGGAGGTCTACAGCCAGCAAGCAGGCCCTCCCAGATCCTGGATCTGCCAGATCATCTCCTAGGCTCCAGAGCTGTGAGAAATAAAGCCACTCAGTCGATGGTATGTTTCTTACAGAAGCCCGAACTAAGACGATGGCCGAAAGTGAATATTGCTTCCTGATTATTTATTAATTTTTGCAAATTTAGTTCTACATTTTTGGGTATTAAGAGGGTGTCTGACTTCCTATACACTACCAATAAAAAGGTGCACAGGAAAATCTCCCTCTCCAAGAGCCCCCATACCCCATGCCCTAAAGGTAACTAGCGGGACCCTTTCTTTTTTATTTTTTTGAGACAGATTCTCGCTTTGTTGCCCAGGTTGCTGACTGCAACCTCCACTTCTCGAGTTCAAGTGACTCCCCTGCTGTAGCCTCCCAAGTAGCTGGGATGACAGGCACACATCACCAATCCCAGCAGATTTTTGTATTTTTAGTAGATACAGGGTTTCACCACGTTGGCCAGGCTGGTCTCAAACTTCTGACCTCAGGTGTCCTGACCCCTCGGCCTCCCAAAGTGCTGGGATTACAGGCGTGAGCCACCAAGCCCAGTCGTGACCCTTTCTAATATATACATTGAAGCTTCACTCTGGTTCCACCATCAAAGAAAGACTGGGGAGCTCATATTTCCCCAGGGAGCGCCCAGCAGCCCAACCCCAGAGTGACTTGGTCACACCCTGGTCACATGCCCTTGATCAGTTCCAAGGGCCCCACCCTCTAATTCCCTAGGGCTGATGCAATGCAGGCAACCCAGCTGTGGCCAACACAGGGCTACAACCCACTTCTGACACCCCAAGGCTAGGTATGCTACAGAATTCACAAGTGCTTGGGTTTAAAAAAAAAAAAAATACATGGCTTCCACAATCTATTACGGTGTACCCCCCAAATCATCTAAATTCCTGTGCCAGAACAGATAATCATACTGACCCAACTGGATTAAGAATATAAAAAATAGACTCAACCATTTAGGGCAGGTCAAATTCTGCCACTATCAGAGTATTTTAGAATTCGGATATGAGGGCCAGGCGTGGTGGCTCATGCCTGTAATCCTAGCACACTGGGAGGCCAAGGAGGGCGGATCACATAAGGTCAGAAGTTTGAGACCAGCCTGGCCAATATGGTGAAACCTCATCTCTACTAAAAATACAAAAAATTAGCTGAGCCTGAGGCACGAGAATGGCTTGAACCCAGGAAGTGGAGGTTGTAGTCAGCTGAGATCCTGCCACTGCACTCCAGCCTGAGTGACAGAGTGAGATTCTATCTCAAAAAAAAAAAAAAAAAAAAAGAATTTGGATATGCGACTAAGGAATGTGGATCTGTGATTCTGTTCTGTCCATCTAACTCCCACCAAAACATTCTTAGGGGCTTTGAAATGACCAAAAAATTAAAAGTGAAGCCCCTATAAGCTACCCAGGGTAAGAAACATCAAAGAAATGTACACAGCAAGTCTCTGAGCACGTGGAGCCAGTGCTAGGAGAGGGCACACTATGAGGCTCTGGGCTGCCACACAGAAGGAGGTGAGCAAATCTAAAAACCAGGCTTTCCCTTGGCCAACAAAGCTGAGTAAATCCTCCCGTTTTGGTTAAGGGTTGTTAGCACACGAAAATACATTTCCTCATGTTAAATGCAAGACTCCAAAATTCTAAATATTTTCACTTGCTAAAAGCTATAATCAAGAACAGAAGACATGAGCAGAAAGAATTCGTGATTTTCCTAATTGGTTGTTTGATTTGTGTCATAATGGAAATTAAGTGTTGGTCTTTGTTGCTAAAGAAAATGAGCCATTCCTGTGTTTAGGAATTTCACACATTTTAAAAGCACTTGTCTGTCTTCCAAATATGCCTTAAAAATAAACAGTGTATTAGTTTTAATAGTGTTATTTAATAACATAGGCTAAGCAAAACAAGGGATAAAAGCAAATAAGCAAACAAACTAAATGACCTCTTATTCCTGTCTGTTTAGACTTGAGGAATCAGGAATGCAGATTAACTTTTCCTTTTCTAGCTTTCTCTTTCCTACTCTGGCATGAAAATTTTGATCTGTAGCAGAGAAGGCTGGTTGAACAGATTTAAAAAAATTAGTGGTCTCGAATTTTATGCAGACAGAAGTGGTTCCACCAGAAAACTCATCTTTTGTTACATTCAGTGTGCAAGAAATGATTCCAGAATGTTTATATCTGAACGTCATGCAGAGAAAGTATCCAGAACGTCGGAAGGTTCTCATGTCATGCCTGCAGAAGGGCACTGGGCCATGGTAAGTAAGGCCACTCCTGTGCCCCCCAAATCACCAGGGCAAAATCTGCAGCCTGTGATACAATTGGGCACAACACAATGCATCTGCTGTGTCCAACATGGTGTAAAAGCACGGGGGACTGATGGCCACCTAAGGGTTTTGAACTTAAGGACTTGCAAAGGCAAGAGCCACCAAGCTACACTTCTTGGAGAGAAATATCTGGAGGTTATATGCTAAACCTATGCAAAACTGAATACAACTTATTAGACTATGTATTCAACTGTCAATTATAATTATATTATAGAACCCTGTTATATGTATCATATAGTATATAATAAATTATTAATAAGATAATGTTAAACACTGCTGTCTTAGTATATGAAATGGGGGAAGATTTAATCCTCTTAAGGTAACTTAATTATTTAGCTTACACTTAACACATGAATTGCCCTTGTATTTAAATATCAAATAAAGGCAATTATAGGAATTAGCTACTTATCAAACAAATTGCAGTGATGAGATATGAATTTGTAAAAAAAATCTTCAGGTTAGATTTTTAAGATGTTTGCCTTTGGATTTTGCCTCAGAGAGGACTGGAATCCTCGACTGATTTTGTGGGGTCTCTACTGTCCTTAGGGGAACCCAACTGGCCTTCTGAGATCCCAGCCCACTCATCTCTTGACACTGTAGGGTCCAGAATGCTTGTATAAGGACATGCTCTCTGCAGTCTCTGCTTGCTCTCAAAACCAATGGAAACCCCCACATGGGCTGACCTTTTCCTGCTGCAGCCCTTCCTGGGAGCTGGCCCAGCCCAAGGGAGGCCTGGTGTCCAGCAATGGGGCCCTTTGGCCAGCAGAGGGCACTGCACACCCTGCATGGCCTTCCAGAGGCTGCAGACAGCCTCTTGGCCTTGAGTCACCATCCTCATTTCTATCCCAACTTGAGCTCTACAAGCACCTGGAGAAAATAATTTCAGCTACTTCTAGAAGGGAAGGCCTGGGCCCACGGATGAGATGCTGCATTTCCCCAAAAGTTCCAGATGTGAAAGAGGCAGAAGGTCTCACCGTTCCAGCAGCAGATGCTTCGTTTCTGGGAGCATGATATGCCAGGGGAAAGGGGATGCAGCACCAGCCTCTACCTGTTGTTTATCTCCCGAGACGCTAGCTGGGGGTCCCACTTTCACAGCTGAGTGACTTGAGGTACAGGCCAAGAAGCAGGGAGGCTCCCTGCCCAGGGTGTGGGGTCCCCGACCCAAGGGATCCAGGGGCCACCCTGACGAATGATTTTTCCATTATGTCCGGTGATATCAACCAGTCAGTGTGGAAACTGGAAACAACTTGGCAGAGGTGGAACACACACCGAGAGGAAGGTGCTGGGGAGGGGCCGGCTGGGCTGGGCTGCTCCACAAATGCCCGTTAGGCTTTTACAAATTTTGTACAATTTGTTCCAAATGACAGCCTCTGGGGCACTAGGTACACCTGATCAACAGGCGACTGCTCAATTTGACTCAACACCAGGATCAGTTTGCTGTGAGACAAGTATGATCTCAAGATATACAACTTTTTGTCCTGGTAGACACTAAATTACAAAGGAAAGAAGACTTTTCCAACCTTCCCCAGGGATTCTGGCCAGAATGCACATTAATGTGCTCTCTAGCCTCAATTTGTCTGCCTGAACATGAACACACACACACACACACACATTTGTCTGCCATGAACACAACACACACCACACACACACACACACACACACCCCTTTCACCAAGTTCTAAGATGCTGGCCACCTCTTCTCCACACTGGCAGGGCACCTGACAGTTTCCGGTTGGAGAAGAATGGGAGGGGCTGGTGTAGCCCACTAACGCCCCACTACGGGAGACACATGTGCCTAATTCAGTCCCCACCGTCACAGGACACTCTTTCTTATCATCATTTCAAAGCTGCCACAGTTGCCACAGCAGCAGGGTGCCACTGGGTGGCATAGCATATGCTTGGCCTGACTTGGCACAGGATGTCTTTGGATAGACCCCACACACGTGCAGATCCTGGGGAGTCCCCACCTGAGCTCCGGTGTCACCTCCCCCGGGCAGCCTCCAGGATGTGCCTCTCCAACTTCTCTTCATGGCTCTGATGTCACAAATACCTCACAAGCTTGCTCCAAGTCACATTTAGTGGGACTTGCTTTCACTTTCCCGGACGAGGTTCCTCTGTACAACCCACTCCAGTGTGGATCCCTCAGCAAGGAATGAGGGCTACCTGGTGGCCGAGGAGAGGTGGAGACCCACGGGCATGGTTGAAGATGGTGGGAAAGGGGAGTTCAAGCTGGATGGGCAGAGATAAGCTATCAAAGCAAACGCTGGCTGGGCTGCCAAGTGTCTGGAGAGATTATCTCAAAAACAAGCAGGAACAGCTCCCTCCAAAGAGGCCCACCTGTTGAAGGAGTGGGGACCCAGCCTTCCAAGTTCCATGCCAGCCGGGTTATAGAGTCAAACCAAATCAAGACTCTTAAGCCACCCTGCTCCAACTCTTCTGCCCAGCCTGACGTGACCAGGCCAGTGTGGCCACCGCCCCAATGCACAGCTCAGCTCCCCAAACCCCACGTCTGAGGGGCTAACCGTTTCGGACACCAGGAGTTTGGGCATGTAGTGGGATAAAAGTGTTCCAGGCACCTGGGGTGGCCCATCCTTCATTTCAAGTAAGGTGTCACTCATGCAAAGGTTGGCACCCAGGAGAGCCAACTCAGACCTCAGGAGTGGAGGATTATGTTTGCTTTATGAGGGCAGATACTCTATGCCTGGGTCCTTACAAGTATACACATTCCATAATGCGTCTCTATCACCAAAAGCTGCTCTGCAGCATCATGGGGCACCGGTACCCTGTCTCCTGCGAGAGGTCGTGGAAATGGTATGTAGAAATCAGACATCCCTAACTCCAGAAAATCTCTAGATTCAAAGGCACCGCTTCCCAGACCTTATCTTTTCAACCTGAGTCATAAAGAGAAAAACCTTAGTCTTATCCACAGCTATTTAATAACATGAAATAAAATAGCTTGCAGCTATTCATTTTGCTTAACACGGTTTTCACGTGGAAGACGGTTGTGTAACGGAAACCAAGAGGGACGAAGGCTTTGTTTGGTATCCATGACTGCACCCAAAGGGAGAGCGGGCGCCTCGCAGAGTCTGATGGGGAGGAGGAGGGTGGGACACTCGCGTGTCACACAAATTCATCTTTGCCTATCAAATGCTGGGAAAAGAAAGGGTGGGGGTGGGGCTCAAAAGAGCTCTTTTGTTTTTGTTGTGGGGTGTTGCTGGGGTTCGGCTGTCTTCTTGAATCATTTCACCTGTTTCATAGTGGCTTCCAGTCCCGGTCTCCAGGTCTCTGATGAGTATACCACCCCATTTTAATATTCATCATAGCTCAGAATGTTCCAGGCTATAGCTAAAATACAAGTTGGTGGAAAGAGGTTGCTGGGGAGGAGTAGGCCAGGCTCCTGATGAGAATCTTCTAGAGAACTGCAACCTTGTCATAATGAACTGGGGTCCTCACAGGCCTCCTGCACCGAAATCCTCTAGAGAGGGGGACATTTGGATGAGGAAGGTGGATGGTGCCCGTGAATACAATCACCTATGTGGAGAATTACAGCTCATGGTGTGCTACCAGTAGGGATCCTAATTTTACGTGAAATCGCATTGGAGAACTCTTGACAAGGTAAAGGCCATTTAAAAATCTTCTCTGAGACATTTTATGGGGATATTGTGCACGTTAGAGCCCAAGCCAGACAAATAAATGGGAAAAAAGGTCCGAGGATGCAGGATACCTGGATCCCAAGTTTATGTCCCCACCCCAGACACCATGCGAAAATGGTACACGAAGACCCTCAGGGAAAGGCAGGTCCCTGGAGGCCCACCCCTCATGTACTTCCTGCCATAGCCATCCAAGCCTGAACATTGAGGGTCTTGATGTCAATTAAGTCCACAAAGCAATTAAAATACCTTTTCAGGCCGGGCGTGGTGGCTCATGCCTGTAATCCCAGCACTTTGGGAGGCCAAGGTGGGTGGAAAACTTGAGGTCAGGAGTTCGGGACAAGCCTGGCCAACATGGCAAAACCCCGTCTCTACTAAAAATATAAAAATTAGCCAGGTGTGGTGGTGGGCACCTGTAATCTCAGCTACCTGGGAGGCTGAGGCAGGAGAATTGCTTGAACCCAGGGGATGGAGCTTACAGTGAACTGAGATCACGCCACTGCATGCTAGCCTGGGCAACAGAGTGAGACTGTCTCAAAACAGAAACAAACAAACCAAAAAAAAAAAAAAAAAAAAAAAAAAACACCTTTTCAATTAAATGCCCGCAGGTCACACTGACTGTTACAGGTTGAATTATGGACCCCCCCCCCGCCCCAATTATGTTAAAGTTCTAAGCCCCAGGACCTCAGAATGGAACCTTATTTGAAGATATGGTCGCTACAGTGGCAATCAAATTAAACAGGTCATTAGAGTGGACTCTAATCCAAGACGAATATTCTCATAAAAAGGAGGACATTTGGACACTTAGACACAGACAGGGGGAAGACGACGTGAAGAAGGCGTGTAAAAGCTAAGAAGACAGGCCTTCTCTCAAATCCTTGGAAGGAAGCACCCCTGCGGATGCCTTATCTCAGACTTCCAGCCTCTAGAACTCTGAGAAAACACATCTCTGTCCTGGCCTGTCTGTGGAACCTTCTTTCAGCAGCCCGAGCACGCCAACACACGCCAACAGATGGGAGGCTCACACCTATCGATCAGGGTCTGCGCTGCTGAGACCTGCAAGCTCAGGACCACCATGGCAGTTAGCCTGGTTGTGGTGCAGGGGCAGCAATCTGTCCAGAATCTTGGCTTTATTAAAAAGCGCCAAGTCAACCCAAGCCTGCTTTATGGGGAGAGGCAACCTTCACCCTCCAATCTCACCCCGGACAGCTCAACACGCATGGCCTGAGGTGTGCCTGTGGCCATTTCCCAGCGGTGGTCGGAGGGGCTGCAGGTTCCAGAGCTGACCCCCACAACACGCAGGGAGCAGCCTCCTGAGAGGCTCAGACCTGTGTTCGCCAGGGGAGTGACCCAAGAGGGAATGTTCTAACCTTAGTTCCCTTAAGCTGCTTTCTGTGCCCCATGTCTGAGATTTCACTGTTTGGACCATCCTGCCTTTGTGTTATCTGTGTTAACAACACCCAGAAGATTCCATCAGCCTCATGCCAGGGTTGGGAGATCAAAGAAAGGTGGTCCCCACACGGCCCACAGAGGAGGGAAGAGCCTATCAAGAATGCCCTTGGGGTCTAGCAGCAAAGAATGGTGGTCGTGCCTTCGAATGCCTCAGTCCGGGTTTTGTGTATCGTGGTGTGGGCTCCAGCGGGAACCTGGGGTCCACAATCATAGGCACCATCGATTCCTGCTTGGCGGCAGCCCCAACACACTCCCATGGGAGCCCAGACCGAGCAGCCACTGGATCTCAGGCTGGAATTGGGCATTCGGATCAACTCCATTCATACGGCTTTGGGACAGCCACGTGCATCTCCACATTTCCCAAGTTCATGGGAAATTCTGAAAAAAACTTTTCTGACTGTCAAAGCATTCTCTCCGGTCCATTCTCAAATTCTTCCCCCAGAATGAAGTTTATGAATACGCATCACGCAGCATGCAGCCGCTGATCCTAAGTGTACTTATTTCTTCAAAGTACAGAACTTTAGGAGTACAAAAGGCTTATTGGAAGAGAGAAAAAAAAAAAAGAAGAAAAGAAAACCCCACAGAACTTCCAAGACAATTCAAGCATGAATCCACGAGGCCACCGAAGCCAAGGCTGCCCCTCAGGGCAGGTGCAGCATTCTCCCAGGTTTCTGGAGTACGACTGGGGGTTCATCTCTGGAGGGCCGGGGCTCCCTCACTTCCAGGAAGGATCCAGTGCATTGTCAACACCGGGGACACAGGAGCAGGAGGAGACCACTGAAAATGACCCGCCACTCTATCTTTTGAATGGCAACCTCACTGCCCACCAAACAGAGAGCAAGAGGACACAGTGACAGGTCTTTTGCAGTCCAGGTTCTTGCACATCAGGTGGCTGCAGCCCCTCCTGGCGTCCCCCAACACAGCAGTGCGAGGAAGGCCCTCTGTTCCTCTCCAGGCCCCTCCCAGAGGTTCTCCCACAGAGGACACCCAGGGATGAGGGGCTCCTGGGCTCAGCCTGCTCCACTCCCAAGGCCCTTGGGAAATCAATAGGCTCAGCTCGAGAGAGGCAGAGAAGGGGTGAGGCTAATAGGTTTTGGTTTTTGAAAGGTCTGAGGTTAGACCCTCTGGGCTTCAGCACCTCAGATGATGCCAGGGTGAACATCCCAGACATGCTCCTGAAGATGGGAGGGGAGATCTCAGCCCAGAGTCGAAGGTGTAGACGGGTCTAATGATGTGGGAAGAGAGGACGGGAAACAGGAACTTCACTTGGAAAAGGAGAGATGCCACACAGTTCCGAAGGGCAGGGCACTGGCCACAGACTGCCCTTCACGCCCAGCTCCACAAGAAACCAGGGACCCGGCAGAGCATCAGATTCCACACAGGGACCCTCACTGAGGTTGCACACACATTATCTCAGTGACCTTTCCAGCCCCTACAGGACTTCTGGGGACTCCGAAGCCTGATAGCTCTGCACAGCCACCCCACTGGTGACCTAGGGGTGCCCACAAAACAGTAGAGGGCCGTGAATTAAGGGCCATGGAGGATTTTCCGAATCACTGTCCCTCCCCAGAGGCCCACTGAGAGCTTTCCAAGCTGAATGTGACCCTCTCCCTGACTGGGGCAGATCCCATCTGCACTGTGGATGCCAGAAAAAGCATCAATCCCATGGCCCCCAGGGACCCCCAACCTTTTGGAATTCATGTCCTTGTATAAGCCCTGCTTCGAAACAAACAGTATACACAGGTGAGGGGATGTCACTTCTGAGATTAGGTTGAAAGAGACTGTGGCTACCGGTGTGGGCATCCTCCCATCTTCCCTGCCAACTTCCCTCCCTCCCGCAGAGGCCAGTTGCCAGTCAGCTGCCCTAAGGAGAGACCCACGGAACAGGAAACTGAGGCCCTCAGTCCCAACAGTCCACGAGAAGCTGAATCCTCCCTGAGCCAGGCCTTCAGATGAGACCACAACCCCGCTGACATCCTGACTGCAACACTGTGAGGGCCCTAGCAGGAGGCACCCAGCTAAGCTGTGCAGGTTCCTGTCCCACAGACAGTGCAAGACAATAAATGTTGTTGTTTTAAGCCTTTACACTTTGAGGTAATTTGTCACACAGCAATAGATAACTAATATAACCCTTTACACAACCTATCACACTGACTGTGGTCACTGACACAGGACAGTTCATCTTTAGAAAAGATAAAAACAGTAATACATTTGTAATGCATGGCGTCAAGTTTATGCTACCTACAGGACAGAGAACACTAACAAAAAACAAGCGAAACCCTCTAAATCCTCCGCTGCCTAGGCTGACATGAGGTCTGTGATACATCCACTTCTGTAAACTCTTGGAGTAAACGCTATTCTCCTCACATCAGCAATGTGCACAGGCTGAGGGAACGGAAAGTCTGTTATGTTCACTTACCCCAGATGCTTAAAATAAATTCCAGGGCAACGCTCAACATGCACAGAGTTAACTCAGGCACCCTGGGGTCTCCACTCTGACTCACGCACACCCATAAATCTGGGGAACATTAAAAAGATCTATCAGAGCCTGGGCCCCACATTAAGAATGCAGCCTCCTAGACCCCCCTCTGAATGGTAATTCACTGGGTAAACAGACCTTCTTGCTTTCTTTTTCTTAAAAGTGGTCCTTGAACTGCAGCTACGATTAAGTCTGAGCTCTCAGTTAGAGAATAAGAGCATGTCGGTAAATATTAAAGACAGTCTGCACAGAGGTTCAGGGCACAAACACAGCCGCTCCTGAGATGGGGAACGCCATCAGCTGAGGCAGGAGCCGGCCTCATCTGCAACACAAGGGGCAGAAATGGGAGGGCTGCAAAAGCCACGCAGGTGCCATGCCCTCATGTGCCCAGATGCTTGGGTGGCCCTGGATGGTTTCCTACCATCACGGCATTTCTGGAGCCTTCTGAGACTGTAGAGGTCACCAAATCCAAACTTCACACAGAACCCGAGACTCAACATGGCCAGTTCACCTCCTAGTCCTATGTCCTTAGGTCCCCGATGTACATCTCCCGCTCCCCCAGAAGCAGCACTGCAGAGGCTTGTGGAGCCAGATTGAGCCACACACCAGCCAGATGCAAAACACGGCTATGTCTCACTAAGCCACACCCCACAATCCCCGAACCACACTCCAAGGGAGAGCTCCCCAGAGCAGACAGAGAACAGCTGCAGAAGCAAAAAGCCAGACTAGCATGTAAAGTCATGAAAAGAAAAAAATCAAAGAGGCAGGTAGACACCTACCCAACTGTTAGCAGGGGAGTCCCTCTGAGGAGTGGGACTGTGGGAAGGAGGAGGCTCCAAGAGGCTGAAACACTTTTTAGGTGCACGTATGACTTTAAAAGCAGCTAACTGGCCAGGCGTGGCAGCTCACACTTGCAATCCCAACACTTTGGGAGGCCGAGATGGGCAGATCATGAGTCCAGGAGTTCGAGACCAGCCTTGCCAACATGGTGAAACCCCGTGTGTACTAAAAATACAAAAACTAGCCGGGTGTGGTGGCACGTGCCTGTAGTCCCAGCTACTCAGGAGGCTAAGGCAGGAGAATTGCTTCAACCTGACAGGCAGAGGTTACAGTGAGCTGAGATCACACCCCTGCACTCCAGCCTGGGCAATACAGCGAGATTGTGTCTCAAAAATAAAATAATAATAACTAACAAAACAAACAAACAAAAGCAGCTACCACTTCTAGAATGCTCCATGTGTGACGAGAACTATTCTAAGCGGCTGTGAGTGGTAACTGACACAATGCATAAGCAGCCAGCAATTCCATTCTGCTGGGTTGGTTCGCATAGTGAAGGCGTGCACGCCACGGAGGAGGACACGCCCAGCACAGATGTCTGTCAGCTCTGGATGAGGCTTCAGGTGAGTCCGCAAAACCTCAGGTGCAGGCAGGATACACACACTCCCCCTCCACCCCAGATGCCTTCAGGAGAGTGTGCCATTGGCTCTAAGGAGCCCAGGAGGCCCAGATCCTGTGAGATAACATCACAACACAGCGGCCCAGGGTCAGGGACATCTGCTGAAAACTCACTCCCTCTAGTCACCCACCAGCCCCACAGCTGCTCTTTGTGCCTCAGCTTCATGGAAAGGTTAAATGACCAACGCCGTCCTCCCGCCTCTAGAACGGCCACAGAGTCAGGACAGTCTGCGCTCTTAGTCGAGGGATGTTGGCTACAGAAACTTCCATGGCCTTAGGACCTCCAACTCCATAGCTCCCAACCCCATCATGGGCAGCAATGCGGACAGGTCACACAGGTGCCATGGGGAATGCCTCCTGGGGACCCACCTCCCAGTCCGTGTCTGGCCCCAGTGCTTGAGGAGCTGTGATCAGAGCATGTATCCACAGGCAGAGCTCTGGAAGGTTCTCACTGAGGGACGTGTTGAGCCCCTCACTGCATTCTCCATCACACCTTCCCGAGGAAGACACAAGGGTCCCTCTGTCCCCGGGGTACACAGGATAGCCTCCAGCCATGGAAGCATGCCTCTCTGCCCTCTGGGTTGGGCTGCGTTCCCCATGCCAGGTCCTGGGGGCAGGAGGGAGACAGCAAGGCCAGAAGGCAGTGCAATCTTATTCCCAGAGAGGCACCCAGGAAGGGTTAAATGGATTGTTAGAGACAAAACTGATGAAAACGACTTCAACACAATCTGATGAGGTCAGCGAGTAGAGAGGCCCTAATGACACTTGTAAGAAAAAACATCTGTTGGTGTCAAAAGGTCAGCAGGAAGTGAGTGGGATTTACGTGGCTGGGATTGGCCAGACCAGCACTCCTCGAAAGAGAGACACACACATGGCTTAACTTAGCCTGAGAGGAACAACAAAAACCCCTTTCAATTGTCCTGTGACCAGCCCCCGCCTCCCTCTCAACAACAGGCCAAACCCCGAGCTATGAAATCCGTCTGGGCCCCTGACTGGCATTTAGCTCTTTGTCCATTAACTGGCCGGCCACTGAGGCCCAGACTCCCCCCGACTGAGTCTTTTGGGCATGATGTTTTTGCCATGAGTGTGTATCCCCTTTCCAGGCCACAGAATCTCCAGCTTGACTTTTTCCTTGGAACACAACGAGGGTCACTTGAATAGCAAATGTTTCAATAAATCCATCATCACAAAAACCAAAACAAGAAGTTTCTCTGGAAAAACAGGAAGTCCTGGTACACAGCATGGCTTAAAATAGGGCTCGTTTCATTTGTTGACAAAACTCCAGCCTCTGAAGCCTCTTGGAGTTTTGTCTGAGATCTAACTTACCTTTTAAATGCTCCTTCAGTAAAAAGCATCTCAGTGCCTCGGGTAACAGACTGGCCTGGACTTCGTTACACTCTGACGCAGGTCACAGGTCTGGGTCCTGGCCGTCCCAGTTCCTGTCCACAGGCCCCCAAGAGGGTCTCACGGGAAGCCAGGCTCAGGGCTGCAGCAGGAATGAGGCCTGGTGCTTTCATGCCATAACGAGCTGAGTGGCGGGAGGTGCTTTTCAGCCTTCTCCTCTAAAGCGTTTCTAACTTGGAGGCCTCTCGGAGTTAGTATTCTGCTTGTTCTTTATGAACTGTTACAGAGTTTTACAGGAGCCCTGACTGGGAGAAACTCTTGGACTGTCACCTGAACTTGACCACTGTGCAGTAGGCTAAGTGGGGGTCCCAGTTGCACCCAGCCAGCCTGGAATATGCAGCTGTGCCCTCCCCAAAGTCACCCACTATAAAGAATACAGGCACCAGAAAACTCCAGAAAGATGTTAAAAGTTCTTTACGCGATACGATTGCACACACAGTGCTGCGTCCTCACAAGATGCTTCCTGAGCACCATCCCATAAAGGTGTTCTCACCTGATGTAACCATCCATTCCTCTCCCGCTGAGTTTTGCCTTTTCTAAGCTAACCGCCAAGGATCTGGAGGACGGTGTTCACACAGCGAGGCACGGGTGTGTGTTGCAACTACTCCCCTATTGAAATGTGAAGCCATGGCCGGGCGTGGTGGCTCACACCTGTAATCCCAGCACTTTGGGAGGCTGAGGCGGGCAGATCACCTGAGGTCAGGAGTTTGAGACCAGCCTGGCCAACATGGTGAAACCCCATCTCTACTAAAAATACAAAGATTAGCCAGGTGTGGTGGCGCGGTGGCTCACACGTGTAATCCTGGCACTTTGGGATGGCGAGGTGGGCAGATCACCTGAGGCCGGGAGTTCGAGACTAGCCCGGCCAACATGACGAAACCCCGTCTCTACTAAAAATACAAAAATTAGCCAAGTGTGGTGGTGCACACCTGGAATCTGAATGTCTCAGGATGCTGAGGCAGGAGAATCATTTGAACCTGGGAGGCAGTGGCTGCAGTGAGCCAAGATTATGCCACTGTACTCCAGCCTGGGCGACAGGGTGAGACTCTGTCTCAAAAAGGCACAGAGAGATCAGAGAATCAAGCCTACCAAATTCTTCACATGGAGATTCCACCACCACCAAAAGCAAATCCCCATGGTCAGGCAGGTGACGAGGACCTTCAGGAGATTTCCTTACCACTAGGATGGGCAGGGGGAGGCTTCTGCGTGGATACTGGAGGCTCACTGCGTGAACCTTCTGGGGACGGCACTGTCACTTTTGTGTCCTTTGCTGGTGCTAACCAAAGTGTGAGCAGTGGGGGTGGGAGGCATGTTTAAGTAAAAAGGAGACACAGCAATGCTGGTTGTTTCAGGATCCTGCTGGGTTTTGTTGGTTTACAGAGGAGAAAATCAGCTGTATGAAGGTACGTGAGGGGTAAGACATATGCAATTTCACTTCAGAAATGTGAATTGAGGCCGGGCATGGTGTTTCACGCTTGGAATCCCAGCACTTTGGGAGGCTGAGGCGGGCAGGTCACTTGAGGTCAGGAGTTCAACACCAGCCTGGCCAACACAGTGAAACCCCGTCTCTACTAAAAATACAAAAAATTAGCCAGGTGTGGTGGCGCATGCCTGTAATCCCAGCTACTCGGGAGGCTGAAGCACTAGAATCACTTGAACCTGGGAGGTGGAGGTTGCAGTGAGCAGAGATTGCATTACTGCACTCCAGCCAAAAGTGACATTATTTAGATGGAATTTACTCTGGACCCAAGGCTTATCACCACCGACCCATCGTGACCCACACCTGACCTGGACCCATTAGCCTAATGTCCACGCTAAGATTTTCACACCGTTTTTTGACGTTGGCCCCAGAAGCCATGCTCCAAGGCCACTGACGCTGAATCAGTGGGCAGCTCAGTGTGCTGCCCCCTCCCCCTGCCAATTTCCTGCCCCACCCAGCTCCAGGAGGTGGAATTTGTCAGCGTTTGTCTGGATTCGCTGGGAGTCAGGAAGGAGCCTGTTTGGAGCTTGTGTTGGGTCTAGCTTTGCTGATCTTTTTGGGGGAGATACTTAGGATGAAATGGGGTAAAGGACAGAAAAGCCTCACCCGCAGGACCTCGCGGGTTAGCCACGAGTCTGACACACCTGAGCCTGCCCCACTGCCCATCCCTGGAGTCATCCTTCCCGGGGGCCAAAGGCTCTTCCATGTCACTGAAGTTATCATATGGCGGGCAGATTCGAACCGTCTATCCCAGTCACTCTTTTGAAGAGTGAACAATATGGAGAATGTGAACATATGTGGCCACGCAGCTGATGTACACAAGCATTCCCCACAGCCATTTATTTTAAGGCACTGTGTACTATTTTTATCCTCCACAGAAACGCTGCCAAGGGAATCCGCAGAGGAAAACAAAGGCTCTGGAGCTGAGCGGGCTACTCTGGCTTCACTGTTTCACACGACAAATGATCATAGCACACTATTTGCCACCTTGTCTCAGAGACAAATGTCATGAAATAAGTCACTTGTCATTATTTGAGTTCAAGTACTTTTTCTTAAAAAATGGCTTTTAAACAGAAATGCATTTTTTCTTAACTACTGGTCATGATATTCTATTCCCCCACCCGTGTGTGTGTGTGTGTGTGTGTGTGTGTGTGTGTGTGTATACATGTGCGTGTATACATGTGCGTGTCTGTTGCGGCTTACCTGCAACACTGGTTCTGAGCAAGTGAAAAACTTGCAAATGTGCTGTGGAAGAGAGTGGCAATGCTTATCCCCAGCAGGGAACGTTCTCGAGTTTCCATCTCTGCCTGTGATTATGTGCAGGGCAGTCATGCGGAAGAGGGATTGGGTGTATTCTGCATGGGCAGAACCATGACCAAGTAGAGAGGGGAAGCCAAGAGGAGAGATTTCAGATGGATAAAGAAGTTTCTCACAGTCGAGGAATAAGAACCACCCGGGCAGGCTTCCCCGGAGAGGCCCGTGCCCCAACCTAGAGGACACGAAGCCCAGACCAGGACTGTGACCCACAGCTGGAGATCCCCCTTGACCTGTGGGGGCTGGTGTGCTAAGGTGCAAAGGGAGGGAAGAGCAACATGCAGTGTGACACCTGCAGACAATTCTCCCTGTTCTGGAATCTTCCGGCCGGCCCCAGGGGTGCACCCTAGGGCAGCCCATAGCCAGCCCCTGCTAGATCCCGGCTCCCGGCAACCCTCAATGCTGAACTCTCCCGGGATTCCTGCGGCAGCAAACAGCCCTGGTATGTACCATTTTATTTTCACTCAAAACATCCTTCCTGGGACCATCCCAGCAAGCTGAGCATACTATTTTCAACTAAGGCCCTGGCATTGTCTAGGAATGTTTTCAGGGCTAAGCAAATTGCTAAAGCAAACATCTTATTTTCGTCTGCAAGGACAGCCAAGCGCTGTAAAAATACTTCCCGATAGGACTTCCAGTGGAACGGCCCCCTCTGGTGGTGCCATTGGCACCAGACACTCTGGTTCAGGGGAAAGCTCTCGCTGGGCAACCGGGGCAACACCCACACTTCCCTTGACGGTGGCTCCATTGGCAGCCGCCCTGCTCCGCACCCCTAGCTGCCCCAGGGGAAGGCCAGAGAAGGCCTGTGGGCAGGAAGGGGTAAAGGCCCTGCAGCGCCAGGAACAGGGCCTCCCTCACACCTCTCCTCCTCCTTGCTCCAAGGAACAGCCACAGTGTGACACCAAATCCCATACATCCCAGTTCCAGGAGTGGCCTGGGACTCAGACACCAGGTGATCTGGGTATGGGAGGATATAACAGGGTCTACAGCAGCAAAGCCTGAGGCCCCCACACCAAGCCAGAGGCAACTGAGAGCTGGTACCACAGGCCAGACGGAGCCCCCATGCAGCATCCTGGACCGGCGAGCCGGCCTGCATTCCTGGGTTCTCAGATGCACCATGGTGAGGTGCCACCTCCTCATGGTCACCACAACTGTCACACCCTTACTGAGAGGAGCAGCTGTAGCAATGGGCAGGCTCCCCAGCTCACGGCATCCTGGGTACTGCTCCCAGCACTTTGCACGAATTCACTCATTCCTCCCAACAGTCTTAGCAACCAGGTATGCTTTCCTCATCTACAATGACTGAACAGAGGCCCAGGGTAGAAAACAACTGGCCAAAGACACAGCTGGCGTGGAGGTGGGACCGAAGCCGGGTAGCCCAGGGGTCGTCCACACCCTGAGCTTGTGATGGACCTAAACTCCTGTGTGTTCCACTTTCTGTTTCAACTGCTAAACTGAGAGGGCCCTTAGCGACTGCTCCCACCGGGGCTGGAGAAGCAGAACCCAGCAGACTCAAAACGGTGTCCACGGGGGAAAACAGGGTGAGCAGGGGGCAGCCAAGGTCCAGAACCCTCAGTTGGAACTAGAAAGAGGGGCCCCTGAATGGGGGGGGGACACAGGAGTGCTCTCAAAACTCAGCAAATGTTACTCCTTTTAGGAAAATACACTGAACTATTTGTTGATATAACAGAAGCTAGGGTTTACTGTATTAATGGCCTGGTAGAGTGTGTCTGTAAGAGAATGCACATGAAATGAGGGTGATGAGGACATCTGCTTTTAAAAGTCTGTCCTGTTTAAAGCTCTAACATTTGTAACGTGGGGACAGTGCCACCCACTCTGAAGGCTGCGGGGAGGTTCTGGGACAGCAGAACTCAGCGCGAGGGGGGTTAGGGTTAGGGTCGCTGCGATCAGTAATAAAAAATACAGAGGCACCCGGTGCGGTGGCTCACACCTGTAATCCCAGCACTTTGGGAAGCCAAGGCAGCTGGATCACCTGAGGTCAGTTTAAGACCAGCCCAGTGAACATGATGAAACCTCATCTCTACTAAAAATACAAAAAATTAGCCGGGCATGGCGGCACATGCCTGTAATCCCAGCTACTCAGGAGGGCTGAGGCAGGAGAATCTCTTGAACCTGGGAAGTGGACGTTGCACTGAGCTGAGATCGTGCCACTGGGCGCCTGGGCAACAAAGCAAGACTCTATCTCAAAAAATAAAAAAAAATAAACCACTGAGGGAACCCAAGGAACAGCATCTGCTGTGCACCCACGTTTTTCTAATGGCCCCAAGAGAGGCTGGCTGAACAGACAACTGTGCTCAGATGATCTTTCTGGCGTTCCCGTGAGCAGGCTGGGCCTCCACAGGAAGGGAGCTTAGCCAAAGAAAGGACAGGCCCCCAGCAGCGGGGCAGGGCCCTGGGCAGCTGTGCACAGCCTTGGCCAGCCTCGAGCTGGACCTTCAGCCGCAACTGTGTGCTGTGCTAAATGGCCATCATTGGTGGAACCAAAAACGGACAATGGGAAAATTATCACATTATCCTTCTACGAAGCAATCTGGAAAGCTAATTACATGTTACTCTGAGCGCATCTTCATCTCTGATGTGGAAACAGCATGGGCGAATTGGTCTGGTGGGGAAAAACATCATACTTAAGAAACACGGAGAATTTATTTCTCCGCAAGCCACACACGTGTTTTACCCACGCGTCACGAGGCCTGTGGCACCCTGATGGGGACTGAGCGTTCACTCCTCTGCCCACGTAAGGAACCAACAAAAGATGGCAAGGACGCCCCAGGATAGCACCCGGACACATCGACTCGTGCGAAAGGCCTCACGCACGATCCTTTCTTGCTGTGGCAAAACCGTTAAGTTTCTCTCAACACACACAAAACCGGAGTAAAATGCTCGTCCTCTGGCTCCCCTACAGTAGTAAAAATTAATTGCCACATAAAATTGCTGATTCCTACCAAATGAAGCTATACGATTTATCAACTCACGGATGGCGCAAACTCAATAGTGGTTTAACTACATCACCTGAGTTATTGCTGTGTTTTCTCTCAGTGACAGCTTTACGGGGAATGTAAGTTTTGCGAATTCATTCACGTAGGACAAACTTCCAAAGTAAACAAAGGCATTAAGCAGACACAGCTCTCCCGTGGCTATGTCACAGCGATTCTCAAAGCCACAGGGTGTCCTGGGCAAGAAGTGTGGACACCCCGTGTAGGGACCCCTGCGGCAGCTCCATCAGTCACAGTTTCCCCCCACCCCCAGGCTGCAGTGCCACCTTCCAGGGGTGCTCTCTGCTGAAGCCCTCAACCCCCCGCACCCCAACTTTAGAGGCCATCGTAATTTACTTATCCAACTCCACCTTCACATAGGAATCCAGTTACTTAAAATGCATTAAAAAAATAAATCACCGCCAGTAGCTTTTGTATTTTTGGCCAGGGCAATGAATTTATAAACAGCTTATATATACGGTGTGGAAGACAATTAGATGGTGAATACCTCAGGGAACACCATAGTCTTCTCGGTTTTCACCAGAGTTTGCCTGGGAGCCGGGACATCCCTATCGTTTTATGGGCTATTTCTGTTTTCTTCATCATTCGTCCCCTGTCCATTAGACAACAATGGATTGATCTTTTTCTAATCTGAATCAGGCCAGGCACAAACAGGTAAGTTACCTTCCGGTTTCCACAATTACGGGAACAGGCAAGTACTTCTTCCAAACTCAGGCCTTCAGAGAAAAATAACTTTGGCGGGAGGGGTGCAATCCCTGGGGAAACAGCGTTCTTGGTGAGGACAATGCTGAGGTCACCCATCGGTCTCCGAAGAATAGCAGTTCTACTTCTCAAGGGAAGAGAGCTCCAACTCTAAGAATTTCAGGTACATGAAAAAACACAAGTGCCACAATCCATTGTCCAAGTTTGCCTTATGTTCTATTTATAGTCAGAGTGCATGCTCTGAATCCGCTTTAGAATCATGTTCTTAAGGTCAACTTGAAATAAAAATCAGAGAAGTTTAGTTTCAAAAAAGGCAGAGAGGTGACTATCCACCCAGGTGATTTCACCCATTCCCGCCACGCCAATGTCCCTGGTCAGCCTTGACCGTGCTTCCCTGACTATGTAGTGAGATGTGGGGATTCAGCGCAAGGCTTGTGGTTAAAGACACAGGAAGAAAAGACAAAGAATGAAACCTTTCTGGTTTGGTGACTTAGCTCAGAGCTGGTCTGGCTCTTCTCTACTTTCTTGCCAAGTTTTGCATATTTGGGATTTCAGTTTCACAAGTTTCCCCACCTCACTGGTTTTACTGCTTAATGAGCAGAGAATATTCTCTAATGATTATCTGAAACACACCCACAGGTAACCACATAGAACAGGAAATGCCCAGCAAAGAAACTCTCACTCGATGATAAAATGTTTGCCACTAGAAAATACATCGTACTGTCCCCATTCCATGGGCTCCCCAAACCGCTCTGCACAAAAACTGTGGTTGGGGGGCTGCTTGACAGACTGTTCTTTGACTGGGCTCTTCAAGATCTTCATGACCTTTCCAGTCTTTCCAGGGAGGTCCAGCCATCATCAGATCCAAACGGAAGTCTTGCAACTGGGGCACTCTGCTGGAACTCAAATGCCCCCAACAAGAGCCTCGTTCTCTTTGTGATGATTTCCTGTGCTGCACACATGAATCTGTGTGCTTTTCTGAATGTGCACTTTTTAAAAAATTGAAAACAACCCAAGGATGAGTCAACATTTATTTTAATGCAGCTCATACCTGACTGTCAACTTCAGCAAAATAAAGGGAAGGAAGAGCAAAGCCCGCAGGGGCTTCAGGGAAGGGGAGGTGGCGAGGGGTGGAGGCAGGATCCGGCTAACAAATGCCAGTATCAGGGAAATACCAAGTCCACATCCTGTGCAGTCAGCTCCCCAGGATTTGTTTTTGTGGGTCTCTGGGCTGAGAGCTAAGGGGCCCAGAGGGAGAAAGTGGGAGGTAAAGTTAGAGGAAGGACTCACTGTAGGAGCACACTGCCAGCCACTGGCCAGCCCCAGTGGAAAAGAAATCCCACTAAATTTACATCCATTCGTGCACCATATGAAGAAGCTGAGGTCACTGTCCTCCTCTAGCTATTTCATACAGCTGGCTTTCCAGTCTATCAGAAAAATGCCATCATCGGCTGGGCGTGGTGGCTCTCACCTATAATCCCAACACTTTGGGGGGCCGAGGTGGGCGGATAGTTTGAGCCTAGGATAGCTTGAGACCAGCCTGGGCAACATGGCGAAACCTTGTCCTAAGAAAAATACAAACATTAGCCTGGCTTGGTGGCATGCGCCTGTAATCCCAGCTACCCAGGTGGCTGAGGTGGGAGGATCGCTTGAGCCCAGAAGGCAGAGGTTACAGTGAGCCCTGATTGTGCCATGGCACTCTAGCCAAACAAACAAAGAAAAGCCGTCATCTTCTTGATGGTGAACTCCCTCTAATGCTAAGGCTGATGTCCTAACACCCAGGACAACATCTGAGTGACCAGCGGCTCTTGGCTGAGGGATGTGAGCTATGAGCCCCTACACATCACAGCTTCTGTTAACATGGTGATGGCTAGGCACAGGCAGCCACCCCTCTACCAAGCCACATCCCAAATCCTAACCCCAGCAGAGCCAGAGACTCAATGCTTTGTGTCACATGGAGCTACCAACATCAGGACCAGCGAGAAATCGGCAAAACATCAAGTCAGAACATCCCGTGCCTTCTAAGCAGTCAGGTGCATGCACCGTGCTAGGTGAGTGCGGGGCAGGGAACAGAAGGCAAGCAGGGTGCGCAGATGTATCGGGGGAAGCACGCATGGCCAAGCACCTTAGAAAGTGCTGTCATGTTTCGTACAGGAGCCTGCTGGGGGTAGCTCACAGGACTGGAAGCATGGCCCAGAAGTGTGAGCAGCATCTTTTCTGTTTGTACGACTCAAAGTCTGCCTGGTGGAGGAGGGCAATACCTGCACAGAAGCCAGGGAGCACAGTGCACCAACCTTCAGTGTAATCTCCAGTCCTGCCACTGACTCGTGAGCTGTGTGACTCTGGGTACATCACCTGAGCCCTTCACACCTGGGCGTTTCTTATCCATAAATGGAACGACCTCACCAGAATTTTAAAATGCAACAAAAAAGGAACTAGCCCATGTGTCGCTCAGTAAATGCCTCAGGGTGAACTCGAGAATCCAGAAGTCTCCAGGGGAGGCCAGTGTGTGCAACGTGCCTCTTCCTATCTCCCCTGGGCAGTCTTCCCAGCTTCATGGAAAAGTCTTTGGTCAACTGAACGCAGGCAAGGCCGCTGAATTCCTGAAAGTCCCCGCCTGACCACCAGGCCCAGGTATAAGGGAAGGGCGACTCCTACTGATGGACAACCAGACACCTCCCACGTCCACCTGCTACGTGGGGCGATTCATTATTGGCCGGCAAAGGCATACACTTTTTTCTTTAAAGAATTTTTTTTACTTAGAAATTACACAAAAAATGTCTTCTGTGAAACCCATAACCCAGTCCAGGAATGAGAAAAACATCACACAAACTGCAGTAGAGGGACAATCCACAAAATATACGATCATAATCAAAACTGTCAAGGTCATCAAAAGTAAGGAAAGACTGCGAAACTGCCACTGCCACGTGGGGCCTAAGGAGAAAGACAGTGACATACAAGGTGAGAAACTGGACAGGATTCTGGGATGGAAAAAGGACATTAGGTCATCAGAATACAATGCAGACTTTGGTTAATATTAATGTATTGATAATTGGTTCATTAATTTTAACAAATGTCTCATACTAATGTAATGTCAAATGATAATAAGGAAACTAGGTGAGGAGATACGGAACTCTCCATGTAACCTTCTAGACGTTTCTGTAAATGAAACTGTTCTTAAAAATATCCATTTAAAAGGGAAAAAACTGCTTTTATATATGCCATTTTTCAAACTTCTTATCTTACCATCTCAAAACCCAGGCAAAGGATATAATATAAACCAAAATATGAGAGAAATCAAAGAAAAATATTAATGGCATGCATAACCCTCATTCTCTTTCTCCCAAAGCAGTAAGTTATAGCAACTGTTAGCTGCCAGTCTGTGCACGTAGCCTTTAGTTCAAGGAAGGCCCTGACCCGTACACTGACCCAAGCATCAAGTCCCATGGGCAGGGCCCATGGTGGGACTCCCTGACCCGCGTCATCCTGTGCCCTCACCTCTGAAGCAGCCAAGTGCAGTGTCTGCCCAAGGAGCCACCAGGCTGCAGACCCAGGGCGGGTCCAATGTATACCCTGGGAGGCACCCCCAATTTCACCTCTCCTTGGTGGGCCTCTCACCTGCCCACTTGCCACAGATCTACCTGCCCTCTGGTGCCAAGCAACATTGGATGAATACCCACTACCTCCAGACAGTCAGATGGGCCTCAACTCAGCGGGGGTATCCAACAAGCAGCCAGAAAGCAAAGCGAGGAAGATGACAGCCAATTTCACCATGCGGCCCAGGCCCACAGACTCCAGAGGATTCTGGGAAGCTTCACAGCTGCACCAGAGTTCTGCCCCACGACCATCCTGATCTGTGAAGGACAGGTCCATTCTGACCACAGATGTTCACTGAGCCTCTGCTAGGCACAAGGTGAACACCATACAATGACCATCCCCAAATTCAGGAGTGTGAAACTTCATCTACATTAAAGAATTCAAACTATGCAGACAGGGAGTTATATAAACCAAAAGAAAATGTTAATTTGCACACATAACCCCATCCCCTTTCTCTCAAAATAGTAAGTTATAAAAATCTAGAAAGTAGAGAACACTTTATTTGCAGTTTGGATAACCTAAGGTTTACTGAACAATGAAACTGAGAATCCACTAACACACAGGCCACAGGTTACAGGGCGGCAGGAAGGCCAGGAAGGAGCAAGTACTCTGGAGGTGGCAGCTTTGTCTCTATACCCACACCACAGATGCCGGGTGTCCCGGAACAAGGTGGCCAGGGTGCAAAGGTCTTAGTGCTGCGGCCGAGACAACTACTGGGTTTCCCAGTGTGGTCCCTTGGGTGAGGGAGCTACAAAGGACTCATCAGCACCCTATGCAGAGGGGTTTCTGAGCACAGGACCAGGCCCTGGAAGGTGGGAGTCTTGAGACTAGCAGGGCTGTAGGAGGTGCTCCCTGAGTCACCTATTCCCTTGAAACTTGGAGGTCAGGGTTGCTTTGCCCTGCTGGGGGAATCTGCCCCTGCTGTCTCCCAGGCCCCAGTCTCCCCTCAGCCAGCTGGAGCACTGGGTTCTCCTTTAGATCCTGACACTGGACCTTAGACAACTCATTTTACTGCTGATCCTCCAGTCGCAGGCTGGGGCAGGGGGATCAGCTACAGAACAGAAGGGAGCGACGCACACAGGGCTGGGGTAGAGCTGGTGCCCACCCCCACCACCAGCCAAACAGCCTCAGGGCTGGCCTCTTCCAGGGGCCTTTCTCAGGACCAAGGGCTTCCTGTTCCCTGCCTGTCTTGGCTGAGTGACCACCTCCCCTAATAGCTGCCTGCCAGCCAGCTCCTACAAATCAGGACCTTCTATTGACAACACTACAAACAAATTGTGTTATGATTTGATAAAGCTTTAAATTCCAAAATCAGAATCGGAATTAGTCCAATCTGTAAACGCCCACACTGATAAGTTTCACACACACAAAAATACTGCCTATGGCCAAGTGCGGTGGCTCACACCTGCAATCCCAGCACTTTGGGAGGCCGAGGTGCGCAGATCAACTGAGGCTGGGAGTTCAAGACCAGCCTGGCCAACATGGTGAAACCCCATCTCTACCGAAAATACAAAAATTAGCTGGGCGTTGTGGTGCACACCTGTAATCCCAGCTACTCAGGAGGCTTGCCATGAACCCAGGAGGCAGAGGTTGTAGTGAGCCTGAGATCGTGCCACTGCACACCAGCCTGGGCGACAGAGTGAGACTTCATCTCAAACAAACAAGCAAACAAAATTACTGGCTGAAAGTTTCCATTAAGACAAGCTTGTTTTCCAATATTAAATCCCCAAGCCAGGACACGGTCATTTCTGTTTGTTGTGCCATCTAATCAGGACACGAAGATTTCTGCTGACAGTCTCCCCTTTAATGGAGGTTCTCATAGAGTATTTTGTTGTTTTCCCTACTCCCCAACTCCCCCACCAACAGGAAGTTGGCAGAAAGTAAAGATGTGAAATTACTTCCTTTTCCATACCACACACACACACACACACACACACACACACCTCAAAAGAAGTGAATATAGAAAGATAAAAAGTTACCCTAAGTAACTACAGGGTTTGGATAATAACAATGGATCAATTACTTTGGGAGGCCTAGCTGGGCCGATCACTTGAGCTCAGCAGTTTCATATATACATATATAGGTCATTAATTGTAACAAATGCATCATACTGGCTGGGCACGGGCGGCTCAGGCCTGTAATCCCAGCACTTTGGGAGGCCAAGGCAGGCGGATCACGAGGTCAGGAGATCTACACCATCCTGGCTAACAAGGTGAAACCCCGTCTCTACTAAAAATACAAAAAATTAGCCGGGTGTGGTGGCGTGTGCCTGTAGTCCCAGCTACTTGGGAGGGTGAGGCAGGAGAATTGCTTGAACTCAGGAGGCAGAGGTTGCAGTGAGCCGAGATCGTGCCACTGCACTCCAGCCTGGGTGACAGAGCGAGACTCTGTCTCAAACAAACAAACAAAAAACAAATGTATCATACTAATGTAAGATGTTAATTATAGGGAAAGGCCAGGTGGGGCCGCTCATGCCTGTAATCCCAGAGCTTTGGGAGGCTGAGGTGGGAGAACAGCCTGAGTCCAGAATCTAGAGACTTCAACGAGCTGTGATGGGGTCACTGCATTCCAGCCTGGGTGACAGTGAGACTGAATTGCTAAAAAATGATAATGATAATAATAATAATTACCAATTGTAATAGGGAAAACTGGGTGTGAGGTATATGAAATCTGTATTATCATCACAATTTTTATGTAAATCTAAAATTTTTTCTTTTTTTTGAGAGGGAGTCTCGTTCTGTTGCCCAGGCTGGAATGCAGTGGCGTGATCTCAGCTCACTGCAGCCTCCGCCTCCAGAGTTCAAGTGATTCTCCTGTCTGTCTCAGCCTCCCGAGTTGCTGGGATTACAGGCATCTGCCACCATGCCTGACTAATTTTGTATTTTTAGTAGAGGCAGGATTTTACCATGTTGGCCAGGCTGGTCTCGGCCTCCCAAAGTGCTGGGATTACAGGCGCAAGCCACCGTGGTTGGCCTAAAATTTTTCTAAAATAAAAACTTTAACCAAAGAAAAAAAGAAAATCACCCACTTCCCCCACACTGCATTCCTGCAAAGACAAAATGCCCTGTATGCAGTGATTGCTTCCCTCCCCAATTGTGAGCAGATGCTGCTCTCTGTTGCATTGAAGCATATTCCAGGCACATCCAGATGCTCCTGAGCCGTGTGCCAGGGCTGCCATGGCCTCGTTAACTGTGCCCCACTCACCCATACAACCACCGCCTGCTGAGAGGGGAAACGGAGGCAGCGAGCGGCAGGCTCCCTGCTCTGGGAAGGGAAGGAGCATTTGCGGGAAGGCCCAAGAACATGAGAGCCTGGTTGAAGGCCACTGGACAGCCCTTGGCACTGGACTAGGGAGCCAGCCAGGGATTCAGGGATGATGGAAAAACCAGGAGATATTAATAAAATGCAGAACACTTGCTGTGTGCTCCTAACAGAGGAAGCAGCAAAGCCGGCTAACAAATTGGTCATTGGTGCGGTGAGCCTGAGCCCAAGTGGGACAGGAAATTAATCCAACATGCTGAAGACTTGAGTTCCAACTGCTGGAACAAGGCGAGGGGGTCCCACCCCAAAAGTGAAGTAAGACCTGAAAGATGGCAGTAAAAACTTACAAGACACAAATTAAAACACAGCTAATGGCGATGACAGCCGGCCAAGGAACAGGAGAATGGACCAGTCCGCCAGGTTTTAAAGAGTTCTTTAGAAAGCAAGGCTGACTAGAGCCAGTGAAGAATAAAACCCTTAGAAGAAAGACAGCAACTCTCTAAAAACACAGTTAATGGTCCAATGGTTCTTCCTTGCATCACAAAACCAAATCCCCAGATACCTTGAAATGCACACCACCACCCCCAAACGTTCCCAAAGCAGACCCTGCACCTTTGCAAATGCTGCAGATTCAGAAACAGAGGATGCAAGCAGGAAACGGAACCTGGCAACTGTTGTTGAGGGGAATGGGCCAAAACAGTCAGCTGCCCACAGGGCACTTGGTGGAAGACCAAAGGTCAAGACAGGCGCTTCCTCTGGGCTGCTGGTGGCCAGTCTGGGCCCTAGACATCCACACCATGGACAAACCCTGAGGCCTGGACATGGGCTTTTCTGGTCAGAACATAATCCACCTACATGGCCGGGCACAGTGGCTCACGCCTGTAATCCCAGCACTTTGAGAGGCCGAGGCAGGTGGATCACGAGGTCACAAGTTCGAGACCAGCCTGGCCAATATGGTGAAACCCCATCTCTACTAAAAATACAAAAATTAGCCAGGTGTGTGGCGCGTGCCTATAGTTCCAGCTACTCGGGAGGCTGAGGTTGCAGTGAGCCGAGATGGCGCCACTGCACTCCAGCCTGGAGAGAGACTGTCTCAAAAAAAAAGGAATCCACATATAGCTCCTATCTGTCCTGCAAGAAAAGGAAATTGACGAAGCTGGGTGCAGTGGCTCACGTCTGTAATTCCAGCATTTTGAGAGGCCAAGGTAGGCGAATTACCTGAGGTCAAGCATTTTGAGAGGCCGAGGTAGGTGAATCACCTGACGTCAGGAGTTTGACACCAGCCTTGCCAACATGGTGAAACCTCATCTCTACTAAAAATAAAAACAATTAGCCAGGTGTGGTGGTGGGCGCCTATAATCCCACCTCCTTGGGAGACTGAGGCAAGAGCATTGCTCTAACCTGGGAAGCGGAGGCTGCAGTGAGCCAGGATTGCACCACTGTACTCCAGCCTGGACAACAGAGTGCAGAGTGAGAGTCAGTCTCAAAAAAGAAAAAAAAAAAAAAAAAAGGAAATTGACAAGAAGGCCAAAACAAAGAAACAGATGCCAATTGCTTGGGGCCCTCATGGTAGCTGGGGAATAACTACCACCTACCACTGGCATGGCTAATTCCCCAAGTAACTGCCTGCAGGTCCCTGGAGCATACACAGCGTCTTGTAGCAAGACCTGCAGGCTCAAATCAAGTAAAAGCTAGTCTCAGATATTCAGTATGTTCCCCTTGATAAGCGTCTCAGGACTAATTATTTTACAAGGCCCCAAATCATTAACAAAACTGTTGACTACAGTTTTGGCAATCATTATTTAAGTCATTACTAATGGTTGGATGCAATAAATAGAGATGACAGAATGGCAAACAGCTGAGATCCCACCTCCAGAGCCCAAGAACACAGTGTCAGAGAAAGCTAACAGCCGTGGCAGTTCCACGCCGGCTCGCCCGTCTTCAGATGTGAGCCCTGCCCAATAAATCAGTGTCTGCAATGGCAAGGGCCACTCTCTTGCATTTTTACATCATCTTTCTTTCTTAATCTCAATGTTGGTGATGTCCACTTAGAAGCTCAAAAACACGATGAGATTTCTTCAATGGCTTCTGCATCTCTCTTTTTTTTTTGAGATGGAGTCTCACTCTGTCGCCCAGGCTGGAGTGCAGTGGCGCGATCTTGGCTCACCGCAGCCTCTGCCTCCCGAGTTCAATCGACCAGGTTCAAGCGATTCTCCTGCCTCAGCCTCCTGAGTAACTGGAATGACAAGTATGCACCACCACACCCAGCTATATTTTGTATTTTTAGTAGAGACAGGGCTTTACGGTGTTGGCATGTTGACCAGGCTGGTCTCCAATCTTGACCTCAAGTGATCCGCCCGCCTTGGCCGCCCAAAGTGCTGAGATTACAGGCGTGAGCCACCGTGCACGGCCGGCTTCTGCACCTCTTTCAAATGGGATTTATTTTTTAAAATAAGATAAACATATTAATAAAATTGGAAACCGATTTGTACGTGGCAAACTATTTTTAGGTGGCAAGTCAACTGCCTTGATTCATATAGGCATTTATACAAACTGTTATGGCTATAGCAGCTAAGTTTTACCAAAAAGAAAGATACAAGTAAATTTCTCTTAGAACATAGTGAAGTTCACCAGGACTGGACACATAAAATGGCCAGCATCTCTGCGTGCTGCCCTCCGGAAAGGGTCCGGACATGGTGACATATGAGAGGGAAGACTCCTTGCAACCGGGGTCTGGTGCTGGTTGGAGGCTGTCTGATGTCATCTTTCCCAGGAGGGTCTGTTCTTACTCCCACGGTCCAGACGTGGAAACCCTGAACCCTGATCTTCGAACCCACCCAGCACCACAGAATGCTGGGGATGTTCTCAGTACATGTTCAGCTGTATCTCTCCCCCTCAGCACTGTTGGTATCTTAGGCTTAACAATTATTTGTGGTGGGGGACTTTCCTGTGCATTGTGGTATGTTCATAAGCCTGGCCTCTACCCTCTAGATATCAGCAGCATTCCCCCTCTCTGAATATGATAATCAGTCCCTCAAGGCAAAGTCTCCTGAAAGCAGCAGCTACATGAAGGTCTCAGAGAATATAGTGAACATAAGGAAGAATGTTAACAAAATAGCTCAGGGCAACGAGGATCCTCTGCAGACAACTGGCTGTAGGCAATGACCTGTCTGGTGCACCATGAAGACCTAGCTGGGACACACCCTCTGCAGTGAACACTGTGTGTTTTGGTTTTTTTTTTTTTGAGACAGAGTTTCGCACTTTTCGCCCAGGCTGGAGTGCAGTGGTGCATTCTCTGCTCACTGCAACCTCTGCCTCCCGGGTTCAAGCAATTCTCCTGCCTTAGCCTCCTGCGTAGCTGGGATCACAGGCACCCCCCATCACGCCCAGCAATTTTTGTATTTATGGTAGAGATGGGGTTTCACCATGGCTGGTCTCAAACTCCTGACCTCAGGTGATCCGCCCGCCTCGGCCTCCCAAAGTGCTGGGTTACAGGCCTGAGTCACAGCGCCCGGCGAACACTGTCCTTTTCACATTGAAGTAAGTGTGACTGGGTGTACATTTCAGAGTGCACAGCAGGTATCCAGTGTTGTTCTCCAGTAACTTCTTTCTTACCTTGAAGCACTCTGTGTAGTACTTCCATTTCCTTGGCCCTTCTCAACAACTTGGACCCCACACATCACTCAGGGCTGTTCCTCATCAGCTACAGGTTTAACCTGGCGGAGAGGTACAATGAGCTGAGATGGCAGCTCAATGGCACAGTGACCCTGGAGCCACCTGTGGAACCATGAGTCCTACCTTGACTACGACTTCCACAGGCGGAGCCGAGAAAACAATAACAGGTGGGAACCTGGACTCCTAACTGATGCCAGGCAGACTCAATAAAGTCAATCAAACTTTTAAAAGAAAACAAAGGAGAATGTCCTAAGGACCTTGGGTAGACAACAATGATCTAAGACACAAATGCACTAACCATAAAATCTAAGACTAGCCATCATAAAAAGCTTCTGCTCATCAGGAAGATTATAGAGTGACAATACAAAGTGAGAACATATCTCAGTAAAAATATGCAACAATAGTCTTCCATCTAGAATATATCAAGAATTTCTACAGTTCCAGTATACCACAGTTTGCATATGGCCCCCAAAAAGAGTATGCTGGAAACTTAATCCCCCATCATTCTGGGAGGTGGGGTGTTAATGAGGTGATTAGGCCATGAGGCTCCACCCCCATTAATGAATCAATGCTGTTATCGTGGGAGTGGGTTCCTTATAAAAAGGTGAATTTTATTCCCTTTTCTCTTTCTCCTCTCTCTTTGCCCCTTGGCCAGGGAATGACACAGCAAGTAGACCCTCGCCAGATGCCAGCCTTGTGATCTTGGACTTCCCAGCCTCAAAAAGTGCAAGCCAATTTCTGTTCATTATAAATTACTGATTCTGTGGTATTCTGTTACAGCAGCACAAAACGGACTAAGACACAGTAAGAAAAAAATTCAGAAAAAACAATTTTTGGAATAGGCAAAAGACTTGACAGGAACTTAAGAGAATACCCAAATAGCCAATGAAAAGGTATCTAATATGCACCAGGAAAATATAGATTAAAATGTGCCGAGGTTCTACTACAAATGCACCAGAATTGTCAAATGCAGAAGATAATGCTAAGAATTGCCAAAGCTGTGGAACAGAACTCCCATACGCAGCTGGCAGGAGTGGAAATTGGTACAACTCTTCTAGAAAACCACCAGGCGGTTTCTACCAAAGCTGAGCATGTGTATCCCAATGGGCCAGCAATCTTCTTCTAGGTAGGTTCTCAACAGAAATGCGTGTAGCACATGTGCACCAAATGACATGATCATGGCAGCAGCATCCCTAACAGCTCAAAGCTACAAATCCCAAATGACCACAAACAGAATGGGTGTATATTTGTGCTATGATCACACAATGGAACCACACACAGAAGTGAACCACTCCCTCCCTCCCATGAGGAGCCTACTCTATCCTTTCTTTCCCAAGCTCCAGACCCCCATTACCCCGCTATCATCCCTTAACACCACAGGCAGCACCCACCTCTGGGCCACAAAAGAAGACCCTGAGCAAATGTGGCTTAAGGCTCCAACCCTGCCAACTCCACTCAGGTGGGCTGGGGTGTGGCACTGGCCCAGGAAGGCTGGTCCAGGCAGAGGCTGGGTTCCAGCCCCAGCTCGACTGCTTTGGGAGCACGGCCATCGCCCAGTCAGCTCTGGCCCCTACACACCATGGGAGGCTCAACCTCAAGGAGGGTCAAGATCTCCTTTGGGTCCAGAAGCTTCAGTTCTGTCCAGGACCACTGTCACCACTCAGCTCTTTCCCCAGGAACTCGGCCACCTCCCTTCTTTCATCACAGCCCCACACTCCTTCCAGCTCCTTCCACTCACACAAAAGAGCACCTGGGACTTGAGAGGCAGTGCCTCTCCACTGCAGCACAGACTTCACTTTCCAAGTTCTCCTGCCACCGACCTGATGTGGAAGACACATTTGGCACAAAAGGACCAGACAAAACCCAGTGCCAGTCAGGTCGGCGTTGCTCTGAGAAGGCAGAGAGAAAAACAGAAACTGAGTTGTAGCAGGGGTTAACAATTTTATATCCACTCTGGCAAGAGACGGCTCGTTCCTTGCGCACTGTCTATGTATTTCCCTATTTCATCCCTGGAGAGTTTAAATGTCCAGAAAGGTTTCTTCCTTCCCAGACCCTCTTCATCCTTCCCCCTTTAAATGGTCATTTCTGCCAAGAATCATCTGTCTCACTACTTCCTGCTGGTCCATTAATTACAATAACAAGAAATAACCCTGCAGTGATGTCATCCAAACTTTTACTTCCTGTAGTGAACGCACAGGTCAGGCCAACCGATGTGTGTGTCCAGATGCGCCACGCCTCCATTTTGAAAACAGAAAAAATTCACCGCTCTTGCACTCCATGAAAGCTTTCGTGTGCCCAGAAGCACTCACCCCAAGGTTTTATAAGTTAAATAAAAATGAAATGCGTGTCAGGCACCGCTACCACCAAAATGTCGCTATTGTAAGTGGAAAACAAGCCACTGATTGTGCAGAGCTGTGAATGTAGGTTTATATACATAAAGAAAAGCCACATTTTCAAGACACATGTCATGAGATGCAGGATATAAGACACATTCAGCGTTTCTAGCATGTGTGAGCTGGGGAGAGTTGGTTTCTGACGTCAGCAGGGATAAGGCGGCACCTGTTGGGGATGGAGTGACTCCCTTATCTGTGTTCTTAGAGCAACAGGACTGGAGACGAGGAAGGAAGAACCCCCATCTGGCTCCAAACTCCCCGGGCTCGCAGAAAGGGCTCACTCACCCCCTCACCAGGCCTGGCAGCCAACAGCAATCGGTGTGGTTCATTTTTTGAAGGGATCAAAGAATAAAGCTGCATCCAACAGCACATTCTGGAAAGTTCTGGGCTTGGAATTACCAACAAAAAGGGCTCTCTGAGACAAACAACTGGGAGCCTGCCTAGAAGAACCCTGAAAATCCAGGTCAGCTGAAGAAACCACCCATGAAAAAGCTGGAGGCACCGTGGTGATGCCCACCCCAGCTGATGCTCACGGGGCCCCCGGCCCTCTGCCTCCCGTGTTCAACCTCAGCTCACCTCTCATTTAGTCCAAAAGGGGCCACCATTTGGAGTCTGTTCTGTGATTTCGGCACCTGGTATTCAAAGTTATCTTAGGTTGTGGCTTAAGCAGCCAAGTCTGACTTCAGATTCAGCCCTGGGTGGTGCTGATGCGGGGAGGTGGGGGCTGCTCTGACCCCATCATCACAATTCCCATAAGAACCTTTCTCGGGCCGGGCGCGGTGGCTCACGCCTGTAATCCCAGCACTTTGGGAGGCCGAGACGGGCAGATCATGAGGTCAGGAGATCGAGACCATCCTGGCTAACACAGTGAAACCCCGTCTCTACTAAAAATACAAAAAATTAGCCGGGCGTGGTGGTGGGCACCTGTAGTCCCAGTTACTCGGGAGGCTGAGGCAGGAGAATGGCGTGAACCCGGCAGGCGGAGCTTGCAGTGAGCTGAGATCACGCCACTGCACTCCAGCCTGGGCGACAGAGAGACTCCTTCTCAAAAAAAAAAAAAAAACCTTTCTCATGGGAGGACGGGCTTGGGCGTTGAGATCAACAGAGGAGGGAGCTTCCAGGACGTATTTCCTACGTGAAAATAGGTCCAAGAAAATTATTTTTGTCTACAGCCTGACAGAAACAAGGTCTTATCAATTATTATTGATTACGAAGCCACTTTGTCACCTCAAACTGCCTGTTCTGTGGCCACCCCAAGATTGTTCTACTTCCACAGCCTTTTTTTTTTAAACCCAAAGCACATTGGCCATTTCCTGACAAATTCTACCAGGGTTGACTTCAAAGTGTCAGGGGTAAAGTGCTGTTTTGAGGTGACACGAGGTCACAGACAAGCCAAGCTGCGATGGTTGGGGGCAGCTCTGGAGACGGAGCAAGCACCGGATCCTGTAGAGATGGCCAAAGCCAGGAGGACTTCTTCAGATACCTCTAGGGACTCATGACTCTCGCCCAGGGCTTAATCTGACCCTTACCAATAATAATGTTATTTCTTTTTCCTGCTGTGTTTTCCTACCATTCATTACAAATTCTAGACCAACCAAAAAATTTGGAAAAACCAGGCCTGGCACGGTGGCTCATGCCTGTAATCCCAGCATTCTGGGAGGCTGAGGCGGGCAGATCATTTTGGGGTCAGGAGTTCAAGACCAGCCTGGCCAACATGGTGAAACCCTGTCTCTACTAAAAATACAAAAAAAAAAAATGAGCCGGGCATGGTGACGAGCGCCTGTAATCCTAGCTACTCGGGAGGCTAAGGCACGCGAATTGCTTGAACCCAGGAGGCAGAGGTTGCAATGAGTCAAGATCATGCCACTGCACTGCTGCCTGGGTGACAGAGTGAGACCTTGTCTCCAAAAAAAAAAAAAAAAAAAGTGGAAAAACCAGCCCTTGATGGGCCACCAGGAGCTTTCGGGGGCCTGCCCAGGATATCACCCGGCTCCACCCTGTGTGAGGCTCCTGCTCTAAAGTACACGGAGGACATGGGGCATAGCGCCTTTCACAGCTACTGGCTCACATGCCAGTCCACAGTTCCCAGCGGTGGTGGCACTCCTCTCTAGGGAGGAAAATGCTACAGAATATTCACCACTGGTCAATTCACCTGCCTGGTTAGACCTCCTTCCAAACTTAAAATCTAGGCATTCAGTCCTGAGAATGCCATACTCTGCAGGTTCTCCTTACACAGACTGAGATCAACAGTGGGTTGGTTTCAATAAGACATGAAGAAACAATGAGGCAAGACCATTTTGAAAGAGCCCATTATATATACAGAAAATCCAATCAAGCCTTGGCTACAAAAACAGAAGGGGGGGCCGTGCACTAGCATGTCATTAATTATTAATTCTCCTGTAATGTCCCAATGTGGACTAAATAACCTATTCCCACAGGAAAATGCATTGTCATTGACAACAGAAGACCAAAATATCTATAATGGTTGCAAATTTGAATAGAATCAGTTCCACACTTGGACAAGTGACTATTCCAATGGAGAGTTTATTTACAAGGCATTTTCTCACATGACGCAGGGAGACTGATTTAGGAATTGCAATCCTCTCTCCTGTGATGAAAACCACTTCCACGATGAAGCACTCCATGGAGAAGTACTTACTTACAAGCTTTCCTTTGGATTCTGAATGCTTTCTGCAGATTTTAAACAGAGTCAACTCCCCCTCCATTCCTGGTAACCATGCTAAATGGTTTCGATACTGTACCTGAGCATTTACAGTGATCTTGTCAAATAAAACGTTACTCCAAGTTAACTCCGCTGTATATTTATGCACTTAATATCACAGCTTACTGCAAAGTGCACAAATCATTTTAACAGAGTATAAATTTAACTACCATGAAGGCATTTTACACTCTGCTTAACTTCACTGAGGGGCCCATATTTTTTGGAGAAGATAAATCATGCTTCCATATAACTCGACTTAGGGGAACAGCAGTCAAAACTCACAAACAGAAATACACCCAGTTTCCTTGGATTAGGGGTTAAAAAAAAAAAAAACACACCCACACCCTCAACCAAGACATCTGTCACCTGTACCTCTTACCAAGCAGTGGTAGCCACCAGTGCACCCAGCCCAGGGCAGGTGGGCTAAGTGAGGGGCTGGCCCATGAGCGTGCACCCTCCTCTGCCCCTGGTCACTGTCCTCTGGCCATTCTGGAACAACGGGGATTGAGCGCTGTTGACCTGACAGCACCCCTAGCATGGGAGGGCTGCCATCTGCGCCATCTTGGCTGTCATCATTGGAAACACAATCTCCTATGGATGTTTTCTAAAAGGAGTTCCAGGCCCCACTGCCAAAGGGTCTCCAGACGCACATAAGAAATTTAAAAAGGGGGAAAAATAGTCACGCAAGAAATCCATGCATACAGCAGCTGAAGTCATCAATTATTTATTGAATGAGGGAACCTTAGCCACGGACCATCTGGAAGGGCCAGACTTAGGTCTCAAGCTGTGCCCCGCAGGTCAATAGCAGGAGCTCTTCTGACCTGACAGGAGTCTCTGAACTCGACTCAGGGTCACAGGAGTGCACTCTTAACGTTCAGTGGATCCAAGTGCACATGTGTCACCTCCACAAATTAAAGACACTCAGGGCTGCCTCCCACATCCCATACCCAGACCTGGTATGTTAAGACACACAAAATCATGTACAGGACTTTAAAAAAAAAAAAAAAAAAAAAGGAGATTGAGATAATAGCTTTACAGTGGAGAAAGACGGACACGATCTTAGCCAAGTGATCAAAGTTAACCCCACCAACAATAAGGTAAATTCACATGATGTGCCCTCCTAATCCGCCGTGCTGACAACAGTGGTTCCTGAGCATTCCCGCCCAAAGTGCCCAACTCGAATCAGGAAAACACAGGACAAACCGAACTGAGGGCCATTCTACAAAACGACTCGTCTGCTCTCTCCAAAAACATCAATGTCATGGTCCAAAGGAGGACAAGAAACGGTTCCAGACTAAAGATGACTAAACAGACAAGGAAACCAGAGGCAACGCAGAATCCGAAGTTTCTTTTGCTATAAAGGATCTTATCGGGACTACTGGCAAAATAAGATCCGAATATTAGATATGATTATCAATGTTAATTTCCTGACTTTAATACTTGTCTTATGTGGAAGAATGTGCGCTGTGTTTAGGAAAAATTAACTCCTCCATCCCTAAATACTTGAGCCTTATGTATTTGCAGATATCTCAGAGGGATCTGAAAATTATACACTCTGCGTGTGTGTTTCTGTGTATGAGAGAAAAACAAGCAAATGTGGTTACAATGTCATTTGGAAAGGCTAGGTAAAGGGTAATTAGAAATTCTTTGTTCCATTCTTACAACTCTTCTGCAAGCCTGTAATTACGTCAAAAGAAAAAGTTAAAGGGGAAAAAAAAAAAGACATGAATGGCCACAGCGATTGTGTTCAAGTTTTAGAATCAAGATTGACGGATATTTTCCCAGAGAACCCAAATTTTTGCAATGTTATTTCATTACTCTTAAAGGTAAACTATCAAAAATAAAGTAAGAGTCACAGCATGTCAGGGGCTTCAGGTGGAAAGACAGGCGGGTCAGGGAGGGCAAGGTCCCAGGCCTCCTCCTGTCTCTGCTGGTGGCTGCTGCAGAGGAAGTGGCCACCAAGAACCCACCCTGTCTCTACCCAGGCTCAAGTATCCAAACCCCAAGCCAGCATGGTCAGCGCTGCCCAGGGGCAGGCTCTGTACCTGCTGCTGTGTGCCAGACAATTCCACATGGCCACAGTACAGTTCAGAAACCAGCCAGAACCAGCCCGTGGGCAAGGGAACAGATCTGAAGGTCACAAAGCGTGGCGTGCCCTCCCTGATGGCCCAAGGTCAGGGCTGGCCATGCCGGAGCTGGGGGCTGCCCTCCGCCCCACAGGCAGCCTGTCTCTGCAGGCTGGCTGCGGGCCACACTGTCTTCAAAATCCCCATCCATGCTCCTTACGGCCAATGGGCAGATTCACCTTGGAGATGCTGCCTTTCTGGCCTCTCTCTGGAGAAGACAAAAAACTCAGTAACTTCTCCAAAAAGCTCCTGCTTTATGTAGTGAACTTGTACTTCCCACTAAAATCAATTCTTAATAAGATTTAATAGGCCTCTTGCCTCAGGTATCATTTCCAGCTAATTTTTACTCCCCCATGAGGAGAGTATGGTGGCAGCACAGGTCACGTTTGCACACCGTATCCATGATCATTCTGCCAGCTTTCCTTTTTTTTTGAAGCAGAGTCTCGCTCTGTCACCCAGGCTGGAGTGCAGTGGCGTGATCTCGGCTCACTGCAACCTCCGCCTCGTGGGATCAAGCGATTTTCCTGCCTTAGCCTCATGAGTAGCTGGGACCACAAGTGCATGCCACTACACTCGGCTAACTTTTTGTATTTTTGGTGGAGACGGGGTTTCACCATGTTGGCCAGAGTGGTCTTGAATGCCAGACCTCAAATGACCCGCCCGCCTCAGCCACCTGAAGTGCTGGGATCACAGGCGTGAGCCCCTGCACCCAGCCTTTCTGAGAGTTTTCACAGGACGTATGTCCAGCAGGCCTCGGCATTACCTTCTACTCCAGAAAATTCAGCTCAGAAGCCAATGCTCCAGGAGAGGGTTTCCCAGAGCACACCATGCAAGATTTAAGTGCCCTCTCCCTCTGAGCCAGCACAGGGTCCATCTCTCTGGGGGGTTGGTCCCCACCAGACTGCAAGTACTGGGAGCGGATGGTTATCCCCTTGGCTCTGCAGCCAGTGGCTGCTGCAGAACACGTGTTGGACTAAATAAAGCTAGACTTAAATTCTGCCTTCACGTCGCAAGTTTACATCTGACACCAACAACATAAGACCACCAGGGCCAGCACGCATTCTCAACACACTTTCCAAAGCTGGAAAAAAGCACAGCCAAGTCACTCAGAAAAGCCTCTCTTGATTTGGCTTCTGGATAAAAAAGAGTCTCCCTGTCGTGCTAGATGGGGTCAACTACTTGGTGAAAACAGAGGCCCATTCCACAGGCACCACTGCTGAGCATCTGAGTTCCCAGGACAGGGCTGTCCAAGGACACAACACTGACAGCCATGTGCAAACCCCCGACCTGGGCGAGGATACCGCCCTCTGAGACTCAGTCGCCTCGTCTACAAAAAAGGAAAAGATACCACATTACCGGGACCATCTAGCCTAATGAAAATGCCGCCAGGATCAAAGACCATAACGCAAAGCCCTCTGTTCGCATCTTAGTCCGAACAAGCACCCAGGATGCACTTGCTGTTGTTTGTTTGTTTTTTTAAGGCAGGATCTCGCTCTGCCTCCCAGGCTGGAGTGCAGTCTTGACCTCCTGGGCTCCAGCCGTCCTGCCACGTCAGCTTCTCAAGTAGCTGTGACTGTAGGCACGCACCATCACACCCAGTAAAAGTTTTTTTTGTTTTGTTTTTTGAGATGGAGTCTTGCTCTGTCATCCAGCTGGAGTGCAGTGGCGCGATCTGGGCTCACTGCAACCTCCGTCCCCTGGTTTAAGCATTTTTCCTGCCTCAGCTTCCCGAGTAGCTGGGATTAGAGGCGTGCGCCACCACACCCAGCTGATTTTTGTACTCTTTAATAGAGATGGGGTTTCACTATGTTGGCCAGGCTGGTCTAGAACTCCTAACCTCAAATGATCTGCCCGCCTTGGCCTCCCAAAGTGCTGGGATTACAGGTGTGAGCCATGGCGCCTGGCCCCAGCTACGTTTTTTGATTTTTTATAGAGAAGAGAACCCACTATGTTATTATTATTATTTTTTTTTTGAGATGGAGTCTCACTCTGTTACCCAGGCTGGAGTGCAATGGCACGATCTGGCTCACTGCAGCCTCCACCTCCTGGGTTCAAGTGATTCTTCTGCCTCAACCTCCTGAGTAGCTGGGATTACAGGCACCTGCCACAACACCCGGCTAATGTTTTATTTTTAGTAGAGACAGGGTTTCACCATGTTGATCAGGCTGGTCTCAAACTCCTGACCTTGTGATCCGCCCGCCTTGGCCTCCCAAAGGCATGAGCCACCGCGCCTGGCCTGAGAGCCCACTATGTTATTTTATTTTTTGTAGAGATGTTATGTATGTTGCCCATGTTGGTCTTGAACTTCTGAGCTCAAGCAATCCTCCTTGCCTTGGCCTCCCAAAGTCGTGGGATTACAGGTGTGAGCCACTGTGAGCCCAGCCGGCTGCTGTTTAGAAAGTGCGTCACGAAGGCCGCCTTGAGGGGCTTGGGGAGCATCTCAGGAAAGAAGCTGCAGGGAGAAGGGTCCAGCCATCCTTCTCTTTCGAGCTAACAGCAGCCCCGTGGAAGGAAAGGTGACTAAATGAGAAGGAATGTGACTCAGAGGGAGGCGCTCTGGAGGCCTCTGTGCCTACCCCAGGAGGGGCTGGCCTCTAGGTGGAGTCCCTACCAGTCCGGAGGCTCCCGCCCAACCTTCCCCATCCTCTCTGGGAAGGGAGGGCGTGAGGAGGTGGTCCCCTGGAAGCCACCTCCCCAGCCCTGAGGTTCACACCACCTCAGTCTCAGGGGTCCGGGGGCGGCCCCAGTTAAAACACGGGTTTCCAGACCAGTGAAGCACTCAGAAGCACAACCCCTCTCCTTGCCCATTCTGTGTCCCTTAGCAGAGGGTGGGTCTGGTATCTGCGTAGCAGGTCCTGACCCCACCCAAGCAGCAGCAGTGTCCCAGCACCCCCGCCTTCCTGACCCACCAGCATTCTTTCCCACCAAGGCGCCTTGAGATCCCCAAAACACGTCTCCACTGCTGCCCCAAGTCTGCCCCCCAAAGGTTTGGCCTTTGCCACCTGTTATTGCCCAGGCTTGACACACAGCCATGAGTTCTGCCATCACCACGTCAGCAGATCTCTGCCAATGTGTGCTTGACCTTGAACATTTCCCCCCAGCTCTAGGCAAAACAAAGCCCTCTCCTTAGCAACAGCTCACTGGGCAAAACCCAAAGATGACCCGACCTGGCGCACCTCCAGCACTCCAGGTCTTGGCTCATGACCATGGGACCGCGACAGAAATTACCTTCAACCCTCACGTCACCACCCATCACCCGAGCTGCGACACCAATACATCAGCAGGAGAAATGAGGCGGATTGCAAACAGCTGCCGAGTTCCAAGATAAAGAGTTTTATTTTGGTGGCTAAAGGGAAAAGTAGAGAAAAGCCGCCAACATTTTTACTAACAGCATAATTATATGAGAGAAAACTCCCTCCTTTAAGATTCCTACGCTGCCCTGACAGCAATTTAAGCAGCTGAGAAAAGATGGTGAAGACAAAATCATGACGGCAGGATCCCGTCTCCTTCCTGTACACACGTCTGACTCTGTAATGACAATGAAAGAAAGCTCTGCGGGCATATGGCAGGGGAGCCACCTCCGTGTGCAACGGCAGTTGCATCAAGTCTTTAGTGCAGGATTTAGCTGTCTTAAAGATCCTATTAACCAGAGACAATTTCCATCCCAGGCTCCAGGCAGAGCTGGGAGCTTTCCTTCAGAAACGAGGGCGAAGAACCTGCAACAGTAAGTTTTCTGCGAGCGCTGAAACGTCCAGCCCAAAGCCTTCAGCAAATCACTCCACGGGGAAATCTAGTCCTGTCAGCTTTAAACTGGCCACCTTGCATTAACAGGGACTTTCGCAGCTAGGGTGTGGGTGATCTTAATGCACAGCTCTGCTACTATATGAGTTCACTTAAATGATCCCCTTGTTTCTGCTCTTATCCCTTCCAAACCATTTTCCAGAGACACCCAGGGGGATTCTCACTGAAAACTGAAATGTGATCCTAGCCCAGTGTCTGGAAGCTCTCCAGCAACGCCCAGTGCCTTTGTGGTCAAGATCCGTGTCTGCCCTCACAGGGCCACAACCGCGCTGGCTCCTGCCCTGGGTACAGCCCCTCGGCCTCAAGACCCTTCCCCAGATGCCCCATGGCTGGCCTCCTCCTGCCACGCCAATCTCAGCCTCCCCACAGAGAACCACTCCCTGCGTTCCCACCAAAGGGTCTCCTCAGTCCAAAGTATCTCTCTGGTCTTAATGTTTGTGTCCCCTGAAAATTCCTATGCTGAAAGCCTCATCCCCAAGGTGATGGTATTAGAGGGTGAGGCCTTTGTGGGGTAATTAGATGATGAGGGTGGAACACTCACGAATGGGATTAGTGCCTGATGAAAGAGCTCTTTTGGCCAAGGCACAGTGGCTAATGCCTGTAATCCTAGCACTTTGGGAGGCCGAGGTAAGTGGATCACCTGAGGTCAGGAGTTGGAGACCAGCCTGGCCAACACGACGAAACTTCGTCTCTACTAAAAATACAAAAATTTGTCAAGCGTGGTAAACTTCGATCCAGCAATCCCTGTAATCTCAGCTACCTGGGAGACTGAGGCAGGAGAAAATACAAAAATTTGCCAAGCGTGGTGGTCATCGGCTGTAATCCCAGCTACTTGGGAGGATGAGGCAGGAGAATCGCTTGAACCTGGGAGATGGAGGTTGCAGTGAGCCGAGATCGCACCACTGCACTCCAGCCTGGGCAACCGAGCAAAATTCTATTAAAAAAAAAAAAAAAAAAAAAAAAAAAAAAGGAAGATCTCATTTGACCCTTCCACGTAGTGAGAGAGTACCGTCTCTGAACCAGAACGTGGGCCCTCATCAGATATCGAATCTGCTGGCATCTTGGTCTTGGACTTCCCAAGAATTGTGGGAATTAAATTTCTGTTGCTATGAGCCACCTGCTTATGGAATTTTGTTATAGTAGCCCAAGCAGAGACTAAGACAACATACTCTCCACTTGACACTGAGAAAGCCAGCAAGACCACAGGCCCTCAGGGAGGGGGCTCCGCCTCTAGAACACAAGCTCAGCGGGAGTGTGGCCACTGCATCCACGGATCCTGAAGAACAGTCCACGACACGCATGCGTGCACACACACACAATCTCTGAACGGATGGATGACTGAGTCCGAAGAGATCATGGGCCAGCCCTGATTCTTCAGCCCTAACTTCAACCTTGAAAGGAAAATTTGGGCAATTACTTTTTTTTTTTTTTTTTTTTTTTGAGACGGAGTCTCGTTCTGTCACCCAGGCTAGAGTGCAGTGGTGTGATCTCAGCTCCCTGCAACTTCCAACTCCTGGGTTCAAGCAATTCTCCCGCCTCAGCCTTCCGAGTACCTGGGATTATAGGCGCCCACCACCATGCCTGGTTAATTTTTGTATTTTTAGTAGAGACGGGGTTTCACCATGTTGCCCAGGCTGGTCTTGAACTCCTGACCTCAGGTGATCCGCCCACCTCCAGCTGCCAAAGTGCTGGGATTACAGGCGTGAGCCACCGCGCCCGGCCAAGGGCCATTACTTCTTAAGTACAGAAGCATCAGTGAAGGTCAGTGGCATGATGCGCTGGGCCCGTCCTCCGCAGGTTATTATAAAGAAGACATCCAAGAGGACGAATGTCCACACCTGCCAGGAAACACTCCCCCCAATCCCCCTGAGGGAAACACTCCCCAATCCCCCTGAGGAAAACACCCCCCAATCCCCCTGAGGGGCAAAGGTCTGTCTTCCAAAGAGCCTGGGCCTGCTCCTTTTGTCATCCTATTGGCCCAACACCCACTCACATGTCTCTCATCCCCCTACTTAGTCCTCATTTTCGAGTCCTTTGGTTTGACCAACAATCAGACCCCACATCTAGGAGTGTGCTGAATAACTCAGCTTTGTTTAAGCACAAGAGGTCTTTGGGATGCTTCAGCGCCGACTCCCACAGCATGCCACGACACGCCTTGAGGTCAGGCGGCCTGTCTGCAGCTCACAGCACGTACATGCTCTCTCTCGCTGGTGGACAGCTTATGTGGCTTTGCGAATTTTCTCGATTTACAAAAACTGTGCTTCCTTGTCTCCCAACCCAGTTCTGCCCTCTGAAACCGGGAGCCTCCCCCTTTCCTGGGACAATACCAGGTGCTTTTTCTCCGGGCTCAGCAGCCTCGGGTGCCTAAGTTACCTTCCTGCACCCTCCATTCCCACCTCCTTCGGTGAGCTCTTCGAATGGTCAAGGCACAGCTCACATCTGGCCCTGGAATCTGACCCAGCACGCCAGCCCACGGAGAACTGTCCAAGATGCCTGAGAACCTATGGAGCCACCAAGAGCTAAACTGGAAAGGGACAAAAGGTCACAGGAGATCCTGTCAAGACAACTGTAACTGGTACGTACTGTGCGTCGGAGATACCGTACGATGTCATTCAAGAAGCTCACGGAACAGCACTGCAGTCAGTTGGCAGGAGTAACAACAGAACCAGGAGAGTGGAAGGAAGTTGGCAAGGGGCGTGGACCGCTGTGGGGGGTTCTAAAGAATGAAAAAGGGATGGGAGCGGGATGACCTGTGCAGTTAGTACAGATGATAACTATGACCCCAAATCAAGAGTAATAAACATACAAAGAATGTCTCGTATTTACCACTTAAATGATGACACGAGGCATCAAGGCAGCCACTTCTGATACCTGCCATGCAAACTGAGGGTTTTCTTTGATGCTGCTGGTCATCACTCAATCGTGGCAAAACAACACAACCAGCTTCAGAGCGTGCCATTTATCAATCAGTGCAAGGGACAAGCTGAAATCACCACGGATAACCTCAGGATTGATCATTATTGCTCATTACCTTCTGAACTGCAGGGAATGAGTCCACATCACCTGAAAATGTCTCTCTCCTGGAAATTACACAGTAAGTGTTTCCGCTGGCTAGAAATCAACAGCCCTACTCAACGCCTAACAATTGAGTTTTGTTAACCGGCATACAAAAAGAGGGGGAAGATCACACCCTTCATACTTCCCACTTCTCACCACTGTGTAAACCCACCTACCTTCAAGAACTGCACCAAATTCAGAGACCTAGTTGGGAGATAAATGCCCCTCTGAGCTCCCCTGAGCTCCCTGCCCTCCCGAAGACAGTTTCATTATCAGTTCTTCCAAGCCAAAGATCAAAATGAGATAAATACCAAACAGAGCCCTTTCACTTTCTTCATGTATCAAGTGTGTCTTTTACTCTAGCTGGGATTCACAAATTCAGTTGCAAAGATATAAAATCAGTATCAGAGACACAAAAGCCATGTTCTAATTTCTTTAATAGGGTAAGAATAACATCTCTCACACAAGTATATTTGTCACTTATGCCTCCAAACAAGCTGGGACCTACATAGTATTTCAGAGCCGTATGACATCTTGCAAACATTCACTTTAAATTTTAGGCGAGAATAAAAGTTGCTTTTTTCATAAATGTAAAGGAAAACAAACACTACCAATGGGATTTTGTTTTTCAACATCTGGAGATTCTAAAGTGCCAGAGGTTGACACAAAAACTTTAAATCAAAGTAATGAAAATGCCTGACAGAATCAGTGAAATTATTTTGTGAAAGAGCTGACCAAACTGGATGACAGTTGAACTTCAGAAGTCACGGTGTGGCTCAGGCAGAGCACAGATGTCTAGGGGAGGAGTCAACCTGGAGCTATTATAGGACCTTTTGTCAACCTAGAGCCTCCCAAGAATGGTTTCTGGCCACTGTTTGGGATGTTTGTTTCTCTTCGAGTCTACACATTTGTAAAGTGTGCAGATCAGGCAGGCACAGCTCAAAGTGGCTGAACACACCCAGAAGGACCAGCCAGAGAATGTAAGATGTGCAGGCGAGAGCAGCTGGGGAGAAAAGGACGCTTTCAGGAGGCGGAAGCTGGGCAGCTTCCAGGACTGAACTACACATGCATTTCCTGCAGACTCCTAGCGCAATCCTTGACGTACAGCAGGGACTTAATAAATGTCTGCTCCATAGCATACACTACTAGTACTTGCCATCCAGCTGACCAAGGGAATGGTCTAACGGGTGGGACCACGTCACAGGAGGGTTCTCATCTTGGCCTGTTGGCTCAGTTTCATATGCCCCTCCCCTGGAAGTCTGCACACTGATGTTGTCCTTGGGAACACTTCTGACTAGGCTGCACTCTCTGTGTTTGCTCCACTGTTGGGAACCTGGGGGCCAAGGGGCCCCAGCAGTTGGCTCCAATGCAATAGTCCTTGAAGATCACAGCCAAAGCTATGCTTGCTCTGGACAGGTAACTCTCCCTTTCATGGGCATGGGGAGGTAAAGGGAGCAGGCAGAAGCAAAAAGGAATTTTCCTCTAAAAACAGAATTGCTGAAAGGCACTTAATAGAGGGATAGGGGCCAGGCATGGTGGCTCACACCTATAATCCCAGCACTTTAACAGGAAGAGGCTGCAGTGAGCCGAGATCGTGCCACTGCACTACAGTCTGAGTGACAGAAAGTCCCTGGCTCAAAAAAAAAAAAAAAGGGTTGGGGGGGATGGGATTTGGCTGAAACATGAAACAGTGAAATGCAAAGAACATGTATCATATACTGAATTACAGACAAGATATTTTATGTTTATAAATGATTTCATAGAAAAAATATGGAATAATAATGGTTGTTTAAAAAAAAAAAAAAAAAAAAGGCTGAGGAGAGCCAGCGCGGTGGCTCACACCTGTAATCCCAGCACTTTGGGAGGCTAAGGTGGGAGGATCACTTGAGGCCAGGAGTTTGAGACCAGCTTGGGCAACATAGTGAGACCTGACCTCTACCAAAAGTTTAAAGATTAGCTGGGCATGGTGGCGTATGCCTGCAGTCTCAGCTATTTGGGAGGCTGAGGTGGGAGGATTGCTTGAGCCCAGGACGTCGAGGCTGCAGTAAGCTGTGATGGCACTCACCCTGGACAACACAGCAAGATCCTGTCTCAAAAAAAATACATAAATAAAAATAAAAACAAAACAAAACAAAACAAAACAAAACTGGGGAGATGGGGGAAAATAACCAACCACACTGACAGCAAGTTGGCAAAGTGCTTACGTCTCCAAGCCCTGGTCCATGTAATCTGCAGGCACTAAGTCATTTATCCTTTGCAAGCGTATAAAACAGGTACTATTATTACTCATATTTAAGGAGGAAATTGACGCAAAGAAAAGATCAGCCATTTTCTCAATGCCACACAGCTACCAAAGGCAGAGGCAGGAATTGAGTCCAGGCAGCTGGATGCTAGCATACACGGTTCTGCCCAAAGAGACAATTGAAAAAACAAAGGATATGACTGAACACAAACCCAAACCATAGTAAGTACAGATTCCACTTAGGTAAAATCCTGGGTGTGCACACATGCCCAAAGGCAGTAAGAGGGAAAGAAAAGTATTGGAGAGGCCTACCGGTCTGCAGAGCTATCTACGCACAATCTGCCATATCGAATGGGAATGCAGGAGTAACAGGACTCCTTTCGGTAAGCCAACACAGACACCCTCCGTACGCTCAGATGCACTTGTATGTCCTGGTAAAGGCAAGGAGAAAGACAGGATCTGAGGACTGGGGAGGGAAGGTAATCAGCTCTGTCTTCGTAAATCTTGCATTGCACTGTTTCCCTCTTCAACAAATGCATGATTCCTTTGGAAGCATCAGGGCGGCCAGCTATTTTATTCCCTATTTAAAAAGTAACATAGGCCAGGTGCAGTGGCTCACACCTGTAATCCCAGCACTTTGGGAGGCCAAGGCAGGAGGATCACATGAGCCCGGGAGTTTGAGACCAGTCTGGGCAACACAGGGAGACCCCATCTCTACAAACAAACAAAAAATTAGCTGGGCATGGTGATGCATGCCTGTGGTCCCAGCTATGTGGGGAGCTGAGGCAGGACAGCTTGAGCCCGGAGGTCAAGGCTGGTGTGAGCTGTGACTGTGCCACCGCACTACAGCCTGGGTGACAGAGTGAGACCCTGTATTGGAAAAAAACAAAAAAAAAAAAACAAAAAAAAACCCAAAAAAACCCAAACATATATTCATTACAGAACATTTGGGGAGGAGGAGTGGGTATGGAAAAAAAAAAAAAAATCACCCAAAATTCTACCAACTAAAGATAATCACTATGAACCGCTCCTCATCAGCCCTCCCCCGTGATTATTTTTATGGTTCTATTCATAAATGTTCAACATTTGATATTGAAGCTTTTCATTTTAAGACAAGCATTCTACTTATTTCAAACTGTGAAGGCATCATTTGAAAAAGAATTAGCTGTTTTCCCACTGTTGGATGCTTGAGTCATCTGTCTTTTTGCTGTCAAGTAATACCATCACTAAAATCTTGGTGCATTACAGCTTTCTTGGCATTGGGTGGGGAAGGGAGATGATTAGGTCAAAGAGCATGTGTGTACCTACTTTTACGGAAAGGTGACACTGGTTTCCTTGTCTGAAGATTTTTTTTTTTTTTTTTTTTTTTTTTTTTTTGAGATGAAGTTTCCCTTTGTTGCCCAGGCTGGAGTATAGTGGCATGATCTCTATGATCTCTGCCTCCTGGGGTCAAGAGATTCTCCTGCCTCAGCCTCCCTAGTAGCTGGGACTGCAGGCGCGTGCCATCACACCCAGCTCATTTTTGTATTTTTAGTAGAGATGGGTTTCACCATGTTGGTCTCGAACTCCTGACCTCAAGCGATCCACCCACCTCCACCTCCCAAAGTGCTGGGATTACAGGCATGAGCCACCACTCCCAGCATTCCTTGTCTGAAGATTCTAATGGATTACTTCATAGTCACAATCTATGACAGTATCTTATCTAACCTTCTTCCCACCCGCCACCAGCAAGTATGTGGGGACAGACCTGGACAGACACACACAACGGGCATGGCGGCCTCATCCTACAGGATTAGTCCCATAGTAGCTCGTCAGGCCCCAGGGGCAGTGGAGTAGAACACAGTGGTGCCATCGGGAGGTGGTCATGTCACCAGGCAGCAGGTGTCTTGTCTCTGGATAAGCCCATGTTGGGACAGACTGTTTCTTCCAGAACGTACCCAATGTGGGCACTGGCTTACGTTTAGGAGCAACGACTTCTACAAGACGCCCAGTTACATGAGAGCGACACCCAGTGAGATGTTCACACAAAGCATGGCACACACAGCGCCAGGAAAGCAGCCCGCCTTCTAGAGTGGCAGGGGCAGCACGTGCTTCCTGAGTTTAACGGTGGCCCACAGGCCATCTCAGGACCCAGCACCAGCCCCAACCGTTACGTGGTGCTTGAATGGCACTCAGAACGCACACTCAGCATCCAGCGACTGCGGACCCCAAGCTGACCGTTCTCCTTCCTGCCTCAGTATCTCAGCCCCCTTCATCTGTACTGTCCAAAGCCTGCTCGAGTGTCAGAAGCTGTCTCCTTCATCAGATCCATCCTGTGTGCTTTCTAAGTGAGCATCTTTAACCTCTAATGCTGGGCTGAAAAACAACTCAGTGTTTTGGAAAGTAAGTTTCTACTCCAGCAATCTGAGGGTGGGGACATCCACAGGAACCCTGGGGCCCACAAGGAAAACAGAAGACAGACTTAATCACTGAATTCTCACTCAAGAATTCCAGCGGCCAAATGTCCTTTCTAATCCCGTGTGCTGCTCTGAGAGAACATTCTAGCCACTCCTTTGTGTGTGAAAACCACTGCAGCAGGTCCTATTTTGGGCAGATTTTCCACATTAAAAGGCACAATGGTTAAAATGATCGTACGATACACCTCCCACCCATGACACTTTGTTTAATTCAAACTCAAATACCAAAGCAGGAGAGTCGACTGTTTACCACACTTGAATTTATAAATGGCCTTCCTGCCCGTCACCCAGGCTGCCCCACCCCCTCCCTTCTTTCGACACAGCTGGGTGGGAATGCAGTGACCTAATATCACTGGACAGATAATTCCTTGCCTTGGGGAACGACTGGCAAAGCCCACGGCATCTGCCATTTCCAATCTACTCCTCGGAACAGTAAGTAGGGGCTTGTGCCAGGACGCTCGGGGGGCAGCACAGAACGCGTGCAACCGTGGCTGGAAGTGAAAATGTAAAAACCCACCCACGGCCTCGCTGGGAGTCACTGCTCTGCATTGGAAAACCCGGGTGTTTGATTCAACTAAATCATCTCAAAGCCTGCATTGGAGAAAATAATTGAATTAAAGAGTTGCTATAACTCATTCAAGTGAGATAAAAACCATCCAGTGGGAGGCGAGACGGCAAGGCAAAGACACTGCTGCTAGAATGTGCCGTCTTCTCGAGATCGCAAGGAGAAAAGCAATATAATGTGGTTCAAAGGACAGATGGGACTTTCCTAATTGTCCCCAGATTCCTAGCAGCAGGGGCGGTAACTAAATGGTTTCAATTAAAAGTTAAAGAAACAGAGGAGAGCAGGCGGTAAGTTATGCCTGGTGCTGATAAGCCTCATTCGGATCAGTCTCAGGGATGCTTTGTCCCGATTTCAGACAGCCAAGTGTCAATGGCACACGAGTGGTGGAGCCATCCCAACATGTCACCCTGACAAGGTGACAAATAAATCTGTCTGTCAAATGCACTGTCATGAACACCCGTGTGAGCATCATGGAGCCAAGCACCAGGCATGTGGCGACGGCTCAGAGCAGGGCCCTTCCATCTGCAATCAAGGAGAAAAAGGGACGGACGCAAACACTAGAACACAGCCCAAGGAAGCAATGATGATGTGGGGGTTACACACCTCAGAGAGGACGCTCCACCTCTGACGACGGCTACAGGGTGGTTTCCGTGCCAAGCACGGTATGGCTCAAGCACAATGTGACAAGGGCCATGGAATCAATGTCTACCCCTTCACCAGGGGCTCCCAAGCAGGGTATGTTTTTCACCCTAGGGACACTGGGCCCTATCTGGCGACATCTCTGGTCACGCTGGGGTAGGGAGGGAGGTAACACTGGCATCGGGTGGGGAGAGGCCAGGGATGCTGTTGAACATCCTATGATGCACAGGACAGCCCCCCACAACGAAGAACCACCAGACCCAAAATGTCAACAGTGCCAAAGTAGAAACTCCTGCCTTACAGGAATCATAAGTTGAAGTCTCTGAAGTTCCAAACTAGAAATGCTGAGAAATGGCTGGGGCTGATTACAGGCAATTTTTTTTTTTTTTTTTTTTTAACCAACACAGGACATAAGCAATATCCTGAAAGGGACAAGTAAGTGCATCAAAAAAGCAGAATAGACGACAAGCATGAGGGTGAGCTCCAGCCTCTGAAGAAGCGTAGAGGAAGCAAGTGCGGCAGGGCTGGGTGGCGCTGTCCTGCGGATGCTGATTCAGAAGCTGACCCACAGCCGAATGTGGCTGAGGTGGAGCTGAGAACATGAGGTCCCCTGGGGATGACCACAGCCCCATCTTTCAGGGTAGGTCTCTCAACACACTCACAATTCCCATCCATGTCACCGCTCTGGGAGGAAGTTTGACACACACCTAGCAAACAGATCTTGGAAAAAATGAATCCCTAAATGTGAGAAGGTCTCTACTGACAAAAGCAAACAGCAGGGCGTAGGGTCCAAGACAGCCAAGGTCAATGCCTAAGGCTCTGAATGCAAATACTCAGCATCCGCCAGCCCAAACTCAGAGGGCAGCCCCAGCTACCACCAGGCTGCTCTGGAGTCACGCAGCGCAGCCATGCTTCCAAGAGATGTGGTCAAAACAGAAAGACCACCCAGCAAGGAGGGCAGGAGGAGCCTCATCTCACCGCAGAAAAGGGGACGAAATGAGCGTGGGAACAGCTCCTCCCATCCTCGTAGGGATCACCAGGCCCCACCCCAGGAAAAGACAAGAACAGTCACTACCACATGCTCTGAGGATGCTAGTCCTTCTGGAACTGTGGGTCTCAGAAAGCAGCAGACTAAGGTGCTCCTTCTTCCCACCACTGCACCCCACGTCTGGGTGGCTCCTGCTGACTTTTCGATGTTGGCAGATGTTTTGTGATGTCCTAACCTCAAAACTAGGTGTGTACAGGGACTGGGCCTGGGGGGATCCGGGCTGGAGCAGACACTGAGCTTTGCAGACAGCACAGTTTCTGTAGGAAGCACAATGTGACAAGGGCCGTGGAATCAATGTCTACCCCTTCACCAGGGGCTCCCAAGCAGGGCATGTTTTTCACCCTAGGGACACTGGGCCCTATCTGGCGACATCTCTGGTCACGCTGGGGTAGGGAGGGAGGTAACAGGTTTCTCACTGTTTACAAAAGCTCTGTGGTGACTCCAGGTTTAGGCTAAAGATGACCCCACTCAGGATTCACTAAGCCTTGCTGAGGCTCAATGGTCATGAGGTGGGAGGCAGGGGAGTCCTTGCTTCTGCCAGGAAGTCCCGCCAAGTCTTCACCCCCTTGGCCTAACGCAGCCGTTTCTAGGAAGCCCTATGAACTGCACATCCAAAGGCAAACCAGGAAGCGAGCGCAGGGAGCGGGGGTTCACCTCCTTTCCCTCTGCTCCTTAATACTTTAGGGGTTATTCTTTTGTCTCCTTTGTCAAACGCAAAAAAAAGCAAAACACAACACGCACGTGGTTTAAATAAGACATGTTTGCATTCTTGTTATAAGAACTCTGGAACAAAATCCGAGTACAATTATGTAGCCCCACTATTAGTTAACACTTCATTACTGCACTTCGTATTTCCTTCTCGTCTTTTGTTCTGAGAGTAGGTTAAAGAGAAAGAAGACACTGAACTCTGTTGAACCTACCCCATGGGGAAAAAAAAGTCTCAAAGTTACGAAAAGTGAAAAAGAAAAAAAAGATACAAAATAATATAGTGATAAAATCTCTGCATGATTTGAGACTATCACCTCATGAATCTAACGCTGACTCATCAATACTTCCTACTTCCCAGCTCAGAAGTGGAACAACATTGCTACTCGACTGAACGGATGGCTAACAAAAACCAAAGAAACCCCCTCCCTGCCAAAACAGTTACTGGGCGCTAGAATGCAGGTTATAGCACGTGGTCATTTACAAAACTAAAAGGTATGAAACTCTCTGCTGAGTCAGGTTACCTAGACACAGCTCTAACTCATTCTCTCACCTGAGATTATCATATACATTAAGGTTTTAAAAAAAAAAAGCAAGCTGGCCCAGGTAAGAAATACAAAAGTCTATGTGGCATGAAATAGCTCAAAGAGACTTGCTTGGTGGAATTAACTAGTGGTTTAATGGGGGGGGGGGGGGGGTGATGTCTGATATACAAGAGTGCCCCAATTTCTTCAGAGAAATTAACATTTCAATCCTGTTTTTATCTAGAAGTCATTAAACTGTGCAACATGAATTATTGGAACTGTAGCAGCGAATTAACTCTATTCATCAACTAAGTCCAAACATTTTAGAGTGTATCTGTAATGAAAAAATAGCTCTACATTTCTATCTCTTCTCATTAAAGTAAACCAGTTTTCCCTCTCTCAGTATATAAAACTGTCTTCTCTTCACGTAATTTATATTACCATAAGCCGGCTCACATTCTAAACTATTACATGCCTCCAATTAATTTTTGCAGCTTTTGCCTGAAAATTTAATGAGATAGTAGTGGATGAACCTGCTGACTCCAGATTATGTGTGTGCTCCCGATATTAATGTTGGCACAATAAAATAATCTGATCCACACCTGACTCAAGCATTTCCCCTCACTGGGGTATAAAGGTAATATGGAAACCAGGTCCGCTCATTTCAGTCCTTTAAATCCAATTACAAAATTTACTAGCCTCAAATTAAACTGCTCCTACTCATCAACCTGGGAAGAAAGGAGAAAGCAGCAGCACAGTCTAATTATCCCAACACCATTTCTATCAACACCGCGGGGAACAGTTACGATGGATGACTATTTGTCTAAGGCCTCAGTTCTCTACCGTGGAGGAGAAGTCACAAGCCACACTCCTCAAAGCCAACCCAAGGAACCCCGTGATGAGTACAGGGTACAAGGAAGCCCATTCTCTGTCCCGCTGCTACAGGCGCGCCTTAGGTGCCTGCCTCAGGTGGGGTCCACACCATTCACGATTTGTTTGTACACGTGTGCGTATCAGTGTGTCTGTGTCAGATGTATGTGTGCACACGTGTGAGCATGTACATGTGTGTTCATCTAACATGTGCCTGAGTTCAGATGAATAGGTGAGGCGTATTGGCGACTCTAAGTCTCAATGACAGGCCCTCTGTAGTTCTTACTTTTTGCCAAAGGGTTGAGGTGCAAGCAGAAGGCAAAAAAGGCTGACAAGGCTGGGAGCAGTGGCTCGTGCCTGTAATCCCAGCACAGCACCTTGGGAGGCCAAGGCAGGTGGATCACTTGAGGTCAGGAGTCTGAGATCAGCCTGGCCAACATGGTGAAACCCCATCTCTACTAAAAGTAGCCAGGCGTGGTGGCGGGCGCCTGTAGTCCCAGCTACTAGGGAGGCTGAGGCAGGAGAACTGCTTGAACCCAGGAGGCGGAGATTGCAGTGAGCCGAGATCGCGCCACTGCACTCCAGTCTGGGCGACAGAGCGAGACTCCGTCTCAAAAACCAAACAAACAAAAAACGCCGACAATATCAGTAACAGCAGCAGCAGTCAGTAATCAATGTCCAGAAAGTGCCTGCTATCCCCGTTTTCTTTTTTGCCAAGCACTGAGACGGTCCCAGCCATCAGTCCACAGGTGTGTGGACCCAGCGCGTGTTCAGCTCTGGGAGTGAACAGAATGGAACTTAGGCAGACTACTCCCAAAATTCCATCCCTAGGCTGCTAATGACAATGACATCCACATACACTAGCCCTGGTGGCTGAGAATATAGTAACATCAAGGGAATGAGCGGTACCCAGCTGCGTCTGGTATATGGGTGGTCCCTAAGGCATCACTTGGTTGATGTGTGTTTAACAGCCCTTAGGAAGGCCAGAACCTGGGGATGAGCGGCCCATGCTTCTGAGGATGGGGGTTTATGTCCAAAGATGGCCAGAAGACCCCCCTATTCATACCTGCACCCTGCACCTTCACAGTGCCAATTAGGCAGCCTGGGGCTGCTGCTGGTGAACACAGAGAGAAATGGGAGAGAGAGAGAGAGAGACAGAGACACCCAGGCCTTGGAGCTGTCCGCCCTGTACCACCTTAGCCTGGAGTCCTGGCTACAGCAAGACCAAGGGGATCATTCTGCTCTGGGGCCACCTCCTCCCTGCGCCCCCTCCACCTCCACCACTGGGTGTGTGGGGAATGGAACTGCAAAGCTTACAATAAACTCAGCAAGCTCACTTGACTGAGCATTTACCAAGCCAGAAAGCCTCCTTTCCATGCGCTGTTGGTCTGCAAGCATGGAGTCTATGGAGAGACTGGAGAAAAGCCATCATACTGGCACGTGGTCAGGTGCATTCAGTACACACAGGTTTATACCAACATCTAAACCATTTTAGGAAAAGGCCGTGGAGCAGAACATGCTGGGTGTGCAACTGAAACCTAGACCTAGGTTCACATCTGACCTCTGTTATTGCCAAGTGCCAAGAGGAATCAATTAACCCCCTTATCCATCCAATTTATAGGAATAAATAAAGGTAAATACCTCAACCTTGCAAGGCTGTGCCACACACATAGGACCAACTCGAGCTGTACAGCGTCTGGCACGCATGCCACATGAGGCTTCCTTTCCGGGGCAACTGGCTGGACCATTCTGGCCCCTCCAAATTAAAAAGGCCCTTTTCAACTCTGCTTTCCTGGCCAGAGAAGGCCTGGGACATGAGCCCCAAGCTCCACCACTCAGCCCTCCCTCCAGGTTCACTGAAAGATATCCCCGTCCTGAACTCCAACTGGAGCCATCTCCCTCCACTCCCTTTTCAGGGGGTAGCTTTGAAAGGGTACAATTCCTCACTCTCAATAAAGCAATGCTTCCTGCCTTAGAGAACCATCAACAAGTCTGTATGGAAAATAAGCTCTTGAGTTGTCAAAAACCCCTGGCTAAAGGAGAACCCAAATGGTGCCAAGCTACCAGGGGAGGTGGCACCTCCAAGAGTGGCAGAAGGGTCCCAAGGACTGTTCAGGTCCATGGTCTCTTTCTCTGGACCCATCACTCCATCCAGTCTGGTCCAGGCTAGGACGGAGTAGGGATGGGGGTGATAGATAAGACCAGGTCTGGCCAGCCAGGCTCTTCCCAGAACCAACACAATCCCAGCACACTGTGGCCAGAAGCATCCTCAAAACAGGACTTTGTGCAGGCTCAGATTCAGTCCTAAGGCACCAGAAAAAACAGCCTTAAATTTGACACTGCCAAGCCCTGAGGCGGACACAGAAGGTCTCATCAAGATCACACACAGACTCTGAAAACCTTCTCATATTGAAGAACGGGAGCTATTAACTGTGTTAACGGCATGCACAGATGTTGTCTACATCTAAAAATTCCCAAATACATCAATTAGCATATTATAAAGAATTTACTTCCATTTTCCCTTGACAGATCATAAAGACCAAAATGTAACGCTCAGTTTGAATTGACAAGTGCGTATGGCAGAAGATGCTGTATTAAATGCAGACAACAGTGAAAGAAAATGGCATTTGATGATTGGCCACCCAATTCTCAGAGTACAATGTCAAAAGCCAGAAATCCATTTATTTAGTAACCAAAGCTCAACATCACACAAGTCACTTGGGCTCTGGTAAGGGAAGTTCTACCATCTGCGCTTGGTAATTCCACTGTTCCACTCGTTTCCTAGGTAAGATACTGGGAGCATGTGTGGAAAAGCAAGACAAGGCTACAACCCAGGGGCAAATACAGGTGCACACACGTACACAAATCGAAGGAAACATTTTTGGAAAAAAAAAAATTTAATTTTTAAACAAAAATAAAAGAAGGCATAACAACATCTTACGTGCTGAAATTCTAAGCATGTCTTTACTTGTATGTTTAGAAATGATCCTTTTACAGGAAAGAAGGGCTGGAGGAGATAAGGATGAGAGGAAAAACGCGAATAACATAAAACTAAAATCAAGTTAATAGATGCAGAGTTGTCCTTCTTCCCATTCTTCCAGAATCCTCTTCCTAGATTGCAAATCAAAATCTGCATTTAAATAGAATATTTTTCGTGTAGGAAAGAGGAAGCCCTAGGGTACAAAGGTATTGCATTCAGGATCTATGGGCACAATATTGTATTTTAAATGAGATGAAGAATTTTGAAATTTACTGAATATATGACATATTCCAAATTGTCTTGTTATTACTACTATTCTTACTAAATTCTTCTATCCTAATAGGTGTTTCTCTTCTATGGCCAGAACTTTTAATAAAAGTAATGTGATATTACATCATTCTATCAATTTAATCTTGAGAAAAGATTACACGATCCAGGGATCTTATAAGCTGTGGGCTCTGATAATTCCAGCCATTATTCAGTGTGAAATTCAAACAGTCTGAATTCATTAACATTGGTTGTTACAAATCTGCATTTTCAGACTTTGCCATAAAATGCAGGAGTCCAGACCCAGTGACCTGAATCTAACTGCCTTTCATGTGAAGTGGCCGTGTTCCCGGCCTCTCCCAGTGTGGCTCTTGAGAGAAAGCCTCATGTCTTCGTCCTTTCCATGGCTGGCCTCAGGCTCTTTGGTCACACTTAATGTTCAGGCAAACTGCAGAGACCTCAAGCCATTTAAAGGAGTAGAGACATGTTCCCAGGGAAGGATGTCCATTACGAAACAGATGTCCAGGTGGGCATAGGAGCAGGTGCAGTAGCATGGTGCCAGCAGCTCGCTTTGGCTGCGGCTGGGATCAGCACACCCTCACAACTAAAACCCCAATGCATGACATTTGGGAAAGGCTTCAGGGAAACCCCAAACCTTTCACTGCTTGATAGAAAAACATTACTACCGGGTCGATGGGCAAGGAGTGAGCATCCCACGTCCCAAGTGCCAGGAGGAAGACAGAACCTTCAGGAACACAGTGGACCTTCACGAGCAAGAAAGGTTTGAGTTCCGTTCGTCTTGCATCTAAATGTTCATTGCAACACAGACCACAGGTACCGGCTTGGAGAGATGCAACCTGTACCACCTCGTCCTCCAGTCCAGGCAGGCGAGCAGGGCATCTCCCACATGCTAAGCCTTCGGCTGTGTGCATCTACTGTTGCTACTGCAGCAATCATTTTTGTGTGTGTACATATATTCATGGGGTACAAGTGCAATTTTCTACATCCATACATTGCATTGTGGCGAAGTCAGGGCCTCGGTGCCTCGATCGCTGAAGCAATGCACACTGTACCCACCAAGCCACCTCTCATCAGCCCCCCTTGTCAGTCCCCATGATGTCATTACACACTCAGCAGTCATTCTTGACTACGCTCTTAACATGTACCAGGTACCTGTTAAGCCCTGTTCAATATCATTGAATCCCCACAACTCTGAGATTAAGCACTACTATCTGCTGCATTTGAAAGAGGGGGAAACTGAGGCACTAGGCTCAGAGGGGCATAGTTTGCCCAAGGTCAACACCATCAGAGGAGGACAAGGTCAAGTTGCAAGCATTTTTCGGCCATACCATGAGGACCCTGCCCTCCTGCCATCACCAAGGCCAGGACCAAGTCCTGTGCAATTAGAATCATTACCTTCCCCTTGCAAACATCAGGAGGAAGTCCCAGAGCCACTGGGGCTGCTGGAGGGAGTGACTGTTATGATGCAATTCCATGCTAAAGAATTCTTCCTGACCACGTCAAACTCTGCATCAATCTGCTCTGTTTAAACACACAGGCAGAGAAGGCTTTCTGGCCTTCAGCAGGCCTCTGCAGTGCTGCCACTTAAGCCCAGGGTTTGCACAGGGGTGGGGATCAGAGCACGAATCAGCGTGAGTCCTCCTTCCCAGAGGAAGCTGCGGCCCTGTGTCATGGTTTAGAGGTCATCTTCTGCTGTAATGAGGGAGTGGCAGTGAGTTTCAATTGAATTATGAAAAGCCAGGAGTACTGTACTCTCATCAAAGTGAAGGTTTTTTTTTTTTTAACAAATGTGGGACTGGGGCCGTTACACATGCAGGAAACACCAGCTTCCAGGCCTCTGAAGGTGAGCGAAGTAGCAGCCACCATGCTGGGTCCTTGAAGGAATTTGATACAGAAGCCATCTGAGTTTGTCTCGAGGGACCCAGGCCTACAGGACTTGCAGAGCCAGTGGGCCTTCTTGCTGTCCTCATCATCTCAGCTTGGATGTAATTCAGGTCGGCTGAACCACATTATCCCTCACCTACGAGACTGCCTCAAGTGCGGCACCCACAGGTGGTGGGAGAGTACAGCTGGGTCCCCACACCCTACCTGCATGGGTTTAGACTTCCTGCCCTACTTGCACCGAAGGAGAGGTGGGGGCATGACTTCACTTCCCTGCGGTGGAAAACTCAGGAACACGGCTTGATTATCTCAGAACATGCACACCTCCCCTGAACAGGTAGTATAACATGCTGGGTTGCCTTCTGTCTGCAGAAAACACTCCCAGCTGACACAGAACCAACCCAGCCTTCCAGACAGCTGCTGTGATGCGCTCCTACATGTGCCCAGCCCACTCCACACCCTCCTGGCCCCACGGCAGCCTGGATTCATTCATTCAAAAAATTACTTCTGAGGCATCTACAATGTGCAGGCCATGCACAGAATTAAGGGGACAATGAGCTCAAGGAGGTAGCTCTGCTTCAGGGAGCTGCAGAAATCACTCTGGAAGGTTCTATGTTCGTAGTCAGAGTCCTGCCCCTTAGTCCAAGTCCATTTACAACACTTTTTAACTTCCCCGATACAGGAGTCAGAAGGCTCAGGAAGTCAGAAGAGACACCCTTGGCTGCTGTACTAAGAGGGACTGAAGACTCCCACCAGACAACAGGCCACCCAGGCAGAGGGAGCCCAAATGCTCACAGGAAAGCCAACCCCAAGAGGTACTGACGCTGAGACATGCAGAAGAGACAAAGCGGCCTCGAGCAGCTGGAGCCAAGGTCTCCCAGGACGGGGGCCCCACCCATGCCCCCTAGGTGTCCCACCACGGTGGAAGCAGGTGATAGGGAGGACTCACTTGCCATGACCAGCTGAACCAAGGGGTATATCCTGCAAACCTGCAGTGTCCGGGAAAGAGGTGAGCTTCCCCCAGGAAAGGGGGCAAGCCTGTCTCACAGCTCTGGGACCCTCCTGTAAGCACCCTCCCACCCCTGCTGAAGAGCCTCTCCCCCTACATCCCTGAGGAAACTGATCACCCAAGCTGAATTTTTCAAGGAGTTGCAGGTTACACCCTACCCACGACAACAAAGGTTTCCTTTGAGTTAAACAATGTATAGCTGAACCGGAAGAGGGAAGGTGACCACGGGAAAGGTGTTGCATTACAAGGCTCAAGAATTCGATACCTTCACCACCAATTCTCGTTTTCCACAAATCCCTATTAAAAGACAGCCCGGTACCGTTCCCAGAAATCAAGGCTCACACCACGTGGAGCTGACTGGATGCTCACGAGGACATTCGATCCCAGAGGCCTGGAGAAAGGATGGAACAGGAGGACCCTGTGCGGGCACCATTGTTGTTCATCAGTATACATTTATAAAGAAACGGAAATTAAACACTGTCATCAGACGCTCTGAACTGCTGCTCATCCACGGCTGTGTTTTTTCATCCTCCCACATGAACACTTCCCCCTAATGTTCTATCTTTTTGCCATATATAATTAATTTTAACAGCTTCTGCAACTTCCCTACAGGTTGTTGCTGTTTCTTTTAAACAGTATACTGCTGAGAAATTGATTTGTTTGCTCCACGTGCCCGAAGAAACCACATTATGAAATATGTATAAATGTCACTGTTCGGGCTGCTTCTCAGGATAAGTGCAGAAAAACGTTCCATTTTACCTCCTTACCCAGGAGTCCACTCACGGAAGCCACTCGCATGTATCACCCGTGTGCCCACACACAAACGCCGATGAATTACGCAGCATTTTCTTTGAAAACCTCCTATTTATCCTTAACTGGTACAAGGCTAGGGGAATCATCTTAATTGCTACGTGGAAAGAATGAATTGCAAAAGCATTCGGTCGACCAAGAAGACTTTATTTTTAACAGCATGGGGCCAGGTGGAAGTTGCCAAGTTTGCCAAAAATAAATGAATCAACCAATCAGTAAAGCAAATGCGTTCAGCTGGTGTTAAATGAATGCCTGGGAAGAAGGAAGCCACAGGCAGCACGTCCTTCTTTCTCCCCTCCTCCCGCCCCCACCCCTGTGAAAACACCAGGCCCGAGGACATGAGGGTCATGGGAATTCTCAGCCATTTCCTAAATCGTTACTTTTATTTATTTATTAATTTATTTGAGACAGGGTCTGCCTCTGTCACTCAGGCTAAGTAGAGGGGCGTGATCATAGTGCACTGCAGACGTGAGCTCCCAGGCTCACACAATCTGGCCACTCAGGCATAGGCAGGCACCGCCACCTGGCTGATTTTTTTAAAAAAATTTTCTGGAGATGGGGTCTCCCTCTGTCACCCAAGGCTGACTGCAGTGGTGCAATCACGGCTCACTTCAGCCTTGACCTCCCAGGCTCACACAATCCTCCCACCTCAGGTTCCAGAGTAGCTGGGACCACAGACACACACCACCACCTGGCTGATTTTTTAAAAGAATGTTTTTATAGAGATGGGGTCTCGCTATGTTGCCCAGGCTGGTCTCAAACTCCTGGGCTGAAGGGATCTGCCCTCCTCGGCCTAAATCATTACTTTAGAAAATGCATCCAATTTTCTGCTCCTTCAACAATGGTCAAAATTCAGATCCAGATACTAAATCCTAAAATTACTGAAAGTAACCAGGCTTTTGCACTTCTGAGCTATTTTATCAGCATTTGCAGCTGGGGGAGCTGCTGTTAAGTTGAAACTAATGCCCCTTTACACTTGAACCTGGGCAGATCCCTCAAGCTTCGGTGAAAGGGTGTGTGTCACTCCAGAAAGACCAACTGAAACTGCTTAAAACCAAGACCATGTTTAAAAAAAAAAAAAAGTTATTGGTCTAATGCATTCTAAGAGTATTAATAAAATCAGTAATGGTAACACATAAATGTTAAGCAAAAATATTTACAGAAAGAAATAACCTTTTCCTCTGCCACTAATCACACCCAGGAACACTTGATTAGCAAGCCAACATTTTAATAAGAGAAAGCTCACTTCCCTGCCTACTCATTTGCACATCGGCATCTACGCCCCAGCCTGAAACTTGACAGTAAACAGAATATACCACCACTCCCTTCAACAAGTGAGGCTCTGGCCCTGCCGCGTCGCCCCATCCACTCCTTCACACTCTTCTTGCCTTTAACAAACGCGCTCCAAGCCTCAGAGAAATCAGCCGCTGACCCGTGTCTCTGGCTGTCCCACACAACAGGGCTGCCATCCTTCAGTTCAGTGGCCAGGCCTGTCTGGGGCACAGGGGGGTCTCCACCAGGGCTGGCTGTTGAGGGGTAGCGGAGGCCCGTTCTCTGCACACTGCCACACTCTCAGGGGCAAGATGCAGCCCATGTGCAGCCCCACTTCACATGGACCAAGTGCTCTTCCTCCCACACCCCTGGGATGGGACGGTACCATGACGAACCTGAGAAACCTTCCAGAAACATCAAAGACCCTGGGAAGCCATCTTCACTATAAAGGGACCCTGCAGTGTTTGGGAAGCCAGGCTCACTACCGCAGCATTTCTGGAAAGGCTCCCACCAGCAAGGGACGCGGGGCGGCCTGAGTTTGGGGTTGCTTCATCAGCAGGTGAATACCAGATATACCTAAGGCCACACATGCTGGCAGGTGGATCTGAGCGTCAAGTTCTTCACTAACAAAACGGGGGTCTTGGCAAGGGTATGAGAATCATGGAAAGAGAAGCGCACACCACGCCTCCATTTCCCAGCATAATGTCACTCAGTGGCAACAGAGACTCCTGGCCCCGCCAGGAGTGAGAGGCAAGTGTGCCCACCATCCTGCAGAGGCCCTGCTCGGAGGTACCCCTCGGTACCTCCAGCGAAGGAGCAACTCAGCAGGAACCCACACAGTCTTGACAAGTGGGTCACAGAGGGAAAATTCAGGCCTTCTGCCTCATCTCTTCCTCCCTGCTTTGCAAATCCACTCTGACGAGAACCAGCAGCCGGGGTGGCGCAGGAAGAAGAAAACAACGGTAACAGCAGAAAGCCAAACTTACCAGGAGGATGGAGGGCATGACCCCTGTGTGACCCTGGACCCATGCAGATGCTAAAACAAAAAGAAGAGGAATGGACGGGGTGATCTCTCCATCCCTACTTGGGAGGCCACACTAGGTTGTTGAGATGCTCAGGAGAAAAGAACAAAGGCTGAATCAATGCCTCCCATTTATCCTTGGGGGGTGGAGGCAGGCTGGGATTCCAAAGCACAACTCACGTCCAGAAAGCACAGGAATAAAATCCAAGCAAGAACCAAGAGCTTCAGTGGGGGCCCCTCCTCCCCTACTCTGAAGGCTGGCTAAAGCTTCGCTGGCCATCTTCCCCACCGCCCCATCTCAGCCTCTGTTTCCCACCTAGAGAACCCCAGAGATGAAAGGCCCTGTGGATCTTCCTCTGGTTTGTGGTTTTGGATGTGGGCAGTCTTGCTTCCGACCCAAACACTGGAGCAGGATCACACTAGCAAAGGCCCCACGGATGCATGCAGGCCAGGAGCTCAGGAGGCCAAGGGCCCGAAGGACCCTGGGGGCCACACACTGGGACCAGAGTGGCACAGTGGCCATGGCCCAACACCTCCACCACTTTACAACCATTGATAATCAGACCCCAAGGTTTAGGTATGCGTTTCCAGAGTACTTCAATACTTTGCTTCTGTTTTGCATGGAAAAAAGATATCTGTCCTGCCAGAAGCAGGCTAGAGGACCAATGATCAGGAAGATGACCTCACCTAGGTGGCCTGCTACAGCCACAACTCAGATGGAAATCCAGCCTGGTTCCCACAGCAGATCAAGGCAAACCCCTCTTCCACCACCAAGCACAGAGTTTCCAGCACTGTGTCACCTCAGACTGTCTTTCCCAGAGGCCCTGGTAGGCAGGCTTCTACATCATCCTGGAGATCTGTCAAAATGCATAATACAGCATGCATGGCAGCCGGAAAGAGTCCTATCTTTGCAAAACCACAGCTGCAACTATTCTACCACCATTTTACATAATATAATAAAAGTTAAGGGATTTGATTTGCATTCCCACTCATTTATGAGCATTTAACCAAAAACACTTTTTCTGCGACACTTTTGTTAAAAAAGGTAATTGGATACTGCTGCAAATATTAATGCTTAATAACAAAATAGTACTAAAAAACCGTGACCCAACTGAAGTGATGGGGAACGAAGTCTTTTTCCAGGAGAAGCCAGCAAAGCCATCTGGCATGTTGAGCTTTCATTCTGACAAGCAGCAACACACAGAACAGACAGTAAAAGCAGAACATGCATCGGATCTAAATTTAGCACGTCACTATTAATTATTGAGAGAACAGGCCTCTTGTTAGGAGAAGGCTGAAGTGTTTGACATCAAGTTACTAAAAAAGACGGCCATAAACCAAAATATTAAGTCTAGCACAACAGGAATGGGATGCTTTTAAAATTAGGACATGCTAAAGAAAATACTAAGGGGGCAAAAACGATGTATAAATGGCTCTAGGGCCTCACGGATTCACCATTACCTCTGACGGTGTCACGTGATTTTCATCTACCTCCTTCTCCTCTGCCCACATTTTAAAAGATGTGTCTAGACCAGAGATCTCAACAGGTGGGCTCTGGTTGAAATCCACATGTGGTCCTTACTTTGGTTACAATCCCACATGACCTCCTTGTGTTGCTGCATGTAGACAGCAGGCAGGGCTGGATACAACTCCCTGGGCATGGTGACGTTCCACAGAGCAGAAAGGGTCTGAGAGCAAACACACGCCTTCTGGGGCCATGTGAGAATTCCACCATGAGAGTATCTGCAAGTGGTCAGAGGAGAAGTTTTATCCTGGTTCTGGGTTGGGGGCAGGTGGGCCAATGGGGCCACACTCAGTGTGTGCATGGGCCGTGGACACCATGAGCCGTTGTCACAGCACAGTGACCATGCTCCAGTGACGGCCAGCTCCAGTACCACACCAAGCCTCTTAAGCTCTTCCAAAGTGCTATAAAAAACTCTTACCCAAAAGGATGCCAAAAATACACGAATGGTGGGAACCCCACATAAGGGTAAGTGTCTTGAGTCTGCTCAGCACTCAGGAAACATTTGTTAACAGGAAGCGTGTCACAATTTCATTCTGGTTCTGGATGCATTTGGAGAATGTTAACTCATCTGTCTGAGATGGGGATCACTGCTAAACAGGATCCCAGGGTGGCTCTGGTTATTAGACTGAGTCAAATGAAAATGCCCTCATTCAACCATTTTTTATATTTAAAAAGTCCATTTCATCCTTATACACCAAGTTCCCACATCCTTCTGTTTAGAGAAGGTGATTTCCAACACTGAAATGAGCATCTATGAAACGTACTGATGGTCCATGCAGCTGAGATGCTCCCAGGTGGGCAGGGCCTGATACCTGTCTGGGTGAAAGAGCGTGAATGTCTGACATGGCCAGTTCCATGGTGTCCAGCTGGAAACATCACCACGACCTAACCCACTGAAAACATCTTCGGACCCAGTACCCAACACTGGAACTATCTCTGCCAACCCCAGGCCCAAGGTGACTTTGTCTCTGCCTGAGAAACCCGGGCAGATTCTGGGACACAGGTCTCTCTGAGAGAGTGAGCGCCAGAAAAGCAAGCAATGTTTGTCCTGAAAGGCTGAACTGAATAAGGTTGCGACTGGCGGTCCTGACCTCCCTCAGGTTTCCACCAAAGAACATTCCATCATACTTCCAGTTCCTCATCCTCCTCAATGCTAAGAGCCTTAACTGTTCAAAGATGACTGAGGGGCCCCTCTCATACATAACTCAACTCGAGCTTCATGCTCTGCTATGGCCTTTGGCCCAGCAAAGTCCTGTCAGAGCACTCCCAGGGAAGGGTTCTGAATTTCTACATCAAATTCAAGTTTAAAGGGTGGAGAGGGTCCTGGGTACCAGCCCAATCCACCTGTTTGATTCACAGATAAGGCTTCCAAGTGCCAGCAGAGGCTACTTGCTCAGTCACCAAGCTGGTAAGCAATCTTTGTAGGTCTAGGTCTGGGTCAGCTACCTCAGTTTCCCCAGCTAGATCTACTTTATGGAGAAAAAGAAGGGACACACAGAGACCCTTTCCTGATCCTACAACCCACTGTGCTGCTTGGGTTCTTCGGCTTGGCCCCCTCAGGTGGTCACCCATGTGTGCCCCTGGGCTCCAAGTCTCTAACTGCCTCCAGCAACTCGGGAAGCCAGTCCTGAGGGCCTGGTCACAAACTGAAACCTCTCTGGGAACCAAAGCTAGTCCCCTCAAGGCTCTGCTAGGAGTGTGACAGGTGAGAGAGACAGGACACAACTGGCTAGCGGTTTCCCTCGCTTTTGAATGACGTTGTTACCTCACGGAGAAAACATTTTTTTAAAACAGCAAGATTAAAATCAATTCCATCAGAGAAGTTGCCACTTTGAGACTTTAAGAAAGATCCAGGTTTTGTGAAAAATGGCTAAAGACATGCCGAAATGAAACTTAGAATCCCAAAACCCTGCTACGGGCACAAGATTGAACTCCATCCATCAATGAGCGTGGTTGGGATTGAATGCTCATCTCAGCCTGCACCCACATTCCCAGTCTACTCCCCCAGAAAACTCATGGTATGTTCAAGACATCCTAGAGGCTGGTAACAGTAAAAGCCTAAGCTGACTGAAGAGGTGCCAGCATCCACAAGCCGCCTTCTTCCTAAAGACATCCATCTACCACTTCTGACTGACTCGGGGTGTCATGAGATGGTTTCTCTAATTCATTTTTATTCTTTTTAATTAATACATCGAGAAATCCTAACACTATTTCCATTCTGACTTGAGTTTCCTTGTAGTATAATTTCCGTTGACTTATCTCTATAGCAGCAGCAGCAGCAAAAATCACTTTACACTGAACTATATTGCTTCAGAGTTAATTACATGTATTTTGCTTTTGACAAATGAAAATACTAGATGCAATTAATTGAAAGACAATCAATATGATCCCGCGATTAGACATCCCAATGAAACAGCCAGAGGCTGCAGGCAATCCATACTCATCAACTAATTGAACACGCATTGCAAAGGGGATTCTAGAAAACTGAACTTTTATCTGGAGATATTTCACAATAACTCACCAATATAAGTCTGTCCACAAACTCTATAGTTCACACGATGGGCTGTCCGTCTTTTTAAGGGAATACAGCTTCATTGGTTCAAAACCATTTAAGGTGATGAAACCCTGAAAGCAAAATGAATGGAGTCAGTGAAGTTGAAGTAGAGATTTTTTGTTTGTTTGTTTACATCTAGGCATCCTTTAATTGCATTTTTCCAATGCCTTCGACTCTAAGCTACCAGAAGTTATTAAACGGTTTCATTAAAAATACTATTTGTCTTGCTTTAGTCACACACCAGATCAAATTAAACAGTAGAGCGCCAGAACAAATGAACCCTTTCCATCTATTTTGACACACAGCCAAGTGTGCAAAAGCAGAAGGTGATATTGTGTCATCACCGTGAAAATGTCATTTAGCTTTCTCTACATCTCCAAGTAGCAAGCAAAGGGACAAAAGAATCAATACCTTCAAGCAGAAAGTATTACCAACTGTTTTGAGAAATATGGAATTATAAAGTACAATTCATGAGCCCACGGTTTATAAGTGCTATTAGCATAAATGCTGACAACTGTTAATCTACTGTAACTTTGATTAACGGTTGCAGTTGTCCATTAATAGAAGGCATTTTAACTCACTACTGAAATTGATTACTCAGTTAAGAATTCAATCCTAATGTTCAATAAAATTGCACTTTCTTGGCAAATGCAATATGAACTGAGGTGATGCATTAAACAGCACTCCCATTTATTTTACTCTACATGGAACAGAGAAGGAATATATGTCCGAACCACTTCCTATGCACACACAGCTGTGAGGACAGCAGGGAGCAAAGTTCCTCCTTCTGCAGCTGATGGGGAAGGCAGACACCTGTGCAGCAGGCATGTCCAGGTGTCCTTTCTACGGCTTTTCCAGGAAGAAAAGATGGAATTTAACACTGGAGTTGCTATGTAACTGGAGAGCCCATGTATGAAGGTCGTCTTGCTCGAGCCCCACGAGGGAGGGGAGAGGCACAGTCTACAGACATGAGCTGCTGCAGCCAGGCCTGACATTGCCAACCCCACCTTACAACCAAGTTTCAAATGGTTGATTAACATACAAAAAGGCAAGAACCACATTCCCAGCTGCATTCAACATTTTTTTTTTTTTTTTTTTTTTTTTTTTGAGACTGAGTCTCACTCTGTCACCCAGGATGGAGTGCAATGGCGCGGTCTCGGCTCACTGCAACCTCCGCCTCCCGGGTCCAAGGGATTCTCCTGCCCCAGCCTCCCGAGTAGCTGGGATTACAGGCGCACGCCACCATGCCCGGAAAATTTTTGTATTTTTAGTACAGATGAGGTTTCACCATGTTGGTCAGGCTGGTATCAAACTCCTGACCTCGTGATCTGCCTGCCTCGGCCTCCAAAACTGCTGGGATTACAGGCATGAGCCACCATGCCCAGCCAACATTCCACTTTTTAAACCATTCAAATCTTAGGAAGCTGTCGATTCCTAAAAGAACTTCCCCTTTTTTAATGGGGCTTTTAATTAGCAATGGGGCTAATCTCCTAGGATCCAATCCCGTGACAGGCATTCTCCTGCATGATTATGTAGCAAGTCATAAAGAAGAACTGCTACACTCATGTTTTCCATTCAAAAGAAAACCATGCTCCCGTGCTGTTTCCACTGAATTCAATGAGTCCTCCGATAGCCAGCTCCTGCTTCACACCTAGAACCAAGTCACTGGCAGGAAGGATTCTGAAGAACTACTCAGGAAAAACCATGGACTCTATAGTCAAGGTTATCATGTACCCAAGGTCAAGTAGTAATTCACTCCCAACTGTACACCACACTGTAACCCACACCTCTTGAGGAAGTAGGTGGGAGACACAGACATTCCAGCCTCAGAAGTGTTAGGGAGGGACAAGCATAGCTTTTCAGTAATCCCAAGCCTACAATGACACAAGCATCTAACAGCCAAGGAACCATTTTTTTTGAGGTGGCAGAGCTTGCCTGGCAAACTCCTACCCACCCTTCAAAACCCATCTCACAGGTTATCTTAACATCTTCCCTACTCTAACTGGCAGGCTACTATATACCCTGCCCATCTCCAAGTCTCTAAAGGTTAAATGCCGTTTACTTAATCGCATTTTATTTATCTTTGAAACATAGTAGGGAATCAAATATTTAATTAACTGCAAAACAGAATTTATACTCCTGATTAGTGTTGCTTGTCTTAGTATGTCACAGGCTTTCTCCTTCCATTTCCAATAGTTTACACAGAATTTCCAAAAATATAAAGGGACTGTATCTATTCTCAGGAAGTAGTCCCTTTCGGAAAGGAAGGAGGGAAGGAAAAGGAACTGCGGAGGTACACCTTAGCAATGACTGTAACATTACTTGTTTTTGAACGTCTGAAGACAAACGTAGCAACATGTTAACATCTACCTAATCTTGGTGGTGGGTACAGGTTCTAATTTGAGATATTTCATAGTAAAATTAAGCAGGAAATAGACAAGTCTGCCTTGTAGAAGGCTTCACAGAGGAGGTGACATTTCATGGAATTTCAAGCCGGGAGTTCAAGCAACTGTGCTGCCTGTCCCAGTGAACGACGACAGCTTATTTAGTGGAATAAGAATGTTAAAAGGCTTGGAAGACTGTCAGAATCTTTAAAGCAAGTGCCCGTTGTTACTTGAAGGTCAAAAGAAGTACTTAAAAAAGACTGGAGCTACAGAAAAGCTAAAAATTCAAAAATACTTGTTTCAGTAGATACTTGCTGACAGTGCGGCGTGGACTAGTGCCCTGAGGATTCACCAGGGGATATTTTCTTGGCAGGATTTCTCTAAGCACTTCCAGGAGTATACAACAAGACGCGGAAATGACTTAGCCGATTAAAATCACCACTGCTTCTGAACCAGCAACCGCAGGAGCTGAAGCGGCCTCGGTGTGTAACTGCCAGTCAGCATGCCCACCCCCTCCAAGTTCACATGGCTGCCTCGGGCCAGACAGGGGTCCTATTTTTGGCCTGTATCATCAACCTGCGTGAACTTACTAAACATCCCGTGGCAGATGTGATCTGCCCATAGCTGATGACAGGGGGTGTGTACTCTCACACATCCCAGAAGAGAACCGCGGCACCCAGAGATGGATTTGGGGGTGGGGGTCCCAGCCAGACCGTGGTCAGCTAGTTCCTGCACTTTCCACATATAGGAAGCTCACAGCTAAGGCTGCAGTAACTACACGGGGCCATCCCCCCGCCCCCCACCCGGCCGCCATTGCTTGGGTGGTGTTTTGTTCTTATACTAAGTCAGGCATACAAAAATTACGTTTTAGGTCTGTAGTGAATAAATCCTTTTCCTAGAAACTAAATGAGACTAGAACCTTTAGAAGCCTTCGATGAGCCCTAAAAAGGTCTTGATGGGGGCGCCTGAGAAACTCTGGTGTGGCTCCTTCCACGAGGACCGGGCCTGCCTTCACTTGAACTCATAGCGTTCTTTCAGAACAGCTTCTGTACTCTGCATGGCATGGAAGGGGTGCCCACCCACCCACCCAAATGCAGAGATAACAGAGGTCAGGCGAGCAGCTCAACCTGGCCTGACCCCCGCCCATGCCACCTGCTGTGAGCAGCATTCATCTAACCAAGTGCCCGCTTACCCATGCTTCCTCTGCAGGAGGGATTTCTAGTGATATTTCTGCCATCTGAAGCTCACATGTGCCAGCTCTCGTTAGGACTTGAGGCTTTCTGCTCGAACTCACATTTCAGCTGTCTAGGCTCCTCCTACTACTACCGTCCCGCCGTGGATGGCGAGGGCTTCATCACCCCTGCTTCAAGGTGAGGCACCTCCTGCTGCCTCCTCTTGAGGCTGACCCTGCAGCTGGGTCACACCAGCCAGGGAGCAGAACTTCAGCCCAGCGTGGGCATATATTAGGGGAGAAAGAATGATCCTGAAGGGGCCCATGCACCCTGGAAAGCCTTCTCTGAAACTGACTCATGGTTTCCACGGGTCTGGCTGAACGGAGCACCACTGCGCACCGTGTTCCTCACGCTCCAGGAAGCACCGTTCATGTTTACTGCTAAAAAGAAAAAACTGGAATGTGTCCACAAAACCATCCCTTAGGCGATCAAAAGTTTCCCACAGGTAACAGACTCTGGGAAGGGACAAGGGAAAGAATAAGGAGTTAGCCAGAATCAAGCCCAGGTTCCGCGGGCCAGCATGGGTGGCTAAGAAGCAGTATCCTGCCTGTGATTTGGAGGTAACAGCATCTACCTTCAAAGGTGGTCAGGCCCTTTGAAAGAGAGAAACCCTGGAAGGTTCCTCCCGAGGCCTGCATACAGCAAGCACTCAACTGCGTGTCATCACCAGACTCCAGACATGTCTCCAGGCTGAGGCTGTTATCCACCTCTTCTAAGAAACTCATCTCTGCCTAACTTGTGAGATAAACAGTTGACATTCAGCACAAGAATCCAATAGTCCTAACCAGGTCATTGATAGTTAATGGTTAGGCACCCCAAGCATTCCCCTCCCTCGAAAGGCGGCCTCACTGCCATCCTGTGGTGTGGCTGTGCTCAGAAAAGAGGGATTGCGTAAAGAACCATCCAGAATTCCGCACTTCCGCCCCAAGCATAGAGCACGGTAGCAGGTCAAAGTAGTCTACAGTCTTTGCCCCCTACACTCCACACCCCTGCCCACCACAAACATCCAGGCTTCCTCAGAGACCTCTCTGGACTCGATGCAACACCAACTACGACCTCAAACTCCTGGATCCTTTCAACAGGGATTTCCTGAGCACCTTCTCAGTGCCAGGACTGTGCCAAGCCCCAGAGGCACAGGAGCAAAACAGAAACCTGGTCCCTGCGCCAGGGACTCAGGAGGGGCCACCGACTACAGGCCCGAACCCAGCACTCAGCCCCCACCCCACTGTTGCCCAAACCACGGAGTGACTATGCCAGCACAGTCCCAAGCAAACTCTGGGGCCAAGGCCTGTACCCACGCCTCACGGAGGGACGGGTTGTGTGCAGGTCACGGTGCCCCATGGCTGGCCTGGGGTTTCTGGAAGCACGGTGTCTGTTAGGATGAGTGAACTCCCTCAGTACCCATGCTGATGGCCTTCTCAAAATGAGCCCGTCACACGGGTACCATAGGAAACGTCGTACCCTCCTCCCCACACTCTGCCCCCTCCTCCTTATATTCTGGCCCCCTCCTCCCCACACTCTGCCCCCACTCTCAACACTCTGGACCCCCTCCTCCCCACACCCCGGCCCCCTCCCTCCCCACACTCTGGTCCCCTTCAGAAGGGGTGGCTTACCACGGGGCTGCTAAAAGTGGGCCCCACAGAAGCTGAGCTAAATCAGAAGCCGAGCTAAAGCCACAGCCCTGGGGATCACCCCCACCCCTCAGAGGCATCCAGACACAGCTCAGATACCCCAGGGCAAGCCCCCTCTCCTAGCCTGACACTCCCTAGAGCACCATGACACTGCCTCGGGGTATCAGTCAGTATGTGGGAAGGGGAGGACTCTCAATGGTAGGACCACAAGGAAGACATGTAGCTGTTTCCCAGTCCCTGAGCGGATGGCATGGAAAGTGGTGCCAGGGGCTTTCTCCACACATCATATAGCAGATCCTCCCAATGACTTCAAATTCAAGGGCAGCGGTCAAGGAAAAGCCTCGGGCAAAAGCTCATCAAGTAGCCAAATGCTCTGCCCCAAAACTGACCTGCCTATAGCAGCATGAGGCAGTATGGTGGCCCTTGACTCGCGGCCATGAGAAGCATCCCAGAGGACCCACGGGCTCCCTGAACGACCAGGGACAGGCACTCAGCTGCCCGCCTCCTTTCCTGCGTACCACAGTGGCTCCTGGTTCACACACCCCCAGCCACCCTCAGTGGGGTCTCTGGCTACCTGTGTGCGAACATGGGCCACACCTGTGCTCTCCCACAAGGCGACATCCCACTCCCTGGCCTTCCCAACCCTACTCTGCCCCGACTCTCTTCAGGTTGCAGTGAGGGTGCGTAGTGCAACAAATTGAAACGGCCGGGGGGATGGCACTGGGGTGGCCACCAGCTGGCTCTGCAGGAAGAGGTCATGTGCAGTCCTGGGCGGCTCCTGGGGGTAAAGACAGGCATCCCTGCGCAAACGGCAGTGGGAGGTGCCACCTCTCCTCACTTCTCAACTCTGCCACCGAGCCCCACAGAGTGGGGTACACATGTGACCCATGCCCTCTAACAAGGAACTCAGGCTGCTACCATGACAGCACAGTCCAATGTTGCCTGGGATGGCACCCCCCAACCCCACCATATTAATTATGCGCCTGGCCAGCCTTTAAGGACAAACCCACCCTGACAAAGGCCAAGCTCACTGGGCATGAAGCAGTGTGGAGTCCAGGTTTGGTTGGCACATGGGGATAAGAAATACAATAAAATGACAATGTCCACCAAAGGGCTGAGTGTCCGATACACATTGGACAGGAATGAACAGGGTGTACCCGAGAGGCTGTCACTTTAGCATTGCTGGATTATTCCTTCCTGAGATTCAATTCCACCAACTATTGCCTAGTAATAAATAAACCATATTAATTAGCTTGGAAACAATTATCCTTTATTCAGGGAAGGAAAAAAAAACAACCTCGAAAGCTAATTCTTTCCATGTCCCTATACAGCCACGTTGGCACAGAGGCACTTCAGGTCAAATCAACACTTCATTATGACCCCCTGATGCCCAAGAGTTTCAACTCCAAGAAGAAAAATGCCCTCTAGGCAGAAACTTTACATACACAGTCTTTGTCAGAGAGTGTTTATGGAAATTTTATAATATTAAATATATTCCGCTGGTTTTAAGTTTTAAGAATGTAAAAAGGCCCAACAGCCAAGATTTTAGAACTCGTCTTCCAATAGAAGGCCAACCAGTGGAAAACTGGAAGGGAAGTCTTGGAATCCTGCCACTTTTTAAAGAAAAATAAAATAGGATATGTTTCCAGTGTTGTCTCAGATGTAGTCAATTAATGTGACCATTCCCCTGCTCTTTCAGCTTTTCGGCTTTTCTAGACGACAGGGCCAACAGACTTGAGACGAGCTGGGTGACAAGGAGGAACTTGAAGCCCTTGCGGCATTAGCTGGGCTTCTAGAAGTGCCCCATCCGAAGTGGCTCCAGGACGGAGAAATAAACAAGGGCGTGAGATGGGAGAATGCCAGATGGGAGTCCTGGCAACAACTGGAGAAAGGAACAAGGAACAAATTGATAAACGGGTGCTGCTGATCGGGGCTGCCATGGGCCAAGTTTTGAAAGGGGGAAAAAAAGTGGATCCATGAGCAAGCAGCCCACACAACGACGTCATTTTGTGAATTCAAGCTGCATTCCCACACCCAAAGCTGCCCGCGGGCCATGGAAGCAGAGGCAGCCGGTGTGAGCAACTGGACCTGAGGCTCACAGGGCCTGGCTGCACCCCCACACACCTGTATCTGAGTGGGGGCACGACAGTCCTACTTACAGACAAGCCAGGAAATCAGCTGAACTTGAAAGAGGCCAGGGCAGCGGCGGGGGCGGGGGGGGGGGGGGGGAGGGGGGGCAGTGCTTAAAATCAGCCTGGCTCAGAGAGAAGCCTGGCCCTGAGGTCCCCACAAAGGCACGCAGCTCCGAAAGACAAGTAGAAAACACATCCCAACTCAGAAGCACTTGAAAGTATCCGTCTCTGGTCTTCCATGGTTCCACACTGTAAGTGGACAAGGCAGCTGCTGGTGGAGGTGCACACACCCCTGTGAGATGGTCAGGAACCTGCCAGGAGTGGACATAGGAGATGGGCTCACTCCAACTAGTGGCCACTACTAACCAGCTGGGGCATCCTGGTGTCAGCCTCCGGTCTTGCTTTCTCCCTCATAGGGTGACCAAGAGGGGTTTTCTGAGCTCCTTTCCACAGGGCACCCCAAGGACACCTGATCTAACAAGGGCCAGACTATATATTTACTACAGGCCCTACACAAGGCCAGAAGGTGAGCAGAGGGGTCTTCAGATATTCAGAGCACACACCCATACCACAGCGAGAGATGGAACCTCTAAAGCTGGCAGGTTTTAACACAAGCAGGATGCTGTGTTTAACACAAGATCCCGTGACCAAAAGCAGGATGCTGGCTGCTCTGAGGAGTCAGGGAGGGTGTGACCCCTCTCCCACTGCATTGGAAGGAGTGGGCATCTTTTCTGAAAACTTGAGATTCCATGCCCCACTCCACTCTCCCACTAGGGAATCCTTAGAAAAGTGGTCAAGATGTACCAGACCATGCTAGACACCAGAGTAGGATAAACTCTCTCCCGATAGTTACAGCTATACAGCGATGTGTCAGACACTATCCATCTCAACAATTACGTATTTACTAAAAGAATTTCAAAATACTTCAAAGACATAGGAAAATACTTACAGGTCAAATGGAAAATAAAATATGAAACATGTATTCAAATCTTACTTATATTTTAAAACATTCTTCAGTGAATCTCATTTTTAGTATATACATATATGCATAAGAGACAGAATAGATCCAAAGTGTTATTCTCCATGCTAAGATTAAAAAGGATTTTTAAAATGTGTAACGTAACAATCATTTACTTTAATTTCTTATACTTTGCTGTATTTTTCTATTTTCTGCAAAGAGCAGGCTTTCCTATAATACGGAAAAATGTGAGCTGTGAGCTCCTGTCAGGACGGCTCTGAAGCTCGGGGTGCAGACAGTGAGCTGCTGCCTGGGCTGCTTTGCCTTGCAGGCTTTCGGTCCATACCAACACAGTAAAGTGGCCCCATTTAGGATGTAAGTCCCTGCGTGACTGCTGTACTACAAAGGTAGGTTTTGAAGAAAGCCAAGTGTCCCTCTACCCTCATGGAAGTTCGATATAGAACAGGATGTTCTCTTGGGGATTTCAATGAAGATGTCTCAATTCCAATAGCCAATCAACCTGGGAAAGAAGTGGTGGGCTGGAGAGACACAGTGGGAATCCCTTGCCTCAGCGAGGATCTAGGACCCCAACCAATGCCGGGAAAGAGGCACAGCCAAAGCCTTGTCAGGGCTCAGGCAAAGGAGACTTCCCAATGGGCTCCAGCCAAGTCCTTGACCACAGATTAGACTCCAGCAGGATGAGCAGGAAGTGGCATTTAAGAAGAAATGACGTGAGAACCAAACGGCTCAAAGTCCACAATCCCTGAAAAATTACTTACAAGCGTGACCAGCTTTACTTATCAACACCATTTCTTTTTTTCTTTTTTGAGATGGAGTCTCGCCCTGTTGCCCAGGTTGGAGTGCAGTGGTGCAATCTCAGCTTACTGCAACCTCCACCTCCCAGGTTCAAGTGATTCTCTTGCCTCAGCCTCCTGAGTAGCTGGGATTATAGGCATGCACCACCACGCCCAGCTAATTTTTGTATTTTCTGTAGAGACAGGGTTTTGCCATGTTGGCCAGGCTGGTCTCAAACTCCTGACCTCAGGTGATCTGCCCCCCTTGGCCTCCCAATGTTCTGGGATTACAGGCGTGAGCCACCGCACCCGGCCAACAACATTTCTTTAGAGACAGGGTCTCACTCTGTCACCCAGGCTGGAGTGCAGTGGCATGATCATAGTTCACTAGAGCCTCCACCTCTCGGGCTCAAATATTCTTCTGGGCTCAGCCTCCTGTACAGGGACGGGCCCCCAAGTCCAGCTAATTGCCCCGCCCATGTCAACACTATTGATCAATGGACTACATGCGCAATACTGACTGGGAAAGTGAAGTTAGTAAAATTAAGGTGGCCAGATATCGGCCCCTTGACCCTAACACTCTCACATTGCCTTCCCCTGACAATGACCTCACCCTCAACCCTTTATATATTGCAAAAGGCATTATATAAATGGGCTGCCTGTTCTGTAACTGGTTTAGATGGGCAGATCCATGAGAGCAGAGACAGAATCCAAGTTTTATCCTGCAAAGCTCAGAGACCAACCAATGGTAAGGAGCACTTGGGTGAGGCTGTGAGTGACCCCAGGAGAGTGTTCTCTCCCTCTGCTTTCTCTTCCTCCCCCAGGAGCCCAGGTGTGGTCACCTGTACCTCCCTCATGGGGCCACAGCGGGAAGCACAGGCAATACCGAATGCACAGCGCTCAGCGTGGCGCCTGGCACGCCAGAGGCACCCAAGCATTAGCTGTTGTCGTTTACCAAATGCTTTAACTCACATGGCTTGGTGAATTCGAGAATCCACAGTCCTGGAAAGAAAAGAGGCCTGAAAGAAACCGGGTTCTATTTAATTTTAAACTAAATTATGAACCCAAACCTCAAGGTTGGGGGAGATTTCAATTGAAAATGAAGAGTATCCCTGCTGTGGAAGGGAGCAGCTGCTAAACCCACCATGTACAAACTACTCACTTGTCAGACGTTGTACTTTTAAAAATCCATTTACAAGGCTACGCACGTCACAGAAAATAGCATATGAAGAAACTCTGCAAACACAGCCATGAAGGAAGCACCCAAAGACAGAACTGAATTCCTGGGTCCAAAATATATTCCCTCTAGAAGCAACTCATTTTTAAGAATTAATCACAGTGCCAAATGAATACAACAACATCTAGAAATGGGGGAAAAGGCCTGGGTCCCCCAGACCATCAGCAACAAACTCCTTCCCACTCTCCACCCCACCATGCTGTCACCCAGGCTCAAGAAACACATCACAGAGGTGAAACCTCCCAAACAGCAGCCCCTTCACATTCAACCAAAGTGAGTTCCGACCACCCAACTCTGATGGTCCTTGATGCAGGTGCCGCAGCCTCTTACCAGGGGAATCTGGGACGGGAGAGAAAAGCCAAACTCCAGACCAGCCTGCGGCCTACCCTAACCCAGGCCTGTGAACCAAGCGACCTTCCAGTCCTGGCTTCCCAAAAAGCAAAGGGCACTTGCCTACAATCAGCAGCAGGGCTGGCTTTACAGTCTTGATTCAGGAAAAAAATAACTGCAGAGCCCCTAAAGGACATATAAATATTATCTATTGATTTATGTGCATCAAGTCACTAACACTGGGAATCCTGAACTAACTTGCACACATATGTAATCACTCAATTGCATTTCTGCAGTTTGGAAAGAATGGACAACCTTTTAGCATGGATGTTCATGAGGGTAGCAATTCACAAATGCTGTTCTCACATGATGAACATATAAATACACACAAGTATGTATGTTCAAAATGCAGGGCAAGCGTGCTTTCTGAATTAACAACTCAACATTTTCACTGTGAAATTAGATTCTTGGGACTTGTAATTTTACAGTTTTCACTGAAGCATGCCAAAGCCACATAGGTGCAACAGGCCTTCCTCCTAAAGAAACCATGCCAGCACAGCCCTCACTTGCCTGGTGCACCGGGCCTGCACCACACATATTATTATTCTCAGAGCATGAACGCCAAGAAAGAAAACCAACACTCAAAAGCCCTTTATCCCAAGGGTTGTTTCTTCACGTTTCAATGTACACTGTGCAAAAACATGCAACACAGATGAACAAAACTCACAAGGTGAAGGCGGTTCCTCCGCTCTTTCCAAAATCAGCCAAGCCAACCGGTACAAAAGTCACTCCCAATACGACCCCATGGACATCTGCTGAGATGGGACGAGGTAAGAGGGGGCTGTCGACATGACCAGCTCTACTTGTCACCAAGCAAGGGTCCTGTCACTCTCGGGTTTCCATGATGGATTTCCTCTTCCGCAGTGTTCTGGTCTAAGGCTGGGTCAAAAATCTTTCAGTCAATACACAGAAAACGAACCAGCCATACATACAACAACTCAAATGAATCTCAAAGGGAATTAAGCCAAGTGAAAAATCCCAATCCCCAAAGGCAGCAATGCTGTAGGGTTCCATTTATATAACATTCTTAAACGACACTGGAGAGATGGTGAACGGATTAGTGGTTGCCAGGCTTAGAGACCAGGAAGTAGGTAGGACACGCCAACTCCAGAACTTTCTTTGAGCAAACTGGGTCTTAGAAGCTGGTGAGCTGTGTCTATCCATGTGTGTCGACCATGTGCTTCAGCTGGGGACTGTCCTGGCCACCTGAAGTGGATGTGACTATAAAAGGGCAACAGGGGGGGATTCTTGGGCTGGTACAAATAGATACCTACCCGTGCTAAAATTGCACAGAACTAAATACACAGCCAAATGAGTGCATGTTACACTAGGGATTTCTGAACAGTATCCATGGATTCTATCCATGTCAATTTCTCCGCTGTGTTGCCATTACCAGAACTCTGCACAATGTTATAACTGGAGAGCACCAGGGAAAGGGTTTAAGCGATCTCCTGTATTACCTTCTCCTACCCTGTGAATTCATTCTGTGTGTGAATCTGCAATTACTTCAAAATAAGTTTAATTTTTAAAATAACAAACAGATTTGTCATTTTTTGGTTTGTGTGGTTTAGCTCATGCTGGCCACTAAGTAGGGCAATTCCTTTCTTTAGGGGATCAGCGCTTACAAGGAGGGGCCATGAGGGGCTGGCCCTGGTGACACTGCTTACGCACTCAACTGGGATCCGTGTCCTCCGGCTCCCCAGGGGCCCCGGGGTGCATCCTGTCTCTCGAGAAGCCAGAGCTCACAATTCCTGAACCCTGACCTTCTCCCACTGGAGCTGGCAGAGATGCTCGTGCTACGTCAATTCTTTCCTGGGGGCGGGCATGACTGACTCATTGTTCTCTCCCAGGTGCTGCCAGCTGCCCAGGCCACACCCAACAGAGGGCGCGTTCCCTGACAGAGCAGCCCTGGAGGACAGACCAGAAGAGAAAACCAGCCCCCAGGGCAGCTCTTTGCTGGACAAGTGCCACTCTGGTGGGTAATAACTTCAGGACTCCCTGACCCAGTCTGGCTAAATCGAAACTACAGAGCAGGCTGGAACAGGCCAAGACTGTCCCCAGCTGACACACACAGTTGTACGCTGGGCTGGCCGGCTTCCAACCCCCCAGCTTGCTCAAAGAAAGTTCTAGAGCTGGAGTGTGCTAGCAGATCGCCAGGGTCAGGGGAGACCCAGAGCTACGCCCCTGCTTCTCGAGCCTGGGGACCCTGCTGGTGCCCTCAAACGCCACACCAGCCTTTTGTATCACCCGAAAGGTCTTTGTGGCAGTCTGTGTCTTTTCCCAGGCCTCCCCTGCTGCCTCCCTTTTAAGGAGAGCTGGCATACTCGATGCTAGCACTCCCGGTAACTCCCTGCTGATTCAAAGAATCCAAAAGAAAATTGCAGGAGCGTCTTTGCTGTTTCCGCCTTTATTAGCTTCAGGGTTCCACTTTTTTCAATTCATTCGACAGTTTATCTTTACTATCTCTCAGCAACAATAATAAAAGTACCTCCCTCTCCCAAAATGTGCCACTAGGTACATGTGTATAGATAAAAAATATACAGATTTTAGTAATACTGTTTTTTGAAATTCTATAAACCTTTAAATAGCCACTTACCAAAAAAGCTGAACCACTTTCAAATCATCAACATTGCTTAGCTTTAAAGCTGCTTAAAACACACAAACCAGTGACTCTTCCACACAAACAAAAATTATATTCTACATAAATTAAATATATAATTTGATTAAACATATTTATGTCTTTGTGATGACATTTAAAATAGAAGTAATCATTTTCTTTTTTAAAACAAAAACTCTTTCAATTATAATTCAAAGCTGTCAAACCAATCTTCTGCTACAGATCTTTTAAATGTCACATACCTTCAAAAGGGGATGGCAGTTTCCTTTTAAATATGTAATTCCAAACAGTGCCTTCTGAATCAAGAATGTATTAAAATACACCGCTGGCATTTATCTCGATGAAGTATCGCCCTTTGCCCCCTCCCTCCTGATAGATATGTACAGACGCACGACACTCAGATGTGTCTCTCCCCAGTGTAACTTGGGTGCGCTTGGTGCCACTGCCACTGGCTGTAGCCACAGGGCTCAACACCAAGTCACACTCCTAACACCTTAAGGGGACACAGGTATCCTCTCACGATTCTTCCAGTTTTCTTCCCAGATGGCTTGCTGAACTCTGTGTAACCCAATTTTGGCGTAGCATCAACAGCCCAATTGTAAGACAGTGTTAATCAGATGCAAAAAAACCTCCAAACTCATTCTCATAAGTCAATGACCTACATATTCAATTGCTTATTTGCCATCTGAGTAGCAAACACCATGCTATATTTAAACACAGAGCATAGATATATCTTTCTTCTAAAATGCTCAGAGACATAGATAAGCCTTATACTTCAGCCCTCTTCTCAACTTAAGTAAACCTTGTCAATATCCGGTGTTTGGAAATCTCTGAAGACAACAGTCTGGTCTATTCTGCCATTGTCTTAGTAAGGAGGTACTAAGCATCATTTTCATAAAAAGCAAACATCCCCACTGGAACTTAAGTCAATTGAAGCTTGCCTTCTTAGCACCTGACAAATAGTGTTCAGATAATGGCTCCGAGTGAGTTAAGCATGGGTCATATGCATGTCACATACTCGCTGTCCAAAAACCAGTCAACAGTGATAGAGTGAATGGGACACTCAGTGTCCAAAAACCAGTCAACAGAGTGACCAGAGTGATGGGGACGCGAATGTTTCCTAACTGCTGTACCTCGGTAGCAGAGACGACATCCAGCAGAGATGACAGCAAAAGCAGCAGAAAGCTCTTGAGATCTGGGTTAAGAAAGGGAGCCATAGCTCAGGGGCTGTCCCTCTGCCAGCCTCTTGGTATTTCACTCAAATCGGAAGTGTAAACAAGTCGGTCCCCAATCCCCAACCAATGTTTGTTCGAGGGTGATGCTAAGAACATCTGAAGAAGTGTCAGGGCTGAGCATTCGAGAAACCAAACAGATGACATGCCTAACCCAGTCTCAAGGCAAAGCCAATGCCGTCCACCCAAGAAGCAGGAGTGGACGGAGGTTGCAGGAGGGTAAGAGGAGCCCAGGGCTCTGGCCTGTACCGCTAGACCGCAGTGCAGTGGTGGCCTGGGAGAGGCCCGCTGGACACACCTCGCAATGGGCCAGCTCAGCTGCTGGTGCTTTCCTGCCTTGTCCAACTATGTGACCTCAGGCAAGTCACTTAGCCTCTCAGAAGCTCACTTGGCAGGGTCGAGAGGAATGCTACCTAGCAAGACGCTGTGATTCTCAGTAACTTAAGCTCTAATTCCACTTAAAAATAGGCAGTCATGAAACTTAACAACCAAAGCCAAACTCAGAAGTCACTGGGACTTAAAAGACATCAAGAGTGTGGGGGTGAAAAAAACAAGAGTTAAGGGGCTTCTCTCTTTGGGTTCAGGCTAAAATTCTCTTCCTTGGGTGCTGAACTCTGTTCCTAGGGTATGGATAGGAAGCGCCAGAAAATGCCATCCATGAGGCCAGGCCCCACAAACTGACGTGTGGTACAGCTGAGGATGGAGACAGCAAAGGCAGAAAGCCACAGATGAACCAAAGTACATGGCAGGGCCAGGCCCATCAATCAGGACAAGCCACGTACTTGTTCCTTCCCTGTTAGGGCAGATGGACTCGCACCTCCCGGCCTCAGCCCTGGAGAAGCTACTGTCTGCTCCCCTAGGCACCAACATTCCTTATTTGATCCTTGCCATCAAGCTTTTATTCTGATCACCACCCCCCACCCCCGCTATATAGACACACATATACACATCTATAGCTATTTCCATATTTACACACCACATTCACATCTTCCACATACACACACATCCAAAAGAGCTTGTGTGCACTTCTGATGGTCAAAGCCAATAGCCCATTCTCAGCTGCCATCTGTCTTGCCTGCTGCACCACACATGTGCATACACATACACATTCTCTCTCTCTCTCTCTCTCTCGCTACTCTACTCTACTCTGTCCATCCCAATACTGCATCAACTATGAACAAGCCAGGTACTATTAAGTAAAGAAGGCTGGAAATTAAATGAGACATAACCTTGTCCTCAAGGAGTTCAAACAAGAAACAGCCGAGTGTTACATGAAGTAGGCACGGACAAAGGAGGGAGGGCAACTCTGCCTCAGCCCCATGCCCATGCTCTCAAATCAAAGGCACTCCAGAGGCTCCTTACCACCTGCCTTCTAGATACTTCTGTCCAACTGCATGTTCCATCAACCCCTCCAACTCAGCTCACCCGTAACCACTGACATCACTGCCTCACCCCTTGCAGTCCCCATCAACAACCCAAACAAGACCAATCCTGCTCTGATCTCATGTCTGTGTCACTGGAACCAACAGGCCTGCCTCAATCACTGTCCACCTGCACATCTGAGAGGCTGGCAGGTCACCAGGGCTAGCCCTGCACGTCAGCTCCTGGGAAGAAAGTAGAATGTCAATCATCTTCTCTCAAACGCCTATCAAAAGCCCCGCTGAGATCAGTAATTTTTTGGGAGAATAGACCTGTACCAATTGGCTCAGTGTTTGGTGAGGTATTGTAAATTTGATCCTAAATCAAACGGTATCCCTAGAAGGACCCGCACGGAATGGCCTCCTCTAAACATCCCTCCACGTTGTACTTCTGACTCTTTCCAGCAATCTCAAGCACAAGAAGCAGTTGTGGGAACCCAGGCCTGGCATCAGTTGGCAGACCATGGTTGGTGGCAGAGCACTTTACAGCCGTCACTATGCCCTATACGCAGCTCCCTGTGGCAAGGCGTTTCCTTGAAGGACACACGTCATCCCTCCCTAAACTCAGAGAGAGCCGCCCAACTTAAGTTATCTGTTATAGCAACTGTCGTGAAATTTTTGGTTGCTGTATTTGCATTTTAAAACCAATTTTGGCCCTCCCCCAATCTCAACCCCTATTACGGCATCCTGTTTTTTGAGTCCTCAAAGAACTTTCTTGAAAGAGTTAGGATATAAATACATAAAATGGAATCCACTTGAGAGAACATTCTAGTAACCCTATAAAACATGCTTCTAAAAGTAATGACCCCAGAGACTTGGAAGAGCTGGCTGTAGCTTCCCGAGGCCCATGAGGCTGGCACACCCAGATGCTGGGTTCTGGGAGCAGCTGTTTAGAACACCTACTTAGCCAAGTGTCCGTCCTCACACGGAAGCAAACTAGGACAGCATGTGCTACCATGTGACCATCAGTAGGCTCCAAAAATCCACTTCTGTCAGTCATGAATGCAAAACAGTGGGCACAGATATCAGAAAGAACCAGGAACACACCAGGTACCAAAGGCCACGACCTTCATTCTTGACTTACTAGCCTGGAGCTTCATCACAGAGCATGGTATTTTGGGGACTAGAGGAAGCAGGGGAAGGGAGAAACATTGGGAGGTGCGGGGAAGGAATGAAGGAACAAGAATTGTTCAGAATAGCCAGGAAAAGCAAGAGAACAGGCCCCACCCTAATATAGAGGACACAGCTACATCTTCCAGAGCATGTGAACTCCACAGCCCATGCCCAGCAGAGCCAACAGTGCAGACCCCTGCCCCTATCCTGCTAGTAGGGAGGTGGGGGTCAAGGGAGAGGAGGGGGCCCTACCCACTCACCCTCCCATCCCACTCCACCACCCAAGCAGAAAGCCAACATTCTGTAGGGTGGTTTAAAAAATAGCTGACTTCCATACATGATTGGTGGAAGCATAAAATGTTATAACCACTTTGTAAGACTAAACATACACCTACTCCATGACCCAGCAATTCCATTTCTAGGAACTTACCCAAGAGAAATGAAATCATATGTCCACAAAAAGACATGCATGAGAATGGTTCACAGCCACTTGCTCAAAATAGCGAAAAGCTGGAAACAGCCCAAGTGTCCATTAATGGGTGAGCGGGTAAAGAAACTGCGGTCGAGTCATTCAGTGGAATACTACTCAGAAGTAAAAAGGAACAAGAGAATAATCTGGCCCAAAATGTCTTAAAAATCTCAAATACATCGTGTGTGGCATGAAAAAAGCTTCATGCAAAAAGGTACATGTGTCATAATATACATATTAAATTGTATATATACATGTATATGCTGTGTATAATGTACATACATGTATCATGTAGTATTACATGAAATTCTAGAACAGGCAAAACTACCTCTGTTGAAGGAAAAGAAACCAAAACAGTGGTGGCCTGAAATGATCAGGGAGGTGAGGGTGGGGACAGCCTGGCAGGGCCCCAAGGGGACTTTCTGGAGTAATTGTAGCTCTTGGTAGGGGTTTGGGGGTACGCAGGTATGTGCGTGTGTTAGAACTAACCAAATGGCACACTTAAGGTCATGCATTTCATTTGACCTCATGCTCTTCCCAGCCCCTTCCCCACCAATCCCCACTTCCCTCCCAACACTTCCCCTAAGTTTTACCTCAAAGAAAAAACAGAAAGAACCACAAACAGGTTGACCTTAGGTCATGAGATCCGTGCTCCAGGTGAAGATCTGAAATTCAGCCAGGAAATGTGGTCAAACAGAAGACGACCGGGGCTGGGGGCACAGTGCGTCCTGCCGAACCCGGGGGTGGTGTGCACATTCATTGTAGATGATCAGACCCACCTGTCCGGTTTTCCTAACAAGAGACTGAAAACAATACCAAGACAACCTTCCAAAGGAGACTCCAAAACCTCAGCTGGGAACCTTTTACTCAGCGCGATTCACAGGAGGCCTGTGTCTGGAAGGAGGAGCACAGAAACACCTGTGAGGACCAAGGCCCTGGAGGCACAGGGAGAATAACTACTCCAAGTCCAAGTCTGCAAACAGCACACGACAGAGCAGCAACCTCTGCCTGTGAGTTCAAGGAGGTCCAGGACACGGTCAGGGTTGTCTGTGCTAATGCAGGCTGATGAAACAGAAGACCCTGCACCGAAAAGGGCCCCCAGGAAGAAAACCCCAGGGCAATGACATGTGCAACATGCTGGCTGTACAGGGCTTGGAAGCAGGGCAAAGAACCCCCAGGTATAGCCCACAGGATTTCTCTTTTTTTTTTTTTCTTTTGAGACGGAGTTTCACTCTTGTTGCCCAGGCTGCAGTGTAATGGCATGATTTTGGCTCACTGCAACCTCCGCCTCCCGGGTTCAAGTGATTCTCCTGCCTCAGCCTCCCGAGTAGCTGGGATTACAGACGCACACCACCATGCCCAGCTAATTTCTGTATTTTTAGTAGAGACGGGGTTTCATCATATTGGTCAAGCTGGTCTGGAACTCCTGACCTCAGGTGATCCACCCACCTCTGCCACCCAAAATGCAGGGATTATAGGTGTGAGCCACCGTGCCTGGCCAGCCCACAGGATTTCTAGCCTTCCCTCGCTGAGCCTCTTTGGAGGCAGGGCAGCCCTTGGCCACGGTTCCCCAAGAGCAAAATGATTACCACAGGTCCACTTGGAAACACACTGCTAAATGCCACACGACTTGAACGCAGCTGCTGTTAAATGCTGTGTCCTATAAAAGTGGGACTTCTCAATCTGAAGTTGCGTTCCCAGCTCAAGTCACACGTGGGCTGCACTTACAAGCCTCTCGAGAGGCCCAAGAGGCTTTTAAAGTATTAAGTATAGAAAATACATGCAACTTCCCAGTTAAAATATAGTGTGTGGACACTCGAAAAGGTCAATGCAGCCTCCACTCCATTTTCATTACTGATGCTTCACCCAGATGGTGGGGAAGGTACAATAAAAGCATATTTAGAGACCGACTGTACTGCCAGACAAGAGTAGCGGAACTCCAACTCCCAGGTTGCCTTGATCTGAACAGGTTCTAGAAACTGCCAAGCATCGCCCCCTCATTTTAGAGGGAGGCACACTGCCACCCAGAGAGGGGAAAGGGCTTGCTGTCCAAGTTGGAGAAAATTCCTGGGTATTGCCTCCGACCCACTGTATCTCAAATACAATGTGTGTTGGCTTGGGTCTTCCAAAAACCAAAGCCAAGACACGATCAGCTCTGGAAGAGACTTCTTGGGGAGGCAGACAGGCGGGGAGGCAGAGGGAGACGCAAGTCTGACAGCAGATGCAGATGAGATGGCAGGGAAGGCAGGAGGCTGGGGAGGAGGAGTCTTCACCTGCTGTCCCCGGCTGGGAGCAGCCCGCAGAGCACAGGCTGTCTGGGAACGCCATGCTGGATTTCCACTGCGGGATTCAGAACGTAGCAGCTGGGGCCACCAGTCACTCACATTCCCAGAAGCAGAAGATCAGGAGCATCTTCATGGCTGCCACACCATGCCAGGTCACTGCTGCAATTTTACAGCCCGACTTGCTTCTAAACTTCTCCAACGTTTGAAAATCAGACTTTAAGGGCACCTAGCCGAACCCAAAGTGTTTAGGTGGATGTCATGTGGGTAGGTGTGAGGCCCCCAAACAAGGGCAGAAGGGAGGGGCAGAATCTACAGGACTCAGTGAATAAATGGGCAAGAATGAGTGAAGTGAAGCCATGAGGTTTATTTAGGCTGGTCAGTGGGAGACGGCACTGCCTTCTATCTAACCTAAGCAAGTGTAGGACAGGGAGGGGGCAGCGGCGGGTTGGGACTACCCGACTCACTATGCTACTTATGTTCACATTGTCTGCTTTAATAAACAAACCTAAAATTGTGTATCAGCTCAACACATGAGAATTTGATTTCTAAATCACAAGAACATCGGGCTCATGTTCCTAATAGGCAACTCTGCTCCACAGAGTGCTTCAGGCACCCAGAATCCTCCCCTAGCACCTAGGCATTCTCTGCTGGATTTTCCACATCCAGCTGACAGTCAACAGGAGAAAAACTGGGCAAGGCACACTTGTTTCTTAATTACTGCTGCCGGGAAGCGACACACATTGCGCCACCCACATTCCATGTGGGAAATATCATGGAGCCTCCGACAGATACTTGGGGTGGTGGAAGGAAGCAGGGCCCTTTGGTGGACACCTGGTGGTCTCCACCATACTCACCTTCTGTCTCAGTCTTAGGTCAGGCTTATTTTGGAGGCATTATAGCACTCTGAACACAAGAACCCTGGATGATCTGACCACTGAATCAAATCAGAAGAGAGAGGCCAACAACTCTAGAAATGCAACTAGTAAATCCTCTGGTAACAAGTGGAATTTCCAGCAACTGCCTTTTTGTTGGAAAATGCCAAACTCTAAAACTTTTGCAAAAACAGGCTCATGTTCTAAGTCTAAGACATTATCAAACCTTAGACCAGCATCATTTTATAAACCACCAAGGGAGAAAAAAAAAATGCCGTCAATTAAACTGTGGCTTGTGATCAATTTTATGACACAACTTGAGTCCAGAGATGTTCAAGTGCTGAAAACCCAATACAGTGTCTTCAATGAAGTCTTCCAATAGCCTTGTCAGAAACACAGGAATGACCGTTTCACAGATGAAGGCCTGGGGTCCCCAGAGTTGGGGGACTTGGCAGCAGTCAAACAGCTGGCGAGGGGCGGAGTTGGAGGAGGGGGACTTCCAAGCAGCCTCTGATTCGGCACCTGGTAGAGTCCTAATCCCTGCAGCTGTCTCCCAGCACACCCCCAAACTCTCAAAGCCCAAGCCAAGCACCAGTATTCGCACATCCGTACAGACTGCATCAAATGGCAAATCAAGCACCTTGGGTATATAATACTTATAAACTTATTTGAATAAAAAAAAACTCCACTAAAATATGGGTTTTCATCTGCACAGCACTTTACCAACAAATTCCACGACATTCAAGTGAGAACAGATGATGTACTGAAATACCAACAACAAGAATCCGATTTGGTAAACAGCGGAGTGCTATTTTCACATCATCCTAATGAATTTAGTTTCAATAAACACAAATCAAGCAAACACTCGGAAAATTTTAACAGTATGGCAAAATGACGCTTAGAATGACAGCCCCAGAAGACGAAGTCTTTTTTGACAAGTGACAGATACCGCAAGGAGAGAAGAATCAAAATGGATGACTGGATTTAAACGGCCTGCCTGTGGCCTACATCCCTGAACTTGGCCCTGCATCTGCTTGCTAAATCTCCTTGACTGTGGCGGAAGCAGCCAGGAGAAAGCTCTAGATCCCTCAATCCTGCTCAAGCTGCCAGGCACATTCTAAGAGCATGTGTCTGGTGCATGGAAATCCACATACAGCAGGTCGGTGAGCACCCAAAGACGACCACACAGATTCAAACTCTTGCCCATAGCCTCCATCTCAGTATGACCTTCAGCATCAAGCACCGATTGCTGGGAAGTATCTAGAGATGGGAGAGGACAGGTCAAGGCAGACCCAGCCTCCTCCTCAGATCCGCTCACCTGCCTACCCATCCCCCAAAATGTGTCTCGATCCCATCGTGCCCTGAAAGTAGTGCCCAAGTTAAAATCTCAGCAAAGAGTTTCACAAAGTAGCAGTGAAGCCAAGCGTGCAACGATCAGGCCAGAAACTCAAAAGCAGGGGACAGGGAAACGGGCTCATGCGCTGGTGGGGGACTCTGCAGCCTGGAGGAGCGCAGGCAGGGCCACCTCTTCGGAGGGTGTCTGAGCAGTCCTTCCATCTGAATCCTTTGTTTTCTCCATCTGACAACAGAGGCTCGTTGTTTGGAGGGCGTAATTAGCACGCATTTGAACACAACTGTAAACTCTAAATCACTTTAAAGAGGCTAGTCTAGTCTTTTGAAATGACTGTTTTTGCCTTGGAAATAATAAACCAACATGAACAAATTTAATCAAAGTTGTATTTACAAAGACTCTCAAAGCCTAAAGAAGGAGTATACCATCTCTCCTCCACACTGTGAGCTCTACGGGACAGGGAAGCGCCTCATTCCTATTCAGCCGACCATGTGGAAGACTACAACCGACTTCTGAATGGCAGGCACTGCCTAACACGGCTGGAAGATTGGAGCAGCCTCTTTATGCATGGGTGATAAAATGTGGTTCCAAAAAGAAATGCACATAAAGGCATGTAAAACTTAGCAGGTAGGATATTAGGCAAGAAACAAACTACAGATCAGATTTGAAAAGGACACGATCAGAAGGAACAAATGGACACATTCCGAAGCCATGTCCTGGAGCGCTAGCTACTCGCTGCATGCTATTCTGATAATGCAAATATTGAGCAGCCCCAATGACCAGATTTAACAAACCCATCGCCAACAGCCAACACGACCAACATCAAGTAATTCTGTTATCATTCCCAACTCAGAGGTGGAGAGACTGAGGCTTAGAGTCTCATGCCAGAGTCCACAGCAGTAAGAGCAGATTCAAATCTAGGCCAACTCAAGTGCACCCAGCGGAAGCCCCCCGTGCCCTGCTCAGCAGAGACAACAGGGCAGGAGGAAGCAGGGAGAAGGGAAGGTCCATGCCTCTGTAGGGACCTCCTGGTGGGGAATTCAAGTCCCTCTGCTTCCTGGCCCCCTGCTTCAACCAGGGGAATTCACAGCACAGTTCTTGTTCTGAACCCCAGGTAGGGACCATAATCCTACCGCTCCCAGCAACTGCTGGTGACTCCTCTGAGCAAAGAGCACTCTGCCAGGCAGACCAACCGAAGCCCACACAGGCTGGAGAACCAGGCTGGCAAGCCCCTCCTTTTCTGCCACCCCACCACAGCAGCCCCAGACACGCGGCGCGGGAGGACGAAGAGAAGCTGACTGTGAGGGAGGCTGAAGCGCCCAGCACCCTGGGCCACCTCTGCGGGTCCTCAGGGAAAGGAGCTAACAGTACAGATGCATGTGGCCAGGCCTCCTCCCATCTTCCCCCCAGCCTTTCCCCTTGTTCCCTCCCAACCTGGAGAGGGAGTCAGGCATAGCTCTCCCCGCTTCACCTACCCTGCTGCTTAGCTCCTCCTGCCCCCTGCCCCCGGTATACTCAACCCTCAATAATACTAAAACCCACGTTAATACTAGAACCCACGTTCATTCCAACAGCCAACCCCCAGGGACCTTAGCCGACGTTCACAACCTCAAACCTTCCCGTCATAAGCAGCAGCGAGACTACACTGTGCATGGATGCCTTAGTGTGCTCCCATTCACTGCGCTGGGCCAGAGGGGAGACCTTCTTGATCCAGGTATCACTGTTATGTTTACTTCCTCCTGCACCCCGGGAGGAAAGCAAGTCCCCAGTCTCTCCGACTCTTGCCTTCTACAAAAGCCCAACCACCAGGAAGGAAGCCAATGCCCAGGAATGCCTCCAGGTGTCCTTTGTTCCCTGCAGCACCTACTCCACGACCCTCTCCCCACCGTCCACAAGACAGCCTCCCACCTTTGTAGGCCAAGGATTCCCATCTGAGGGCTCTAAAAAAAAAATGTAAGGTCCCGGAATCCCTTGAGACACTGGAAAGCCAGATTCTTTTTCTGTAGAAAAGCATGTCTGACCTTCCCCATCCCATCCTCCATCGCCTCGTGGGGTTCCTGGGCTGATCCCCCACCCAGGAAGGAAGTCTCAAGAGGTCCACGGTCTGAGTCAAGCCCTCCAGCTTTGTCTCCTAGGCAACAGCTGCTTTCTCCTTCCAGCTACACATGGACCAAGGCAGGAAGATCCCAGCCTCCCTTCATTTCTGGCATCCCAGCAGCTAGCCCTCCTCTCCATCCCCACGTGCACAGGCACCTCGCCCTACGGGGCTCATTCCACTGCATTCTTTTGAGGAAGTGAAACAGGCCTGAAAGATGACCCTCACCTGCTGATGGGAAGCCAGGCCACAGCTGGCTCACCACTCGGGACACTTCTCGGTGTGTGGCCCTGGGTGCCCTGGTGCTGCTCTCCTGCCTGGCCCCACAGCAGGAGCGTACCTGTCAGTCAGGTGTGCATTTAAGGAGTCGGCCTCCCAGGGCAGCCTCCTGCCCTCTGACCCTGCTCCCAGTCTGTGGGGCAGGGAAGTTAGGACTTACCTGATTCTCCAGCCCATCCCTTCCGGCCCACGAGCAGAACAGGACAAGTGGCCTCAGCTGAGGGGTGCTGGCTGGGCAGTGTTTCCCTACCTGGTTGTTCATTAGAGTCACCTGGGAACTTTTTATTACCAAGGCAGATGCCACTGTGGACCACACACGCAGAAGCGGAGGGTAGGATTAAGCTGGGATCTGTTTTCAAAGCTCTCCAGGTGATTCTCAGATCCAGATAAGGTTGAGAATGAAGGGGCTGGTGGGACCCAGGCAGGGGGTGGCCTCCTAGGGGAGGGTGAGCTGGTGAGAGGGAGGCCCAGGCTGGCCCCTCACCCTCACAGCTCACAGCCTACCTCCTGTGAAAGGCCAGCCCTGACCTCAGGGTGCATGGGTGGGGCTCCCCAGGCCCCAGACCCATCCCCTTGTCTGGCTCACCCAGCTTGATCGCCTGCCCACTGTTCTCTGGTTGGGTGGTCAGCTCCTTGCAGGCAGGAGCAGGTCAGGCTTGTTTAGGCCACCACCCAAGAAAAGCGTCGGCCACACTGTTCCCCCACCCCAACCCCTGGTGCCCAGCTCATTAGCTCTGAGTTGAAGAAAGGCCCTCCTCTTTAGTGTGCCTATTGGAATGGGACAAGGTACTGTGGAGGATGTGGGAAAGAAAGAAAATGAACCCCATGGAGCCCATCCTTGCAGGAATTATGCCCTCAGCACCTTCCAAGCCTCCCTACTTAGGCCTCTTTTGTTCCTAAAACAAACCCTTGCAGAGAATGTGACTCACTCAATCTTCAACATGCACCTACTACATAGCAGGGGCCGACGAACTTGAACAGTCATCAGTTGACAGTCAGTTACAAGACACCGTCCAAAGGCTGCCTATTAGTCCCCCCAAAATAGCTTCACTAGCACACGGACATCTAGGGGCAGAGACGTAAAACATTCTCCCAAAATGGTAACAGGCTGTTTCCCTGATGGCATTGCCCAGGGCCTTGAAAGAGCCAGGGGCGATTTCAAATGGGCTCCGGGCTCGTGTCAGGAGCAGGAGCTGCCTTTAGCGGGACACAGGTCACCAAACCTGACCCACCCAAATCTTCAGCACTGACATCACCGCCGAAAACGAGAGGTTTGTTTACAACAAGATCTCATATTCCTGCTTATTCTTTACCTAAAAATCTGAATTTCCCATGTGGGTCCTTACACATCTGTATCACCAAAATCACAATTCGCCAAGATACTGAAAGCACCAACAATTTCTGAGTTTAAGGAGAAGAGACAAAGAAATCAAGATGACAGGAAGAAGGATGCAGGAAGATGTCACCAGTTTGCTAGGACGTGGGCCTCAGGACTCAGAGTCCCTTCTGGGGGCAGCGGCTGTGGCCGAACCCAGAGCAGAGTCTCGGGAACCCCTCAGCCTTATTTCCCAAGGGGCCTGGGAGTTCCTGGTGACTCTGGTGGGCTGGTCCTGAATATCCCAGCTCCTCTGTCCTCACCATCTTGTCAACCCCACCAAGGCTGCAACCAGTTCCCTCCAAGGATGGTGACCTGCACATACAACATCAAGGCACTGACTTTATCTTTTAAATGCACAAAGTGCTTGAGCCAAAAACAAAACAAAAAGCCTCTCCAAGATGCTTTCCTGAAACACACTAGGCTGAAAAAAATGGAGCCCCATTTCCTCTTATTTTTAATTTTACATTGGCTGTGTTTATAATAAAATAGAATAACTTATTTATTTGCTTACCTTACTTGGAAAGACAATAAATTGGAAAGGCTTCATAAATCTCACAGGGAATTCCTTTCAACAAGGACTGTCAGCAAAAATCCGTAAATAACCTTCTGCCAGCCTCTCGCAATCACCTCCACCACGTTTTTTCCTTCCTGCTTTTGTACTAATCTTCTAGCAAACAAATCAAATCACACACCAAAACGTTTTTATTCTTATCGAGGTAAGGCTCACAAAACATCCGGAGTCCACTGGGGCTACTGACTCACGTGGCCTCTGAGAAGACTCAGCTGCAGAGAAGACCCCAGGGCACCGCATGAGGGGCACCTCTGCACCCTCATAGCCAGCCACGCTCCTCTCACTAACTTAAAAAAACAGAGGTGGTGATTGGCTTCAGAAGCGGAGCCAGAGATGCTCTTGTAACAATTGCAGCATTAATTCCACCTGGAGCAAATCATCCGCAAAGCCCTAGACACACACATGAGGAAACAAAGTCCAGGGCAGGTTGCTGATAGGTCCTGGTGCCTCCTCCCACCCAGACTCAGTTGGTGTCCACAATGCAGCCTCCGCTCACCTGGCTCCCTTATAATCTCAGTGTCGCTGGAGCTTCTGGTCAAGTGCACTCGTCCTGGAGCCGACTGAACCAAGGGAGCCAACGGAGTCACGCTGGGTGATTCGAGACCATCCCAAGCAACACGGACCTCATGCGGCAGGTCCTGTCCCCACCGCGCTGACACTTGAAAGGCAACTGTTTGAAACTCGTTCAAATGGCTGTGTTTGACTTGAAACACGTCCGCGTTTGACGGGGCTGGTAAAAATGACCTTCGGCAGTTCAGAAACAGCGGAAGATGGACAGTCTCACACTGAGGTTTCAAGGACTGTGCTAAAAATAAGATTAACTAAGAGGCAGAGAAGGAGGCTCGTGGATAATCAAATGTGCAAGGTTGGAAAGAGCCGCTGTAATCAATTTACATATCAGGAAAGGGTGATTACCACAACCAAAGGGAAAATTTCTCCAAGCCAAATGGTTAAAAAAAAAAAAAAAAAAAATCAGACCAGCAAACCACTACCCAAATAAATGTAAAACAAAAATGTATGTTTCCAGCCAGGATGTCAAATGCCTTTCAGGCTCCGGACTACAGAGCTTCACCCTGCGACCTTGATTCTTGGGTGCGAGATGACGAACTTAAGAACTCCAACATACCTGTGCCCGTCCGTCTCTTCACTCGGCTAACTGTGCAAAGGAACCGGCTTTTGATGAGTCCCACTGTGGTTTCCATACAGCAGCTGCCAAAGAGCTGTGTGTTCCTGGGAAAGTCACTGAGCTTCTCTGAGTCTACTTTGTCTCTAGCCTGTGAGCGGCGCATTAGCCATTACTATTATGCATCCACCAAATACATCTCCATCTTCCCTGCTTGGCACATTCCTGGCACTCAACAGACAGTAGATACTATTGGCCAGGCGAGGTGGCTCATGCTGTAATCCCAGCACTTTGGGAAGCTGAGGTGGGGAGATCACTTGAGGCCAGGAGTTCAAGACCAGCCTGGCCAACATGGTGAAGCCCTGTCTCTACTAAAAATACAAAATTTAGCCAGGTGTGGTGGCGCACACCTGTAATCCCAGCTACACGGGAGGTTGAGGCACGAATTGCTTCAACCCGGGAGGCAGAAGTTCCAGTGAGCAGAGATTGCACCACTGTACTCCAGCCTGGGTGACAGAGCTAGACTGTCTCAAAAAAAAAAAAAAGAAAAAAAGATGGTAGCTACAATTATAATTATTCTACCAAATTAATGTATTTCTAATATTCTTGAATGAGAGCAGAGGATTTTCTTAAGTGGTCCCCTTTCAAAGTGATTTAATACTGCACGCCCCCAAAAGACTGTCTGCCTTGTTTTTTTCTCGACTGTTCATTAGCCTGTTTTTTGGACTCTGGGAGCTTCCAGTCTAGGCCAGCTGGGCCTGGGCATATAATAGCAAAAGCTACTCACCTGAACAAGCACCACTGGAGGGGCTCTCAACTCACTTCCCTCTAAGTCAGCTGGAATTTTTGGATCCACCCAAGGGAAGCAACTTCCCCACCCAAAGTGTGGAGATAGATGTGGAGCCCCAGAAGGGTCCTGGGAAAGCATCTTGTATTCAGGACACCATGAGGCCCTGTGGCTGCCTAGAACTGCAGCCCTACGCACATCACAGAGCACAGGTGGCTGGTGAACTGTGAAAAGGTCCCCAGATCACCTTTCCAGGCAGTAAAGAACTTTGCTCTCAGCATCCGAAAGCAGACCGGTGGCCACACACATTCGCAACTTCCACTCAGCGTCTAGCACACCCCTTCCCTAACCCTTGCTGAACTGTCCCTGAACCCTTAAGAAGGACACAATGGGGTGTCCGCCCACCTTTCAGCTACTAACCCCATGCACCCGAGTGTCCTCACACTACACTGGGAAGCCCCGCTGAAATCTGCTAAGCTATGTATGTCCTGAAGGGTATGTTTCCATCATACTCACTGCGTGGCAGTTTGTTCACAGACGACCACCCAGAAGAAGCCAAGAATGCTTAGACATTAATTTCAGGCCAGGAATCAAGGTCACATTTAGTCTGAGCTCAAAGGCATCAAAGGGTTTTCTCATACTGCAAATGCATGCATACAAGATGCACCGAGATCAAGAGAATGCCAGTCGGGGCTTGGCCAATCACGATGACTGCCGCTTCCACCTGCCCTCAGCCTGACTGATGTGATGAGGGAAGGGGACAAAGAATGAGCTCCGAAAGGACATTTCGGGCAACGACCAGAAAATTAGCAAATGCAGTGACCCCCGCTTAACAATTTTATAAATTCCAAGACTCATCTCAAGTTTCTCCCAACTGAAAGAAAATAATATTAAGGGCCGGGTGCAGTGGCTCAGGCCTGTAATCTCAGCACTTTGGGAGGCCAAGGTGGGTGGATCACCTGAGGTCAGGAGTTCGAGACCAGCCTGGCCAACATGGCAAAAGCCCATTTCTACAAAAAATATAAAAATTAGCTGGGCATGGCAGTGGACGCCTGTAATCCCAGCTACTCAGGAGGCTGAGGCAGGAAAATCACTTGAACCCAGAAGGTGGAGGTTGCAGTGAGCCAAGATCACACCACTGCACTCCAGCATGGGTGACAGAGTGTGACCTTGTCTCAAAAAAACAAAAAGAATTATTAAAAATCACGAAGTGGCTGGGCGCGGCGGCTCACACCTGCATACCCAGCACTTTCGGAGGCTGAGACAGGTGGATCACTTGAGGTCAGGAGTTTGAGACCGGCCTGGCCAACATGGTGAAACCCCATCTCTATTAAAAATACAAAAATTAGCCAGGCCTGACAGAGTGCCTGTAATCCCAGCTACTCGGGAGACAGAGACAAGAGAATCGCTTGAACCTGGGAGGCAGAGGAGAGGTTGCAGTGAGCTGAGATCACACCACTGCACTCCAGCCTGGGTAACAGAGTGAGACTCTGTCCCCCCACCCGCCAAAAAAAAAAAAAAAGAGTAAATAAAAATAAAAACAAAAACCATGAGACAATGAGTCAGTTGCAGCTCATATCCCAGAGTGCAATATGGACTTCCTGCCAAGCATCTCCTCTGCTGGGCACCTGGGCACAAGCCTCCAAGCGCCTTCTCATTACCTCCTCCTGTGAGAGGAACTAGCGACTCGTGTCCTGTTTGACACATAAGGAGCTGGCAGGGTTGGAAGTGGAGCCCAGGACTGCAAGCATGGCCATCAACCCTTGGGGCCGGCACCAGCCTCGGGCCAGCTGACCTTCCCCACCTCAGAAGCTCTCGTTCCTCTGGACTTTCCACAAACCACCCTTCTTGACCACAAAAAGGTGGCCATCCTGACAGGCCTCTACCTTCAGGAAAACAAATGGGGACCTGAGGGCGCTCAACTGCCCCAGACCACCCAGGAGTCACAGGAGCACGGAACAGCAACCAGGGAGACAGCACACAGTAAGCACGTGGCAAGCACACAGTAAACACACAGCAAGTACATGGCAAATGCACAGCAGGTACACAGTGAGCACACGGTAAGCACATGGCAAGCACACAATATACACACAGTAAGCACATGGCAAGCACACACCAAATACACAGCAAGTACTGGCAAATGCACAGCAGGTACACAGTGAGCACACGGTAAGCACATGGCAAGCACACAGTAAATACACAGCAAGTACACAGCGAGCACATGGCAAACACACGACACGCACACAGTAAGCACGCTGCCCGGCTCCCTCCAAAGCCACTTCCCCCACAGAGAAAGGAGAAAGCGGCCCTGGCCTGGCAGTCACTCACAGTCCCTCTGGACCTGGAGCCAGCGGCTATGGTGGACGAAGAGGCACCTGTTCCCAGGCACTTTCCAAGAGGTGCTGGTGGGACACAGTGTGGAGAGGCAGCTGTTGTGTGAGTGTCCCTGGGGAGCCCAGGGAGCATGGCCTTAGATGCACCAGGGCCTGCAAGTGTGGCCCAGAACTGCCCACTCTTGGGTTTGCAGGGGGCGGGGGCGGTTTGCCTACGTTGCGGAGGAGGTGGTTGTCTGCTGGTTTCAGACAAGACTCAGACTGCAGTGACTGGCTTTTGGTCCGACCTGTCCAGACGAGCCAAGCTCCTGGAGTCTCAGGCATCCCTAGGATGGCACTGTGGAGAGGGAGGGTGTCATCCAAGCCAAGTCCATCTGCTGTGACCAGAGCACCCCTGGGGCTCATGCAAAATCCTTGGATATTACAAATGTCCTGGAAATTACTGGCCTCTCACACCAGCATCTACCAAACTCCTCACACTTCCCAGGCTGGCCCTTCTACTATCAAAAAGGATTGATTTCATTAGTGGTGGCTGGGGGCTGGGAGTCAGGGCGGGGAGGCATGAACTCCACAGGAGCACAGAGAACTTTCCTCGGGAGGCATGAACTCCACAGGAGCACAGAGAACTTTCCTCGGTGATGGGATGGTTCCGCAACCACCCGGTGGCAACGCCTCGATTGTCAAGACTTGCAGAACTGCATGCTAAAGGGTGTTTTACTGTATATAAATTATTTCTACATAGGATTTTGAAAACTTGATCCTTCTCAAAAAGCAAATGATAAAATTAAATGACTTGCTTTACGCAGTGAACTGCGAAATCCTCTGCGGCCCCCAAGAGCTTTGCAACTGAGGGGTGGCTGAGCCAGCACACACCCCACCAGGCTTCCGTGAAATCATGAACACCCAGAAGACACCAGGAGGAAGGATTCTGTGAGGCACATGCTCGCAGAGGCTGCCTGAGATGCAGCTCCACTTCAGACGGTTTACTCAGGGAAAATCATTTCCTTACCTCCCGTAGTTTAGTGGCTAGGACATGGGAGCTGAAAGGACATGGAAGCTTGAAAGGCTCCTACCTTGGGTTCCCTCTCCCACATTTAGCCTCAGCACACCCACTTCAGCCTAACTCCAAACCTAATGTGGCCACCTCTGCCCACCCCAGCTCGCGGAAATCCACCAGTTTTGCTGAACTCCAGATAAACCCTCCTTGCTCTTCCTTCCCTGCAGCCCGGCAGCCCCCCACGACATCCTGCACACAGTAGGGGTGCACCTTCATTCCACAGGCAATGTTGAGAAGAAGCAAGTTCGCCTCAACCGGCCAGGCGTGGTGGCTCACACCTGTAATCCCAGCACTTTGGGAGGCTGAGGCAGGCAGATCACCTGAGGTCAGGAGTTCAAGACCAGCCTGACCAACATGGTGAAAACCTGTCTCTACTAAAAAATACAAATATTAGCTGGGAGTGCTGTAATCCCACCTACTCGGGAGGCTGAGACAGGAGAATTGCTTGAACCTGGGAGGCGGAGGTTGCAGTGAGCCGAGAACTCGCCACTGTGCTCCAGCCTGGGCTACAGAGTGAGTCTCCATTTCAAAGACAGAAAAAATTCACCTCAATGGCACTGCATTATCACACCATGTAACATGTTTAAACCCTACATCTAAAATATTGTATACCTATTTTTATTTGATTTACTAAATTCTAAAGCTTTTCTAAATCTCTAAAAGGTAGTTTCCCCAGTAATGCATAACTGCTTAATTGGGAAGTGTACAAAACATAATTACACTGCCTAAAACTACAATATTGCTTATGGGAATATCTCTGTTCATGCATCCCACTTTATTTTGTATTTAATCTCTATTAAGATGTCTATGTGAAAACGGATAGGTATTCTTCATGAACACCATAAATCATAAAGTCATTTCTTTGCTAACTCAAGTCCAAAAGCGGCCCCAAAAGAAACTGCCAGGGCCCCAAAGACTATCACTTTCCATATTCAAGCAGACAAGCTCCTTGCACAGAGGCCTCCATGCAGAGCCCCAAAACACCTAGCCCTGGGCCAATTAGTCAGGACGTAATTTCTCTCACCATAAATAGCTCTGCATGCAATTCAAAAAGCACCCAGATGCTCCCCAGAAAGCAGTCACTCAAACCAAGAAGAGCAATTCCTTTCTGCCCAAGACCCCAGTTACAAACCTTGTATCAAGGGGCAAACAGAGTCCCTTAAATCCTTCTTCATCTAAGGACACCCGTGGATACTCTTTCAAGTTCACCTTTCAACACGGGGGACTCCTGCTAAAGGCTCCAGACTCTTGAAACTGGATTCTCCTGCTTCCCTTCTGGCCTTCGAATTTGCACACACCCGCTCATCCCTAGAATAGGGTTATGTGAATACACAACCATTCTCTAGACAGCCTGGTACTGGTGGAGGAGAACCAGTTCGGATCTCACTCGATCATTAATTGTGAGCCCAGTCTACGCGGCTTGCCAATTCCTCAAGTGGGAAATAATCGCACTGCCTCACAACAGGGTTGTTACTAAAAATAAAATAAGCCAATGTATAACAAAGTAGTTCTGCAAACAGAAACAAGCTAGGTTATCAGCCTCACTGAAGCCTACTAATTAATAAATTCCCTGATCAAGATAAAAAGGATTTGCCACAAAACGAGTTCACTCTCAGTTCTAAAACAGTCGGTATCACTCCCAAATCAGCTTGCATCATGATGAAACAGGCTAGAGGCACAAGTGAGGGCCTCAGGGGCGCTCCTGAAGGTTAAGCATATCTGCCTGCAGTGGGAGGTAAATGCCCCTTTTGCTGATCTATGTTCTCGCTCACACGGGCCAATGTTAAAAACATCGACTGTGGCATCCATCTTTGACTTGTGTACATAGATTGTAATAGTGTGCTTCACTGAGCAGTTCAGATTTTACTAAAATATAATCTGCAAAACCAATTTCTTTTCTAGCAGGTATGCTCTGACACTGCCCAGTCTCATCTCAATACACACTGCTGCCTGGTCAAGAGTGAAATGTCAAGTGCATCTGAATAATTGGAACTGGCTCCAATTTTAACAGACACCCAGGAAATCTCCCCTGCCTTCCTAGGAATGCCTGGTAATGTTGGAGGGGAGAATCCCTCTTCAGAGAATGAGGATGAGTACAGCAGAAATCCATATTCCAAGTTTCAAATAATTTAGTGGGTTATTTGAGTTATATAAAACCTTCTTTCAACCATTTTTCATGCCAAATGTTCAATAACTAGACTCGAGTGTGTGGGTGTGTGTTGGGGGGAGTGGTTTGTTTTTGAAGAAAGCCAGTCTGTGTGCTGCTGTTGGCAGGTTTCGGGATGGCTGCATCAGGCACCCCCTGGAGGAGGTGGCTAAAAATACAGATGTTAGGGCTTCTCCATCGGGATGAAGGGTGGGGCCCGCAGGAGACTCCTAGCCAGGGGTGCCTTGGGGATCCCCCTGCTCCAGAAGCCATCCTCTTGAGCACCCCCAACCCCAGGTACCAGGGCCTCTCTGGGGACTGACTGAGTCACTGGTGAAAACCACCAAGCCCACCCAAGCTTCGTAGTATTAAAGGTATCTGCTGTCCCTTGGGGCAGGGTAGGGCAGGGCAAGGCAGGGGGCCAGAGAAGGATGCTAGCACTTATCTGCTCCCTCCTGATAAAACAGGGCACAAACAGCCACTCCCTGCTAGAAAGAAGGAGGCAGAGTTGACAGGAGGATTTGTCTTTCTCAATGACATTCACGCCACCGCCACCGTAACTACTGGGATTGCCATGAATCCTACTACTATCACCACCACCACCACCAGCACCACCGTCCCCAGTAATAATAATGGTAACAAACAGCTAGCGTGGGAGCACTTCCCACATGCACCCACATCTTATTCATTGTGCACACTCTCCAGGATTTGCAAACGAAGAATATGACATTCTGGCCCCAGAGCCCTGGTCCCTGGCCAGCTGAGATGCCCTTGCATTCCAGCATGGGTGGTTTCCCAAGGGCATTTTCAAGGACGATTTTGCTTTCCCAAGTGAGAATTTTTTTTTTTTAATTTGAGACAGAGTTTTGCTCTTGTCGCCCAGGTTGGAGTGCAATGGGACAATCTCGGCTCACTGCAACCTCCGCCTCCCAGGTTCAAGTGATTCTCCTGCCTCAGCCTCCCAAGTAGCTGGAATTACAGGTGCCTACCATCATACCTGGCTAATTTTTGTATTTCTAGAAGAGACTAAAATATAATCTGCAAAACAAATTTCTCCAGAACCAATTAGAAGAGACAGGGTTTTGCCATGTTGGCCAGGCTGGTCTTGAACTCCTGACCTCAGGTGACTGGCCCGCCTCGGCCTCTCAAAGTGCTAAGACTATAGGCATGAGCCACCATGTCCGGCCCTAAGTGAGATTTTTTTTTTTTTTTTTTTTTTGGAGACAGCGTCTTGCTCTGTCGCCCAGGCTGGAGTGCAATGGCACGATCTTGGCTTACTGCAAACTCTGTCTCCAGAGTTCAAGCAATTCTCCTGCCTCAGACTCCCAAATAGCTAGGATTACAGGTGCGTGCCACCACACATGGCTAATTTTTTGTATTTTTAGTAGAGACAGGGTTTTCACCATGTTGGCCAGGCTGGTCTCAAACTCCTGACCTTAGGTGACCCACCTGCCTCAGCCTCCCAAAGTGCTGGGGTTATAGGCATGAGCCACCCCACCCGGCCCCCAAGTGAGATTTTTTAATAGCATGAGTTGAATCCAAAGAAACTGCTGGTCCATGAAATGACCAGCCCACCCTGAAGGTGACAAACTGTCTGCCAGACAGGCACCTTCCTTACCCCACCTTGCCATTTCACGCACATGACCTACTATTCACACCTGGAGCCTCACAGGAAGCACAGAGCAGTTAACACTGGCTGGGCGGAGAAAAGAATATTTGAACATTTCAATCAGAAGACATTCGGTGATGCTGTACGCACATGCGTACTGTGCCTGGCCCCTAGTGGGTGCTCAGTCAGTATCCGTGAATGAATATCCTAGGAGGAGATGATTAATTACCACCCCATTGCCAGGGCCTGGGGTCAGGAACATGCTCAAACACTCACAGCGGATCTGCCACCCAGTTGCATCTGGTCCAGTTACCACAGCTGCTACTGACTGAGCACCCACAAGAAACCAAACAGGATGCCACCAAGCAAGTCGACAGCCCTGGCCACTGACTGGCAAATGCACCCATTCCTCAGGGACCTGGGAAGGGTGAAGGGAGCGATGACGACGTGTGCACAGAGGGAAGGGCAGACACAGTTCCTTTTCCTGAACAAATATGCTCCTTGGAATGTGGCCTGTCATGCCCATGTTCACTGTGGTTTATGTACTCTATAAAGATGGTACTGAGACCTCAGTAGTGAGAATTCAAACCTGAGCCACCCTTCTCAACAGGCTTCACCTGGGCAGGGCGGCTGGGGCAGGAGGCTCTGGGCCCCCACCCTTGCCCATCAGGCAAGGCAGTTTTTTTCTTCCTTCTCCAGGAAGAGAAAGTAGGTCTTAAATAGAAAGTAAATATTTTACTGGGCATTTCTTGGAGTGACCTAATACATAGTAACATCCCACAGACTAAAATTAACCTCGTGAACAGTTTTCAGTTCATTGCTTTGGGCCCCAGGAATCAATGAGAAGACGGCTGCTCCCAAACTAAGCCAGCCCCACCAGCCACTCCCCTTCCCTACCACAGGGCAGGACATCTTCCAGGTATTTTTAACATAGCACCATGACAGGCTTGGCAGCTCACACCTGTAATCCCAACACTTTGGGAGGCCAAGGAGGGAGGATTGCTTGAGCTCAGGAGTTCATGACCAGTCCAGGCAACATGGTAAACCCCATCTCTACAAAAAATACAGAAACTAGCCAGGTGTGGTGCCATGTACCTGTAGTCCCACCTACTTGGGAGGCTGACACGGGAAAACTGCTTGAACCTGGGAGGTCGAGGCCGCAGTGAGCCATGATTGCGCCACTGCGCTCCAAGCCTGGGCGACACGGTGAAACCCCCATCTCAAAAAAAAAAAACAAAAAAATTCTAACAAACACATACGGTATGTCAGGCCAGTTCTAAGGGCTTTATAAACATTACTTCACTGAATCCTTACAACACACCCTCTCCTTACCCTCATTTTACAGATTCAGAAACTGAAGCCCTTTGCAAAGGTTTCCCAGTGTGGAGAGAAGTCAAGCACTTCTTTCCATCCCTTCTTCGCCACACTTCCTTGAACAGTCTGTCCCCCTTGTATCTCATTGCCTCTACTAAGCTCTAGGAGGGCAGGACCATCTCTCCTTGGGCCCAGCCTCAGTGTTTGAAAGGAAGAAAGACATTCACGACCTTCCAGTGGGGCCTCTCTCGTCACCAGCCACCAAAGTGAGCACAGCAGTTAGCTCAGCACTTTCAAAGTGCACTGCCGGGGCCCCTAGAGCAAAACTTTGGATCTGAGCCAGGACCCTGACATGCCAAGTCACCACCAGGTTGCAAAACTCCCAGCTACCGGAGTGACCAAAAAGGTGGTCCATGTGCTACTGCAGTCCCCTTCCCACTAACCACAGCGAACCCAGGCTCCCCCGCCCACCCTGACCGCTGCTGTAGAAGACAAAAGAGAATTAGGAAAGAAAACTCCTTTTTAAGCTTCCTTGCTGAGAAATATTTTAAAGGACTACTCTGAGGGGCCAAGTAACATACAGGATTTGCTTCTAAGCTCTCGGGCCTGGCTGGGACACAACCAGGGACCCAAAAGCACAACTGGGTTGAGTCCGTAACCCCCCTGCCTTCATCCTCTGTGGACATGAGAGCCTCAACTAAGACACTCACGAATTTACCATAGGAGCGTCTTCCTTTGCCCACTATTTGGAGCCATGTGGCCAATGTAGGATAGAAAAAAATTACCCACTATTCAAGGCCTTCCTTAAATGCTGAGGAAGACATCACTGCAGACACAATTCCAACTTTAATTGTGAAATCTCCTGGCTTTTGTCAGTTGAAGCCTCATTCTTAATCCTAGGCTTAGTTGAGAAATGAGAAGGATGTGTGCAAGTGGAGGAAAAAGAATCCTCAACCCTGAGTGAAAAGCATGCGCCGTGGAGGAGCGAGGAGAATGGACACTGCAGATGCCAGGGCTGGGAAACAGGGTGCTGGGGAAAACCGGCTCGCTGGCCTCAGAGCTGCGGCAGGTCCACCACTGCGCCGTGTTCTGCTGGAGGAACCCGGATGACAGCTCAGCGGATCTTCCGCCCAGCGTAAAGGATCCCTGAAACCTGGAACAGGACAGGAGACACACCACAGACACGACATGGGCTCTGGAAGACCACTCACAAGGCCTGGCTCGGAGGAAATGACCATTCATGGGAACCTGCGCGCCACAGTCATTCTCATGCTTAGATGCCACTCTCCAAGCAACAGCCTCTGAGAAAGCAGCTTCCCCCTTCTCAGTGTCCCAGCGAGGCACCACGGAGAGGAGAGGGCTGGCCCAGGGACGATCCTGGCCCCACCACCCTCTTCCAGGTGGAGTGAAGTGGAATGGAGACCTGTTTAAAAACTGCAGGGGGGACTTAAAATAGGCTGACTCTAAACATACCCAAGCTGGAGCTGAGCCAGGACACCGGGACTCACATGACTGATTTGTCAAGAGACTCCTCCCAGCACTTCCTTGAGTCATCCACAAGACAGAGCAGAATCCAAAGGCCGAGATGGAGGCGGGCGGCACCCCACATCCCCACCACCCCCGGCCCCACCAGAGCCCCACCGGAGCCCCTGCGGAGACCAAGGATTTCCAGAATACACATGTGCTCACAAGCACACACGTGTGCACGAAAAGAAGAGAAGGGTTGTAGAACAGGAAGGTAATCTTATAAAGAAAAGCCTGTTTTTCAGGAAAACCTCCACCTTATGGGGACCTTACCCTCTACGGAAAGCCAAGGTCAGCCTGGGAGCTCCTGCATCACCTGCTCCGGGTACTCGCCCAGCTCCGGATACTCTTCTGGTGAGTTAATCACCCAAGCGGGGCTGGTCTCTGGATTTGAAGACACACCCAACTCTGTGCCATTCCCTGTCAGTTCTCCGATAGCCTCTTTGAAAAGAAGGCTGTTCCCTTTGTTCAAGAGTATTAATTCAAATTCCTCTCTAAGGCCCACACCACATGAACGCAGGGGAGCGACCCAAAGGAAGTTCACCTGGCAAAACCTAGTTTCTCCCTGGTTTTCGCAGGAGTGGTGCAAACAGACTATCCCAGTTAGGAGAAATCCTAAGCATCTTCCCTGTCTCTTGACCCCCAACTCCCCAACGTGGAACCCACAAACCAGATCCTATTTCAGGTGTGCACATGGCTCCAGTTGAAAGCCAGAGGCAACCAGAGTCGGGGAGGGGTGCATCCCATGGACCCAAGCCCTCCCTCAAGGGAGGTGGGGGGTGGAGGGCAGCTGAGATCACGCTATCCCAGACCACACAGTCTTACCTATTGATAAAATGATACCTGGCCACTAAATCCAATTTTACCGCATGAAACCCTAAGCACTGTGAAAGCTACACACATAACCCCAGGAGTGTGCCCATGCGCTCTTGGAGTGTGGGGTGGTGTTGCATCAGAGACACACAGATGACGGCAAGGGAGAAACTGAGCTTGGGAGGAAAGAAGGAGTCTAGTCTTGGTTGGTGTGGCAAAGCCATCCCCAGCTATTCCAGTGTCCCAGTCAAAGGCCACAAGAAGCCTCCGTCAGCCACAGAGAAGCCAGAGCCAGGCGAAGTTGGTAGTAACTAGCTAGACTTAGTTACCTAAGCTCCCTGGCCCTGACTCTTCGTTGGTAAAACAGTGACTAACTATCACCTGTGCCTCTGCGAGGGCAGCGCTGTGCTTGGCCAGGGCTGGAGAGCAGATCTCAAGGTAGGTGTCTGGCCTTTTCCTGGACATAGTGAGTCTGTGATCCAGAGAGTCTGACATGTATTCAACGGGGCCTGCCTCAGGCTTCCAAACAGGAGCCATGCTGCTCCGAATATTCACTCCAAAAGTGCAGTGAATGTAAAACGTCCTAGAGCAGGAAGTGATCTAGAAACCCCTCCGTGGCATTGGATTATGACTTCCTAACAAAATGATCACTCATCAAACATGAGAGCTGACCTCTCATAGCTCTGTGTCCTGGAAAGCAACTCTGGGCCTGAGAGAAAGATACCTGTATCTGAGCTCATCTGATTCCTGGGGAAAGCAGGTCGGCTCCGGGAAAGTCTTTCACCTCCCCTGAACTTTAAATTTCAGGGTGGGCAAGGAAAGAGGCTCACCCCACGCAGGAAGGAGTTCCTCCTCCCACCACGGTGTCATGCCCAATCCACTCAGGCAAGTCCCCCAAATGCCTCCTCAGACATCACCCCACCTCGTGAAAACGAAACGCAACAACACACAATGGCCCAGCGAGCTAGTGCCAGACACTAAGTAAGTGCTCAAGAAACGGTTGCTCTCTGGCCACTTGAACCACAGGTAGAGTGCACTTGAATGGCTGCATAAATTTCTGGAGCACCAAATTAAGTCTGCAAAACAGAAGCGAACACAGAAACTCCTCCATGCAGAAGACGAGTGCAAGACGGAACGGGCCAGATCGCACCGTCCTACCGCTCGGACAACCTCTAGTCACATGCCTCGCCAGGCTTCAGGTGTTGGGAGCCGCCGGGGTGAACAGCAGAGAACGCAGCAGAGGCGCGCAAATGTCACTCATCCTCGACGTGAAGTTCTGCTGAAGGTCTCAGTGGCCCTCGCTGTTTCCCACAGCAACTGCCACTGCGCTATTTGTACTACAAGGAAAACACCCAGATTCGAAGGTTATCCAAGAACCGTGGCCACCCCCAAACACTGCCCAGGAGACGAGATCCCAAGCCGGTCAGGTGGAAATGATGCCGCTGTTTACCGTTTGCTTGCAACTCAGCCACCATCACGCAGTCAATCAACGAACCTCACCACGACCCCAGGTCTGGAGCGCCCGGAGTCCGCGACCGCTGCGGGGTAGAGGCGGCTCTGGCCTGGTGCAACCAGGTCCCTGCCCCTGCTCTGAGCCTCCAGTGCGGACTGGGGGCCCAACCTGGTGTCCCGCGTAGTCTCGAGGCTCCTCCCTTGCCGGGGCCTCGCGGACCGGAGAGGGGCCGGCGACCCTGCTGGCTTGAGGCGGCGTCTAGCTGGACCCCCGCCGCACCGGGTCCGAGCGGGCCCGCCCAGCACAAAGACCAGCAGGAGGGAGGAGGAAGTGGGCACGGGGGGCAGGGCCCATTCTCACACCTCTCAACAACTTCCCCGCGGCAGGAAGCGGCTCCATTTACAAGTGAAAAGGCGAGGCGCGAGGTGGGGGGGCCCGGGGGTGTCAGGTACCGCGGCCCGCGGAGGGGCCGGGGCGGGGCCGCCAGGTGCCCTGCGGCGGGGAAGAGGGCACAGCTGGGGCGGGGCCGCGCCGCCACGTGTTCGGGCCCGTGGGGGCGGGGCCTCCAGGTCCACCCGCCGGGAGGAGAGGGGCGAACCCCAGGCATGGAGGAGGCTTCACCTGGGGCTCGAGAGCCAGGAACCCCGGGACCCCGGAAGCCGGGACACCAGGAGGCCCATCCTCGCAGCAGGGTGGGGCACCCTCCGCGGTCCGGGAAATGCAGGAGACCCCGCCCCCTCCAGGTAGAGCGCGGCCAGGTGTGGCGGGCTGGCCCTCCCCGCAACAGAAGGTCGCGCAGGACACCGGAAGTCCTCCTGGAGTCAGTCTGAGTGGATCGCAGGGGTTCCAGGCGCCCCAGGCCCCCCACAACCGCGAGTCACAGGAACAAGGAGGAAAAACAGCCTCTTTATGACTTGGGGGAGGCAATTCAATATTTCTTCCTGGCATAAAATAGGAATTGCTCTATTTACCCAGCTCACATGAGCGTCGTGAAGATTAATGACTGTGAAATGTTTTTAAGATCAGAAACATTCCCAGATTTTACTTGTAGGTACTTATATGTGCATATTGGTATCTGTACAGCAAAATACACTCTATTGATTGCCCTCCTAGTGTGACTTCTATTCTGTAATCTGAAAGCCCTGAGATAAAGGAATCAGGTCTGTCTCTGCATGCTCCTGAAACACTAGGGAATATGGGTAGGAAATGTCAGGTCAGCTGGGCATCTACGCTGAGCCTCTAGCTCTATCCAGTCCGCACGGCAGACAGAGCAATCCAGAGTGCGGACCACAGCTGAACGTCTGGAGAAAGGGAAAAAACTTTAAGATTATTGGTCACTCCCACTGGGAAGAAAACAGTATCCTCCCCAGCTCATTAGGAGGTGCTCCCAAAGCCTGAGTCTCCATCAGGGTCTCGCGTGTTTGCAGAGCCTTGGCTGGCAGTGGGAGCCAATGGTCAGCCAAGTTCTGCCTGTGCCAGGAGCCCACGCAGCCCATCTGGCCCAGCAGCTCCAACAGCAAGGCCTCCCTGTTCCGAGCAGAGTAAGGCCACATGACCGCGCAGAGGACAATGTTGGGCTTCCCAGGGGTGTCTCCACTCCAGGCTAAACATTCTCAGTTCCCTCAACCGTTCCTGGGACATGGCTTTAAGAGCTCTCTCGGGCCCTGCCCGCTGCTGGCGCTGGCTGTACTCCAGGTGGGCGGGCCTGGGAGCTGGCTGCAGCAACACCAAGTGGGGTGTCCAGGATCCAAATGGATTTGTAAGAACTGCCCCCACCCGTTCCCTTGGCCTCCCTGGACCTGGACAAGCAGCGGGATAAGCCGACTTTGTTTGCACTTCTAGACTGCACTAAAGACCATCCATCAGCAAAATAATAAACTCACAGCTAGAGTTCATTTAAAAGGAAAGGTGCACAAACTCCTGGCCTTTCACCCCCTCCAGCAGAGAAACCTCGAATGCTCTGCTTTCCCCTCCAAACTCTTCCCCTCTCATTTCCCCTCTCCACCCTTCCCCTGCCACACACACACCTGGGGCAGGTACAATACTACCACTTCCAGGTTAGATTCTGGCCACTTACACCATAAAATGATTCTTTGCTAGCCTCATTTTATAGATAAGATTTTTTAATTCCATCTTGGAAAAAGAAAAGCCCCATTAGGCCAGAGGAGTTGATCTTCCTCCACGGTCTAGGTCTTCGCTTCCTTCCAGAGAAACTTCCTCAGATTCCATGACTCCATAATGAAGTTTTTGTTTGTCCTGGGCCTGGACAGATTGCTGGAGGCCAGATTTCAGGCACGGCTGGAGCACAGCCACGATAAACTGGACTTTACAAGCCCTGAGCTCGCTTGTGCTGCAGGAAGACCTACACACACTGTCTCTGTGACACATCCTTTAACATGGCCCTTCCAGGCTTCTACCATGACAAGTGGGCTGGAATGAGACACAGAAATATTGCCACTATTTCCAGACCACCTTTAAGGCAGCTGACAGTTTCTTTTAGTCATAATTAAGAATTTGTTTTAATGCAAGAAGCACATTTCTGCTGATCAGAGGAGAGCTTTGGAGGAAGCACAAATCAGCAGTACAATGGAAGGTAAGTATTTTTGTATTTTATAAATGAGAAGGATTTTTAGAACCCCATGGATGAAAAGCCCAGCCCTCCGTCTCCCCCTCACCCCCGCCTCCAGGGCTTTTCTGGACTCACGGAAGGCAACAAAACCAAAGGCACGGCTGGCCACCACCAGGATCAGGGGCAGACAACAGCAGCTATTCAGGGTTCCCATCCTTTAAACACCAACCGATCTTTGGGAGAAACGAAGCCTCTATTATTACCTAGGACAAAAGTCACAATTCTCTATAGAACCAAAATCATCACCTGTCCCATTCATAAGATCCCAACCATTTCATCACAATTTTCGTGAATATTAAGCCAACTCTAGGCAACCATCTGTTAAATTTAGTTAGGTAAACAGCTAAAGCAGATCACTTTCTAAAACATTCACTGAGGGAGGGACTAGGCATATACACATGCAAACTACAACTGGTTCTCACCAAGTGTAGTTGCTAAAACACTGAACAGGCTTCAGATACCAACAATGGTTAATGATCTACATATTATCTACATATTCCACTTAAGGTGAGGGTTAGAAAGTGAGGGGCCAGGAATGCACCTCCTTTAAGCTACAGAGTTGGTTCCACTTTGGGACCTCAGCTCCCACGTGGAAGGAGAAGGGCTTTGTGAATGGGGGAGGAGCTTTTTCCGAAACGGCAGCAGCTACGCAAAACATGAACATCCAGCAAAAACTTATTTTAGCTGCATTCTCCCTAATGCTACCAACAGATTAAAAACTACTTTAAAGTCAGGAGAGAAGTAAAAATAAACACAACTTCTTCCTGTGACTTAAGATGCCTCCTTTCTGAAGTTGAATATCATTTCCTAAAATCACATTTCGAGGGGGTAGAAAAGGTCTGTTTACTTTCCTTGAGGAACTCTTACTATCTGCTGTTAAAATCATTCCTCAAAAAAGCAGATTACTGAGAAGAGAAAGCACACGATGATCCTCAGCAGTCCAGAAAAGACCACCTTCTAAGAAAAACTCTAGAAAGGGGGCAGGCCAAATCTTCATGCCCGGTAAAGACAGATGAATGTGCCCCTGGTTCCCATCCCGTCCTCAGCTCCTGAAGTTTCTGTGTTCTCCAGCAGTTAGAAGAATGAAGGCAAAACTGGCCCTTGGCTCCCATGGTCAACATTCCACACAAACAATGGCCTGGCTCTCTCCCTATTGTACATTCTGTATTCATTTGTGAATCCCCCCCCTTTTTTTTTTACACAATGTGCAAAGCCCTTCTTTTCACAGGCGAAGTTCTGAATGCCCAAGTGCAGCCATAATTTAGGCTTTAAACATTAATAATGATAGCTAAAAGCAAACTCCAGATTATGCCCAAACATTAATTTGTGAATATCATTAGAGTCACATTGATGGCTTTTGGATACTCTCCATTAAATCATGATCAAAAGAGCCACTGAACACCTTTAAAATGGTTCTGAAGTTTTTAGCAATTATTAAATATAATTTTCCAAACCCCGAGATAGGATAAAAAAACACTTTCATAAGTCTTTGATACATATTCCATCAAACACAGACTTGAATGAAAATTAACTTCAAAAGATGAGGTGGGGAGGAGAAGGCCTGCATTTTCCCTTCTTTCAGGAGTGCTGTAACTTTAACTTGCAGCAGCGTAAATTAAGACATGCTTACCAGCTGTAAGGGAGAAAACTGATATCTGCCAGGCCGCAGTCTCTAAAAGTGTATCCATTCCAGCATTTCATGTGCCCACTATAAGTTTTCAGCAGGGAAAGTTCACACAAGCATTCCTCCCCTAGCAATTCATAGAAAGATTACTGGGGAAAAGACACCCCGAGATTTCGCCACATGGGTCAATTCCATTAAGTACAAATACTTCTTTTTCCAGGGGAAGACACACTGCCCTCTCATTTTTTAGTTACTACAAAACAGGGCCTACCATCCCAAAGTGGAAATATTACCTGAGCTGTGCCCTGCCCAACTGATAAATTTCCCTTCCCAACCATGTGCTGTACGAATATATATTTGTGGCCTGATTCAGGGCCACAGGACACTAGGGCTGCTGCTTTTCCCTGATAGATTAACAGAGGGACCCAGGCTGCACACACATACATTATGATGACAGCCCCTCTCTATGGAAATGACAGTGGTAAAAAATGACAACTGGGGCCACCATTCTACCATTGCTGTAAACTCTTTAAATTTTTTCCATTTAGGGAAAGCGTTAAGTGCAAAGGGTATAACTTTGCTTTCAAAAATGATTCATGATGTTAGTGAACTGTTGGCAAATGGCATTCTGGTGCTAGATCTCAGCAGGGCTGCTCCCTCAGAGGTGTCCTTTTTGGTTTTTTTTTTCAATCCGTGAATCTCAAGGATTTCAAATAGTGTGAGCCATTTGTATTTTAACAGCAATGGTAGCAATAAAAATATCATTTTAAAATCCAGTGCACTGCTTGTTCAGTGCATACTATATACATTCATCATTTCTTTACCTTGTAGCTAGCTACTCAGAAACTAAAGAGCTGCAGGTTGATTTTCTGGTTTTGTTGTTTGTTGTTGCTGTTTGTTTGTTTCTTTTAATCTCTCTTTGAAACACTTTCCAGACTTAGAAAGTAAAATTTCTGGAGTTTTAAAAGTTAAGACTGAAGTTATTGATTATTCTCTGAAAGGGTAACTGACAAACTAGTTAATAATTATACAGATAGCAAGTTTTACTGTTTCATCTTGTGTACACGACCGGATTAACAATGGCAGGGAAAGCACATACAACTTGGCAGGGACAGGAACAGGTGTGCCCCGACTCTCAAAAGGCCAAAATATCTCACCAAGTATGTCACTGGTGTGTTTTTACAATGGCAGTAGTGTTTGTTTTTAAGTAGCCAAACGTTCTTACTTTCTTAACTTTAGAGAGACATACTTTACGAATATCTCTCTCTTCACGGAACTGATGATTCAGTTCCACACATAAATTGCAACTCATGCAAGGAAATGATTTTTAGGGACAATGAGGCTTTTTAAAATCAGTTAAGAAAAGGTAATTCACCCTGCCCCTCCCCGCAGGAGAACACCCATTCAAGGGTCAGTTTCAAAGCTCCCAGGCGAAACCGTAAATAACTCACAGGGTTCTGCATTCAACCTGCAGACTCTTATTAAGGTACAATCAGAGAGGGGGTTGTCAGGTGGGGGTTAAAAGAAAAAAAGAGTGGGGGGAGTCGGCACGCTTTACCTTATCTTTCTAAACAGGAAAAAGAATTAAACCCAAACCACCTAGTCAGGTTCAAAACAAGCTCCAAACCCAAGATCTTTTAATTCCCTCTAATAACTGCTTTCCACAGGGATGTAACTGGGGTCCCCTACCCCGGGGGCACAAAAAACCAATCAGCGCCATAAATTCCCTTTGCCTTCAACCCTCTCTCCCTTTTACCGGGGGGCAGGGTGGGGGGAGGGGATGACCCAACATCAACACTTACACTCTACAGAAATATGCTGGCTTATTTCCTTTGTTTGCTCATGTTATACTTGATCAAGTGTGAACGATTAAACTGGTTTCATTAAAGGCAAGTGCATTCACGGCTAACATCCAACTTCAATGGCAACTGTAAGCATATTTTGCAAGAAAGAGGGCCTGCTTTTTTGCTTGAAATCTACCATCTCATTAACTTTTCTTTTGGGGGCAATAAAAAGGGCACTAGGGGTTTTTCAGGAGAATGTCAGAGCAGTTCAGAGATCTGATGCCAGACAAAAGAATATTTAGTGTTTCAACTCTATGATACAGTCTCTGCTAAAGAAAAAAATTCTGTTTCAATATTAAAGCAGCTATGACTGAAAATGTTTAATTAGCATTTTGACTATTACTTTATAATTGCTGTAAGAAGTATCCTTTGAAATCAAGTGATTATAAAAACAAGATCCTTTGAAGTTTCATTACTTCAAAATAGAAAAGATTTATATTTAAAAAAAAGGGGGGGGTTAAAAACCTCAGAATTCTCAAAGTACATGAAAACTACCCACTTCTACTTGGAAAACCCTCGAGGCAAAACAGCAATCTTAGGTACTGAACACGAGGTAATTTTTAAACTGTCTTCGAACGCAAACACCTAGTAGAGAAAGCTATCTTTTTTGAAAGGGTGGTATGAGTCGATATATTTCGCCCAAGTTAGAAAGGCAGAAAGAATCACTTTGTAAACTTCCCCAAAATATAACGTCCCCTCAAAATTATCCATGTCAGATAAAAATATACCAGTCTCTAGAATATCCAACAGAATTGCAAATAAGGCGTTTAGCATTTTAAATTCCCAATGCATATTTATAGAATAGAATTCTCTTGTCTATCCTTCCAGCCACTCGCATCAGACTCTCTAAGAACTTAACCCGATCTCCAATTTTTAAAGAAAAAAGGGGATAAATACACAGAAGGATTGTTTACCCCGGACAGGGCAAGGAAGCCCGGTGTGACGACGTAGGCCATTGCCAGCAGCCTCCACCACGAGCACGCAGAGCGGGGATTTCTACGAAAAATTCCTCCTCTTCCCTGTAAAATCCTAAACGTGGGGTCCTCTGCAGCCAACTGCCGCTTGGGCCGCCTCCGGAAAAAGTACCGGGCGGGGGGAGGGGGGACAACCACAAACACTCGCGCGCACACGCTCACTCCGTGTCCGCGACCGTCGTCGCCGGCGGAAAGCGAGCCACGGGAGGGAGTGTGTGCGCGCGTGTGTGTCTCGGCGCGGCCCGCGGTGACCGAGCTGAGCTCTTGGGCCCGCGGCCTCCGAGCCCCAGGGCGCGGCGTGGGCTGCAGGCGACCCACCACGCCGCTGGGCCTCCCGCGGGAGAAAGGCCCAGGCACGCCCCGGCTCCCGCGCGCCTCTGCCCAACTCGCCCGGGGCGCTGGGGGCAGCGCAAGGGAGAGAAAGAAAGGCGCTTCCCCTCGGCCGCGCGGGGCCGTCCGGCGCCGCGGAGAGCTGGGAGGAGGAGGGACCGCGGCGGCCCGGCTGTCCCTGCGCCGCACCGGGTCCCTGCTGCCCGGGGCGCGCCCTAGCCAGCCCCTCCTGCTAAACTTTTTCTTTTTGATTCGCCCCACCCGAAAAGTGCGGCCCGGGCGGGGAAGGTGGGGGAGGCGGGCGGGCCGGGCTCCCGGCGGCGGCGGGCGAGGAGGAAGTGGTGCCCGCGGGAGCGCGGCCGGGCAGAGGAAATGCCCGGCCCGCCCGGCCCCCGCCCGCGCCCGCCGCCCGGCCCACCCAGGCCCCCCGCCCCGCCGCGACTTTGGCGGGCCGAGCCCCGCGCGGCAGTGGCGGCGGCGGCAGCGGCAGCAGATGTGGCCCGGCTGCCCGGAGGAGCCAACAATGCGGGGCCGGCAAAACAAAAGGGTTCCACTTCGCCTCCTTTCCCGTCTTTCACTTGCGCTCCCGGGGCGCCGCGCGGGATCCCCCGCCGGCAGGGGCAGCGCCCCTGGGGACCGCAAGCCGCTCACGCCCCGACTTCTCCACAGAACCCCTCTTCTCCGCGCCCCCCCCAACCCCCGCCTCGTAGGCGCAAGGCCCGCCGCACCCCGGCGCGCTCGGACTCCTGTTCCCCGGAGATCCGGCCGTATTGTCCCCGCGGCTCGTCGCGCGCTCGGCCTGGGTCGCCGGCGGCCCCCGAGCGCGCACCCACCGGGCTCAGGGAGCAGGAGCCGGGGGCGCCCAGGGAACCGTCGCCGAGACGCTGCCGCCGCCGCCGCCGCTGCCCTCCGGACGCCGCCGCGCTCGGGGTTTCTTTTTTTTTTTTTTTTTCCCAACCCTGATGGGAAGGAAGGTGACCGCCTACTTCGCATTCATCAACTCTCATCACAACAACAAAAATCCTGGCGCAAACGGCGGCCAGCGGGCGCAATCGGTGGCGGGGGCGGGCGGGGACCCCCGAGCCAGCGTCCACCCCCGGGCGCCGAGGGGGGACACGGGGCCGGGGGCACGGACCAAAGATGTCCTCGGATGCCGGCTCCGTGTCCTTCGCCCTCTTCCTCCTCTTCCTCCTCCCTGAGTGGCGCAGTGAGGCGCGGGCGCGGCGCCCCCAGCCCGCGGCCGCAGGTGAGGCGGGGGCGGCGGCGGCCCCAGCCCTCCCCCGGGGCCCCCCTTACCTCGTCCCGGACGGTCGGCGTCCACGGCGAAAGGCGCCCACCCTGGAGACGGCGGCGGCGGCGGCGGCTCCCGCCCCTCCCACCCCACCCGGCGGCGGTGGCGGTGGCGGCGGCTGTGCGGCCCCCCCTCAGCGCGGCATGGCTCCCGGTTCGGTCCCTCGCTCCTCGGGCCGCCGCCGGCTCCTCCGGGCCGCTCCCGAGCCACCTTAAAATGACACACGCACACAGGGACACACACACAAAAACTTAATCTCTCCAGCTCCCCGCCCCTCCCCCTCCCGCCCTCCCCACCCTCCCTCTGCTCCCCTCCCCTCCCCACCCTACCCCTCCCTTCCCTTCCACCTCCTCCCCTCGCCGCCGAGCCTCTTCCTACTTCCCCACCCACCCCACCCCCTTCCTCCGCCCACCCGGTTCCCAATTCCCCCCGCGTCCCGGCCCCGCGCCCTCCCGCCCGCCGAGAGGGGGCTGCGCTGGGGGTCCCCGGTCCGCGCCCGCCCCGCGCCGCGCTCACCCCCGAGAGGATGCTAATTCCAACTTGGATCGGGGGAGGGAACGTCCTGGATGCCGAGCGCCTCCCGGCTATTTGCTCTTCTTTATTTGTTTTCTCCTCCGGGGAAGGAGGAGGAAAACGGAGAGAAAAGGAAAGGAAAGAAGCGGCGCTGGCCGCAGCTCCCGGTGCCCGCCGGCTGCGCAGGAGCGAGGCGGGAGGCGAGGTGAGGGTCGCCGCTCGCTCACTCCTCGCTCCTTTTTTTGGGGGGGGCAAAGGCGGGGTCTCTCTTTGCAAACCAATGACACAACCCCACATGGGCCGGCCTCGCCCCCTTCAGATACTCCTCACTACAAATCGGCTCTCTCGGGGGATTAGTGGCTCCGCGAAAGTGCACAGAGGCGCGGCGGGCGGGAGGGCCAGGGGCCGGGCGCGGCGGGCACTCCCTGGCCCGGCCCCGCCCGGGAGGCCCTCGGGAGGCGCAGGGGCCTTGCTGGCAGGGGCCGGGGTCCTGTCGCGGTGGCTCGGGGTCCGCTGCTCCCCTCGCCCTTCATCCTCCTCCGCCCCTTCCACGTGGGGTACCGGGCAGCCGGCCACGTGGGGGAACGCGAGCCCCGGGTGGCCCCGGTCCCGTGGGGCCCCGCCCAGCCAGCGGCGCAGACCAGCCCCCTTCCCGGCCCCCGGGCTCCAACTTCCTCCTGGGCCCCCGCACCGGCCGCTTCTGCCTTCTCAGGCCCGCGGGGTCAGGCGCGGGCCGGCCACAGGGGGCACTTGCGCTCCCCAAATCCAGATCCGGGAGACCGTGCCGGAGAGGCGGCGACCGCTGTGGGTGCGCAGGGAAGGGGCCCTCTGTGCTGCAAGTTGCAGCAGTGCTGTGCCCTAAAAGAAGCAAAACATTCTTACACATTTTAAAAAAAAAAAAGAAAGAAAGAAAGGTTCCCTCTTGCTGCCTGGATCTCGCCGGGGCATTTGAGAAGCCCTGTGTTGGGTCGGAGCCCCGGGCCTCGAGGAGGGAGGCGCGCTGCGGCGTGGGGGCCCGCGGCTCGGGGTCCTGGGCTTGCGCGGCGGCCCGGAGCCCACGCCGTCCTGACGTCTCGAGGTTGGAGTCTGCACACCGAGCTTGGGGATCCAGGCCCAGCGGCCGCTCGCGGCCCAACTAGCACCTGGGCTAAATTCCCTGCCTGTGACCCGCGACGTCCAAGCGCCGTCTCCGGAAGGGAGCTGGTGGCCGCGGAGTGTGGGGTCTTCTCCCTGCGCCCCAGGGCCCCCCAAACTCTCTTCTCACTACCCTGAGTTCGGCGTGCGTCCTCCAAGAATCCCTGCGTGGGCTGAACTGAGCCCTTAGGATCGATTTGTTTAAAAACCCTATTGAGATATTAGGAACTGGATTGAGATGTCGAGCAGGAAGGGAGTGGGAGGGGTCTGAGGTCCGGCCTTTGGAGGCCGCAGGGACCGCCATTCCGCGAACCCAGCCGCGCGGTGTGGCCTTCTCCATCCCTGAGTGCCCCGCGCCCTGCAGAGCCGAGGAAACTTACAGCCAGGGCCAGGGGGCCGGAGGAGAGGCCACCGAGCCGCACGACCCTTTTCTGCATCCCAAAGAGCGTTGCTCCAGGCCTCCCAGTCTTTATTAAACATTTCTTAAATCCTGCCCCAGCCCGCCGCGGGGCTTGTTTGCCAAAGCGCACCAGGTGCGTTGCGGCCCGAGCGGCCTGCAGTGGAGGGGCCGGGACTATCGATGATTGTTTAATCACTCAACAAGATTTTAAAACGTGATTGAAGACCGCCTACCTGTGAGGGCAGCGCCGACCAGGCCTTTCTTGCCCGCTAGTCCACGTAATGAGGTCGCTAAGAAGCCCGCAGTACGGTTTTTGCGTGGCCTTCATAGGGCCTGGCCAGGCCAGCTGTGGGGCGCGCCGGGCTGCGCTTCCATCGAGGAACCTCCGCACATACAATCACGGTTGTCTTGTCTTCTGGCAACTCTGGATCTCCACAAACTGATCTTCAGGGTGCTTCTCTCTTCAGCAGTTTTGCCTCAAGGGCATGGCGCCTCAGCTAGTTTTTGGCTATAAACAAACCGCGGCCACCGCCAGGCCACCAGGTTACCAGTACCTGTTCTTCAGAGTTTCTTAGGCATAAACTTTAAGAACTACAAATAAAGATTATCTGCTTCCTTATTTCACAGAAGTCTTTGGTTCTGAGTGGTCTTCTCAGGAAGAAACCACAAAAAGCCTGATTTTCCGTATCACTCCTTCACTTTCACGTGTTCCATAAATTTGAATTCTGACTTAGCAAGTATTACTAATATGTTCTCGGCCGGGCACGGTGGCTCACGCCTGTAATCCCAGCACTTTGGGAGGCCAAGGCGGGCAGATCACGAGGTCTGGAGATCAAGACCATCCTGGCCAACATGGTGAATCCCCGTCTCTACTAAAAAAAAAAAAAAAAAAAAATACAAAAATTAGCTGGGCCTGGTGGTGCGTGCATGTAATCCCAGCTACTCGGGAGGCTGAGGCAGCAGAATCGCTTGAAGCAGGGAGGTGGAGGTTGCAGTGAGCCGAGATTGCACCACTGCATTCCAGCCTGGGCGACAGAGCGAAACTCCATCTCAAAAAAAAAAATGAGAAAGTATCATTATTATTATTACACTGCATTCCAGCCTGGGCGACAGAGCGAAACTCCGTCTCAAAAAAAAAAAAAGAAAGTATTATTATTATTATTGAGACGGAGTCTCAGTCTGTCACCAGGCTGGAGTGCAGTGGCACGATCTCCGCTCACTGCAAGCTTCGCCCCCCGGGTTCACGCCATTCTCCTGCCTCCGCCTCCCGAGTAGCTGGGACTACAGGCGCCCACCACCATGCCCGGCTAATTTTTTTTGTATTTTTAGTACAGACGGGGTTTCACCGTGTTAGCCAGGATGGTTTTGATCTCCTGACCTTGTGATCCGCCTGCCTTGGCCTCCCAAAGTGCTGGGATTACCGGTGTGAGCCACCGCGCCCGGCCGAGAAAGTATTATTAATATATTATTTGTTTTGAAAACATTAAAAGCAAGGCATCCTGAGAGCTGAAAATTATTTCTCACTTCATTTTACCTGCATTTTAAAATATGGAGCTCATTTGCCCCAACATGTGAATTATTTCATACTATATTTTTTAAGATGTTGCAAACAAAAAACCCAATTCAAAAATGGCCAAAGACTCAATAGGCATTTCTCCAAGGAAGGTAGACAAATGGCCAATGGCCAGTAAGCACATGAAAAGACGGTTGGCCTCACTGGTCATTAGAGAAATGCAAATCAAAACCACGATAAGTTACCACTTCATGTCCACTGGGATGGCTTTTATCAACAAAATATAAAAAAAAAAAGTGTATTGAGGAGGATGTGGAGAAATGGGAACCCTTGGACTGGCACAGTGGCTCATGCCTGTAATCCTAACACTTTGGGAGGCCAAGGTGGGCAGATCACCTGAGGTCAGGAGTTTGAGACCAGCCTGGTCAACACGGTGAAACTAAAAATACTAAAAATTAACCAGGCGTGTTGTGCGTGCCTGTATTTCCAGCTACTGGGGAGGCTGAGGTAGGAGAATCGCTTGAACCCGGGAGGCGGAGGTTGCAGTGAGCCAAGATCGCGCCATTGCACTCCAGCCTGGGCAACAAGAGTGAAACTCCATCAAAAAAAAAAAAAAAAGTAATGAAAAAAAGAGAGATCCACAGTCCCAGTGTGGAGGGTTGAGTTTGTCAGGCACTTATTTTCTTCCGTCTGGCAGCCTTTAAACAGGATGGCATAATTCCTTCCCTACTTTATACCTCCTCGGGAGCACTTCTGATGTCTATAGGAACCCAGGGGCTGAAAAAGGCCCGTGGGACCGGCCTGTGGCTGCATCACAGCATGCCTCCCCCTGCTACAATCAAAGACCTCTAACCGAGGTTCTTATTTCTCAGTTTCCTATCTTTCCTATTTCATTTCCAGGAACCAATGGTTGTAGAAAAAAAGATAGTGCTCCTAGATAATGGTGGGTTCTTTTATCGTAACTGTTTTGTGCAATAAAATGGACTAGTTGTGTGCACTTGAGTATTTCAAGGGTCTGTGCAGCGAGAGTTACTGGGAGTTGGACTTAACTGTATTGTTACTCACCTATCTCTGTTATTCAGGGTTCAGCTCACTTCAGAACCACAATTATCTGAAGCTCTCAGTTGCTGTCCTCAGTGGATGTGGGAATTTTGCTGCAATGTTTTATAGAATAACAGTGCTCTCTTTGGCTATAATATAATCACTATGTGATTCATAATTAATTCTAATCAGTGAATACATATTGCCTGTATAGATGCCATGGCCCTTTCCAACTATGCATTGAAAATCCTAGGCTCAGCCGGGCAAGGTGGCTCACGCCTGTAATCCCAGCACTTTGGGAGACCGAGGCAGGCAGATCACGAGGTCAGGAGATCGAAACCATCCTGGCCAACATGGTGAAACCCCATCTCTACTAAAAAAATACAAAAATTGGCTGGGCGTGGTGGCGCGTGCCTGTAATCCCAGCTACTCGGGAGGCTGAGGCAGCAGAATCGCTTGAACCAGGGAGGCGGAGGCTGCAGTGAGACAAGATCGCGCCACTGCACTCCAACCTTGTGACGGAGCAAAACTCTGTGCTCATGCCCAACGTACGCAGTAAGGGGTGCAAATTGGAGTGGTTGAAGCTGTCAGTTTCAGGATTTAATTGGCATTTGGGTTTCAGCCCATCACTTTTATTTTTTAATTAAACACACACACACACACACATACTCTGCCTGAGTCCTTTGAAAAACAGTGACTACAGTCCTAGGAAAACAAAAGCAAACATGTTGATCTACATACACAAGCGAATCTGTATTGTAACATCTAGAAGAAATCAGCAAACATACCACGCAACTACTACTCAACAAACATTGAAGGAAGGTCTGCGTCATTCCTGGCCCAGGCTGGACCCTGGGTACAGAGATTAACCCCAGCTGGTCACTATCTCCAAGGAGAGAGCATCCCAGAGAAACTGCATTAGCTCAAGTATTATCTCATTTAAGCTTCATAATACTGTGAGGTACGGATTAAGATTCCACAGTTATCTGTGGGAAAGGTGAAACTCCCAGAAAGATTAGGTACTGAGCCTGGCTTCCCGGGCATGTGACCCTATGCTCGAAAGGGAGAACTTGGCTCTGCTGTCACCATCTTAAAAATGTTTTATTAAATTTTTAATTTTTTGTAGAGATGAGGTCTTGCTATGTTGCCCAGGCTGCTCTTGAACTCCTGGCCTCAAGTGATCCTCCTACCTCGGCCTCCCAACATTTTGAGATTGCAGGCGTGAGCCACTGGGCCCGGACTTAACAATTTTGAACGAGAGACTTTGCATCTTCATTTTGCACTGGGCCCCGCAAACTGTATACCTGGTTCTGATTACATTCATTTAGATTAAAAAGGCCCCATCCTTGCACCATAGAACACAAAGTGGTAAAGCCAAGCAGTCTTCATTATCAAACCATGGAGTCACATAGAAACCAACATGAGTGTAAGAAGTCCCCTGGCCTCTCACTAGGCCACCGACCGCTTTGCATGTACAGTGCTGAGTCCACCCATGGAATGTTAATTTTCCTATACTGCAGCAGGGCAGGCCCGTGACATGCAGACCTCAGACACATCAGCAATGGTAACTAAGGCCGGAGTCATACAGGCTACTGACTCAGTGGGGCCAGTAGTGAGGCCACGATGGGATTACTGCTGAGAATGACCAAGCATGGGACAGAGATGGAATAGCAGCCTCCCGGGAGCTGCTGCACACGGAGGAAAGAGCTCCGTTATTATAGGGAATGATTTGGCTCCAACCAGAATTAGCTTTATGGTCAAAAGCTCCTGATATCGGGGTCCACTAGGTACTGAGCGCGTCAGGCTCTACAGAGTGAAGACTTAGATCCAAGGTCATGGCCAGACATCTGAAGTTCATCGCCAGGACTGTGATGGCACAGGAAGGGAACGTGGAAAGCGCACACAGGACCCTGAACAGAATCCTAACTACGGATGGGCTCATTGAGGACATTAGGTGCCGGCAGTATTATGAGAAGCCATGCCACCGGCGGCAGAGGGAAAGCTATGAGAGGTGCTGGCGGATCTATAGTATGGAAATGGCCCTTCTTGATGTGAAAGAATTGGGCAGATCCATGGCAGGGCTGCTGAGGCCTGCGGATGGGACACCCAGTGTGAAACCCTCATCCAGTTGTGTCTCCATCTCGTTTCTTTGAACAGTCTCATTTCCTATTACCGATCTCTACAATAAACTCAATCACATGTTGGCAAGAAGGCCTCCACATATAGAAACAATCCCGTTGTCAGCAGTGGACCGTCTTTTACTAAGTGAAAGAAGAAACTGAGTCTGAAGTAATGTAAGAGTAGAATGGCGTTTGCCAGGGGCTAGGAGGGGGCAATGAGGAGTTATTGTTTGATGGGTACAGAGTTTCAGTTTGGGAAGATGAAAAAGTTCAGGAGGTGAGGCCAGGCGTGGTGGTTCACACCTGTTATCCCAGCACTTTGGGAGGTTGAGGTGGGTGGATTGCTTGAGGCCAGGAGTTCCAGACCAGCCTGGCCAACATGGTGAAACTCCATCTCTACTAAAAATAAAAAAATAAAAAATTATCGGGGAGTGGGGGTGTGCACCTGTAGTCTTAGCTGCTTGGGAGACTGAGGCAGGAGAATTGCTTGAACCAGGGAGGTGAAGGTTGCAGTCAGCCAAGATCATGCCCCTGCACTCCAGGCTGGGCAACAGAGTGAGACTCCATCTCAAAAAAACCCCAAAAAAACAAACAGGAGATGGATGGTAGCTGGTGATGGTGGTTGCACAAATGGTGAATGTCCTTCATGCCACTGAACTGTACACTTAAATGCTTATGATGGTAAAACGATGGTAAATTTTATGTTTACTACTATAAAAACTTTTTTGAAAGTAAAAAAAAAAAAAAAAGCTCCTGATATCATCTGCAGTTTTGGCACCTGCAAAATACCCTAATAACAGAGCTGACTTCAGTGAGTCTGTCTTCCCCGGGGAACTCTCTACTTAAAAAAAAAAAGTGTCCATGCTTTTCCCTGAGTATCTACAATAGAGCCCCTGTTTATCTGGTCAGCTGGCCAGGGGAGCCCATGTCAGGGTTGATTAGACACCATTCATGGTGCCTTTACTTGCCTCTGGAAAGCACCATTATTTCATGTTGGTTGGAGTGGCCTTTGCATTTCACAGAAGAAGCCACTGAGACTGTGAGGCTGGGTCACTCCAGCAGGTAGGCTGGAGCCCAGGTTGAAACTGCAGGTCTCTGGGCTTCCCACATTTTCCCTGGCTCTGCTGTTTTACCTCCTACTGCTATCTGGGCTGTAGACAGGTGCGGGCACCCGGCCCCCTGGCCTGTGCATTTCTGGAATCTGGAGGCTTGTTCTCACATCTAATTTGTGCCAGGAGGAAATAAAGCAGTGGCTGGCCAGTTGACCTGACACACAGGGGCCCTTGTTTGTAGATTTTTCAGGGAAGAGCATGGATGGTTTTTGTTTGTTTGTTTTGTTTGCTTTTCAAGTACAGAAGTCCCCTGGGAGGACAGACTCACTGAAGTCAGGGAATTGACTGTTCATTTCAAGATGAAAGAAAAGTTGATTTGAAGAGTGCAATGCATGCTCACTCACAGGCCCACCACCTATGTGAACCATTTTTTCATATTGGATCACAGGGTCATTAGCTGTCTTTTTTTTCACTGTATATACATAGATAATTTTTTTCCTGAACCACCTAAAAGTAAGTTGCAGACATCTTGGTGTTTCACTCCTTAACACTTCAGCATTTTTATCTCTTAAGAAGAAAGATCTTTTACAAAACTCTAATATCTTTAGCCACAACTATGAAAATTAACAGTATGTATTAACGCCAGGGTTGTAAATTCAGTAATGTTCAGTGCGTGGTCAGCATACTGCGGCCAACCTGTGGACTATATTTTACAGGTCAACAACAAGCTGAATTCTAAAACTGAGAGCAAGCTTTTAGAAAAAGCTTTTAAAAGAAACTTTTATAGCAATCTGACAGAGTACTTTTAGATCTGTTAAATCTAATAATAAAAAATCTGGGCTGGCATTTTGTGTATTTTTCCACTTCTTCCTAATAAGTCACTTTTCTTATGTTTTACAAAAGCATCACTCTGAGACACACTAGAAAACAAAAACAAAAACTGTTCCTTCATTATAGATAGTTTGCAGAGCCATTGGGTAATCCTCAGACCATATTCCAACATCCCCAATTGTCCCAACATGTCTTTTGTAGATTTCCTTCTCAGCCCAGTATCCAATCCAGGTTCACGTGCAGCATTTGGTTTTCACAGGGTCTGCTGGCCTCTCTTAGCAAGCATTGGGCCATCTTCCTGCTTGTCTTTGGAACTTGTGGGTGGGCCCATCTTAGCGCCAAGTAATTCAAGTACCAGGGACCTGGATCAGGGACAGGTCTGCAGTTCTCTGGGACTATAGAAATTACTGTTCTTAAAGCTATAAAAGTGTATGCCCAGCGATCTGACAAATCATTTTCAAATTTCATGTGAATGGTTTCTTGATGAAAGAAAATAATTATAACATATCTGGCATTTTGGCAGAATTATACTGAGTAAGGCAGGGGAACCTGTGTTCATGTTAAGTATCAGCCAAGCCAGAGATTTGTGCGGCTCTGTTGTTAGAGATGGTAATCAGGAAAACCATAACAACGTGTTTGTGCAGCACTCAAGATCTGGCTAAACTTCTTCGCACAAGATTGAAAGTTGTCTGGTTTAGGCTCAAGGTAGTTCTCAGCTATGGAGTGGTAGTCCTAGTGTGGATTTAGGGACTCCTCAGCGAGGAAGTAATATGCATTTGTCTAAATTCATTCCCCCTGAGGCGGACTAGTGTGATTGTTATAAGGCACGGTACAAATAACTACCATTTATTGTGTGTGTAAAGCATTCCACATGATGCTTGGCACACGGAATGTGCTTAGAGCAGATGCCCCTGAGCTCGCACCCAGGGCTTCGTGAGTTGCAATCTGTGCAGCTGCACAGGACCCTACACTTAGAAGAGCCCTGTGCTCTTCAGCTCTGCAGCTGACGTCTTGAAATTCTTAATAATTTTGCACAAGAGGCCCTCGTTTTCATTTTGCACTGGGCCCTGAAGATTATGTAGCCAGTCCCACCCCCACCACATCTCTGACCCACCTCTGATTTTAGCAGCAGATGTGGTGAATGACAGACTCCCCTCTTACCAACAGCAAACACCTTCAGCACGAGCAGCACAGCTTCCCGCATTCTGCTCCTGAGCCTTCTCCAACACTGCACTGAAGTAGAGTTCCGACGTGTGGGGAAATAGGTGGTGGTGGGGAACCCCACAAGCAGATGTCATCGGTTGGGGCAGGAGCTGGTGGGTAAATGCTGTGGGCTCCTGCTCTTTGGAAAGACAGTTCTGGGGTGTATTTTGGACTCTTCTCAGAGCTCCCAGCATAACAAAGCCCTTGATGCCCGCAGTCACCTGCCTATACCTACCACTCCTGCTTCCTGGGATCACCTCCTACGTAAACCACCTGCACCCAAGATGTTCCTTGCCTGCTTCTGCTTTGGGGGGATTCCATGCTAAGACAGTCACAGTGGTGGGTGTTCAATGAATATGTGCCGGACAAATCAGTGAGCCTTAGGATACAGTGAGCCTTAGGATCTAGTAAGCCTTAGCTCATAGGATTATTGACAGGAGCCAATGAGATAAATTACGTAAACATCCGGTTCAGAGCCTGGTACATGGCAGGAGCTCAGTATGTGGTTGCCGGTGTTGGTGTAACTTCCCATCTCACCTATCCAGAGTTTTCCCTGCAGCAGAAATGGACATGAAATGCAAGATCAAGTATGACAGGGACAGTGTATTCATTTTCTAGGGCTGACGTAACAAATCACCACAAACTGGGTAATATTGGCCAGGTGTGGTGGCTTATGCCTGTAATCCCAGCACTTTGGGAGGCTGAGGTGGGTGGATCACGAGGTCAGGAGATTGAGACCATCCTGGCCAACATGGTGAAACCCCGTCTTTACTAAAAATACAAAAATTAGCTGGGTGTGGTGGTGTGCTCCCGTAGTGCCAGCTACTCAGGAGGCTGAGGCAGGAGAATCGCTTGAACCCAGGAGGCAGAGGCTGTAGTGAGTAGAGATAGCACCACTGCCCTCCAGCCTGGGCGACAGAGCGAGACTCTGCACAAAAAAAAAAGACAGAAATGTATTCTCTCTGGAGAGAATTCTGGAGCCAGAAATCTGAAATCAAGGTGTCAGCAGGGCTGTGCTCTCTTGAAAAGCTTCAGCAGGGAGGCCCCTCTCTGGCCTCTACCAAACTTCTGATGGTGGCCGTCCGTCCTGGTTATTCCCAGTCTCTCCTTTGTCCTCGGGTGACTTTCTCCCTTTGTGTCTGTGTCTGCATCTGTTTTCTCCCCTTGGAAGGATATCAGTCACTGGACATCTTAACTTGATGACATCTGCAAAGACCCTATTTCCAAATAAGGTCACATTCACAGGTACCAGGGATTAGGACTTGACATATGATTCGGGAGAACACAATTCTACCCACTGCAGATGGAAAGTGGAATTTATTTAAAATAAAATGCATAACAACCAGGGCTTGATTTTCCTTGGATAAACTGGCAGAATGAGCAAAGGATAATTTGTACCTCTGGGATCAGTTCACATGTCACCCTAAATGGCATTTACACTATTATGTCATTATAAAGAACATCTTGGGTGGATTGCAGCCATGTTTTGACATAGCTGTTTGTAAGTGTGCTGAGAATTTAACCTCTGATATAGGCCATAATCCCAACTGGGCTTTTCCCACAGAGTTATTTATAAATAGCCTCAGATGTTAATTATTAATACATATAAAATATTTATTAAGCACTTAATTTATGCCAGTCTCCTATGCCAGGCACTAGAGAAACAAAGAAGAATCAGGCACAGGCTTTGCCCTCAAAGAGCTCCTGGTCCGCCAGGCAATGGTATCTAAGTTTTACAAATTCACTCAAGAGCATTTACTGAATGGCCACTGCACGCATAGCACGAACCAGCTTCTGAGGTCATCGCTCCTCCTGTGTCTGCAATCCAATGGGGCTGCCCAGGGAACTTTCTAGGCAAAATATAAACATGAGTGCCACTGCTGAGAAGCTCTGTTGTGTATTCAGACTGGAAGCTGCGTTCTTTTCTTGACTCTGCCTTTTTTCTGACCATGTGGTTTGGGATAGGTCACACCCCTCTGTGGGCCTCCTCTCTTCCTCTAAAAATGGGCAAATAAAATGAGATCACGCCAAAGGGCTTCTCAATTCTTACAACACCGTCACAGTCAACGTAGCCCTTTGGTAAGCACCATGCACCAGGAACTGCTCCAGCCCTTGCCACGGATAATTTCAATTCATCTTCACAACAATCATATGAGGTATGCATTTTAATAATTCTGCCCCCGCTTTCTTTTTGAGACGGAGTCTTGCTCTGTTGCCCAGGCTGGAGTGCAATGGCAGGATCTTAGCTCACTGCAACCTCTGCCTCCCATGTTCAAGCAATTCGCCTGCCTCAGCCTCCCGAGTAGCTGGGATTACAGGTGCCCACCACCACGCCCAGCTAATTTTTGTATTTTTAGTAGAGATGGGGTTTCACCACATTGACTAGGCTGGTCTCAAACTCCTGACCTCAGGTGATCTGCCTGCCTCGGCCTCCCAAAGTGCTAGGATTACAGGTGGGAGCCACCTCATCCGGCCTAATGATTCCCATTTTTTTTTTTTTTTTTTGAGATGGACTCTCACTCTGTCACCCTGGCTGTAGTGCAATGGCATAATCTCGGGTCACTGCAACCTCTGCCCCCTGGGTTCGAGCAATTCTCCTACCTCGCCTCCTGAGTAGCTGGAAATACAGGCGTATGCCACCACACCTGGCTAATTTTTGTACTTTTAGTAGACACAGGGTTTCACCACATTGGCCAGGCTGGTCTCGAACTCCTGACGTCAGATGATCCACCCACTCCAGCCTCCCAAGGTACTGGGATTACAGGCGTGAGCCACTGCATCCGGCCATGATACCCATTTTACAGATTGAGAAACTAAGGCATAGGGTGATTGAGTCCATTCCCATAGGTCACAGGGAATTAACAGTTACAGCAGGGGTCTGACCCCAGGACTGAGCCATCTTCCTGTGCATTCAGTGATTTTGCCATATCGAGAATCAAGATAATTTTTTTTTTTTTTTCCCAGGCTGGAGTGCAGAGTTGCAATCTCGGCTCACTGCAACCTCTGCCTCCCGGGTTCAAGTGATTCTCCTGCCTCAGCCTCCTGAGTAGCTGGGATTACAGGTGCCTGCCACCACACCCGGCTAACTTTTTTATTTTTAATAGAGACGGGGTTTCACCATGTTGGCCAGACTGGTCTCGAACTCCTGACCTCAGGTGATCCACCCGCCTTGACCTCCCAAAGTGCTGGGATTACAGGCGTGAGCCACTGTGCCTGGCAATATTTTTTTTTTTTTTGAGACGGAGCCTCGCTTTGTCTCCCAGGCTGGAGTGCAGTGGCACGATCTCAGCTCACTGCAACCTCTGCCTCCTGGGTTCCAGCAATTCTCCTGCCTCGGCCTCCCGAGTAGCTGGGACTACAGGTGCCCACCACCACACTCGGCTAATTTTTGTATTTTTTAGTAGAGACAGGGTTTCACCATATTGGCCAGGCTGGTGTCAAACTCTTGACCTCCTGATCTGCCCTCCTCGGCCTCACAGGTGTCAGCAACCGTGCTTGGCATTTTTATTATTATTTTTTAAGAGGCAAGGTCTTGCTCTGTTGCCCAGGCTCTGTTACCTCAAACTTCTGGACACAAGAGATCCTCTGCCTCAGCCTCCCAAGTAGATGGGACAATAGGTGTGTGCCACCACTCCTGGCTAATTAAAAAAAGATTTTTTTTTGGCCAGGCATTGTGGCTCATGCCTGTAATCCCAGTACTTTGGGAGGCCAAGGTGGGGGGATTGCTTGAGCCCAGGAGTTCAGGACCAGCCTGGGCAACATAGAAAGACCTCATCTCTATATTTTAAAAAACATAAGCAGAAACAAACTAAAATTAAAAAAAAAATTTTTTAAGGGAGTCAGGGTCTTGCTATGTTGACCAGGTTAGCCTTGAACTCCTGGGTTCAAGCAGGCCTCCCAGTTTAGCTTCCCAAAGTGCTGGGATTATAGGCGTGAGTCGTTGTGCCAGGCTTCAAGAGAACTTTTAAAGAGAGCAGCAATCCACCAGGTGAGTATAGGGAGGGAAGCTTTATAATCCTGAGCTGGCAGAGAATAGCAGCCCATTCTTTGCCCAATTTCCTTTTGCTGTCCCACAGCATAACTGAAACATGTTCAACACAGAGCATGCCTCCTCCTTCAGCAGCGGGTCTCCTCCTGAGCTTCCTTTTACCTAATGGACACCATGGATCTGCTTCCACGCAGATTTCCCTCTCCGTGCTGATTGGTAGGAAGCACATACCTCAAATCTGAACTCACTCTAGCAGCTACAGAATACCTCACAGAACACATTTTACATGCTGTCACTAACCCCCGGCTTTATGGCACTTACACGTTCTTATTTTCCATGTACTCTGACGTGCCAGACGTCTTCATTTGTCCTCCAGATCTACCCTACATCCTTTCCCACTCTACTCTCTGTCCTGGAAGGCTGAACTGTGTGGACAACACCAACCGCTCACCCACTGGCTTTCAGCTGGGTCTGGTCAATGGGGAACCACAGTGGATTAGAGGGAAGCAGGAAGCGGAGGTCAGTGTTTTGATTTCCCTGTCTCCCCGCCTTCTCTCCCTCCTCCCACCATCCCCACCAGGTTGCCTGGGGCTGCCTGTGTCTTTCCACCAAAAGTCATGCTTCCCCCTGCCCCCCTCTTTTTTTATGAAAAAGGATATTGAGACCAGCCTGGCCAACATGGCAAAACCCCCTCTGTACTAAAAATACAAAAATTAGCCAGGCATGGTGGTGGGTGCCTGTAATCACAGCTACTTGGGAGGCTGAGGCGGAGAATTGCTTGAACCCAGGAGGTGGAGGTTGCAATGAGCCAAGATCACAGCACTACACTCCAACCTGGGTTAGGGTGAGACCTTGTCTCAAAACAAAAAAGCAGAAAAACAACAAAATGAAACAACAACAAGAGAGAGAGATGGGGTCTCTCTCTGTTGCCCAGGCTGGAATACAGTGGCAATATTCACAGGTGCAATCATAGCTCACTCTAGCCTCAAATTCCTGGACTCAAGCAATCCTCCTGCCTCAGCCTCCTGAGTAGCCGGGATGACGGGAACATGCCACAACGCTGGGCTGTGGTTCACATACATTTTCATGATGAGTGAGGGCAGAAATAATTACATGATTGGTTTGCTGATAACATGGCATTTGGGCTGTGGCTCCTTCTTATGGCTCTTGCCTTTTACCAAGTCGTTAGATGGTTTTAAGAATCCCAGGGGATCTTGCGGGCTCTAAACCTGCTGCTTCTGGAAATACCTGTCAGGGAAGTCTGGTCCTCAGCTACATTTTGAAAGTGGCTGCATTCACTTCATCCATGAAGTGAACATGGAGGAAATGCCTAGTGAATTGCTGGACTGAAAAGCGGTCGTAACTTTTCAGCTCACATGAACACACACTTGGGAAATGTGTGAAACCCTAATTTTAAAAAGAGGCTCCTTGGGAGAAACATTAGTAGCTGACACAGAGCCATTTTCTGGCTTTCACCTTGTCACCACTGGTGGCTGGGAACAGACTGTCCAGCCTCTGCCTACTCATGAGGATTCTCAAAAGAGTTTTCAATAAATTCCATTTGTTAACAAAGAATCGCGCTACTTAAAAAAAAAAAAAAAAGAATAACATTTGCAAATAACCTCCTATTACTTAAGGCTTTGATTTTTACTGTATTATGGAAGAATTGGCAAGAACAGCAGTGTAAGACAATGGACCCCATAGTAGAGACCCATGAATAACAAGGCAAGGTTTTCTTAAGCCTGTCACTCAAACCCAAGGGCTTCTTTCTGGAGCAATCTTTGATGTGAATGCTCAAAATGCCCCAAATTCAACGGCCGTTTAAATCTTAATGATAAAACTCAGGAGCAATACAAGTGTTTAAAACAGGAAAGGGATACTGAAAGCTCTCCAAAACAAAGACTAGGATTCCCGTGTCACTGGTCACAGAAGAAAATTGAGGTCAGCAACGTCCGGCTCAGAGACATTTTCTCTTCAAAGATAGTGTTCAGCTGCTACTGTCACAAGGCAAATGTGAACAGCTCGCTTAATATTTCATCTACATTATTTGCAGAAAGTTAAAAACTTGACGGACACATGATGTTGACTAGAAGCAAGGAGAACTGTCCTCACATTCTTGGTGGGAATTTCAACTGGCCCAATATTTCTGGAGGAAGGTTTGGCAATATGTGTTAAAAGTCTCAAAAATGGCCAAGGAGCATCTGAAAAGATGCTCAACATCACTGACGATTAGGGAAATGGAAATTAAATCACAATAAGATATCACATCACACCCATTAGCAGGGCTGCTGTCAAAAGAACAGAAAACAAGTATTGCTGAGGAATGCAGAGAAATTGGAGCCCTTATGCGCCGTCGGTGAGAATGTAAGATGGCGCAGTTGCTATGGAACCAGTATGGAGGTTCCTCAAAAAGTTAAAAACAGAACTACCTTATGATCCAGCAATCTTGCTTCTGGGCGTATATCTACAATAATTCAAAGCAGAATCTCAAAGAGATATTTGCACATCCATGTTCACTGCAGCATTATTCACAATAGCCAAGAGGTGGAAACAACCTTAACATCCACTGACAAATGAATAAAGAAAACGTGGTATATACATACAATGGAATAGTATGCAGCTTTAAAAAGAAGGAAATTGTATCATTTGCAACAACATGGATGGACCTGGAAGACATTATGCTAAGTGAAATAAGTCAGCCACAGAAGGACAAATACTGCATGATTCCACTTACATAAGGTATCTAAAATAGTTGAACTGATATATGCAGAAAATAGAATGGCAATTGCAAGGAGATGGGGTAGGGAGAAACGAGCTGTTCAATGAGTATAAAGTTACAGTTATACAAGGCGAATAGGTTCTAGAGACCTGCTGCACAACATAGCGCTCATATTTTTACAATTAACATTATATGCCCTTACAAATTTGTTAAGGGGGAGATCTCATGCTAAGTATTCTTATCACCAAAACCAACCAAACAAAAAACACCAAAAAACAAAAAAGCAAAAGGATGAGATTTTTGGAGATGATGGATATGTTTATTACCTTGATTGTGGTGAAAGTATCATGGGTGTATGTGTATGTCCAGACTCACCCAATTGTATACATTAAGAACGTGCAGTTGTTCTTTATATCAATTGTTTGTCAATACACCTGTTAAAAAAGAATATTTAATGGCATTATAATATGGTCATGACATACTATTACATTAAAGAGACACTTTAGGCTGGGCGTGGTGGCTCACGCCTATAATCCCAGCACTTTGGGAGGCCGAGGTGGGCAGATCACGAGGTCAGGAGATCGAGACCATTCTGGCCAAACTCTGTCTCTACTAAAAATACAAAAATTAGCTGGGTGTGGTGGTGTGCCTGTAATCCCAGCTACTTGGGAGCCTGAGTCAGGAGAATGGCTTGAACCCGGGAGGCAGAGATTGCAGTAAGACAAGATTGCACCACTGCACTCCAGCCTGGCAACAGAGCAAGACTCCAAAAAAAAAAAAAAAAAAAGACACTTTAGAACTTAGAATTATACTCTGATTCTAATTTTGCAATACTTCAGGCATGTATGCATAGAATAAAGGCTGGAAAATAGATATCAAGATACTATATGAACAGGGGGACACCTTTGGGCACAAGGATTGGAGCTGACTTTTATGTATTTTTATGTGTTTGTCTCTATTATCTAAGACAAACATGTACCACTTTTGTAATCAGAATTAAGCAATTTTTCAAAAAAGAATAGGAATGAATTCCTAAAAGGACTACATCATGCTCTGGGAGGTGAGATTGGGAGAGTTGAGAAATGGCTTCCGTTTTCTACCTTATAGACTTTTAAAAGTATATATCACTTTTACTATCAAAAAAGAAGAATGGAGTCAAAGCAAGGTGCAGTCACTGTCAAATTCTTTTCAAAGCCAAACCCACCAGATGTCTTTTCAGGGCCAAAGTATACAAGGCAGGAAATAGGAAAAGCACCTGTCAACTATGCAGGCCTAGAAAACCTTCGTGTTTGGAGCTGTCCATAAGTTCCAAGGTGTTGGATGGTGCCACCCCACACATAGAGGCATGGGAGGTGATGTGAGAGCTGGAGCAGGCAGAGGCCTGGAAGGTCTGCCCTCTGGGGATTGGGGACCAGGGAGAGGGACTCCCCCCAACCCTGACAGAATGTGCCTCGTGTCTCAGCCTGAAGAGGGCAATGTAATTGGGTGGGGGGGACTCTCGTACAGTTGGGTACAACTGTCCATTTTCAGCATGTACACTTCATTCGGCAGCAAAGAATGCAGGATGATGTTGCTGTTTTGACAAAGAGGTGTTTGGGATTTGGAGCGCTGCCCAAGGGCATGGAGGAAGCTTTTTGTATTATCCGCTGACAACTGCATTGTGGACATGCTGGAAGGGGAGTTTGTTCTCTGCACAAACACAGTCACACCCAGCTTCGCCTATAATGGAACCAACAGTCGTGAGCCCGTTAAAGACATCGCAGGAACTTCAGGCTCTGGCAGAATTTGCTGCAATCATTTTGAAAGGAATCTTGGACACTGAGGGGGTCTGTTTTCAACTGTCTAGGGATTTAATTTGCTTCATCAAGTTGATTGTGCATTTTTTTAAATGGGTCTCCATTCTTAAGGCAAATTTGCGTATTTTTATCTTGCTTTTCATTGAGTATTATGACATAGGCATATTTTTCACGTTAATACAAATTCTTCAAAAACCTCCAAAATGGCATACAATATCCCATCCTGTGGCTGGGCCATACATGATCCCTTTGGTTGGCCATTGAGGTTGTTGGCAAGTTTATTAATATTAATACTGCTGTAATTCATATTTTTGTGCCATTAAACTTTGTTTGCCTTTCAGATTATTTCCTTAGGACTGATTCCAAGTGAAACCACTAGGACAAAGGCATGCACATTTTTTTAATTTTTTTTTTTGTTATACTTTAAGTTCTAGGGTACATGTGCATGACGTGCAGGTTTGATACATAGGTATATATGTACCATGTTGGTTTGCTGCACCCATCAACTTGTCATTTACGTTAGGTATTTCTCCCAATGCTATCCCTCCCCCAGTCCCCCACCCCACAACAGGCCCTGGTGTGTGATGTTCCCCACCCTGTGTCCAGGTGTTCTCATTGTTCAATTCCCACCTATGAGTGAGAACATGCAGTGTTTGGTTTTCTGTCCTTGAGATAGTTTGCTCAGAATGATGGTTTCCAGCTTCATCCATGTCCCTGCAAAGGACATGAACTTACCCTTTTTTATGGCTGCATAGTATTCCATGTGCCACATTTTCTTAATCCAGTCTATCATTGATGGATATTTGGGTTGGTTCCAAGTCTTTGCTATTGTGAATAGTGCCTCAGTAAACATACGTGTGCATGTATCTTTATAGCAGCATGATTTATAATCCTTTGGGTATATACCCAGTAATGGGATGGCTGGGTCAAATGGTATTTCTAGTTCTAGATCCTTGACGAATCACCACACTGGCTTCCACAATGGTTGAACTAGTCTACACTCCTACCAACAGTGTAAAAGCGTTCCTATTTCTCCACATCCTCTCCAGCACCTGTTGTTTCCTGACATTTTAATGATCGCCATTCTAACTGGCATGAGATGGTATCTCATTGTGGTTTTGATTTGCATTTCTCTGATGACCAGTGACGATGAGCATTTTTTCATGTGTCTGTTGGCTGCATAAATGTCTTCTTTTGAGAAGTGTCTGTTCATATCCCTTGCCCACTTTTTGATGGGGTTGTTCATTTTTCTCTTGTAAATTTGTTTGAGCTCTTTGTAGATTCTGGATATTAGACCTTTGTCAGATGGGTAGATTGCAAAAATTTTCCCCCATTCTGTAGGTTAACTGTTCACTCTGATGGTAGTTTCTTTTGCCATGCAGAAGCTCTTTAGTTTAATTAGATCCCGTTTATCTATTTTGGCTTTTGTTGCCATTGCTTTTGGTGTTCTAGTCATGAAGTCCTTGCCCATGCCTATGGCCTGAATGGTATTGCCTAGGTTTTCTTCTAGGGTTTTTATGGTTTTAGGTCTAATATTTAAGTCTCTAATCCATCTTGAATTAATTTTTGTATAAGGTGTAAGGAAGGGATCCAGTTTCAGCTTTCTACATATGGCTAGCCAGTTTTCCCAGCACCATTTAGTAAATAGGGAATCCTTTCCCCATTTCTTGTTTTTGTCAGGTTTGTCAAAGATCAGATGGTAGTAGATGTGTGATGTTATTTCTGAGGCCTCTGTTCTGTTCCATTGGTCTATGTATCTGTTTTGGTACCAGTACCATGCTGTTTTGGTTACTGTAGCCTTGTAGTATAGTTTGAAGTCAGGTAATGCGATGCCTCCAGCTTTGTTCTTTTTGCTTAGGATTGTCTTGGCAATGCGGGCTCTTTTTTGGTTCCATATGAACTTTAAAGTAGTTTTTTCCAATTCTGTGAAGAGCGTCATTGGTAGCTTGATGGGGATGGCATTGAATCTATAAATTTCCTTGGGCAGTATGGCCATTTTCACGATATTGATTCTTCCTATCCATGAGCATGGAATGTTCTTCCGTTTGTTTGTATCCTCTTTTATTTTGTTGAGCAGTGGTTTGTAGTTCTCCTTGAAGAGGTCCTTCACATCCCTTGTAAGTTGGATTCCTAGGTATTTTATTCTCTTTGTAGCAATTGTGAATGGGATTTCACTCATGATTTGGCTCTCTGTTTGTCTGTTATTGGTGTATAGGAATGCTTGTGATTTTTGCATACTGATTTCGTATCCTGAGACTTTGCTGAATTCTCATCAGTTTAAGGAAATTTGGGGCTGAGACGATGGGGTTTTCTAAATATACAATCATGTCATCTGCAAACATGGACAATTTGACTTCCTCATTTCCTAATTGAATACCCTTTATTTCTTTCTCTTGCCTGATTGCCCTGGAGTGGTGAGAGAGGGCATCCTTGTCTTGTGCAAGTTTTCAAAGGGAATGCTTCCAGTTTTTGCCCATTCAGTAAGATATTGGCTGTGGGTTTGTCATAAATTGCTCTTATTATTTTGAGATACGTCCCACCAATACCTAGTTTATTGAGAGTTTTTAGCATGAAGGGCTGCTGAATTTTGTCAAAGGCCTTTTCTGCATCTATTGAGATAATCATGTGGTTTTTGTCATTGGTTCTGTTTATGTGATGGATTATGTTTATTGATTTGCATACGTTGAACCAGCCTTGCATCCCAGGGATGAAGCTGACTTGATTGTGGTGGATAAGCTTTTTGATGTGCTGCTGAATTCAGTTTGCCAGTATTTTATTGAGGATTTTTGCATGGATGTTCATCAGGGATATTGGTCTAAAATTCTCTTTTTTTGTTGTGTCTCTGCCAGGCTTTGGTATCATGATGATGCTGGCCTCATAAAATGAGTTAGGGAGGATTCCCTCTTTTTCTATTGATTGGAATTGTTTCAGAAGGAATGGTACCAGCTCCTCTTTGAATCTCTGGTAGAATTCGACTGTGAATCCGTCTGGTCCTGGACTTTTTTTGGTTGGTAGGCTATTAATTATTTCCTCAATTTCAGAACCTGTTATTGGTCTATTCAGAGATTCAACTTCTTCCTTGTTTAGTCTTGGGAGGGTGTATGTGTCCAGGAATTTATCAGTTTCTTCTAGATTTTCTAGTTTATTTGGGTAGAGGTGTTTATAGTATTCTCTGATGGTAGTTTGTATTTCTGTGGGATTGGTGGTGATATCCCCTTGATCATTTTTTATTGCGTCTATTTGATTCTTCTCTCTTTTCTTCTTTATTAGTCTTGCTAGTGGTCTATCAATTTTGTTGATCTTTTCAAAAAACCAGCTCCTAGAATCATTGATTTTTTTGAAGGTTTTTTTTGTGTCTCTATCTCTTTCAGTTCTGCTCTGATCTTAGTTAAACTATTTCTTGCCTTCTGCTAGCTTTTGAATTTGTTTGCTCTTGCTTCTCTAGTTCTTTTAATTGTGATGTTAGGGTATTGATTTTAGATCTTTCCTGCTTTCTGTTGTTGGCATTTAGTGCTATAAATTTCCCTCTACATACTGCTTTAAATGTGTCCCAGAGATTCTGGTACTTTGGGTCTTTGTTCTCATTGGTTTCAAAGAACATCTTTATTTCTGCCTTCATTTCGTTATTTACCCAGTAGTCATTCAGGAGCAGGTTGTTCAGTTTCCATGTAGTTGTGTGGTTTTGAGTGAGTTTCTTAATCCTGAGTTCTAATTTGATAGCACTATGGTCTGAGAGACAGTTTGTTGTGATTTCTGTTCTTTTACATTTGCTGAGGAGTGCTTTACTTCCAGTTATGTGGTCAATTTTAGAATAAGTACGATGTGGTGCTGAGAAGAATGTATATTCTGTTGATATGGGGTGGAGAGTTCTGTAGATGTCTATTAGGTCTGCTTGGTGTAGAGATGAGTTCAAGTCCTGGATATCCTTGTTAACCTTCTGTCTCGTTGATCTGTCTAGTATTGACAGTGGGGTGTTAAAGTCTCCCATTATTATTGTGTGGGAGTCTAAGTCTCTTTGTAGGTCTCTAACGATGTGCTTTATGAATGTGGGTGCTCCTATATTGGGTGCATATATATTTAGGCTAGTTAGCTCTTCTTGTTGAATTGATCCCTTTACCATTATGTAATGGCCTCCTTTGTCTCTTGATCTTTGTTGGTTTAAAGTCTGTTTTATCAGAGACTAGGATTTCAACCCCTGCTTTTTTTTTGCTTTCCATTTGCTTGGTAGATCTTCCTCCATCCCTTTATTTTGAGCCTATGTGTGTCTCTGCACATGAGATGGGTCTCCTGAATATAGCACACTGATGGGTCTTGACTCTTTATCCAATTTGCCAGTCCGTGCCTTTTAATTGGGGCATTTAGCCTGTTTACATTTAAGGTTAATATTGTTATGTGTGAATTTGATCCTGTCATTGTGATCTAGCTGGGTATTTTGCCCGTTAATTTATGCAGTTTCTTCACAGCAGTGATGGTCTTTACAATTTGGCATGTTTTTGCAGTGACTGGCACCGGTTGATTCTTTCCATGTTTAGTGCTTCCTTCAGGAGCTCTTGTAAGGCAGGCCTGGTGGTGACAAACTCTCTCAGCATTTGCTTGCCTGTAAAGGATTTTATTTCTCCTTCACTTATGAAGCTTAGTTTGGCTGGATATGAAATTCTGGGTTGAAAATTCTTTAAGAATATTCAATATTGGCCCCCACTCTCTTCTGGCTTGTAGGGTTTCTGTCAAGAGATCCGCTGTTACTCTGATGGGCTTCCCTTTGTGGGTAACCCGACCTTTCTCTCTGGCTGCCCTTAACATTTTTTCCTCCATTTCAACTTTGGTGAATCTGACAATTGTGTGTCTTCGAGTTGCTCTTCTTGAGGAGTATCTTTGTGGCGTTCTCTGTATTTCCTGAATTTGAATGTTGGCCTGCCTTGCTAGATTGGGGAAGTTCTCCTGGATAATATCCTGCAGAGTGTTTTCCAACCTGGTTCCATTCTCCCCATCACTTTCAGGTACACCTATCAAACATAGATTTGGTCTTTTCACATAGTCCCATATTTCTTGGAGGCTTTGTTCATTTCTTTTTACTCTTTTTTCTCTAACCTTGTCTTCTTGCTTTATTTCATTAATTTGATCTTCAGTCACTGATACCCTTTCTTCCACTTGATGATCAAATTGGCTATTGAAGCTTGTGCATGTGTCACGAAGTTCTCATGCCATGGTTTTCAGCTCCATCAGGTCATTTAAGGTCTTCTCTACACTGCTTATTCTAGTTAGCCATTCTTCTAACGTTTTTTCAAGGTTTTTAGCTTCCTTGCAATGGGTTTGAACATGCTCCTTCAGCCTGGAGAAGTTTGTTATTACCGACCTTCTGAAGCCTACTTCTGTCAACTCATCAAAGTCATTCTCCATCCAGCTTTGTTCCATTGCTGGAGAGGAGCTGCGATCCTTTGGAGGAGAAAAGGTGCTCTGGTGTTTAGAATTTTCTGCTTTTCTATTCTGGTTTCTCCCCATCTTTGTGGTTTTATCTACCTTTGGTCTTTGATGTTGGTGACCTACAGATGGGGTTTTGGTGTAGATGTCCTTTTTGGTGATGTTGGTGCTATTCCTTTCTGTTTGTTAGTTTTCCTTCTAACAGTCAGGTCCCTCAGCTGCAGGTCTGTTGGAGTTTGCTGGAGGTCCACTCCAGACCCTGTTTGCCTGGGTATCACCAGCAGAGGCTGTAGAACAGCAAATATTGCAGAACAGCAAATATTACTGCCTGATACTTCCTCTGGAAGCCTAGTCTCAGAGGGGCACCCACCTATATGAGGTGTCTGTTGGACCCTACTGGGAGGTGTCTCCCAGTTAGGCTACACAGGGGTCAGGGACCCACTTGAGGAGGCAGTCTGTCCGTTCTCAGAGCTCAAACACCATGCTGGGAGAACCACTGCTCTCTTCAGAGCTGTCAGACAGGGATGTTCAAGTCTGCAGAAGCTGTCTGCTGCCCATTGTTCAGCTATGGCCTGCCCACAGAGGTGGAGTCTATAGAGGCAGAGGTCTTGCTGAGCTGTAGTGGGCTCTGCCCAGTTCAAATTTCCCAGCCACTTTGTTTACCTACTCAAGCCTCAGCAATGGTGGACGCCCCTCCCCAACCCAGGCTGCCACCTCACAGTTGGAGCTCAGACTACTGCGCTAGCAGTGAGCAAGGCTCTGTGGGCGTGGGACCCACCAATCCAGGCACGGGAGAGAATCTCCTTGTCTGCTGGTTGCTAAGACCTTGGGAAAAGTGCAGTATTTGGGCGGGAGTGTCCCGTTTTTCCACGTACAGTCTGTCACGGCTTCCCTTGGTTAGGAAAGGGAAATCCCCTGATCCCTTGTGCTTCCCAGGTGAGCTGATGCCCCGCCCTGCTTCAGCTCACCCTCCGTGGGCTGCACCCACTGTCCAACCAGTCCCAATGAGATGAACCAGGTACCTCAGTTGGAAATGCAGAAATCACCTGTCTTCTGTGTCGATCACCCTGGGAGCTGCAGACTGGAGCTCTTCCTATTCTGCCATCTTGGAATGGAAAAAGCATGCACACTTTTTAGTGTTTTGTTTTGGGATTCTTTTTGATCAAATTTTATTTCACATTGCTAAGGCTATATTTTTCTCTTCTTTTTTTCCAGATAAAATGGATTTGCCCCCAATTATAAAAGAAATACTTACTCAATGTAAATAATTTAGGTAAGAAAAAGAAAATTACCAGGTAAATTCACTACATATAACTACTGCTAACATTTTTCCTTCCAGATTTTTTCCTATATGCTTACATACACACATACACACACACACACACACACTCACTTCTAACTTACTTCCCTTAACGTATCATGAGTGTCTTCCTAATAATTTAATAAAGGACCACATCTTTTTATTTGGCTGCACAGCACGCCATGGTATGGAGATATACTTCATGAAAAACCAAGTTTAGACATTTTTAAGGTTCTTGACTCATATTACCAAAACACTTTCTAACAGCTTAGATCGATAATGCTCACTCCCACAATCAGTGTGTGATGATTCTTCTCAAGACCAATGAGAACCATTTGCAGTGCCTGACTTTTTGTACCAAGATATTTTTAGCAAAGAATAATAGCAAGGATCTTGACCAGTAGATTTGATAGTTTAGTCTGTTTTCATGAAAGAATGGAAAATAATCATGGCAGCTTACCCATCATGGAAGCCAGATTACTTCTGAGATATATGTTGGGAGGGTGTTGGAGAAGGGAGCCTAGAGAACTGTGGCTTCCCTAAATATAATTATGGTCACCTATGGCTACGTCTCTGAATTCAGATAGGGGTTTATTTGCCGTAACGTAGAATATCTTTGGGGAACATTGCATACAGATACTAGCAATTAACTCAATCTAAGAATCACATTTCTTGGCCAGGCATGGTGGCTCATGCCTGTAATCCCAGCACTTTGGGAGGCTGAGGCAGGTGGATCACGAGGTCAAGAGATCAAGACCACCCTGGCCAACATGGTGAAACCCCATCTCTACTAAAAATACATAAGTTAGCTGGGCATGATGGCATGCGCCTGTAATCCCAACTACTCTGGAGGCTGAGGCAGGAGAATCACTTGAACCTGGGAGGCGGAGGTTGCAGTGAGCTGAGATTGTGCCATTGCACTCCAGCCTGGGCGACTGAGAGAGACTCTGTCTCAAAAAAAAAAAAAAAAAAAAAAAAAAAATCACAATTTTTGCAATTAACAGAGTGCTGGTCCAACATTCTAATGACAAACTCTCCCCAAAACGCCAATGGAACAGGAGGTGGGGAGCCTCCTAATTAGGCAGGACTTTCCACACAGACTAATGATTGAGATGTTGAGGGTCAGAAGGGGGATGCACGTATCTGCGCTGTGTTGCTTGGGGCAAAGGCATGTCACATACAATGGTGCTCACCTGTGACAGGGAAGCATCATTTGCTCTGTCTTTGAGAACTAAGGGACAATGAGACCCCTGCTCACATCTCCACATGATGCCAGGGACCTCGGTGAGCTGCTGCCGCTGGTACTTGGGGCATGGTGTGACTGTCCTTCCTAAGTGCAACCTCTGTCCCTATAACCCAGTGCATTGAGCCTCCCCAGGATGGGAGCTGAGGAGCTGGGGTACCGCCTGAGGGATCTGTCAGGGCCTGGGAGCTCTGGAAGTGTCTTCTCCTTGGCTCACTCAAAGCTCTGGAAGGCTGGGTTTGGTTTGTGAACTTTTCTGAACCTGCTTGTTTTCCAAGAAGAAAATATCCTTCAAAAGGAACAGAGTACACTCGTGGCCCGGTTAGGATTTTAACACTCCTAGCTAAGGTCTTGAGGGTCAGTGAATTGTTGGAGTTGCAAACCTTGGCCTTGCCACCTTCTCCGGGCTTCTGGGGAAGGAGGGACAGGCGCCACGTGGCAGCACTCTGGGGCCAGAAGTATCACAAATCATGCTGTCTTATGTGCAAGGAGCGAAGGCTCCCTGTGGCCTTTTCCCACCCTGTTTTGCAGGAAAGGAGAAGGTAGCAACTGAGGAAAGAACGCTCTACAGACCAGTAGCCAATAGCTTGGGTGTCATTGGCAAAGAGAGAGAGGGCTGGCAAAACAAATGGACACATTTTAATTTGCAAGCCAGGGTCTCTGTGGGTCTCTATCCCTCTGTCCCTCTGCCCCCACCCCTGCCCACCCCCTGTATCTTGCCTTCTCCAGTATGTGGGCAGCTGTGAGAAGACCTATTTCCAGAGCCAGCACTGGCCTTGGGCAGTCACGTCCTCTCTGAGCCTAAGTTTTGTCCACTTTATGAAAATCATAGTGCACAACCCACAGAGCTGTCATGGAGATCAGATGAGTCAGGGAACAAGAAAGGGTCTTGCAGAGAGCCGCACACAGGTGGCACTCGGTAGAACCAGGAATTTTGATCCTAAAGTCTTCAAGTGGAAGTGGCTCTAGGGTGCTTAGCATATTGGTCCCTTGAGGTCACTGCTCAGTCAGGAGGCTCACTTGCTCAAGGACTGGTGTGATGAGGCTTTGGCATGACTGCAAGCTCCCAGAGGGCTTCCCCAGAGGCTGGAATGACACCAGTGCTCCATAAATGCCTGTTGCAGAAACGCAGGCAGGCAGGCAGGCAGGCGTGAACACATGAATGAATGAATGAATGAACTGGCTTGAATAACAAAGGACATTTGCAGAGCACTGTTAGCCTGTGCCAGGTGCCACCTGCACGGTGTCCCTGATTCTCACAGGACTGTCTCTGTGTATCTGGAAGGCTGGTCCCCTTTTCCTCCCTTTCTTCCTTCCCCTTAACTCCTCCTTTCTTCCCTCCCCTTAACTCCTCCTTTCTTCCTCCTCTTCCCTCTTTAGCCCCACTCTCCCTAGGCTCCCACCTGATGAACTCTTACTCATCCTTCAAAGCCCATTTCAGAGCTCACTTCCTCTGGAAGTTTGCCTGCTCCCTTGGACAGAGGTAGGTGTTCCCTGCCTGGGGCTTCCCAGCCTCCCTGTAGCACCGCTCCCCCCAAGCCTGGAAGCTTCTGGGCAGAGATTTGGTCTTGCCCATCTCTGTATCTGGAGTGCCTTGTCCAGCGCCTGTCATCTCAAAGGTGTGTCCTATGTGTTGGTGGATGGCAGAATGTCACAGAGTATCTGGCTTCCTTAAGCAGGTTGCTACCATTTTATACTTGAACCCACACCTGGGATTCATGAAAGCTTTCCCAAAGCCCTGAAACTGCAAATAAGAAACACGGTGGATGGCTCCGCTCTGTTGTTAGTTTCCAGGGGCTTCTAGAGGATTGGCAGCCCTTGGGACCCCACATCAGCACCAGAAGACAATGGAGCGACATACTGAGAAACTGCCAAGAAGAAAATCGAAGAAAGGAACGCAAATCTCTTTAACCAGAGACCCAGCACACCGAATGTGCCACTAAAAGGGGTTTATCTTCCAGAAATAATATGAAAATCACCAGAGCAAAGCACCAGGCTTTGCAAAATTGTTCTTGCCAGTGGTGCCTCGCTGGCAGCTGGGTTGCAGGCTGGGAGTAGAATGCCACCCTCTCTAAGGAACTCTTCTCCACCTTTGCTATCAGGAATGTCTATGCTGTCACCAAACATTGGTTGGCTCTGAAGACAGAAAATAAAGAGAGGTTCCTCTCGCCTAAGGAACTAGGGCCTGGGGAGGAGACCCAGGGGAGCTCTCTGGGCTCTAAGATGTCTGCTGGAAGCATCTTGCTCCTAGAGGGGTACTCTATTGTCTTGGGAGGGCAAAGTCTTCTTAGGGACCATGATGTCTGAGTGAAATTTGGAAGCATTGATAGGGCTTCAGTGGGTGACAAGGAAGAAGAGCACAAGCAGAGGTCAAGTGTCTACTGGTCGCTAGCAAAGTCAGCCCAAGTGGCTCTGTTGGCACTGAAGTCTTTCCTGCTTGTGTTGCTCTCCCCTTCTGGAGTCGTCAATGGCTCTCCAGTTCAGTACTACCATGCTTAGGACAAGCTCCTCGTGCAGGTATTCAAGACCATCCGCAGTACCATCATCTCCCTGCATCCTCTGCCATCTCTTCCCTCCTCCAACCCCGTATGTTTGCCTCTGGTCTGAAAGCTCTCCTTCTCTCTCTCAGCTTCCTGCTTGATCTCCCCTATGCAAATGTGAGTTCCGTCATGGCCAACATGGCAGTCCCCTCAGCATCCAGCACAGTGGGTGCTCTGGAAGCTTGGATTCCTTGGCGACATCTCTCCAGCTGGGACGAGGGCTGCTCAGGGGTGAGGGCAGTGACTTCCCCTTGCTGGGGGAGCAGTTGGCACCAAGGCTTACCCAGGACTCCCTTCCTGAATGGGAGGAGTGAGCTAGTGGCTCTCTGAATGCTGTTTGCTCTTACTCATGGGGACACCTCCAGAGAGGGACTCCTGCCTCAGAGTCCCCCACAGCTGTGTTCTAAAGGAGATTTCCAGATGGACTTTTATGCAAGCACATAAACCCAACCTCCTTCCTCCTTCACTCATTCATTCGTGCTCCAAACACACCTGGAGCATTTGTTGGGGCTGGGGTAAAAAAGGGCAGTCACAGACTCTGTTCTGGGGGGCTTCTGGCCAGAGGGGTCAGAGCTGGCCACAGGTAGAGAGAGCCTGAGAGCTGGCCCGGGAGGGGAGGGAGCTTGGCTCAGGGAGAAAGGTGGTCAGGAAAGAACGCAGCTACACCAGCATTGGCGTTGAGTCTGGGGAAATGGTTGAAATCAGACACATGGCAAAAGTGCACATGTGCACGTGAGCATCATGGGTTTTTATTATGTGTGTGTGTATAGTGTACATAGATGAATGTATATGTGTGTTTACATGTGAGTGTGTACGTGTATATGTGTATGAGCATGTATGTTATTTGTATATGTATGTGTATTGTGCATATGTGTCAGTGTGTATATAGGCACGTGTGGGTTTACATGTATATGCATACATGAACATATGTGTTCATATGTGTGTGCACAACATGCATGTGTTATGTGCACCACACATACACATATATGTGTGTTTGTATGTATACATGTGTATGTGTGCATGTGCGAGTGTGCAAAGGATGAGAATGGAGAACAGCTGGTTATCATTTTGGGTTTCCCGGGAGAACAGTGTTAGGTAACAGGGTTAGGTCTGGGAGCAGATGGAGGGACATCGTTGAGTTCATTTGTCCTTGGGGACCACCTGAGGAATCAGGACTAAATCTGTGGGCCCTGGGGAGTCATTGAAGGCTCTGAGCAAGGGAATGACATGGCCAGAACATGTCCAATGCCTCCACCCTGTCCCATCCTGCTGACCAGGAACAGCACAGACAGGTGCATTTCAGAAGATGAGGGCAAGAGCAAGAAAACTGGTAACCAGGGTTAACTTAGGAGGAACTTTGACCAAGAAGTTTGAAACAAAGAAGGAAGGTTTGCCCCTAAACTCTTGACTTATTCCTCCTGCTCTTTCCATTCCCACGATTTCTTATTAAATGATTGGAGACACCAGACAATGCCCTCACTGTTGTGTGGCTGCCTGGGGGCGTTCCTGCAGAATCAGAGCCTCTGTGCTCAGGTGACCCTTGTGCTGGGGGTAGGATGGCCCCCCCACATAGGCCTTAAACATCTGGATCATGCTGGGGAACCCGCCACAGGGATCTTTAAAAAAAAATAAAATAAGGGTCTGGATTTTGAACAAACTCTTTTTGTGGGAATAATTTTTATGTTCCCAAGTATTTGTGGGTTCAACTTTGCACACAATTAATTGTACTTACAAATGCCTCCTTGAGGGCATAATTAGTCACCAGCAACTCCTTCTAAAGGCGCCAGAGGCTAATTGTACCCCCAAGTGAGAAGTTTCAGGTGTAATTAATTATTCTTTAATTATTAAATTTATTATTCATTGGTTGGATGCACAAAGTTGTGCTCAGATGAACTCGCTGGCACAAGGAAGGCTGGAATGAAGTGGTCCACGCTACCCCTGAGCAAACCTCCGCCAAGGGGCTGTGAAAAGAAAGAAAGGGACCGCTGGCTGCCTAGCTCAGCGTGGGAAATTCCTCAAGTGACAGTAACGACCCAGACAGTGGGAGGGGGGCCCAGAAAACCTGTGGCCGGCCCAGAAAGCCTGTGGCTTTGGGCCCCTGGGTCAGGCATAGGGAAAGGGCTGGAGCTTGAAGTCGGCCAAGTCTTCAGTTGGGTGACCTGGGCAGAGCACGTCCCTCTCTGTGCCTCACCTGTAGAATGGAATGCAGTGCTGGCCCATCTCCCTTGCTGTGCAGATGGAAGGAGGTTGTGTTTGAATGTACTTAGCATGGACTCAGGCCCCATGGAATGGGTTTCCAGTAGGCATCAGCCTCCTTGAGAGGCAGAATTGTGAGGTGACCACCAAGAAGTACTCAAGAACCTGACTTACCAGTTTTGAAATCCAGAGATACACATCAGCTCTGTAACCTTGGACAGGCTCCCTGGGCCTCAGTTTCCTCATCTGGGAATTCATCATAGCACAAAAGCAAATGGGAATTCATCATAGCACAAAAGCAAATGGGAATTCATCATAGCACAAAAGCAAAATATTTTATGGGGTTGTGAAGATTGAATGGGCTAGCATATATAAAGCATTTAGGACCATGCCTGCCACAGTAAACATTATGAAGCATTTGCTATTCTGTCTTTTGTACCTTTCATGATCACAAACCTATTTTCAACAGGAAAACCACTGCGCAAATGGTAACCCATTGACTTTGTGTAAAATGCTCTGTATTTATGCTGATGCCTGACTCTCAGAGAATATCTGTCTTTTGTAGCCAAGACAGGAGGAGCTGCATTAAAATGTCCAAAGTGGTTATTTACAGCTGCATGATGAAATTATGGGTGGTCATTTTCTTCTTGGTCTTTTCCAGTATTTTTCATTTTTAAAGTTTTTCTTGGTTTTTATTTTTAAAATATGCTTTGTTATAACGACGACAAGAGAATAATGTGTATGCTTCCAGGTGGTTACGTGTATCCTTCTGCAAACTGATCTATGTGTCTAGCCCCTAGCTGTCCTTCAAGTCCAGGATCACGCCTTTCACAAGTCTTGTCCTAGCACTTCCCACCCTGCCCTCCATGCCCACCTTCCAGCCATCAGCGGCTTTTTCTCCCCTGCCTACCTGAGCTTTCTCTGTCTGCCTGAATGGCGCACACTCTCTGCCTCCTGTTTAATCCCAGCCTGACCCTCATTCCCTATGAAATTGAACTGCCCCAGGCCAGGGTCTCCCTGTGCTCCATACCAGGTCCCCCTGGAGCCCCACCAGGATCTCAGCCCATGACTCCCTGCACCTCAGAGCTAGGAAGCTCCTTCATTTGATCTGATGTTTTATTAGGACAAAAATTCAGAGCAGCACAGAGAACACACCCATATACCCAACACAGTAGCATCACATACTTGCCTCAGGTCTATTTTTTGGAAATAAAACATTGCAGATCCAGTTGAAGTCTCCTTTGTACCCCTCCCCAGAGGTGGCCACTGACACAAATTTGGTGTGTATCTTTACCATTTCATTTTAATAGTTTTACTACATATGTTTGAATCTGTAAACAGTTTACAGTGTTTCATGTGCTTTGAAAATGTACACAGATGCTATCATCCTGCAACACGATTTTCCCTTCAACTGTCTGTCTCTGAGACCTGTCCACAGTGATGCCTGCGGATCCAGGTCTGCAGATGGATGAAGTGGCTGAGACCCTGGGTACTGCACTGTCCAAGAACAGCCTCTACATTCCATCAGGAAGCTCTGGCTGCAAGCAACAGAAGCTGACACCCTGCTAACTGAAGCTGGATACGAGAACCAGGTTTAGGAACAGACAGGAAGAGGGCAGTCCCGGGAATCCGGATGGCAAGAACTAACTCTCCACCTTGTCATAAAGCTACCAGAATGAATGCCGTCTGACTGGTGCTTTTTTTTTTTTTTTTTTTGAGACAGAGTCTTGCTCTGTTGCCAAAGCTGGAGTGCAGTGGCATGATCTCGGCTCACTGCAACCTCTACTTCCCGGTTCAAGCGACTCTCCTGTCTCGGACTCCCAAGTAGCTGGGAAATTACAGGCACCTGCCACCACGCCCGACTAATTTTTGTATTTTTAGTACAGATGGGGTTTCACCATGTTGGCCAGGCTGGTCTCAAACTCCTGACCTTGTGATTCACCCGCCTCGGCCTCCCAAAGTGCTGGGATTACAGACGTGAGTCACCAAGCCCGGCCGAGTGATGCTTTTTGTCCTTTTGCCACCTCACTCAAGATTCAAGTTCAAAAAACTTTGCTCAAACTGGCTCAAGCAAAGACAGAATATATGGCTCACGTAACTTAAAAAAACAAAACAAAACAATCCAGCGTCCAACATCCAGGGCCAACTTCAGGACTCAAATGACATCGCCAGGACCCGGTCTCTCCCCGTTTCTCACTGTACTTCCCCTGTGGCCCCTCGCTGTCCTCTCCCTTGTGCTAGCATGATGGCACCTGCAGTTCCAGCCTTCCGTGCTGGCAGCTTTCCTAAAGAAGAGGGCCAGCTTCCATCCCAGCCTTCCCGGGAAAGGACGCACTGCATCTCATCGGCCCTGATTAGGTCAGGTATTCATTTCTGAACCAGTTACTGTGGCCAGAGGAATGCAGTAGTCTCATTGGCTAACACTGGGTCACATGCTCTCCCCCAGGAGTCCTACCTGAATGAAGCTCAGGGCTGAGAGTTGGGAACAGTTTCTTAGAGGGAACTTGGCGGTTTTACCCAAATAAGGGGAATAGATGTCCAGTTGGCCAGAAAAACAACAAATGCCCCCTCTGAAAAGCAAACAGATAAACAAGAGAAGAGATATAAATAAAATAGGCCGGGCGGGGTGGCCATTGCCTGTGATCGCAGCTCTTTGGGAAGTCAAGGCGGGTGGATCACCTGAGGTCAGGAGTTCGAGACCAGCCTGACCAACATAGTGAAACCCTGTCTCTGCTAAAAATACAAAAATTAGCTGGGCATGGTAGCGGGTGCCTGCAATCCCAGCTACTAGGGAGGCTGAGGCAGGAGAATTTCTTGAACCCGGGAGGTGGAGGTAGCAGTGAGCTGAGATCATGCCACTGCACTCCAGCTTGGGCGACAGAATGAGACCCTGCCAAAATAAAATAAAATAAAAATAAAATAAAATAAAACAAAACAAAACAGGACAGCAGGCTGGCCATCATAGGACTTGCCAGAGCCTGAGCTGGGAGAGGGGAGGACCAAGAAGCAGGTGTTGGTGACGGTGTGATTGCGTCACTATTCAAATGAACAACTGTCTTTTTTTTTTTTTGAGACAGTCTTGTTCTTTTTGCCCAGGCTGGAGTGCAGGGCGAGATCTCGTCTCACTGCAACCTCCACCTCCCGGGTTCAAGCAATTCTCCTGCCTCAGCCTCCTGAGTAGCTGGGATTACAGGCGCCCACCACCACGCCCGGCTAATTTTTGCATTTTTAGTAGAGACGGGGTTTCGCCATATTGGCCGGGCTGGTCTCAAACTCTTGACCTCAGGTGATCCACCCACATTGGCCTCCCAAAGTGCTGGGATTACAGGCGTGAGCCACCGCACCCGGCCTGAGCAACTGTCTTAAAAACAAAAAACGGTGCCAGTTCGCGCCGTTCGCCTGCACCCCCAATGACGGAGGAGGTTGGGCTCTGAGGTGCCCAGCATGCTCCCTTCCATCTTCCTGCCCATCCATTACTGTCAGATGATTAACTTCAACCACATACTACATTTTCCTGGGATTATCCCCTCAAATGAATTATATGAATAATAAAGTTTCAATATTTTTCACTTAGCAATTAATCTTAGTGAGCACAAAACTTCACTTAAAGTGCTGGTGCAGTGGCTGGAACCCATTAATCAGAGTGTTGAAGGAGCCAGCTGGGTGCAGAATGAACCCGGGCGGTGAAATACGGGCACTTCTCAAAGACCGGGAGATCCTCTCCAGTGTGAACACGCGTCACATTTGAGGCGCAGCGTCACCAGACAGCAGAGCTGGCCTGGCTGGCAGGGCCTTTCATTTTAGATTCTGTGTGGGGAAAACCCCCAGACTGGGTTTAGCATTCATGAGCAGTATTCACCGGAGGAAAGAGATGATCGAAAAAGTAGTTCATAAACCCCAACCAGTCATTATTAGAGTGGCAAAAACACAATACTTATGCACAGAATAGTTTACATTAAATTAAAAACCATAACTTATCTCTGAGACACTCCATTTAGTACATCTGAGGTTAAATATGGTTCATAGCAGCTCTTTCAATTAAATTGTTCTTCCTTTGCTCTAGTAAACTATATTAAACATAATTTCCTGAAAAGTAACAGAGAATCATTACTCTGTTTACAAATTGATACCATGTTATTGAAAATAGGAAAAATTTGCAGGGTTATTTCAGATTACCGTATTTTTACAGATAATCCGATACTGGCAAGGAGGATACTGTGAAAGCCCAGGTTTCTGGCTTTCCAATCAAGGATGGGGTAGGACTGGGGTGGGAGAGGAGAGAGGGGTATGGAAGCATCAGAGCCAGTGGGCGGGACCTGATAGAAAATCCCAAGGCTGGTCCTGGGAAACCAGGAAAGAGGTTTCCTAGAGTCCTATGTCCTTCCACTATGACCCCAATGTCCTCACGGCTGGAGAGCTCCGAACAACCACGCTGCAGGTGGATTTTGAGTTGTTTATGTTTGACGTTATGGTTGTCATTCTACTCATGTCATTGACTTTATAGCCTTAGCTGGCTTTTATCTTTGCCTGTCCGATCGAACAGGCCTGTTACATTTACATGAAGCCGGGCTGTCTCTTACCTCTGCTCCCTGAGTCTCGGTCACAGTATTACTTCAAGTTCATAAACAAAGCCCCGACATGCCTTCTCCAGGTTTGATGCAGCTCAAGTGAAGCATGTGGTTTGCAAGACTGTCACATGGGCCTCGGGCTTGACTGTCACCCTCCAGTGATTTGGCCAGGGGAGGGCTGCGAGGCAAAGCCCAGAGGAAGCTTCGATCCTTTGTAGAGGCTGAGTCTCTGGGAACCAGGTGCGGCTCCAAGTCAAAGCCATCTGTCCACGGCAGTAGGATGTGATGTCAGGCCTGCCGGGGATGCATGTCGCCTGTGGGAACAGCCCAGAGACTGCGAGGAAACTGCACATGTAGAGGAGGTGTGGGGTGAGGCCTCCTTTGAGTGGAGAAATAGAGCATTGCTACCTGCTGCTCTGGCCATAGCGGAGTCATTTGTGTACCATAGTGGGCAGGTCGACGGCACCTCAATTATATCAAGAACGTGCAAGAATGGTCGTCGTGCATGTGGTCTCTTCAGAACCACCCACTCCACCCCACAAAACACTGCTCTCACCCTAGAGGTGTCTTTAACCGGCTAGGAACTGTGAGCGGTTGCCCATAGGCATGGGGGCTGGAGCGCTATTTAGAAAAAACCGCTTTGTCAAGTTGGTGGGGCAGTCCTTGAGTCGTGGTCACCCCAGGCCTGTCACACCAAGCATGCAGCTCCTCCCAACTCAGCTCCAGGCCCCCACCGGGACATCAGGCATATGATGTGTTCCTGGCATGAACGAGTAGATAGTGAGAAATATTGTTGTTCCACAAGTGGAAACTGCCTGCAAAAGACAGGAGCAATATGCCATCCAGCACTGTATCCATTTCCCCAAACTCTTGCCAATGTCTGAGATTTGGGCTAATCCAGTAAGTAAAAAAGTTATCTTACTGCTGTTTTAATTTGCTTTTTCCTGATTCCTAGTGAGATGAAGCAACCTTTTTTTTTTTTTGAGATGGTGTCTTGCTCGTCGCCCAGGCTGGAGTGCAGTGGTGCGAACTCGGCTCATTGCAACCTCCACCTCCCTGGTTGAAGCAATTCCCCTCAGCCTCCTGAGTAGCTGGGATTACAGGCACACGCCACCCCACCAGCTAATTGTTTTCTATTTTTAGTAGAGACGGGGGTTTCACCATATTGGCCAGACTGGTCTCGAACTCCTGACCTCAGGCAATCCGCCTGCCTTGGCCTCCCAAAATGCTGGGATTATAGGTGTGAGCCACTGCGCCCGGCCAAGGCAACTTTTTCTATGCTTATTGGCCATGTGTATTTCTTCGATGAATTGCCTCATATATTCTTTGCCCATTTTTCTATTGCATTAACTTTTTATTATTAAATTGAAACATTCCTTCGTATAATCTGCTTATTAATACCTTGTCTGTCATGTATGTTACAAATGTTTTCTCCCAGTCTCCTTCTTTTAACTTAGATTATGATATTTTTATTTCTTACTGTTGCCCAGGCTGGGGTACAGTGGCATAATCATAGTTCACTGCAGCCTCAAACTTGTGGGCTTAAGCAATCCTCCTGCTTGCCTCCTAAGTAGTAGCTGGAACCACAGGTGTGTGCCACCATGCCCAGCTAATTTAAAAAATTTTTTTCTTTTGTAGAGATGGGGTCTTTCTTTGTTGCCCTGGCTGGTCTGGAACTCCTGGCACAGTTTCTTTTTTTTTTTTTCTACAGAAATACTCATTTTTCTTTTTCTCCAGAGAAATACTCATGTATGCTTAAGAAGCCAAGACAAGGATGCCCATTGCAGCATTGTTTTTCATGTAAGACGCGGGAGAAACCCATATGTTCATCAATAAGGGACTGGTTAAACAAATTAACAACACATCCATACTGAGGATTGGGCCACTAAGCTGTAGAAAAAAGACAAATGAGGCCAATATGTGCACAGCGATTTGGAACATTCTGCAAAGCAAGTTGCAAAAGATACATAGAGTATGATACTATTTAAATTAATAAAAGCGCAGCAGATAAAAAAAACTCAACTATATATTTCTTTAAATGATATTTTTATATGCTTGTTATTTATATTTATATTTATTTGTTTTTTTGAGATGGTGTCTCACTCTGTCTCCCAGGCTGGAGTGCAGTGGCACAATCACAGCTCACTGCAGCCTTGATCTCCCTGGCCTCGGGCGATTCTCTTGCCTCAGTTTCCTGAGTAGCTGGGACTACAGGTGTGCACCACCACATTGAGCTAATTTTTTTAAAATATTTTATAGAGTTGGGGTCTCCCTACATTGCCCAGGCTGGTCTTGAACTCCTGGGCTCAAGTGATCCTCCTGCCTTGACCTCCCAAAGTGCTGGGATTACAGGCGTGAGCCACCGTGTCCAGCCGATAGTTTTATATGCTTCTATTGATAAGTTCATAGAAATAAATCTGGAAAGATCTACACTGTACAAATGCCAGGAGTTACTTTGGAAAGGAGTCTGGAATTGGAAGTGAGGTTCTGAAGGGACTTGAGTTGTATTATTTGTGTTATTTTTACCTGTATTATTTGAATAGTTCATAATGAGACCATATTCTTATTTTATATGGTAATTGATGCAGAAAAACTACCTTGTAACATAGGCCCCAGCAGATCCTGTGAGGTCACCAGAAGGTCAGGCACACCTGGACCCACCTGTTTCATCTGCGCTGAATCCACAGAGATAGTCCAGAGGAAGAGAGGAGGAGGAAAGAGAGTGGAATCTATTGAGCATTTCCTATGAGTCAAACCCCATGCTAGCGCATTCAACTCGGAATTATCAGAGCTGAGTGCAAGTGTTGACCTTGTTATTACCTGTGTGACCTTGGGCGAGACAGCCATTCAGCTATTTGGGCCTCCAGTTCTTCATCTGTCAAATGGGGATGACATCACTTGCATTGTCTAATTTGTGCCAGACAGAATTCAAGGTGCTAACAGAACAGCTTCAAGGACCCACAGATCCAAGTAAGAGAATGTGAAACAGCTATGCAAATTGAGGGCCTAGGATTGCTTTCTGACCATGTGGGTCACAGGGTAGGTGTTTACGAGATAATCCTTGAAGGTACCTGTGAGAAGGTGTCAGCTCTTCTCAGTGCAGGGCTGAGCCTTGACGAGTGCCTGGAGGCTTCTTAGGGTTTTGCTGTTCTCAGTCTGTGCCTTTGAACCTTTGATGTAAAAGAGGCCTTCAGACAACAGAAATAAAGTGGGTGTTGACGCTGGCATGGCATTTACAGAGTTAAATCCACAAAGGGAAGTAAGGAAGATTCCAGATGGAGAAGACCCTCCAGGGGAAAAATTAAGATGAGAAGAGCCATCCATTAGAGGCCATGTCTTCTCTTTCTGAGACCATCTCTAATGCGATTCATCAGTGTCAAGGCCAGCAAGAAAGACCTGCAAGGATCAATTCCTCTGTGCAAGATAAAGAGTTTAAAATAATTGTATATATGTAAAGTATTTGCCTTCTCATAATTGAAGAGAACAGAGAGAGAGAGAGAGTCAAGAATATTTCAGGGAGAATGTCTTCGCTTCATGTCTGGAGTCTGCAGCATCATGCAGATTGGTTAGTAGCTGGCAAAGAGCCAAGAAGCTTAATCAATCTCCAAAGTTTATTAAGAGTAACCCCCAAAGCTAATGGATCATTCTTAGCAAGAACATCATTCTGGTTGTTTCCTCATTTTTATAAATTGATCTATAACGCTGAATCTGGGTCCTTGAGAGGGCTGCTAGGGGAATTAATAATCAGTGAATCCAGCAGAATTCTTTTGTTTCCAAAAAGATCAAATGAAACTAAGTTGGGGTAGGATCCTACCTGCTCAGACCCCACTCCCTGACCGCTACAGTGGCCCTGCAGTGGCCCCACGGGCACCTCCTAGGAACCCTAGGGCTCTGAAAAGCACAGTTTGAAACCACTGATCTCACCAAAGTCCCCCCTTTTGCAGATGAGGAAGCTGAGGCCCTGAGACAGGAGGTGACTTGAGCAAGGTCATGCTTAAGGTACATGTGGCAGACATGATTGGATGCTACTCAGCAGCCATTGCCCAATTCCCTTTGTCTTGCTTGAAGAGCTCATCTCACATTATGGGGGCTAAAAATGCTGGCTGCTCACCTTTCTGACCTCTCTTCCAGCTGCAGCATGGGCACTGACTCAATCCTGTCCAATTCTGGAAAGGGTCTACTTCCCTGGAAAAAAGAAGCCAGCAAGGAGAAACTGTCTTTCTTTTTGACTTTCAATGTGTTTGTGGTGAGTATGTGATGACTGGAGCTGCAGCAGCTATCTTATGGCCATGAGAACAAAGTTTGAAGTTGACTGCTAATTAGCTGGTGTGTAGCCAGGAAACAGGAACCACTCTAGGTGTTTAAAACAGAGGAAATTAATGCAGTGATTGCTTACATAGATGATGGAAGACTGACAAGCCAAAGGGGAATGCCAAAGCACCTCCCCTGCCCCAAGAGGTCAGCAATTACAGACACTGTTAACACTCCTAGGGCTGGAGGGACAGAGGAGGAAGGAGTGAGCACCCAGAAGCTGGAGCTGGGATCTGAATTTATAGCCAGGAGCCTCTTGGAAGGAGCTGGTTGCATCAGGGTGGTGTCTGATGGGAGCTTGAGCTACCTACAGCAGAGTTTCAATCACTGCCAGAGATGCTGCAGGAAGCACAGAGGGAGGCAGAGACATGCCCGACTCACTCCATCTGCCCTTCAGTCCTCCATCAGTGCCTCCCATTGGCTGAACCTCCCTAGAATCCTGGGAACTGCAGTTCTCTGAAACAAGGCAGAGCAGGGAATGGAGCTGAGAGCAAATGGGCAGTTGACCCTACCCATCACGCTAAGGATGGCATGGCAGAAAGAGGGAGAGCCCTGTGGCTTTAGTGATGATATTGTTAAAACATGGACCAGTCCATATCTCACCTGTTGCTGGATATCTCCTTCTGGGGATGGGAAAAATCTGAAGGCTGGGTGTGGTGGCTCATACCTATAATTCCAGCGCTTTGGGAGGCTGATGTGTGAGGATCGATCGCTTGAACCCAGGAGTTTGAGGTTGCAGTGAGCTATGATCACTCCACTGCATTATGGATGGGGCAACAGAGTGCAACCCTGTCTCAAAAAGAAAAAAATCTGAATTCATAAAGGCTCCTGGGCTTGGGCATTTTGTTCTCGTAGTTGAATGGTCTCAGTGCTGCACCAGGTCTGAGTCAGACCCATGTCTTTCAATTCCCAGTCCTGAGCCTGGGCCACTGTACCTGCAGACAGTAACAGAGGCCAGAAACTTGAATCTTTGTCCACTCTGCAGGTGAAGGAGTTCACTTTGACAGAGCAGAGAAACAGAATGAGTCAGCATCAGGTCCACATGCTCCTTGTTCTTCAACAGAAAAGCTGCTCTGAGTAACTCATGCACAGAGTGAGAGAAAGAGGAAGGAGCTGGGCAGCCCCCATGACCAGCCCCCATGAACCACTGACACGGTTCCACGTCAATGGAACCATGGACAGAGGTGCCCACGGGGCTAAATCCCAGGTTTTTCCTGGGGCCAATATGTGAAAGCCGAGAGTTCAGTTGAATGAGTCACCTGAGCCTGTGGTTTTTACACTTTGTTTAGACTCAGAATCCAACAACACTTTGCTTAGAAGCCCAAGGTGGGGTTGGGAACCCCAGGTATTCCCCTCCATCCTATCCCCCAGTCCCTGTGGGTCTTCCCAGTGCTCTGGGGAGCAGTTTGAAGACAGCTGATCTCAGCCTGGCCAAGATGGTGAAACCCAATCTCTACTAAAAATACAAAAAAAAAAAAAAATTAGCCAGGCGTGGTGGTGGGTGCCTGTAATCCCAGCTACGAGGGAGGCTGAGGCAGAGAATTGCTTGAACCTGGGAGGCGAAGCTTGCAGTGAGCTGAGATAGCGCCACTGTACTCCAGCCTGGGCGACAGAGCGAGACTCTGTCTCAAAAACAAAACAAAACAAAACAAAACCCAGCTGATCTCATCTCCCTAAGTCAGTTTATAAATGAGGAAACTGAGACTTCAGTTCTGTTACTTGGTTGCAGTGACAGAAACCCTACTCAAGCTAGCCTGGGTGGTCGGGAGACTTACTGGGATAGGCTGGGATGGAGCTGGCCCCAGGGATTGGGGGCATCATCAGCTTGCCAGTTGTTCTCTCTTGTCCCCCTCCTCACACCCACACTTCACTCCCACATCTGCTGTCTTTTCTGCATGCTGGTGTCGCCACCTCCTACCGCAGGCCAAATTCTCTTTCATGGTCAAGAATGCAGCTGCTGGTATTTCTGGATTGGCTTCTCCCACTTAGCCCCAGGACAGAATTCTGAATGCCTTTCTCCTGATTCCAGGATGCAGACTTCTGGGGACACATTTGGAGCCTCTGCCTATGGCTTGGACCACTCTGGGCGTCAGAGGAATGAGATATCTGATGGCCCAGCCTTAGCCATAAGCTCAGCCTGAGGCCTGGGAGGTTCATCCCAGAGAATGTGCAGGTAGCCCAGTCATGGCCCCTAGGAAAGGCCTGAGCATGGAGGGGGTCCCCAGTCTGTAGGAGTCAGCTTCAGAAAACCTGGCCTGAGCCCCAGTGGGGCCATGCACTTTCGTTGGCAGTCTTGGAATCCCTCCCGTCCTTGGTCCCATTAGCTATGAAACAGGAAGACCACTTCCCATCTCATGGGCTTCTGGTGATCATCAACTAAGAAAAGAGGGAGGGCCAGGCATGCTGGCTCACACCTATAACCCCAGCACTTTGGGAGGCCAAGGCAGGAGACCACTCTGAGCAACATAGTGAGACCCCGTCTCTACAGAAAGTAAAAAAATTGCAGGGCATGGTGGTATACACCTGTAGTCCCAGCCACTCAGGAGGCTGAGGTAGGAAGATTGCTTGAGCCCGGGAGCTTGAGGCTGCAGTGAGCTGTGATTGCACCACTGCGCTCCAGTCTGAGTGACAGAGTGAGACCCTGTCTCAAACTAAACCAAACAAAACACAGAAGTTGAGGCCAGGTGTAGTTGCTCACACTTATAATCACAGCACTTTGGGAGGCCAAGGTGGGGGGACTGCTTGAGCTCAGGAGTTTGAGACCAGCCAGGGTAACATAGTGAGACCCTATCTCTACTGAAAATAAAAAAAGAATCAGGCTGGGCGCGGAGGCTCATGCCTGTAATCCCAGCACTTTGGGAGGCCAAGGCATGTGGATCACCTGAGGTCAGGAGTTCAAGACCAGCCTGACCAACATGGAGAAACTCCATAAAAATACAAAATTAGCCGGGCGTGGTGGCACATGCCTGTAATCCTAGCTACTCGGGAGGCTGAGGCAGGAGAATCGCTTGAACCTGGGAGGCGGAGGTTGCAGTGAGCCAAGATCGCGCCATTGCACTCCAGCCTGGGCAACAAGAGAGAAATACCATTAAAAAAAAAAAAAAATCAGTCGGGCATGGTGACACATGCCTGTGGTCCCAGCTACTCAGGAGGCTGAGGTGGCAGGTTCGCTTGAGCCCGGGATATTGAGGGTGCAGTGAACTATGATCATGCCGCTGCATTCCAGCCAGGACAATGGAGTGAGACTGTCTCAAAAGAAAAAAAAGAAAAGAAGTTGAGGAATGCTTAATAGCTAAATCACGGAGGAGCACATACAGCTATGCTATAGGTGAGATTTCAGAACGGGCCCTCCAGACACCCAGTCACGTGCTCTGGCTTTGGTGCCAGGAGCCCTTCCCCTGCGGGAGCCCTCCCAGAACTCCCTTTGGGGATGCAGGGGGAGTGTCCAGGTCAGCCTGTTCCTCTCCAGGTGAACCCCTTTCAGAATCCCGACCAACACCTCCTGGAAATACCTTCCCAGGGAATCAATTGCTGGTTTCTAGCATTTTTATTTCTGGGGACTGTGATTCTTATTTGGTTAAATAACACATTTTTAAAAATTGTTGTGATTCCATACTGAAGCTTCCCATATGGTTAATTGGAAGTGTTCTCACCAATATTGCAGGCTGTAAAAACTAATGAGGTAAATGGAAAATTTATCAAGTGCCACCGTTAGAAATTAACTTATTGCTTGCTGCTGCACTCATGACTAATGAAGTCAGAGGGGGCTCTTCATACACAGAACAAGAACACAAAGGGTGGCCAAATTTGCTGGCCACGATGCCAAGGAAAATCCTTCTACCTGCCCTTCTCAACCTCTCTCCCCACATCCCCTCTGCCAAATATCAGATGAGTATAGCAAGTGACTGGGCTTCCTAAGTCTGTATCCCAAAAACAGTACATGCATTCACTTATGTACCATATCAGCAATCGCAACAGTAGTTAGCATTTGTTGATGCTTGCTGCTTGGCACTTACACACATTATCTCGAGTTCCTCTTACCTCAGGGAAGTGAGGCAGGTGCTATGATTAGCCACCATTTGCAGACGAGGAAACAGGCTCAGAGAGATGAAGTGAGTTGTACAAGGTCACCCATTCCTAAGCAAGGAAGCTAGAGTTCAAACCCAGGCCTGAGTCCAGCATCCACAGGCATTATACCTGCAGTACATGAATGCATTCATTTACTCAAAAGGTGCATTTAACAAAAGGTGCTGAGAGCCCATGCTGGGCCACACTTCACATGCTCCTGGAGATGCCGGGGTGGGGTGGGGCGGTGATGAAGGATGTGGTTCAATCCAGCTCCCTCTGCCCCTTACTGGCTGTGGGATGGTACCAGGGCTCTGGCTGCTCCTCCATATTCCTTCTGGATTCTACTTCACGCCCTGGAGGCTGACCTGTGTGGCCCATATCATGGATTTCCTGGACCTCTGCTTCTAGTTGAGTTAAGCTGATGGGAGACACTAACCAGGGATGGGAGACACTGACCAGGGATGGGAGACAGGAGGAGAGCGAGGAGGGTGATCTTTGTTCAGCTGCCTGCCTGCTGGTTGTCAGGGACTGGCTGCACCTTTCACTGAACACCATGGCTTTCACTGTCACCCCTTACTTCTGCAGGCCAGGAATGGGCAGAGTCCCCTGCTGTCACTGGCCCGAGGAGACTCTCCAATCCCTTCTTGGTTGCCTTAAACCTTGCTTCCACTTCCGTAAATTCCCCCTTCAATAAACGCTTCTCAAATAATGACTTTGAACGGCATCTCTTCCCTGCTGGGACTGTGATACAGCCGCAGGCTGGTTTGCTCGGGTGACTTGCTTGGGCCTCGGTGCCCTCACCTGTAAATTGGGGGTACTAATGAGCTGTCATGTGGATTACAGTAACCAGGTGTAAAGTGCTTAGAACAGTGCTCAGTACTTAGTAGATACTCAGTAAATGCCAGCTTTTCTAAAAAAAAAAAAATTAATTTCTTTTAGGTTCCATGATACCTGTGTAGAACGTGCAGGCTTGTTACATAGGTAAAAGTGTGCCATGGTGGTTTACTGAACCTATCAACCCATCACCTAGGTATTAAGTCCTGCATGCATTAGCTATTAGTCCTGATGCTCTCCCTCCCTCTGGCCAGCTTTTCTTATTGTGAAAACAGGGTCCTTCCTTTAAGGACTAAGTGTATTGATTTTCAAACCTGAGCATCCATGGAATCACCTGAGATGCTGGATAGACGTACACAGTCCAGCTCCAGCCTCTGGGCCTAGGACAAGCCCTGCATGTGACTCTGGTGAGACCCCCGTAGACAGACTCCAACCACACCAGAGGGATGCTGCTCAGAGGGAAGGGGCACAGGGCAGGCACCTTTGTCAGGTGAGGAGGCTGGACAGGGAAGGCTTTCTGTGGGGGCTGCCACTGGACCCGGACCTAAGTGTAAGCTGGTGGAGCAAGCATATCCAGGTCCAGGACTGGCCTGGAGGTGACAGCAACTTGGCATATCAGGGACAGCCAGAAATTTGGGATGGCAGAAGATGGTGAGAGAAGGGGCTCTCTGGTAGGCCCTCTATTGGACTGTAGCTTAGATGTCATCTCTTGGTGAGGAGTCCTTGCAGGCCCTTGGCCTTGTCTGCCTGGCCTTTCCTTCCAGGCAGCTCCTCCACCCCTTTCCTCACACAGCCAAGCAGGACTGTCTGCTGATCCTGGAGTGTCCCTTCCTGCCTTTGACCCTTTGCTTAGAGGGCTCGCTCCAGCTGCAGCTCCACCCCTTTCCACCGTGAGATCCTCCTCACCCCTTTGGCCCCATTGCAAATGCTGCTTTCTTCAGGAAAACTCCTGATTAAATATGTTGGAAAGACCTCTTCTACTTTTACAATTCTATGGTGCAAGATTTTTTTTTGCTTTTTTCTTTCTTTCTTTCTTTTTTTTTTTCGGAAGGAGTCTTGCTCTGTCACCCAGCCTGGAGTGCAGTGGCACGATCTCGGCTCACTGCAACCTCTGCCTCCCAGGTTCAAGGGATTCTCTTGCCTCAGCCTCCTGAGTAGCTGGGATTACAGGCACCCGCCACCATGCTAATTTTTGTACTTTTAGTAGAGATGGGGTTTCACTATGTTGGCCAGGCTAGTCTTGAACTCCTGACCTCAGATGATCTACCTGCCTCAGCCTCCCAAAGTGCTAGGATTACAGGCATGAGCCACCACGCCTGGCAGATAGTGCAAGAATTCTAAAAAATGCTAGCACTCAAAGCCGGCCAGCAGGCGGCTAGCAGACAATCACTTGTATCGCTTGTGGAGTTTAAATTGATGCAATTGTTCAGAAATCCAATTTGGCATATGTATCAGGAGGTTTCTCTCCTCAAACCCAGTAAGTCCCACTTGTAAGAATCTATATTATGGAAAAAATTAGAATGCTATCGGAGACTCTTAGATGAGATTTGAGCATTACTTACTTATATGTTCCCCTAATGGAAACAGTCTAGAATCCACCGTAGATGCTTGTCAAGGGTGTCATGGCTAAATATATTATGATAGCAAGGCCATATGATGAAATATCCTACCACTTACAAATTGTGGTTTCAAAGAATATACAATGACACGGGAAACTGCTTGTGATATAGTATGTGAACAATGTAGGCTATTTACAACATATACATTTTTTTTTTTTTTTTGAGATGGAGTTTCGCTCTTGTCACCCAGGCTAGAGTGCAATGGCCTGATCTCAGCTCACTGCAACCTCACCTTCCGGGTTCAAGCGATTCTCCTGCCTCAGCGTCCTGAGTAGCTGGGATTACAGGTGTGTACCACCACACCCAGCTAATTTTTGTATTTTTAGTACAGACAGGGTTTTACTATATTGGCCAGGCTGGTCTCAAACTCCCAACCTCAGGTGATCCACCGGCCTTGGCCTCCCAAAGTTCTGGGATTACAGGCGTGAGCCACCACACCTGGAAAAATATAAATATTTTTATATATGTATGAAGACTGGAAGGAAAGAGGAATAGATCAAAAAGTAGAGGGTGATTATCTGTAGTTGATGGGTTATAGCTCATTTTGGATTTTTGTCTTTATATTCTCCTGTGTTTTTCACACTTTCTGTTTGTACTACCTTTATGATTTGAAAAGAAACTCCTTTCTCCTCAGAAGAAAGCAAACTCCAAGGAGCCGTGCACGTCTCTTCCGTAGGCGATTCTCCTGCCGTGATTGACGGTTCTGAGGGTGCTTGTTTCATTTTGAAATTCGACAGTAACTCCTCTATAGGACATGAGCTGTTTTTGCTTTCTTTTTTTTGACTCACCTTTTGGGCCTCCAATAGCTGAGTCCATGTTTGGACAAAGTAGGACTAGTTAACAAGTTGAAAGGAATCTCTGAACTTTCTTTGAAGTCGGCCCTAGGGCCCTGGGGTCACTGTGTTTCCGGAGAATGGGGCTGGAGGGCCTGGCAGTGGAGGGCCTAGCTGTGCTGATAGCAAAAGAGTGGGCTGGAAGGGGCCAGCCGCCCTTGGCAGGACCTCCATTCTGGCCATTCCGTTTACTCATCCGGAAATGGTTCCATAAATTGAGTAGTTGATTGTTGTACACAATTTTTTTGTTTTTTAATAACTTACCCGTGTTTTTGCTTAACCATCAATTTTTATGTCTCACTGATTTTTTGGTTCTATTTATAGACCCTGCTCCGGAGATCAAACTTCTGCCTTTTCTTTTCTTTTCTTTTCTTTTCTTTTCTTTTCTTTTCTTTCATAAAGCCCTCAAGCCATCTGCCTCTACCCGTTCTCTTATTTTTATTTTTGCTAACGTGATAGAGACTTTATCATCTCAGAATCTGAAGTTGTTTGAAATGGAACGTGCATAGGCAGTCCCTGCTTTATGATGAAGCTTTTGAAATCATTGCGCTGTGAAGAAAAGGAAGATCTCCTTGGTCTTGAATCGTTCTCTCCCTTTTGCCCTCCTCTTGGCTGTCCACTGATAAGACGAATTCTTTATTTGAATTCACTGTTCTGGATCCCAGGGACAATGAAGTGTGCCTTTTTCTTCTGCTTGTTCTTCTAAATCCTGAAGAAAACAAGCTCCAGTCACTCTCTCCCTCTCCTACCTCTCCCCAGCAAAAGAGCCTTCCAGTGCCTCAATTCACAGAACACTGGTTTCTGGGTACTTCGCGCTCCCTCAAGGAGGACTAGGAAGCCTTTCCTTATCTTTTGTGGGGGCAAGATGGAATTGGAGCCTGAGTGTTTGGGTTGGGGAAACACGGACGACTTCTGTCCTGTCTGTGTGTGAGATGCTATGCGAGACTGACTGCTCCCCATGGTAGCCACACCAGGAGCAGAGACGGCAGCTGCCCCATGAAAGGCTTCATGTACTCATGTATTGAGCACTTACTAAGTGCCAAGAGCTGCTGTAATCTCCAGGAAAAATGGTAAGCAAAGCTTGATTGGCCCTCGTTCTCACAGAATGCACAGTCCCTGGGGGAGATGGACACTCATCAGAAACCATACCGATGATATTTTGGACTGTGGTGAGCACTTCCGTAAGACCATGCGGGCCCAAGGTCACGGGCCTGGGGCCTGAATTCAGCTCTGCACCCAGGCCCCTCACCACCGTGCCTCTGCCTTCTGAGGCAGGCAGCGTGCTCCAAGGCTAGAAAAGGAAGCGTCCACGGAGGCATTTTTGTAAACTCTTTGCCCTTTCTGTCCCCCTCCCCATCAAGCTCTGAAGGCATCTGTGTTCCTGGATGGGATCCATTGCGTGGGCTGCCGGGCAGGCTGAGATGGGCCTGGGCGTGGTGCCCCAGCTCGGCAGGAGGGTGGCAGGGAACCTGTCTGGTTGGAGTCAGGACTCAGCCGCCTAAAAGCAGGAGCCAGGGAGAACAGCCGAGCTGCGGGCGCCTACTTCTCACAGCCGCCTCTGGGACTCTCAGTGCCTCAGGGCGCATCACCCAGGGCGCCCCAAGCACAGGCCTCCAGGGAGGGAGACTTGTGAATGTTATCAACCTCAGGCCAGAGAGGGAGAAAGGAAGGGAGAGGACGTGTCTGTGTCCGCGAGCATGGCCACACATCTATCCGAGCCAGATCTAAGATTAGAACGGGTGTGTTTCTGGTGCCCAGATATACAGCCAAGCCCCAAACCCATGCTGTTTTTTGGCGAAGCTCCTTCCACATTCCTCTAGCTCAGATCCACCCTCGTTTGTCTCTGGAAATATTGTAGCTGTCATAATCGTTGTTCTAATAAAATACTCATCTGACGATCTATTAGGAAGGCATATTGTTGACAGGAAATGTGCATTTGCCATATTCCCTCTTCTATTGTCTATTTCCTGCCTCATTTTTCTTGGGAGGGCAAGAGTCACTGGAGATAATAGCATATTGACAAAGAGAAAGCAAGGGAAAGGGATCATTGAAAGTGGGAGAATTCAGTTCTATTCCGCTGCAACGGTTTCCAGCAGGAAATCCACAATTCGTTTCCTGCCAGTCTGCTCAAAACAGCGTCTGTCCCTTCTCCTCTCAAATTGTCTCCTCGATCCTGGGAAGCTGACTCCCTGGTCATATGATGGAGGTCAAGGCTGTTGTTTCTGGGGCCTGTGGTTGGGAAAGATTCCTCAAGAATCCAGAAGAGAATGTGAAATTAACTATTTTTCCTATAATACTTAACAGGACTTCATTGAGGCTGGTGGAACAAGAAGCCACAGAAAGAAGACAGTTTTCTAGAAATGTCTTGCCCACAAGCTTTTTTCTTACACTATCCAGTTACAAATAGTACATCCCCAGGAGGGAAAAGAAACCACTTATGGATTGTGCAAACGCCGGGGGTGTGCCCGAAAATGGCAGTAAGTGGCCCCTTTAGGACTGGTCCAGCTGCACCCCAGGACAAACTTGTGAAGCTCTGGTTTGACTGAGTTCTGGGGCGTTGCCAGTGCAGGCCCTGGGAGGGAGGGGGCTCAGAGCTGGTCATTGATTTAGTGCACAGATTTAGAGGGCTGCCAACAACTCTGCCTTCAGAGGCTGGCATTTCCTTCCTGGGCCCTGGGCCTTCCCTTTTTTTTTTTTTCCTTGCTGCTTTCACCAGGAAGAGCTGGTGCATCCAGAGCTGGACTTGGGGGAAGAGGGAGAGATGGAGAACGTTCAGGGTGACCAGCCTTCACAGTTTGCCTGGGTCTTCTTCTCTTCTAGCCCTGAAACCCCTCAGTCTTGGGAAAATCACAATGATTGGTCACCCTAAAAATGTGTATCATTTGGCAACTACCATGTGCATTGCTTTCTAATTCCATGCCAGCTCCTGAGCTGGGTTCCTGGGTGGTGAGTAAGATACGTATGGGACTGAGAGGAAGAGAGACCGATATCGATGTAAGTGGTGGACACTCTACTTACATCTTAGGCAAAAGGGAGCCTTTACTGGCTCAGGGAACCCAAAGTGGAGGCTCTTGCTTCTTTCAGGCAGGCCTGGGGCCTGTACAAACTCCTGGATCCAAGGGCATGGTTGAAGCGGAATACGGCCCTTAAGCAAATTGCTGGCCATCTCCAGCAGGCTCCCAGGTGAGCGCCAGCTTCAGGTCTCAGCAGGAAGCCTTCCCTGATCCCGGGCCCTGGCGGAGCTGGCGCCATCCTGTGTGCTTCCCAGCCCCTGCCCCATGCTTCCTTCTTTCAGAGCATGCCACGTTGCCTGGGGTCTGATCTGGCTCTCCTCTTCCCCCCAGCACTGTGAAGCCAGAAATAACCTGTGTCTTGTTCACTGTGGCATCCCCAGGACTGGGCACGGTGCCAGGCACATAGAAGGCACTTCTATGTAATACATGTAACAGTTACCACGTCCCCAGCACTCTGCTTATGCTGTCACACTTGGGGCTAGCACTCTACATATATTGTTTGATTTAATATTCACATTAACTTCATTTTTAAACATTTGCTAAAATATGCATAACATAAAGTTTACCATTTTAACCCTTTTTGAGTGTACGATTCAGTGGCATTAAGGACATTAACACTGTTTTGCAATCATCACCACCATCCATCTCTAGATCTCTTTTCTTCTTCCCAACCTAAAACTCTATCCCCATTAAGCAACAACTCTCCAGTCTCCCCCACCGCCCAGCCCCTGGCAACCACCCTTCTACTTTCTGTCTCTATGAGTCTGACAATTCTAGGAACCTCGGAAAGTGAAATCCTGCAGTCTTGCTGTTTTTGTGGCTGGCTCACCTCACTTAGCATAATGTCTTTTCAAGGCTGAATAATATTCTCCAGTGTGTGCATTTCACACTTTATCTGCTCCTCTGTTGATGAACAGGTTGCTCAGATGTTCGATGCTTCTACCTTTTGGCTATTGTGAATAAGGGTCAGGATTTTTAAAATCTTCATTTTACAAAAACAAATATGGAGGCTGAGAGAGTATAAGCAATTTTCCCATGGTACCCCAAGTCCAGTGGCACATGCAGGTCTTGACTCCAGACCTGTGGGAGGCTGCCGTACCATATTTCCTCCCATTCATGGTATGAATGCAAGGATAACTCAATGAATAAGTTTCTTAGAAAGTTACAAAATTGTACTAATGTATTAGTCTGTTCTCAAACTGCTATAAAGACATACCCGAGACTGGGTAATTTACAAAGAAAAGAGGTTTAATTGGCTCATGGTTCTTTGGCCTATGCAGGCTTCTGTTTTTGGGGAGGCCTCAGGAAACTTACAATCATGGCAGAAAGTGAAGAGAAAGCAAGCACATCTTCACATGGCCAGCAGGAGAGAGGGGATGGGGAGGTGCTACACAGTTTCAAACAACCAGATCTTGTGAGAACTCTATCACAAGAAGAGCAAGGGGGATGTCAGCCCCCATGATTCCATTATCCCCCACCAGGCCCCTCCTCCAACACTGGAGATTACAATTCAATATGAAATTTGACTGGGGACACAAAGCCAAACCATATCAACTAGTAAAGGTAACACTAGCTGTTACAACAAACTGCCAATTTTAGTTGGCTGGGCAGTGAAATAGAAGTTAACTTCTCATTTATATAAAGTGAGGTGTGGATTGGTCCTGGGTTGGTGGTGTCATTTTTCCATGGGGTGACTCAGGGCCCAGGGTTTTTCTTGTCATAGCTCCACCATCCCCTAAAGCCTGGAAATCCTCTACCCCCCAGGGCATTGGAAGCCTGGGGAGATCATGGGGGAAGCACACTTGATTTTGAAAAACCCCGGCCTGGAAATGACCACCTCCCCTCCACTTGTAGCCTGTGGTTTGGCCATGACAAAGGCAAGGGTGGCTGGGAGACGTCATCTGTGGCTGGGCAGCTGTTCTCCACTGCCCCGCTATCTTCTGAAAGGTGGGGAATGAATTTTTTGTTGGATCATTTGTGAATCTGTCACACCAACGAGTGCTGTAAAATTCGGAGTGGGATTTTACATAGAGAAAGCTAGAAAAACACCTGTGTGTTCATGAGGCCAAGGCATCAGGGGTGAGGACAAACATAATTTGAATGCAGACCTGTCTCTGCTAGTTAATCTCACTTTACAGTTCCCCAATGTCGTGGGTTATCCGGAAGGTTATTTCATGTACCGCCTTCGTGTGGAAGCACATTTCCATAGATAGCAGATAAAGATCTCTTAACCTTGTATTTTCCCTCATATCATCACAAATGGCTTATGCAATGCCATTTCAGTGAGTCTGACAGCTTCTACAATGAGATCTGGATGCAGCAGCATATCTTCTTGTTATATATAAAAAAGAGTGACAGCATTCATCACTTACGGTGACATCAATGAAGTCTGCTTGTAGAGGTTCCCCATCCATCCATTCATAATACCTTTTATGACTTTAGGCTTTTAAACACGGCACTCTGGTCTATTTTTCAAATGTACCACCATTATCGGCTCAGGAAGCCATTCTTCAATATTTCATTTTCCTGAGAATATCTGGAATATCTTCATTCCTATGAGGCTTCTCCATGGGGTAGGCTGTCAGGTAGGACTTTAATGGGAAAAGAGGGGGAAAACTGCTGCTGGATCATCCTCTCCCTTGTGACACCTGAGGGTGTGTTTCCCATGTTTTCCTTCTTGTCATATTCCCCAAATAAAGACCCTTGGGAGACGCAATTCCCGAGCACAGCTGTCTGCTCTGTACCGGGAAGTTAAAAAGGTTAGAAAGAGGGGAGTTATAACACAGATTGAGTTATATTGTGGGTCATTCCTGACCCAGAAACGTATTACCTCTTCAGAGCCCTTGAGTTTGCCATCAGGAGAAGGAGAGACATCCATTCAAGGTGAAGCCTGGAACCACCAAGGGCTGGCTGAGGAATGGGCAGTGAATGTGCTTCCTAAGATACCCTTTTGCTGATCAGAAGTGCCCTCTTGGTTCCCCATGAGGTGCCCATTTGGACACAGATGAAGAATTACGATGGGCATTGCTTCTCAATGTTTTGTCACTTTTGAGGTGCCACGGTGTCTTTCTTTGGCCACCATTTCGTGGTTTCTTCCTTGTCTGCAGATCTTACTACAGTTAGGCAAAATCAATTAGAGGTTCAGCTCTAGGGGACTGGGAACAATCTCCCTCCAGCAGGGAACTCCTTGGACAGCCTAGGGACAGCTGGGACAATCCCTGAAGCAACTTAGATAGGAAAAATCACGATGAACATTGATTTAGGGAAGGACGTTGTTGGGCAGCTGAGTCCGCCTGCCACCAGCCATGGAGGGCTTGTTATAAACACGCCAGACACGCCAAGGATGGAACATTTGACCTAATTTAGCAACAACAAATCCTTTCCCTCACACGTACTTCTCTAATTACAAATGAGATCCTGGTAGGCTTAGCAAGGGTAAATAAAATTGATTCTCTCCACATAGTATTGGAGATGATAAATGTGTTCAAGAAAGGGCTTCAAATGCCTCACTGCTGATTAGAAAAGGCAAAGTAATTGTGAGATAGTGACTAATAGATGGAAGGAATTGTGGCAGAATTGGTCTCCTTGCAGAAATGTCACTGGTCTGATCTTTTCGAGATAATTACCGTCAAATGTCTGTATGTTTCATGCTCTACCCTTCAGTCAGCCGGGGCACTGCAGGAATCCCCACATTGACTCAGCTATGGGTGACTCTGGCTTTCTCTCTGTTCGAAGCCTGTAACAGAGCCCCTCTGTTTTCTTAACGCAATGACTGTGTCCCATTCATTCGTCCCCTGGTGCCTAGCACAACTACTGGTACAGGAGAGGCTTGCTGTATTTGTTAACTTTTGAGAGCCTATTTCCACATTTTTGGAGTGAGGTCAAAGAGCAGGTAGCTTGCAGGACGTTATATGAAATAAATAGGATAAAGCATTTGGTTTGACTCATAAGAAATTGCTGACATTTAACTTCTAAAAACAATAAATAATAATTTTATATGGTTCGACTTAATATGTATTATTTATTATGGCATAATAAACTGCCCTCAAATTTAGCAGCTGAAAACAATAAACATTTATTATCTCATAGTTTCTGAGTCAGGAATCCAGGTGCAGCTGAGCTGGTGCCTCTGCCTCAAGGTCACCAACAACACTGCAGTCAAGCTGTGGCCTGGGTTGCAGTTTCATCTGAAGACTTGGCCAAGATGGAATCCCCAGCCTGACTGCAATGTGAGCTCACACACGTAATTGTAGGTAGGCTTCAGTCCCCTGTAAGCTGGTGGAATGAGGCCCTCCAACTCTACTGGCTTTGGGCTGAGTCTGCCTCCAGCTCCCTGCCATGCAGAGGCTCCGGGTGCCTCATGACATGACAGCCAGCTTCCCCTAGAATGAGTAGAGAGAGAGAGCCCAAGACAGAGGCCATAGTCTTTTTATAACCTAATCTCAGAAGTGACATTCATCACCCCATCATATCCTATTTGTTAGAAGTGAGCTGTCAAGTCCAGTCCACACTCAAGGGACAGGTATCAAGGGGGTGAAAACCAGGAGAGGGGCTTTCACTGGGGGTCATCTTAGGAGCTTCCTACAACATGTAACATCTAGCATGAGTCTAACACAAACATCTTGGGCCAGGCCCAGTGGCTCATGCCTGTAATCCCGGCACTTTGGGGAGACCTAGGTGGGTGGATCACTTGAAGTCAGGAGATTAAGACCAGCCTGGCCAACATGGCAAAACCCTGTCTCTACTAAAAATACAAAAATTAGCCGGGTGTGGTGGTGCACACCTGTAATCCCAACTACTCAGGAGGCTGGGGCAGGAGAATCACTGGAACCTAGGAGGCAGAGGTTGCAGAGAGCCGAGATCATGCCACTGCATTCCAGCCTGGGAGACACAGCGAGACTCTGTTTGTTTTTTTTTTTTTTTTTTAATAAAAGATATCAAGACATGGTAGTTAAAGAAAATCAGGTCAGGTATGTGGCTCACGCCTGTAATCCTAACACTTCGGGAGGCTTAGGTGGGTTTGAGGTTGCAGTGAGCCATGATTGTGCCACTGCACTCCAGCCTGGGCAACACAGCAAAACCCTGTCTCTAAAAAGAAAATAAAAAAATAAAAAAAAAGAATAAAGAAAAGGAAAAGGAAATCAACAGGGGAAAGAGTTGCAGCATTGGAAATATTTCCATGTGCATTGTAATTCAATAGGAATAGAACCTTTTTTCTCTTGTGAAGTAATGTGGATAGAATAATCTGTAACAAAAATGCCCAGTGGCAGCATCCCTGAGAATTCCTTTTTATGGAGTGCCTTTGGCTCTCTCCACCTGGTACACTTGAGGTCTTCTTGTCAGCAGATTCTGAGCACCTGGCCTCTGTGAACACCACCTTGGACACCCACGGGGCCTTTCAATGGCCAGGGGCCAAAGCCTGGGATGTGAGTGCTGCAATGTGGAATGAGGATGGGACCTCCAAAAGAATAGGCCAGGGCTGAGTTGCCTGACCTGGGGATTTTGGATTGTGGGCGGGGCCTGCACCACCCTGACTCAGCAGTTCCAGCTCAGGGACAGGTCCTTCCGGAAGAAGATGCTGGAGGAGCAGAGGGAAGAAGGGGAAAGGAGAGCTTCTCTTTAGGTGTGAGTCTCCCTCGGATGGCGTGGCACTTTCTGAGAGTACCTGCCACACTCTTGAGTCTGGTGCATAGCAAGGAAGAAGCAGCTGGTTGGAGCCAGCTGGAGTAAAAAAAGATTTAGCAAAACCACTGGTGCTGAGGGTTTGGCATTTTTAAACCACCATTTATTGAGCAGGCTTTGTGCTAAGTTCTTTAGAGCAAAATCCCTTTTATGCTCATGATGGTGGTAGAAAGTGAGTGCTATCATTTCCTTTTTATAGACGAGACTCAGGGAAATGAAGGGAATTGCCCCAGGCACCCAGAGTGAGGTGCGGACCCAAGTGCGTCTGAGGATGGGATATCCTACAGACTCAGCGCTCGTGACTCTGAAGACATCACTGTGGTGCTGGGGCCTGGACCGCTTCTTCCTGGATGTGTTATGTTCTCTGGCCCCTTCAATTTGAGTTATCTTGTTGCTGATACCTTCAATCATAATCAACTTAATTCCTACCTACGCACATTGGCCTAGGTGAAGCTGTGTAAAGAGTGGAGCCGTGAGGTGCTCTAGGAAGTGGCAGAAGTGAGGAGGGAACTGGGCTGGTAGCTGGAAGACCCAGGGTGGAATCTCGACTTTGCCTCTTCCTTGCCTGGTGACTTGGTAGGTCCCCTAACTTTTCCAAATGGGTCTTTTCCTCATTTCCCTAATGTCAACAATCATACCTGTCCTAAGGCAGGACACCAATGGGGGCTTCATCGCCCGTGTGGATCTTTGGATGGTGGCAGCCTCTTGAAGTCTTGCCTTGAGCATTGTGAATTTGATTCCAGGCTCAGCTGGAAGGAGTTCTGGCATTGATTAGCTATGTCTGCCGTGGGTGAGGAATGGGAATCGGGGTCCTTGAACCTTTACATTTGTGCACCCTGTTCTAAGGCTTCCTGTGAGGTTTAAATGTGATGAGGCATGTGAAAAGTCACACCTGGTTGGTACCAGTAAATTCTCATATTTTTCTCTTGGTTCATTTGAATGCAATTTATGATCAAGTTCAACTGCAATTGGAAACTGTTGACCAGGCCATAGTAGGTGCTCACTAAGTGTTCTTGGAGTGTTGGCAGGATTTGAGGCCAATCCAGCTCTTTCTGGGCCCAAGATGACTCCCGTCAGGTGCCGCTGCCCCCACACAGCTTAACGGAAATATCCAACCTGGAGCACAGAGCCCAAGCACAGACAGGGAAAAGGCACCGAAACAGCAAAGGTATTAACGTGGTGTATTTACACCCCCAAGTGTCTCGCTGTCATCAGGAGCAGCCCCTTCATGAGATATAAGTAATTTGTGCGGCTGATCCCGGTTTTCTCATTAATATGCAAATGAGGCATGCCAGTTGTTAGGTTAGAAGAAAGCTGTCATGTTTATTGTGACAGATTTAATGGATGTGTTTGGATTGTGCATTCAATGTGTTTTCAAGAGCATGTCTTATCTTTGTTTAGGCAGTAAATCAAAAATGTAAACAACAATTCATTAGCATCTGTCAGAAGCTCAAAGCCACATTGTTTCACTTGACAATCTTCCCAGAGGTGGGGAAAAAAACCCCTATATCTGACTTAGTCAAGATTAGTTGGAAATCGCACTGGCTTTTCCATCTTTTTGCTCACCAATGTGCAAGCAGTGACAGAAGAAAAACTTCTCTGCTCGGAGAGCTGCAGGGGCCAAGCAGTCAAGAGTGGGGATCAGACGACGCCACCCAAACTCACCTGGCTGTGCCCATGGAAATTGCTCGCCTTGGAGCATGCCCTGGTGACTGGGGTGGAAAACAAAATCACAGGCATGTTGCCTCATTTCACCAAACATCTCAAGCAGCTAAAAGAAAACAATGGAACACAGACAGAAATTTAAAAATAAAAATACAGTTAGGGGATATGGACAGAATAGCACCATACGACTAAGGGGAGAAAATAATTCAGATCTGCACATCTTGTTCTTCTATGTAGTTATTAAATTTGGCCTACAGACTAGCTCTGAGCTTCCTGGGAGCCAAAGCAAAAAGTGAAGGCACATTAAGTTATAAAAGTCACTTTTTTTTTTTTTTTTTTTGAGACGGATTCTCACTCTGTCACCCAGGCTGTAGTGCAGTGGCATGATCTAGGCTCAATGCAATCTCTGCCTCCTGGGTTCAAGTGATTCTCCTGCCTCAGACTCCCAAGTAGCTGGGATTACAGACATGAGCCACCACACCTGGCTAATTTTTGTAGTTTTATCAGAGACGGAGTTTCGCCATGTTGGCCAGGCTGGTCTTGAACCCCTGACCTCAGGTGATCTGCTCACCTTGGCCTCCTAAAGTGCTAGGATTATAGGCGTGAGCCAACTTGCCCAGCCAAAATTCACTTTTTAAGTCATAAAATTAACTTCATCAAATATAAAAAGGGCAGCTTAGTATACTATTTAAAAGAAACAAATGGTATACTAATTCAGAACCAGTATACTGGTTCTAAAAGCTTCATACCAAGTGCACTGAATCATACGGCCCAGGGCCACACCCAGTTATGGAATTGCTTAGTCTCTTTTGGGATAAGATGAGGATCTAATGTCGAAATGCAACTCACACTTCACCTTTATTCTTCTTTCTCTCCTGGCTTCTTCTCCTCAGCATTGACACCGGTCCCTCGACTCTGGCCCCAGATCTTTCTTTTCCTTCCCAGGCAAGCTTCTGGGAAGACTTGTCTGTCTTCCTTGTCCTGGATTGTGTCCTCACCTCCCATCTGATCTTCCTGCCACCATAGCTGGCTCCTGTCCCTACCTCCTCTGAAGGCAGCTCTGGGCACCCTCATGTTGGCGAGGCCTGGACCTCCCTACTGATGCTCCCTCTTCCGGCAGAGTTTTCTTTCTCTGACCTCCCGTTCCTGGTTTTCCTGTTCTCTAAGGGCGACTCTTCGTTGCCCAGTCCTCTTCCCGGCCTTTGTGCCTCTTTCCTGGGACTGATCCTTGGTGGTGCCATTTGCACTCCAGCCTTTCCTGAGGGTTCACTGGTCAGCTCTTTGCTGAAGACCCAGGTGGGTCTCTCTGGCTCAGTCCTCTCTTTTGAGTTTCAGCCTTGCATGACTAGGTGTTCCATGGGATCCCCTGAGCTGGTTTCACTCCCAAGTGCAGCACCCAAGTGGGAGCCTGGGGGACCCCAATCTCCTGTCCTGAGGCCCTGGCCTGTCTCCCATGGCCTTCTTCTGCAGCCCTTCGCTGCTGCCTCTGTCTGGGTTCTCACTACTCACCTGGCCTTGGGCAGCACCCAGGCCTGAGACCCCTCTGTTCCTTTTCTACCCTGGAGCTGGAGAGGTTTTCCCCAGATGCCCCTCTGAGCAGGCCCCTTCTTAACCTGGAGCGGCGGATCCTGCGGCTCTTGGGGACCTCCGGGTCTCTTGTCCTGCTCTGTGAGCTCTGCATCCTGTTGACTTTGTGCCTTAATGCAAATGATCCCTCTCCTTGGTCACCTGCTGGGGTTTGCACTGTTCTTGTTGACCTTTAGCCTACGCCTTCCTGGGAACCTCCCCTGGGTGGACTCCACCTGTCCCAGGATTGCAGCTTCATCGACTCTTCTCCCCTTGAGGGAGTGGATCTCCTTCTACATCCTTGACCGTGTCTGCTCGAAACCAGGGGCCCACTGCCTGTTTCTGTGCAGCCCACGAGCGAAGAACGGTTTTTATAGATGAGCACTTGGAATCAATACGAGGACAGAGAACCTTAACTTTGAACCTCAATTAGGCAAAATGCTATCCCTTTCAAAAGAGAGTTGATTCTTCTCAGTAGCAGACCTATGTTACAAGAATAAACCCATATTCATTGATAGACATTTTCTGGAAATGTGTTTTCTCTCTTGTTATACCTGTCCTTACATAATGTCCTCGATTTGCCTCTTGGCTCCTAAAGCCTAACATATTTACTCTCAGGTTCTTTTATAGGACACCACTGCTGACCCCTGGCCTAAATGACATTTAAAGAATGTAAATATGTGTCACTTTACGTCTTAAAACTCTTGGCTGGTGCTGCACATCCTAAGGACAAAATCCAAAGTCCTTAGTCGGGTTTAGGCCCCTGGTCCCCTATTCCAACCTCATCACTCCTACAATCTGCCATTAGGAACCTCTTTCAGGGCATCACATTGTCTGGGCTGCAATGCCAGCAGCTCATGGGCTTGGCGCAGGCAGTGACTGTGTCTGTTCCATTCCCTGTGGCCTCCCAGCTACCATGCACAGACAGAAACCAACAAATCTCTGTTGGGTGAATGAATGAATGAATGAATGAAGGCAGGCCCGCTAGCCAAGCATGTAGGGTTCTGACGCATTGGCCAATCTCTCAGGCACACTGTAGGCCCAGTTTCCTTCCATCTGTGGGTCACTGTTTGGTGGCCAGGAGGTCTGAGGGTCAGTTCTCCAGTGGTGGCTGTTGCGATGACCACTCTCAGAAACAGCCTGAATTGCTTCTGGACTTGAAATACCATGAGCACCTAAAAGGAGAAGACCTGAGTTCCAACAAAAGCCCCTTGCACATTTTTGTAATTTGCCAAGGACATCCAGATCTACGGGGCCATTTCGTTCTTGTCACGTCCCTCTGGAAGCAGGCAGGATGGGCACGTGAAGCCCAGCTGCAGAAGAGCAAACCAGAGCTCACAGGCTTTCAGCAGCATGCCAGGGGTGACTGGCTTGCCAGATTTGGGACCAGAACCCAGCTTCCTTGACTCTGGGCCAGTGCTCCTTCAATCCAATAGCCCTGCTGAAAGCCCCTCTTCCTTCTTCATCCCTCCTTATCTACCTCTGCTATATTTCACCAGGGCTGCCGAACGCCGTTGGAGAAAAGTCATCCCATGAAAACCAGGATTAGAAATGGGGTCAGGCCGGGCGCAGGGGCTCGCGCCTGCAATCCCAGCACTGTGGGAGGCCAAGGCGGGTGGACCGCTTGAGCCCAGGAGTTTGAGACCAGCCTGGGCACCATGGTGATAGCCCGTCTCTATATAAAAAAAAAAATACAAAAGTCAGCTGGGCATGGTGGCGTGCACCTGTAGTCCCAGCTACTTGGGAGGCTGTGGTGGGAGGATTGCTTGAGTCCCAGAGGTTGAGGCTGCAGTGAGCTGTAATTGCACCACTGCACTCCAGCCTGGGCAACAGAGTGAGACCTTGAAAAAAAAAAAAGAAGAAAGAGAGAGAGAGAGAGAGAAAGGAAAAGGCGAGGTGAGGCGAGGCGGGGCGAGGCAGGGCGGGGCGGATAGGGGCGGGGAGGGGCGGGGAGAGGCGGGGGGAGGCGGGGCGAGGCGAGGCGAAGCGGCCACAGGTGGTTTCCAGTCTGGCCAGTTTGTGATCCTTCTCTCCAGCGGCATCTTCCCAAACTGAGCTCACACAGCTTCCCTGAAGTGGCAAGAGAGGGCCTTGTCCTCACTTTCCAGAGAAAGCGGGGGCCACAGGCAGGGACCTCTCCAGCACTCTGACACCTTCCTCTCTAGCACCTTAACCTGTTTTTAGAGCATTTTAGAGCAAAACTGCCATCTGCAGAACACTTAGTCTCCAGCAACAGCTGCTAAGAAAACAGCATCTTTAGCCCGAATTTGGATAACCCTGCAGCCTCTCAGCCCCTCCTAGATATAAATGTGCACATTACCCAGCAAGAGGGAGCTGGATCTCAGTGTGACCTGGGCGCACACATGGTCCCACCAGCTTCACGCACTCTGCTGTTGGAGTCAAAGTGGAGTGGAGGGCTGGAAAGTGCTGGAAAAACATTTGGATAGCTGACCACTGTTTCTCTCCGAACGTGACTGGCCCGAGATGACTTTGGTCCTGAGCACTTCTGCTATCAAGAAGCTCATTTGGCTTTGTAACCTGGTGTTGCTTCTACTTGGTTGACAACTGAACACCAGTCAGTACCTCACAGGACCCCACAGACCAGCGTGGCAGATGCTGATCCGGAATCACTTCCCTTCCTCCCAGCCGCAGCCTCCCCACCCTCGTTCCTCACCTCTTGGCCTCTGCACTTCTGCACAGCCCATTCCTCCTCTTGCTGGCTGCTCCTCCTTCACACGCAGTCATGCTTCCTCCTTGTCAGTGACCTTCTGTCCGTCCTGGGTGCCCCCTTTGCCTCCTGCTCACAGGAGAGCTTTTCGAAGGAGTGGGCTAATCTTGCCACCTGCACTTCCTACTTTCCCCTTTTATCTCCAGCCCGCCACATCTGATTTTTGCTCCTGTCAGTTCAGGCTGCTATAACCAAAATACCAGAGACTGGGAGGCTTAGACAACAGGCATTTAGTCCTCACAGTTTCAGAGGCCGCAAGTCCAAGATCAAGGTGCTGGTAGATCCCGTGTGTGTGAAAGGCCTGATTTCTGGTTCATAGACAACACCTTCTTCCTGCGTCCTCGCATGGCAGAGAGCAGGGGAGGAAGCAAGCCCCCTCGTGTTTCTTCCTGGAAGGATGTTCATCCAGCCATGAGGGCTCTGCCTTCATCACTGAGTCACCTCCCCAAAGCCCCTTCTGCTAATACATTCACCTGGGGGTAAGCACTTTTCCTATATCAGGGGTTTTGTGACTGTCTCCCCTGGAGGCAGGGACCACACCTCTCCCCTTCATTGCAGGTCTGGCGCATGGTGGACTCCCAGTAAGTGGACGGCTGGGAGCTTGTATCTAAGGTTTCCGGTTCTCAGTCTGGTGGGCGGAAGTGCAGGTGAGGCAGAGAAGGTTGTCAGGTGGCCTCTGAGGAGCCAGGGTGGGGTTAGTCACTGGAGGAGGGGCTAGGAACTGGGGCAGACGGGACAGGTAGAGTGCTCACTGAACAGGCTGCACGGCCGGGACACAGTCTGCAAGGTTGCTGCATGTCCTGAGACCCTGAGCAGAGGCTGAATTTGCACGAAATGCCCTAACGACAAAGAGGTTCCATGGTGCTGCCTTCTCCCTGACTGCTCTCCGCTCGAGTCTGGCCCTGTCCTCCCTGAGAGATTACAAAGCTACGCCAGCTTGCGCCCTGGGCCTGGGGGTGGGCTGAAGGAGAAAAAGGTTAAGAACCTTCACTTTCAGCCCTCATCAAGATTTAAACCAAGAGCTAAAAGGGTGCGTGAACCTTCCAGCGCTAGTTGAAATCCAGCTCCACATTTAGTGGGAATTAAAGTAATTGATGAACTTGTACTGGAGACACAGGATCACATAAATAAAGAGATACAAATTCTAAAAATAGCACTCAGGGCTTTTTAGTTTTTTAAATACGGTAAAGATCAACATGCAACACACCCCAAGAGGCTCCACGTCAAGCAATTAGGAAACTGGAGAGAACGTGAAAATGAAAATGTTTATTCAAAAATCAATATATTTATCCTAAAAGGGGTTAGTGAACCACACGAGTAAAGTCAGGTCCCACCAGAGTCCCCAGAGTCACTCTGGGGCAAGGTAGGCTCCAGGCAGTAAGAGGTTAAGATATGGATTTCAACTCTGAAGTTGAAGGAAGACCCCTGGGTGAGCTTTTCATTGTGTCGACTAAAAATGTTTTAAAAATCAATATAACAGTGTATAAAAGGATCTTCTAAAGCTTGAGTCAGTCCCATTCATAGCCAAGTGTGCCGCGGTAAGGAACGGATGAGGAGGATATTTAATCCGCCCAGCCTTGCAGGTAATGAGGCGGGAGTATTTGAGTGATTGTTGATGCAGGTGGAAAAACTGTTTCTAAAGAGTACTGATTGCTTCTGCAGGAACAGATCATAAAGACCTGGCCCTTCCCATCAGCTGAGATTTTGCCCAGAGACAATAATTGCATACTATCCCTGGCTCCAAATGGGTCCGAATTGTAAATCATGCGATTACATAATATCTAGGATAATAACGAAGATTCATTCAACAAACACTTGTCATGCTCCTCTTGTAAGTCAGGGGCTGGGCTCTGTGCCACGGGGGTGGATACACAGCTCACGAGGCCAATGCTTTGCCCTCCGGAAGCACAGACTCTGATGTAGTCCCTCTCAAACTTTTAAACCAGAAACACGTACTACATTGGGATCCAGTATATTCGTGTACTTTTGGAAAAAAAATTTATGGAACAATATTCACTTTTACTTTGCATGGTGCATTTCCTTCCCTCCCTCCCTCCCTCCTTTCCTTCGTTCCTTCCTTCGACAGTCTTGCTCTGTCACCCAGGCTGGAGAGAAGTGGCACGATCTTGGCTCATTGCAATCTCCACCTCCGGGGTTCAAGCAATTCTTGTGCCTCAGCCTCCCCAGTAGTTGGGATTACAGGTGTGCACCACCACGCCTGGCTAATTTTGTTTTTTGTATTTTTAGTAGAGACAGTGTTTTGCCATATTGCCCAGGCTGGTCTCGAACTCCTGAGCTCAGGCAATCTGCCCGCCTTGGCCTCCCAAAGTGCTAGGATTATAGGCGTGAGCCACTGCACCTGGCTACATTCTGATAGTTTCTATTCTAGCCTATTTTATTGAAAAAAGAAGTGCTGGTTGCAACCCTCAAAATTGATTTCATGACCCACTATGAATGGATAGTGACGTGAAGTTAAAAAATTCCTATCTAGAGGGAGGGCAGACATGAAAAGTGATTCTAGAGAAAACAAAGTGCCTTGTGAGGGAGTCAGGAGATGGTGGGAGCCTTCTGGCTGGGGGCAGCAAGGAGGGGCCCACGGAGGGGGTGGCATTCGAGCTAGGCCCTGAGTGGCAGAGAGATGCTTGTGATTTAGACACACTGAGCTGGGAAGAGTGATGATGTTTGCAATAACATGGAAATTATGTTTTCGTTATTCATATAATAAGCAGGGCTATGCTTTTCAAGGGACTTTCCCACCTCTAGGCTTATTGGATCATCCTAGCAAACCTGTGACCCAGTTAGATGAGGTATTAGCCACATGTTATCAATGGAGGAACTGAGGATCAGAGAAGCAAAGGACTTTGCCCTAGGACACACAGCTCTTTGGCGCTGGCAGAGCCAGGTGTGAGCTCTGGTCTGCCTGGATCACAGCCCCTGTGTGGCCTCTGAAGCAGGAGGCACCACGCGGAGTCCCTGCTTCATGTCTGATGCCTAATGCCTGACAGCAGGGTTTGAGAGCACGGGACTGGGGGCACTGATGTGCACGGCTCTTTCTCTCGGCTCCCTCACTTGCACAGATCAGGGAACGAATTGATTTGCCTTTGAGTCACAACCAGATAAACCTTCTTCTGGGTTTCTCCACAGGGACACCTGAACTTGGCAGCCTTCAGCATCCCACCCAGACTCTCAGACAACTACCCCTCTTCCCTGGAAACTTCCCTCGCTCCCTGTGAACCTAGCCTTGCAGCCTGGAGGCCAGTTAAGCCACGTCTTGCTGTTCGCCACGGACTGGATCTGTTCTCTCCCAACCAGCAGCCTGCTTCCCCAGCCTCATCTATTTGACTTCTTTCTCTCAAGGAACTTACAATTTAATCAGGAGTCCCTAATAGTACATGCATTCTAAATTGCAATCATTTATTGCATCTAGCCTGGGGCTTTCTGTCTGTTAGAAATATCAGGGTTATTTCCTTCTTTTAAGAGTTTATGTTAAAAAAAACTTTACAAATAATGTTTGCTGTTTAATGTTCTCCCCTGAAATATCAATCTGCAAAAAATAGAAATTCTTTTTTACAATTCATTGCAAGGATAGAGTTCCAGTTTCTTATAATGTAATGAATGTACGGCAGATAATGGTCCAATAGTGCAAATGAAAGGCGCATATAATCAAAATGATAATGGAGCGTATTGTACTGCTTGTATAATACAATCCATATCAATATGGAAATCATATCTCAAGGCAACATTCCTCTCTTTGATTTTTGTAATAATTGTACATGTAAGAGCAGAGCAGCGAGAAGTGGGGGGACAAAGGCCTTTATTGCTTCGTTAGGCAGCTGGCTTTCTGATGGTCCGGCCTGTCGACAGTCTTTCCTTAATTTCCAAGGGAAGCTTCTCCTCTTCCTGCAGACATGATTTACTGTTCACGTCTGCTCCCTTTTCAGCCCTTTCTCTGTGAAGACTCACAATTAGATGAAATGAGCTTTGAGGGCCCTTTTGATCGGCACCTTCTGCCTGCTTGGCCACTGATCTGGGTTTGGGTCAGACTGGAGCCAGGCTGCCGGAAGCTTGGGTGGGAAGGAAGAGGAGGCCTTGGTAGAGGCCTTTGAGAGCCTCGGGCTGCACAGCCTCCTTGGCCGGCCAGGCAAGGGGCTTGTGAGGGAGTGGAAGAGCAACAGGCACAGGCCCTGGCTGCACCGCCTTGCAGTCTAAACAGGTCAGTGCACACCCAAGGTGGGAAATGTCCACTCTGAAGTCGGGCCTCAAGTGGATCTTGGCTTACGTACCAACTAGAGTATGACCTTGGCCTTGACCTCTTTCAGCAGCAAAGGTGGCTCAGGGCAGAGCTGGCCTATGGACCTAGGTCCTCAACCAGTACATCCACTGCTTCCACCATACCAGGGCTTGTTTTGCTGCAGCTGGACAGGAACAGGGGCTCGGTGGGTCTGAATGGAAGGAAGGTCTGCAGGGCAGCCTTCAGAGGCTGAGCACCAGTGGCTGCCCTTGGCATTGGCCCTGGCCTTGCCTCCCCCAGGCCCTCTCCCTGTTGGTTCCTCTTCTCTGGCTCCTGACCTCAGCCTGCCCTGGCCTGAATAGCTGGCCACTTTTGTTCCCGTCTCCTCCTCCTGAGGCTTTGGGCATGAATGTGACCCTTCAGCTGGTAGCCCTGCCCTCTGGGACCCATGTGGTCCCCTTAGCGCTAGTTTCCTCCTGGGCTGGCACGGGAGGCAGTTGATGGCAATGACCACCCCCCCTTGCTGGTCGGGGCTCTGCATCAGCCCGGTGGGTTTCCCAACAGCCCTTTCAGGTGGGTGCCTCATTATCTTCAGACAAGGACACTGAGATGTTGGCCAAAGTTGCAAGGCTGGGTGGCAGTGGTGAAGGGAGAGCCCAACTTCCTAAAGAGGTCAGTGTTTTCTCCCAGGTTCTGGGAACCAAAAGATGCTGGCGGAAAGCAAGTCCCACACCAGAGGATTAGATTGAAAGTAACCTGGAAGTTAATTTTCGGACTTCTTGGATCAGAGAAAACTTGGATCTTGCTCCTAAATGCTGTGTACCCAGCCACTTCTCCTGGCCCAGTGGGTCCTGGGGCCACGCCTTCTGGGAGTCTGGATGGGGCGGGGTGAGGTGCAGTATCCCTGGCCCAGGGCACCTCGTCATTGTAGCGTGGAAGGGAAGCTGCGGATGGTGCTCTGTAAGGGTCAGGGGTCAGGCGCTGGGCAAAGGCAGGGCAGGAATCAGGCGTCCCAGAACTGGAAGGGAGCCTGCAGCTTTTCATAGGGCACCGGAGTCCGCAGCACAGGCTGGTTGAGGGCTGGTAAGGGAGCCGCGCTGATGGGGCAGAGTCTTGGGCACAGTCCTTTGTGGGCTTTCTCTTGGAGGCACTGCCACTTCTTGACGCTGGCCTGGGGACGCTGCCAGAGAGACCATGCTGTGTGACCCTCACTGCTGCTGAGGCCAGAGAGGGAGGTGATGTCCTGGGCTACTCCGGGAAATGGGACAGAGAGGGAACTCAGGGGAAGCCAGGTCTCCATTTTAAATTATTTGGCGAGAAAGCATAACGTGCTGATGCCTCCCAGGTGTGTCTGCAGAGCAAACCCTGGGGGCAGCCCCAGCTCTCAGGGGAATGGCCCCGGGGGGCAGGGGGTCTCACCTCCTCTTCTTGTCTCCACACCAACATCCACTCCAATCCACTCATACCCTGTAGGCTCCTGTAGTTAAACTCACACCCCTGAGGCCCAGACTCCCTGAGCTGAAATTGCAGTTCCAGCATGTTCGACCTTTGTGGGTTTGGCCAAGGCCCTGGCCCTCTCGAAGCCACAGTGCTCTTTTGTGTACGACGGGGAATAACTGCAGCGAGGAAGTGAGAAGAGGACTGAGTGAGTTCAGCAGGGAGCGAACACCTGGCCGTATGCACGCTACGGGCCGTAGCCATCGGTCACCAGGTAGGGACAACAGGCTCACCTCCTGGGGGCAGGCCTTGACCTGCTCAGGACTCTGAGGTGTGTCTGCACTAACGGGCCTCAGGAAGGGGTCATCTTTCTTTCTCTCTCCAGGTCACCGCAAGCAGTGGAGTAATGTGCACAGGAAGGGGTAACGTGCACAAGAAGGTGACGTCGCGGGCAGTGGGAAGCAGTGGGGTAACGTGCACAGGAAGGTACGTCGCTGGCAGTGGGAAGCAGTGGGGTAACGTGCACAGGAAGGGGTAACGTGCACAGGAAGTGGGGGCAGTGGGAAGCAGTGGGGTAATGTGCACAGGAAGGGGTAAGGTGCACAAGAAGGTGATGTCGCGGGCAGTGGGAAGCAGGGGGGTAACGTGCACAGGAAGGGGTAACGTGCACAGGAAGGTGACGTCCCGGGCAGTGGGAAGCGGGGGGGGGGGGTAACGTGCACAGGAAGTGGTAACGTGCACAGGAAGGTGACGTCCCGGGCAGTGGGAAGCAGTGGGGTAACGTGCACGGGAAGGGGTAACGTGCACAGGAAGTGGGGGCAGTGGGAAGCAGTGGGGTAACCTGCACAGGAAGGTGACGTCGCGGGCAGTTGGAAGCAGTGAGGTAACGTGCACAGGAAAGTGACGTTGCGGGCAGTGGGAAGCAGTGGGGTAACGTGCACAGGAAGGGATAATGTGCACAGGAAGGTGACGTCGGGGCATGGGAAGCAGGGGGGTAACGTGCACAGCAAGGGGTAACGTGCACAGCAAGGGGTAACGTGCACAGGAAGGTGACGTTGCGGGCAGTGGGGGTAACGTGCATAGGAAGGGGTAACGTGCACAGGAAGTGGGGGCAGTGGGAAGGGGCAATGGGAAGCGGTGGGGTAACGTGCACAGGAAGGGGTAACGTGCACAGGAAGTGGGGGTAGTGGGAAGCAGTGGAGTACCTGCACAGGAAGGTGACGTTGCGGGCAGTGGGAAGCAGTGGGGTAACGTGCACAGGAAGGGGTAACGTGCACAGGAGGGGGTAAAGTGCACAGAAAGGGGTAACGTACACAGGAAGTGGGGGCAGTGGGGTAACATGCACAGGAAGGTGACGTCGCCGGCAGTGGGAAGCAGTGGGGAGTCAGGGGAGGGATGGATGTCTCCTCAGTGCCCGCTACCTGCAGGCATGGGGTAGTGGATGCTGGGAGGTGCTGCCCAGAGACCCTTAACAGCAAGCCAGAGAAATTGCCAGCTGAGGTTCTCAGCTCACTCCTGTCTGAAAATTTCCAAGGACTCCCCAACTGTAGCTGCACCCAATGACTGGGCCGTGGCGGAGAGGCACAAAGACCTCAGTTTGGCTGAAGTATAATCAGAGCCCCAGACCTTCACAGGGCTCATCTGAGTCCACTGTGGCAATTTTATCACTGTTCAAGTTCCCCTACAGTCCAACCCCCAGCTCATATAGGCACCGACCCCCAAGGACACTCCCAGCAAGCCTCCTGCCTGCAAATCTCAGAGTCTCCCTGTCTGTTTCATGGGACTCACCCTATGACAGTGTTCCAAGCACTTTATTTCCTTGAACTTACTTATTTTATTGAAGTCTCACAACAAATCTATGAAATCAGTGCTATTGTAATTCCCATTTGCAAAATAAGAAACTAGGGGAACAGAGAGATGACTTATCTAAGGTCAAACAGCTAGTAAGTGGCTGCATTTTTTTTCGCCCAGCAAACCGTACAATAACAGTAAAACAGCCCAGGTGTGACCCACTGCAGTGTTTCCTAAGGTGTTCTGAGGAATCCTTGTGTCAGAATCACCTGGGCTGCTTGTTGCATGGCAGATTTCCAGGCCCTGATTGAATCGGTATCTCTGGGATTGGGACCCAGGAATCTGAATATGTAACAAGCTCTCCGTGCAAACGAAATGCGGGAAGCACTGAACTCTGGGGAGAAGCATCAGATACTGGAAATCTGGCAGGGACAATAGGGATTGTCAAATGCTTTTGGCTGCAATTGAAATGAGGCACCAAAAGGCAGGCAGTTGGTCTCATCCAAATGCATGGAGGCATCAAAGGGAGATGAGTCTGGACTTGAACTCTCCAACTCCTAAATCAGTTGACTCTCTTCCACACGGCATGGACACTTCTTACCTGCTGCTGTTGGCTCACAGCACATGTGGACAGGATGACAAGTGAGACTCTGAACACCATTTTTCGGATTTTAAAAAATTGCATGAAGTCTTAAAAAATTTACAAAACCTAACATTTGACCATTTTAATAATTTTAAAATGTATGGTTCAGTAGTACTAAGTGTATTCACAGCAACCATCACCACCATCCATCTCCAGAACCCTTTTCATCTTGCAAAGCGGAAACTCGGTCCCCATTAAACCCTCCCTTCCCGTTCCCTCCCGCTCCCAGCCCTGCCAATCACCATTCTATGTCCTGTCTTTATGAATTCGAGTACTCTAGAAACCTCATATAAATGGAATCATGCAGTATTTTTCCTTTTGTAATGGGCTTATTCCACTTAGTATAATGCCCTCCAGGTTCATCCATGTTGTAGCATGTGCTAGAATTTCCTTCCTTTTTATGGCTGAATACTATTCCACTGTATGTATGTACCTCATTTTCTTTATCCATTCATTCACATGTGGATGTCTGGGTTGTTTCCATCTTTAGGCTATTGTGAATAATACTGCTGTGAACATGGGTGTACAAATGCCTCTTCAAGACTGTTTTCAGTTTCTTTGAGTCTATATCCAGACGTGGAGTTGCTGGATCATATGGTAATTCTATGTTTATTTTTTTTGAGGAACTGCCATTCTGATTTCCACAGCAGCTGTTCCATTTTACATTCCCGTCAACAATGCACACGGGTTCCAATTTCTCCACATCCTTCTCAACACTGGCTGTTTTCTTTCTCTTTTTCTTCTTTTTCGGCAACAGCCATCCTCATGGGTTTGAGGTCTCATTGTGGTCTTTAGTTATTTTATTTTTAAAAATGTTTGTTGAGACAGGGTCTCACTCTGTTGCTCAGGCTGGAGTGCAGTGGCACGATCTCCACGATCTCAGCTCACTGCAACTTCTGCCTCCTGGGTTCAAGCGATTCTCCTGCCTCAACCTCCCGGGTAGCTGGGATTACAGGCGCCTGCCACCATGCCCGGCTAATTTTTGTAATTTTAGTAGAGATGGGTTTTCACGATGTTGGCCAGGCTGGTCTCAAACTCCCGACCTCAGGCGATCCACCCACCTCGGCCTCCCAAATACAGGTGTGAGCCACCATGCCTGGCCCCTTTTAGTTATTTCAAAGCATGTTCTTGGAGCCCATTTTCCCTGTAGGCTGCTCCTAGACATCCTAGCCATAGCTGTCAGGCTGCCAGAGCCAGTGTGGACAGAAGGCGCTCCACCCTCTCACCGTGCTGTGATAGACGTTCCATCCTACTATAATGCAAAGGGAGGCAGAGGGTGCTGATGGGCAGCAGTCACCAGGATCGCAGCCCCAGCTCTGTCACTAATGAGTGCAGGTTTTGAATGGGTCACTGACTTTTGGAGTGGCAGGGTCCTCATGCCCATAGATCAAATGGCGTTTCTGCTGGTTACTGCATCATGCAAGAGCAGCCGGGTGGTTGCTCACCAAACCTGAAGGGTGTGTTTGAGATGGTCTGACTTAGCATATAAGCCATGTAGCTGATACAAAACTTACTTTGGGAGACCATGGGAAACCCCCGTGCGATGACCGGGCATTCAGCCTCTGGAGGAGCTGAAGCTAGGGTTGCAGAGGTCCCTGTAACTGCTGCTAGGTAGAGGCCTGTTAATGTTAAGACACTGTGGACAGAGAATGGGGCCTTCAGATATGAGCCTTGAATCAAATGCATAGGACAGAACCCCACGTGGCAGAGCGGCTGCTTCAGAGTTGCTGAGCCCTTCCGGGCAGGGGCCTCACAGGGAGGCTGTCGAGTGGGGTGGATTTCCAGGGCAGCTCCTCCACCAGGCTGGGTGGGTCAGCCAGTCTGGAATTCAAGCAGTTGGGATCCACTAGCCCAGGGCTTCTCAAACTGGAATGTGGACATGAATCACCAGGGATCTGGTTACGTTGCAGATTCTGACTCAGCAGGTCTGAGGCGGGGCCTGACATTCCGCATGGCTGGCCGGCTCCCGGCGATGCTGATGCTGCTGGTTCCTGGACCACCCTTGAGACCCTGGATGACCTCTGAGGTGCTACCTTGTTGCAAAAACCCTCAGCTCTTGGGACCTCTCCCTGCCCTTCTGAAGCCCTTTCAGATAATCTTTTCCTGCAGCCCTCACAAAGAGCCTGGGGTTGCGGTTTCTGCTGCTGTTGACTCTCGCGTGGCTAAGGGCATTTTCATTTAATTTTGTGAAGCTTTTCTAGAGCCCAAGCTCCCTAAGGATGGGGAATTCATCTCACCCAACGCTTGGCATCCCCTAGAGAACCTAGTCCAGTGCTGTGCTGTCTTCTCAATACTGTTTGTTAGAGGAATAATAATAACAGCCCTCATATGTGTGAATACTTCGCAGTTCACAAGCACCTTCACATGCTTAATTCATTACCTGCCATTTCTCTTCCGATGAAACCAGCAGTTCCTCTTGGCTTACGTGCTAGGCGTGAATTTCCTCATTTTTATCCTCACAACAATCCTGTGAATTACACAGGGCAGGTATTAGCCTGCCTTGCCAAGAAGGGGACCCTATTGTTTACAGAACCATTAAGCGTGCTGCCCAAGGTGTCCTAGGGGACAATGGCAAACCTGGAATCTGTCTCCAGGTTGCTGCTGCCACCTCTCTAGAAGAGAGTTGGGACCACCAGCAGGAGTAGGGACTTGGGCTCCAGAGGGTGTCCGCTCCATCTCACTGGGCCATTCCAGTGGTGGCTGGCCAGTGTTTCTGGGTGCCAGCCCTGTGGGCCTCCCTGCCTGCATACTACCTGGGCCAATGCCCCATGGCACAGGTGACCTCCATGTGGCTGCTTTTCTATCCTTTGCATTGAAGACCCTTGCACTGCAAGATAACAGCTCAGAGGACTGGATTTCTGGTCCTAGCTCTGTTACTTTTGACCGTGGGGCCATAGACCAGGCACCAACTGAGTTTTGGTTTCCTCTTCTGTAAAATTTGGATGGTGCTGTATGCCCAGCTGGGCCACTGGGCTTCATGAGCCCACACCAATAGCGCTCTGTGGAAATGCTTTGTGCATGCAAAGAGACATACATGTTACTTCTTCATCAAGCGTGTACATTGTGAAACAGAAAGGCTTTTTTATTTTCAAAGTTTGGGTATTTATACAGAGGCACTCGCATATGCGTGATCATTTCAGTGGCTCATTTGTTTGTCTTGCTGTGTAAAACAGTAAGACGCGAGCCCCTCCTGAAGCCATCGGCAGTCTCCTCACAGCTTTGAAAGTTGATTTCCTTTGTCGTCGTTACTTCCCAAGGGTTAGCCTGAGTCATCCAGCATCAGGATGCCAGCTTTGAGTTAAAAGTTAATTATTCTTCTTTATCATATTGAGGACGCTTAATTTTTTTAGTGATTTACTCTGCTTTGTAATTATAGATGTGGTGATTAGAATGTCTTATATTTGACATTACAGATTTTTAAAAATGTGATTTATCCCCACCACTGATTTAAAACTCTTCCTTTATAAGTTTTTATTCCTGCTTGTGTGATAGTGTTTAGGGACTCTGGCCGGGCCTGGTGCCTCTGTGGGGGCTATTAGAGGCGCTGTGTACATATATAATTAAGGAATTTCAAAACACAAATGACTGCCTTTGGGGCCAATAGCCACTGCAGTTTCCATCTATCATGTCAGCCCTGGAGATGGTTGTGTATTTGGTAAAGTAAATTAACATACAACAACTTTGCTTAAAATAATGTTCAAATTTAAGATGTAGCAAGAAGCAAGGAAAACAAACAATAAAGGGATCCAGGGAGAGCGAAAATCACATATTTAAATGCGAAGAAAATCTTTGTCTGGTGCCTTTATCACCTGTGGGTTACAGCAGAAAGCCACCTGAAGACCCAGAGCCCTTCTTCACCTCGTTTTGTTTTCTGGCCAAACTTTCTGTTCGATTTGCACCATCTCTGAGCAGACCTTGGGTTTGGAAGGGACCTTTGGAGCCTCATCTTTGTTACGTATTTTGTCCTCTGAAAATGTATTATAGAGACAATGGAACAGCATTTCAGAGTTTCGGAAATGGGAGAGAAATCTCCCAGCAGCCCAGCAGTTGAAGAGGAGCTGCCTCAAATACCAGCCCAACGGGAAGCCTGTCTCTGGCTTTTATGTTCAAGCTGGGACTCTTGGCCTCAGAAGCCTGCTTCTGGTTTTGATAGCTGGTCCCTTCCCAGCATTATAGCATTAAAAAAAAATTTTTTTTTTTTTTTTTGCCATCAATAAAACCATGTTCGGGGCTAATACTCATGCTTTAAAAAAGTTGCAATTGTCCTTTGGAGCCCAGTTAACAGAAGCAAATTTCTTTAAAACAGATGTTGTGTTTGTGGTCTGATGCTGATGTGGATGAGGCTATTTGGAAGGGTGTAGAAGTTTTCCCATCTCACTCAGAAGGGAATGAGATGATGATTCTTCATACACAAAAGCCAAAAATCAACTGTTGCTATACCACCCAGCAATAACCACAGCTAGTGTTTTGGTGTGTATCTTTTTACAATTGCTTCTAGGTGAATTTATACATCAAGATTAATCTTTTTAAAAAATATAAGCTGGATATACTAATTTTTAGCCTTTTTTCTCACTTACTGTACTTTGAACACTTTACACCACTTTTTCCAAGTTAGTGAATATTTGAGCTTTTTTTTTGAGATGGAGTCTTGCTCTGTCACCCAGGCTGGAGTGCAGTGGTGTGATCTCGGCTCACTGCAACCTCAGCCTACCAGGTTCAAGCAATTCTCCTTCTTCAGCCTCCTGAGTAGCTGGGATTACAGAAACCCAGCACCAAGCCCATCTAATTTTTGTATTTTTAGTAGAGATAGGGTTTCGCCATGTTGGCCAGGCTGGTTTCGAACTCCTGACCTCAGTGATCCACCCACCTCGGCCTCCCAAAGTGCTGGAATTCCAGGAATGAACCACCACGCCCAGACTAAGCACATGGTTTTCAATGGCTGCAAAAGGGCCCATGACTCAGCTGAGATCACCATTTCTGTGGTCTTTTTGATACTGATGAAAATTTAGGCCCTTTCCTTTTTAAACTTTTTGCTATTAAGGACAATGCTTCAGTGAACATCCTTCTACATGTATCTTTGTGTGTCTATAATAATTTCCTTAAGATAAATGCCTAGAAACAGGGGTGCTGTATCAAAGGTTATGCACATTGACATTACCGTCTATTCCTCTTAAAAATAGCATTTTCCCTGGCAAAACATGCAAAGTACTTTAAGACATCTGCTGCACTTGTTGCAGCATTCAAGTAGAACATCATCTCAGTAAGAAGGGCTGAAATTGTTTTGTCTACAGTAGGCTGGCTGCTGGATATCGCTCCAGAAAGAAACTAGCAGCCTGCAGAAGAGGCAGGGTCACTAACACCTGGGAGGGCAGTAACTGAGCCTCTTTCCCATCGGTGAGTGGTGGCATCAGCCCCTACCCCAGGAGCAGAAACCATAAGTGACAAAGGGAACAGCTCCCTGGGGAGGGAGCTGCCAACTCCTCCCCAAACCACAGGTAATCCTCACTGGGGAGGAACCGACAGCCAAGATTCTTCATCTGTTGAGGGTGATTCAGTCAAGATAGGGTAATGGAATTCAGAGCTTTATAAGAAAAGTGGTTGTTGCAGAGAGCTGGTGTAGTTGCATTGTGAAAGGAACCATGGTCACAGAAGGGTTCAGAAGCTTTATCAGTAAGACAGATGGCAGAGTATCAGATTTGCATTGGGTGGAATTCTGTGGGATGCCAGCATTAGAAAGCGAGCCACAAGGCTGTTGTTTTTTCAGTTCATTAGAACAGCTGGGTCTCCAGGTGTAATTCATGAAATGGATTAGATAATATCCTTCCTGATAGGCTGTCACCCCTATGAAAGAATGTGGTTTCTGCCTTGTCAGCATGCAGCCATCTCTGTTTTCTGATAATAGGTCCCTAAATTTTCTCAGAAGAACACCATTTCTCCATTCTTAATCCTCCTGGTTTGAATGGGGTTGATAATCCAACCTCACCTGGGCCATGCAAGTAAAGTATGTCGTCTCCCTGACCACTATGATTGATCTAGGATGGGCATGTGATCAAGTTCATCCAATCAGAATGTATCTCAGAACTTTTGCTTGAGCACTTGCTGGAAAGTGTTCTTTCTTTTCCTCTGATGTTAATGATTGGGAGACTGTGGCCTGGTGCAGCTAGGAAACCCTTGCTGGGGAGTGCTGCTCTGTTTGGGAAGTGTTTTTAGAGAATAAAGTCAACATGAGAGAAAGAAAAACAGAAAGATATAGAAATACAACTTTTTATAGATATAATTTGAGCTCTTGGATCCAGGTGTGCCTGAAGTAGAGCTATATCTGGAGTTTTCAGTTATTTGAGCCATTATATTCCTTTCTGTTTTGGTTAAGCCAATTTGATTTAAGTTTGTGCCACTTAAATCCAAGATTCCTGACTACTACAGATATATTAAATTTCAAGTTGATTCATAGATCTGAATGAGGTAATGTTGCCCTCAAGCCTATGTGAATGATCTAAGTCCAAGCTTAGTGTTACAGGACAGGAACACACTGTCTCAAAGACAAGGCAGTGGCAGATCAGTGCCGGGTGGTCAGGGAGGGAAAGGATCATATTCTGCAGGTAGGATGAAGACAGGAGTCACAGGAAAAGTGATATTTCTGATGAGTCTTGAAAAATGACAGATGGGATTGGCAGGCGATGACATTTCTGGTAAAGAAACAGTAGGAGCAAATGCTGAGAGGAGAAAAAGCAAAGTGCATAGCCCATGTAGGGAGAAGGCAGGAGGTAAAATTAGTAAGAATAGTTGGGGTTATGTTGTTTGGATCCTCAACTCCATGCTGAAATAAAACAATGAGATAATTCCTTTTGTGTATGACAGAGAAGCTTATATTAGACCAACAGTCTCACTGAGAACAACTAGAAAATCCATACAAAATTAAATAAAAACCCCAAACCAAAAACATCTGTTTGAAAGCATTGTAGATCTGCCATGATAGCCAAGATTTGAGAGGCAAACATCTTGGAGTATGAAGGCGCCGTTGAGTTTAGCTCAACATTCTGTATGCTGCTTTTACTTTGGGGTGATTTATTGAAGTTTGCTTGTGACAAGAGGCTGAAAAGTCTGGTAAAAGGTCCTTGCTAAGAGGCAAAGAAGCCCGTTGAATTTTTATAATCTTGCAGGGCTAGGGAAACAAAGTTGGAGATTGGGGCTACTTAGGTAAACCAGAACATGAAGAGTCAAAATCATGGAAAGAAGGGAAGCAAAAGGAAGTGAGCCCAGTATGTGATGTTTTTCACGTTTAGGTGTTTACCAAGTCACAGTTGCACAGGGCAAGAGGCTAGGAATCCAAGAAAAAAGTGGCTGAGAAAACAGCAAGTTATTGGCAGTTTCATGGTGCTGGAGAGATAAATATTTGAATTCAGGAGCTGCCTAGGAGGAGGGGCCCTAGTAAGTACTCCAAGCTGACTTACTCCTAGTAAGTACTCCCAGTAAGTAAGGTTCTGAATTGGACACCTAGAGGGTTACACCCGTAGATGTTGTGAACTAGAGCTTTAGAAAGACTGTTACTCAGACTCAGGTCAACAATGCCACTGACTGGATTGGAAGCCATCTGCTCTTACTCTAGCTATCTGAAAGATGATAGAGTTGAAGCTTCTTTGGAGGAAGACATCATTATCCTGACCTTCTCCATTTTTCATATACCATATCTGGCTCCCAATTAAACATTCTAGGAATACCAGGCTGGGTGCAGTGGCTCATGCCTGTAATCCCAGAACTTTGGGAGGCCAAGGCGGGCAGATCACTTGAGGTCAGGAGTTCGAGACTAGCCTGGCCAAAATGGTGAAACCCCGTCTCTACTGAAAATACAAAAATTAGCCAGGCTTGGTGGCAGGTGCCTGTAATCCCTACTACTTGGGAGGCTGAGACAGGAGAATCACTTGAATCCAGGAAGTGGAGGTTGCAGTGAGCTGAGATTGCGTCACTGCACTCCAACCTGGGTAACAGAGTGAGACTCTGTCTCAAAAAAAAAAAAAAAAAAAAAATTCTGGGCATACCAAAAAACAGTATCAAAAGAGGGGGAAAAATCTGAAGAGAGAAACAGACCCATAGGTAAATCAGATGTTGCACTTTTTATACATGGACCTTTAAATTAACTGTAATCAATATATTAAAAAAAGACAAAATTTCTTCAGAAAACTGAAATTTATAAAAAGAACCAAATAAAAAGTATAAAACTGAAAAAGCCAGTAACACAAATTTAGAATGTGATATGTTTAATAGCAAATTTTACACACTAAAGAGAGGATTAGTTACCTGGAAGACAGATTAGTAAGAAATATTCAAACTAAATCTTGAAGAGCAAACAGAGTGAAAATTATAAAGAAAAAATGAGAGAAATAAGGGAAATGGTGATGAAAAGGTCAAACTTATGTGTAATTAAAGGAGAGGAGAGGGAGAGTGGATTAGTCCATTTTCACACTGCTGTAAAGAACTACCTGAGACTGGATAATTTATAAAGAAAAGAGATTTAATTGACTCACAGTTCCACAGGCTTAACAGGAAGCATGGTTAGGAGGCCTCAGGAAACTTACAATCATGGCAGAAGGCAAAGGGGAAGCAAGTGGAGAGAGGGAGAGCAAACAAAGGGGGAAGAGCCACACACCTATCAAACAACCAGATCTTGTGAGAATTCTACCATGAGAATAGCAAAGGGGAAGTACATCCCCATGATTCAACCTCTTCCCACCAGACCACTCTCTCAACATGTGAGGATTATAATTCCAGATGAGATTTGGGTGGGAACACAGAGCCAAACCATATCAGAGAGTGATCAGTAATAACATTTGAAGGGATTTTTGAATGTTCAAAAACTGACGTAATACATCAGATCACAAAATTCAAGAAGACCTACAAACTCTAGCCAGGATGAATATTGAGAAAACTATCCTAGGCATGTCATAGTGAAACTGCCTAAAACTAAAGACAGAGAAAAAATATTAAAAGCAGCTAACAGAGCAATATTACCTTTAAAGGAGCAGTGATAAGACTTACAATGGACTTCTTGGCAGGAATGTTGGAAGCCAGGAAACAATGGAATAACAACTTTAAAGTGCTGAAAGAAAAGAAACTTATCAACTCAGAATCCTATACACAGAAAGAATATCTTTCAAAAGTAACAGTGAATACAAACATTTCCTGACAAATAAAACCAGAAAGTTAGTTGTCAAGACACTGGCACTAAAAGAAATATTAAAGGAATTTCTTCAGATAGAAAGAAAATGATCCCAGATGGAATTAGAAAAATATGGAAAGAAATGAAGAGTGAAGAAAAGGGTAAGCCTCTGGGTAAAAGTACATTGACTGCACAAAACAACATGATACTGTCTTTCAGGCTTTTAAATATATATAGAATTAAGATGTGTGACAACAGTAACACAAGAGAAAGGAGAAAGTGATGCAAATGGACTTAAAGGGCTCTGAATTCCTCAAATTGTTTAGGAAATGATAAGAGCACTAATTTAAAGTATACTCAAATAAGTCAAGGAGACATGTTGTAATCCAGTGACAACTTAAAGAGTACTAAAATAATGTATAATTCACAAGTTAATAGACAGAAAATAAGAGTATCACAAAACACTTGATTAATCCATAAGAAGGCAAAAAGGGCATGACAAAGAAATAAAGAAAATACCAAATAAAAAACAATATGAAAACAATAGATTTGAATACATATCTTAGTACATTAAATGTAAATAAAATTAAGTGTAAATTGATGGATTCAATTAAAATACAAATATTGTCAGAATAGATTACAGAATAAAGCCCAACTATGTGATTCAACTATACGATAAGAGACACAAATTCAATATAGCATGCAGAAAGGTTTAAAGTAAAGCAACAGGAAAAAATATATCCTTAAAAACCAACCAAGTTAAAGATTTTGTAGCTTTACTAATACAAGAGAAAACAGACTTTAAGATGAGAGCATTACCAGAGATAAACAGAGACATTTCATAGTGATAAAAAAGCCAATTCATCAACAAACATAATAATGTAGCTTCACAGAAAATACTGATAAAATAAGAAACAGACAGTTCTACAATTATAGTGGCAGGCTTTAATAGACCTCTCTCAGTAATTGTTAGAACATACAGCTGAACTTCAGTAAGAAAGAAGAATATTGGAACAACACAATGAACAAACTTGACCCTAATTGACATAGAACATTTTACCCAAAAATGACAGATTAAACACTCTTTTCAAGACTACATGGAATATTTACCAACATTTATCATTGACCATGTGATAGATCATAAAGTAAATCTAAATAAGTTTCAAAGTATTCAAAGGATAATCTCTGACCACAGTGGAATTAAACTAGAAACCAATTTTTATTTATTTATTAATTTATTTATTTTTTCTGAGACAGAGTCTCACTCTGACACCCAGGCTGAAGTGCAGTGGTGTGATCTTGGCTCACTGCAGCCTCCGTCTCCTGGGTTCAAGTGATTTTCCTGCCTCAGACTCCCAAGTAGCTGGGACTACAGGCGTGCCACCACACCTGGCTAATTTCTGTATTTTTAGTAGAGATGGGGTTTCACCATATTGGTCAGGCTGGTCTTGAACTCCTGGCCTCAAGTGATCTTCCTGCCTCGGCCTTCCAAAGTGCTGGGACTATAGGATGGCACCACACCTGGCTAATTTTTGTATTTTTAGTAGAGACAGGGTTTTGCCATGTTGGCCAGGCTGGTCTTGAAATCCTGGCCTCAGGTGATCTTCCTGCCTCAGCCCCCCAAAGTGCTGGGATTACAGTCATGAGCCACCATGCCTGGCCTATAAACCAATTTTTAAAAAATTAATTAGAAATTCTCCAAATATTTAGAAATTAAGCAATATGCTTCCCATTAACTCATAGGTAAAAAATAATCTCAGCAGAAATTATAAAATATTTTTAACTCAAGGAAAATGAAAATATAAGATATCAAAAAAAGTGGGATGTGGCTGGGCATGGTGGCTTATGCCTGTAATCCCAGCACTTTGGGAGGCCGAGGTGGGAGGAGTGCTTAAGTCCAGGAGTTCAAGATCAGCCTGGGCAACACAGGGAGACTCTGGCTCTATAAAAATTTTAAAAAATTAGCTGGGCATAGTGGTGCACACCTGTAGTCCTAGCAACTTGGGAGGCTGAGATGGGAGGATTGCTTGACCCTGGGAGGCTGAGGTTGCAGCGAGCCATGATTGCATCACTGCACACTACATCCTGGGTGACAGAGTGAGTCCCTGTCTCAAACAACAACAACAAAATAAAATAAAAATAAAAAAAAGATGCACCTAAAACTCTGCTTAGATGGAAATTTATAATTTTAAAATAAATAAGAAAGAAAGAAAGGCTGAAAATAATGGCCTAAATCTCCATGTCAATAAATTAAAAAAAAATAGCAAACAAAATCTAAAGAAAGTAGAAAGAAGGAATAAAAAAGACAAAGGCAGAAGTTAATAAGATAGAATCAACACATAATATAAATACATTAATAATTTATTTATGTTTATTCTTTGAAAAGACTAATAAAATCAACAAACTTCTAGAAGTTGAGAGACGGTAAGAGGGAGGGAGGGAGAGAGAGAGAGAGAGAACCAAAATCTGGATTGAAAAACTGATATAATTCTAGATTCTACAGATATTAAAAGATGATGCTACAACTTTATTCTAATGCATTTGAAAACCAGGATAGACAGACAAAATGTTAGAAAAGCAATGCTTACTACGATGGACTCAATAAGAAATAGAAAATCTGAATAGTTCTATGCCTATCAAAAAACTTACCAAAAATCTTATTCTGTCACTGAATCTTTCTCACAAAGAAAGCGTCAGATTCACATGGTTTCACTGGTTAATTATTTGAAACATTTAAGAAAGAAACAACCAACTAATTCTACCGAAAAGCAGAAAAAGAAGAGTCCCTTCCCAATTTGCTTTATGGGGCTAACATAATCTTATAAAAACTTGATAAAGACATTATGAGAAAGGAAAATTGTGGACAAACTTCTCTTATAAACACAACAAAAATCTTAAATAAGATACTTTAAATTGAATACAAGTTATAGGTCAAAGAAAATATAGCATGTTGGGTTTATCCAGAAATGTAAATTTAGTGTAACATTCAAAAATTGATTACTGGCTAGGTGCGGTGGCTCATGCCTGTAATCCCAGCACTTTGGGAGGCCAAGGCAGGTGGATCACAAGGTCAGGAGATTGAGACCATCCTGGCTAACATGGTGAAACCCCATCTTTACTAAAAATACAAAAAATTAGCTGGGCGTGGTCGTGGGCGCCAGTAGTCCCAGCTATTTGGGAGGCTGAGGCAGGAGAATGACGTGAACCCAGGAGGCAGAGCTTGCAGTGAGCCAAGATAGTACTACTGTGCTCCAGCCTGGGCAACAGAGTGAGACTCCATCTCAAAAAAAAAAAAATCGATTACTATAATTCACCACATTAACAGAATAATTTAGGAGAAAAACTAATGATCATCTAGAGAAATGCAATAAAAGCACTTGATAAAAAGTAGAAACTAAGAGTGGCAATAAAAAAGAATTTCCTAAATTGGACAAAAATTCTATTGCAAAACATTATATTTAATGGTGAAATATCCAGTTTTCTCTCTGAAGTTACATGTGAGACAAGGATGGCTGCTGTCACAACTTCTACATTTTACTGATGGTCCTGGCTAGTGCAGTAAGTCAAGAAAAATACAAAAACACACACCATAATTAAAGAGAAAGAAATAAAACTGTGTCTATTCACAGATGACATGATGTGCATGGAGAAAATACAAAAATGTGAATTTTCAGAATTAATAAATCAGTTTAGCAAGATCTGGATACAAAGTCTACATATAAAAATCAATTGTTCTCTTCAGAGCAGCAACAACAACAAAATCACAAAGTATAATGAAGTAACTATTTCCAGTGACACCAAACAATAAACGAAAACAACAACCGACAACAAATATCTAGGAATTAATCTAATGAAAAAATGTGTAAGGCTTTAGCAACATGAGAAGTATAAACTATTATTGAGCAAAATTAAAGAATACCTAAATAATGGAAAGATATACCATGTTCATTGATTAGAAAATTTAATACTGTAAGATCAAATCTCTCTCAAATTAATCTGTAGATTCAGTGCAATTCCAATCCAAATTCCAAGATGATTTTTATGGAAATTCACAATTTGATTCTTATATTTATATGAAAATGTAAGGAGTAAAATAACTAAGATAATCTTAAAGAAGAATGAAGTTAGAAGACTTAACACTACTAAATAATAAGAGTTATTATATAGTTACAATAATCAAGAGAGCATAGTTTGGCACAAGAATAAACAAATAGTCCAACAGAAGAGAATAAAGTCCAGAAACAGACCCACACATACAAGGTTAGTTCATTTATGTCAAAGATGATTGGCAGTGCAGTGCACTGGGGATAGAATAGCCTTTTAAATGAGTGGTACCAAAACAACCGAATATTCATATGGAAAAAAAATGAAACCTGACTGCTATCTCATAACATATGCAAAAAGCAATTCCAGATGGATCATAGATCTAAATGTGAAAATAAATCAATAAAGCTTCTGGAAGAAAATGTAGAGAATACCTTCATGACTCAACATTAGGCAAAAATTTCTAAAGTAGGACACAAAAAGCATCAATCATAAATAAGCTTATTCAGCTTAGTAAGTTGAACTACATTAAAATTAAGAAATGTTTGTTCACCAAAATATACTATTAGGGGATAAAAGGCAAGCCTCAGAATGATGTAAGATATTTGCAATATATAAATCTGACTAAGGGCTCATGAACAGAATATGCAAAGAACTCTTTACAAACCAATAAGAAGCAAAGAACTCTTTACAAACCAATAAGAAGCAAGACAACCCAACAGAAAAATTGGGAGAGAAATGTGAATAAAATATTTTACGAAAGAGGATACACGAATTACCAAAAAACATCGAAAAGGTGCTTGACCTCGGTGATCACCAGGAAAATGCATATCAAGCCATAAACACCTATCTAAAATGGTTAAACTTTAAAAGACTGACATTACCATGTGTTGGAGAGTATGAAAAGCAAATGAAAATTTTTATTCATTGTTGGTGGGAGTGTAAATTGGTACATCTATTTTGAAAACATATTTAGTTACTACATATAAATTTAAAAGTAACTCATACCCTCTGACCAGGCATATACTCAGAATAGTTATGTACATTTATTCAACAAAAGACATCATAGCAACACTATTTGCAACAGCCCCAAACTGGAAACAACCCAAATGTCCATTAACATAGATAATTAAATTGGGTCATAGTCATACTAGGGAACATTGTAATTGCAATTATACACAACAATATGGATGAAACTTCCAAACACAATTTTGGTTTTTAATTTTTATTTTCATTTTGATTTTGTTTTATTTTGCATTTTATATATTATCCAGTTTCACATTCTCACGGAATCAGCAATGACAATAGCCACCTAGTCTCCCAAGTCTGAAATGGCGAGACAGTCATAGCTGCGAGTGTTGGTAAAGCACTGATATGCTCACAAAACAAAAAACATTGCACCAATGCCAAACAATTTTGAGTGAAAGGATTCAGACACAAATAGGTACATACTGTTTAAGTCTACTTATATAAAGTTCAAAAAGAAACGAAACCTGGCTGGACACAGTGGCTCACACCTGTAATCCCTGCACTTTGGGAGGCCGAGGGGAGCGATCACCTGAGGTTGGGAGTTCAAGACCAGCCTGACCAACATGGAGAAACCCCGTCTCTACTAGAAACACAAACTTAGCTGGGCATGGTGGTGCATGCCTGTAATCCCAGCTACTCAGGAGGCTGAGGCAGGAGAATTGCTTGAACCTGGGAGGCAGAGGTTGCGGTGAGCTGAGATCGCACCATTGCACTCCAGCCTAGGCAACAAGAGCGAAACTCCATCCAAAAAAAAAAAAAAAAAAAAAAGGAAAAAACCCACTTATGGACTTATGGTGATAGAAATCAGAATAATGTTTATCCCTTTGGGTGTGGGTGACAGTCGGGGGAATAAGGAGGATGGGGAGAGTGTTCAGAGTGTTCTGTCTGTTGATCTGGTTGGTATGTTTGGTTGTTTGGTTTGTGAACATTGATTAAGTTGTGTATTTTGATATGTATGTTATTCCTCATTAATGAATGACTTCATGTATAATCATGGAAAGGGCATGTGTGATTTAGCATGAGGGGAGGGTGAGGGTGTGGGGAACACCATGGGTGGCACAGGATCTGAATATTTGCCCTACATCTTTGTCTGGCTGCAGGATTTTGGCCATTTGTGCTGGTCTTGGACTCTTGGACTGGATCATGGGTCTCAATACCATGGAGCTTCATAGGTCTGTGGACCTCCTGAAACTGTAGGGAAAAGCCTGTGTGCATGTGCATTTTTCTGGGGAGAGGGCCAGAGCTCTTCTTCTTTTTTTTTTTTAAAGTAGATTTTATTTTTTTAGAACAGTCTTAGGTTCACAGCAAAATTGGGCAGAAGGCACAGAGATCTTTCACGTAACCCCTGCTTCACACATGCATAGCCTCCCGCATGATCAGCATCCTCTCCCAGAGTGGAGCATTTGTTATGATGAAGTTACACTGACATCATTATCACCCAAAGGCCGTAGTGCATGTTAGGGCTCACTCTTGGTGTTGCCCATTCTATGGGTTTGGACATGTGTAATGACATGTATCCACCATTACAGTAGACAGAGTAGTTTTAGTGCTCCCTAAAATCCTCTGACCTCCACCTATTCATCCCTCCCTCCCTGTAACCCCTGGCAACCACTGATTTTTTTTCACTGCCTTCGTAGTTTTGCCTCTTCTGGGTTCATATTGTTGGAATCATATCATATGTAACCTTTTCAGATTGGCTTCTTGCACTAAGCAATTTGCCTTTGAGGAATCTCCATGTCTTTGGTGGCTTGATCGTTCATTTCTTTTTAGTGCTGAATAATATGCCATTGTCCGGATATACCCCAGTTTATTTTTCCATTTACCTACTGAAAGTCATCTTGATTGAGTCCAGGTTTTGGCGATGATGAAGAAAGTTGCTATAAACATCCATGTACAGGCTTTTGTGTGGACATAAGTTTTCAGCTCATTTGGGTAAATACCAAGGAGTGTGATTGCTGGATCCTATGGTAAGAGTATGTTTACTTTCGTGGGAAACGGAAAGGCTTCCAAAGTGGCTGCATTCTTTTGCATTCCAACCAGCGAAGAATGCGAGTTCTTGCTCCACATCCCTGCCAGCATTTGGTGTTGTCAGTGCAGAATTTTTTACTAAATTATTTAAGGTGTCTGGAACCGAAAGAGTTTAAGAGCTACTCAACAGGTGACCTCCAAAGTGCCTACAGCTCTGCCTGCCACAATTTTCCCGGCCATCTGGTGGAGGGCATATTTTACACTGGGTAGCACTGGGTTGAAGGTCAGCATGGAGTTAAAATAGTCTGTGGCAGACAGTGAGGGTGGTAAGTGGGGTGTTGGAAGGAAGGAAAAATGGGACCACTCCTGTGTCTGCAATTGCTAGGTTATGGCATCAGGGACACAAAGAGAGGCAAACTGTTCTGGCACAAAACTTTTACAACTAGGATTTCTTTTTCCTGACTCCATCTCCCCTTGCAAGAGGAATTTAGAATGAATTTCATTTAGAATGAAATGAGTGAGAGGAGCAGAGGCGTCATGCCCTGTCCTCAGAGAGGTGCCCTGGGCATCAACCTTTCCCATCCTGGGTATTGCTGGCTCGTTAGCAAGAGAGAACCATCCCGGTGAGTGAATGGAACATTTTGGATCTCACTTGAAAGGCCTGCCTAGCTCAACAAACAGACGCTCCCTCCTTGCAAGAGGAATTTCCAGTTTCTGTCATGTACAGCTTTGGGGGCACCATGAAGTTGTCACAATGGATCAATTCATCCATGAGCAATAGAGACAGCAAGGCTGCATCCTAAAAGGGCATCTTTTCTCTTAAGAAACAGGGCACACTAACCATTAATATCAGGAAGAATGAGAAGCAAGTTGCTGAGGCCAGGACTTAGCCTGAGGATTGGCAGAAACCTTTCCTTCTGCATGGGACATGAAGTGATGTGATTTTTTGGTGGTGAGAATCTTGTCATAGATGATGGATAAATACATTTTATTAATACAGATTCATGGCACCGTTTTAGAAGGTTTCATTTTTGCATGGTTAATGTGGTAATTTCTAAATGAAACAGGTTCACAGGGCTGTGTCAGGGAGGTGCAGCCCACTTTTTGCAGTGAGTGAGTTGGGGGAGGTGACCCACTCTGTCCACAGAGGCATCTGGCTGTGGCCACGGTGACCCCTCTCTGCTGGGTAATCCTTCAGACTCTTCTCCTTCTCAGTACTGCAAAGGGCTTTTTATTGAGTTTTATAAGGAGAAAAAAGGTTGTGGAGGGTTTGAGCCCACCCCTCCCTAAGCCCCCTTAATAACTGGGTGAACTTGAGCACATTGGTGAAGTCCTCTCCACCTCGACTTCCTCATCTGTAAAATGATCCAGGATGGGCCAGGCGCAGTGGCTCACGCCTGTAATCCCTGCACTTTGGGAGGCTGAGGTAGGTGGATCACCTGAGGTCAGGAGTTGGAGACCAGCCTGAGGAAGAAACACAGAGAAACACCGTCTCTACTAAAAATACAAAATTAGCTGGGCATGGTGGCTCATGCCTGTAATCCTGGCTACTTGGGAGGCTGAGGCAGGAGAATCGCTTTAACCCAGGAGGCAGAGATTGCGGTGAGCCGAGATTGCACCATTGCACTCAAGCCGCAACAAGAGCGAAACTCTGTCTCAAAAAAAAAAAAAAAAAAAAAAGGCGGAGCTTGCAGTGAGCCGAGATTGCGCCACTGCACTCCAGCCTGGGCAACAGAGCAAGACTCTGTCTCAAAAAAAAAAAAAAAAAAAAAGGATCCGGGATGATCCGGCAGCACAGAGCTGTGTGAGGCTTCACTGGGGCCCTGTGGTAAATGGCAGAATAGAACAAGAACCTTGATAGCAAGGGCTGTGTGAGCCCAGGAGGGAGTGCGCCCTTTCTATAGGGAAATCTGCAAAGACTTAAAGGACAAGACATTTGATATGAATTTTGAAGGATAAACAGATTTTGATGGAAGAAAACAGAGAGAAGGAACCCAGGCAGAAGGAAAAGTCTTGCTAAGAGATGTGGAAATGTGAGGACACATTGGCTATTTCGGAATTGGGGAACTGCCCGGTGCAGCCAGAGCTGAGGATGTGGAAGGATGCAGCGGGAGGTGGGAATGTCAAAGGCAGATCACAGGGAGCATCTGTTTGTTGAGCTAGGCAGGCATTTCAAGTGAGGTCCAAAATGTTCCATTCACTCACCGGGATGGTTCTCTCTTGCTAACGAGCCAGCAATACCCAGGATGGGACAGGTTGATGCCCAGGGCACCTCTCTGAGGACAGGGCATGACACCTCTGCTCCTCTCACTCATTTCATTCTAAAGCCAAAGCAAAGGCTAAATTAAACTGTGAAGGTAAATATACACAGAGAAAACCACCAAGTTAAAAACATAAGGGGGTGGGATTGAGTTGTTAATCATATCACAGCATTTAAAAAAGAATAGACTGAGTTTTCCAATGAAATGATGACTCCAGCATATAAATTAATCTTTTGTATAGGAAAGAATGAAAGTCATTAAATGTCATTGTCTTATTTTAAAAGCAGCAATATCCTGCCTGATTGCAAGTGCTTAGAGGAGGATGATTAAACAGAATCCTTATCTTCGCTGTTGCAAGGAGAAAATTGGAGAAAAGTTATCCAATTATGGATGATAAGCAGAGAAAAAAATCTGAGAAGAGGCAAACTTGGGGTGGCAGATTGTACAAGAACACGTTCCCCTTGGTTCTGTGATGTATGATGTATTCATGATGTATGCATCCGGAAACATACTCAGTCACAAAAGTTGCAGCAGCATTTCCACAAGCTGCTGAACGCCGAGTATTTGTGAGTTCTTTCTTTTTCTTTCATGTTTTTCCTCCCAAGTTCCTATTTTGGTAGATAACTGCTATTTTGTTATATATCCTTATAGAGTAAAGGAATGATTTTCAAGCTAGCCATGGGAATATGAGCACATTATCCACTGTGCCTGAAACAGTCTCCTTATCTGTAGGCTGGATCAGTCACCTCCTAACAGGCATTATTGGTGAGCTTGGGGCAGACAGGGCCAAATGACATCAGGTACACCAGGGCTTCCTGCCCTCACACTATTGATCTTCTGGGCTGTTCATAGTAGAATGTTTAAGCAGCATCCTTGGTCTACCCACACACCCCTGTTTCTCCTGCCCAGTTGTGACAACCCAAAATGTCTTCAGACATTGTCAAATATCCCCTTAGGACAAAAATCATCCCTGGTTGGGAATCACTGGAATAGTGAGAACATCTGGCTTTGCACTTAGCAGAGTCCACACTCAATCAATAGTAACTATGATTCTTACCCTTGTTAGTGTCATCAGAATCTTCTAACAGCTGCTTTTAATCCTAATGTTGTCGCTAAATGTACCCAATGCATAATGATTTAGGAATTACCCTCAGATTTCTTTCATTTTTTTTAAAAACCATGTCAAAGTATTAATTTCTAACTTGGATAATTATGATCCTGTCAAAATAAGATTTTTTTTTCCTCCAAAGGAATAAATGTTTTTCCTAAATTTTAAATTAAAATTTTGGATTGTATATTTTCCCAGTGAAGAAAATGACAGGGCAAGCGTCATCTCAGAAGTGAACATCACGCACCACACCTAGTACGATAAAGACTTACAGAGCAATTACCATATAAAAGGCATCATGTTGTGTGGCACCGTTCTATGAGGATATGTATTTTATTAGGTGCAATCATATGAACGCATGCTGCAAATAACTATAAGCTCTATTAGATGGACATGAAAATGTGATGAAGGCCATATAGGTACATCCAACAAAGATAGGGACAGAGCCACTTCTCCAAATATTACATTTATCTAACGAGTTGGGATTCTATATCCTGGAGGAAAAAGGAATTTAAAAACAATTACCATTCCACTTAGATAATTTCCATTTCCCTTAGGCAAGTGTTTTTTTTCTTTTTCCTTTTTTTTTTTTTTTTTTGTAGGATCTTGCTCTGTTGTCTAGGCTGGAGTGCAGTGGTGCAATCATAGATCATTGCAGCCTTGATCTCCTGGGCTCAAGTGATCTTCCCACTTCAGCCTCCCACGTAGCTGGGACAACAGGTGTGCACCACCACACCCAGCTAATTAGAACAAATTTTTTTTAGAGAGGGGGGTCTCACTATGTTGCCCAGGTCTCATCAAACTCCTGGACTCAAGTGATCCTCCCGCCTTGGTGTCTGGTCTCATCAAACTCCTGGACTCAAGTGATCCTCCCGGATTGGCCTCCCAAAGTGCTAGGTTTACAGGTGTGAGCCACTGTGCCCAGCCACTTAGACAAGACTTTTATATCACCAAAGGAGAGGTTAGGGGAGGAGGAAACAGAGTTTCATCACAGTCAGTCCATGCTGACCATGGCCCCGTTTGGGCCAACATAGAGAAAGCATCTGGATGAGTTTCCCAGGGATGCCCCAACCAATGACCAGAAACTTGCTGACTTAAAACAGCAGAAATGTATTTTCTCAGTCTAGTGGCCAGAAGTTTGAAATCAAGGTGTCAGCAGGGCTGCACTCCCTTCAAAGCCTCCAGGAGGGGATCCTTCCTTGCCTCTTCCAGCCTCTGGTGGCTCCAGGCATCCAGGCTCATGGCTGCATCTGTGCCTCCGTCTTCTCATGAGCTTCTCCCTGTGTCTCTGTGTCTTCTCCTTTTCCCGTCTCTTACATCGGATTTAGGGTCCACCCTCATCTTGGATGATCTCACCTCAAGTTCCTTACCTTAATTACATCTGTGAAGACCTTTATTCCAAATAAGGTCACATTCTGACATCCCAGGTGGACATATCTTCTGGGGGACACATTTCAATTTACAATTCACTACAGCAAACTTTTCCCAGGTGGAGCTTTTGAAGATGAAGCTGGGTGGCAGATCACCAATAATAACAAATCGTCAAACAGTAACTCTCAGCGAATGGAGGAGGTCTTTCTCCCCTCCCCAAGTCTTCAGATTTCCCCTGAGAACTGAGGGCCCACAGGTGAAACAAGTGAAGAATAGGCAAGCACTTCACACCCTTCCTTTGGTTTATCTCTTCATGAACCTTTAACCGTGAACAAGGAACCCTTTTTTTTGTATTATACTTTAAGTTCTGGGGTACATGTGCACAACGTGCAGGTTTGTTACATATGTCATGTTGGTGTGCTGCACCCATTAACTCGTCATTTATGTTAGGTATTTCTCCTAATGCTATCCCTCCCCTCTCCCCCCACCCCATGACAGGCCTTGGTGTGTGATGTTCCCCACCCTGTGTCCGAGTGTTCTCATTGTTCAATTCCCATCTATGAGTGAGAACATGCAGTGTTTGGTTTTTGGTCCTTGCAATAGTTTGCTCAGAATGATGGTTTCCAGCTTCATCCATGTCCCTGCAAAGGACATGAGCTCATCCTTTTTTATGGCTGCATAGTATTTTATGGTGTATATGTGCCACTTTTTCTTAATCCAGTCTATCATTGATGGACATTTGGGTTGGTTCCAAATCTTTGCTATTGTGAATAGTGCCTCAATAAACATATGTGTGCATGTGTCTTTATAGCAACATGATTTATAATCCTTTGGGTATATATCCAGTAATGGGATGGCTGGGTCAAATGGTATCTTCAGTTCTAGATCCTTGAGGAATCGCCACACTGTCTTCCACAGTGGTTGAACTAGTTTACAGTCCCAGCAAGTGTAAAAGTGTTCCTATTTCTCCACATCCTCTCCAGCACCTGTTGTTCCCTGACTTTTTAATGATTGCCATTCTAACTGGGGTGAGATGGTGTCTCATTGTGGTTTTCATTTGCATTTCTCTGATGGCCAGTGATGATGAGCCTTTTTCCATGTGTCTGTTGGCTGCATAAATGTCTTCTTTTGAGAAGTGTCTGTTCATATCCTTTGCCCACTTTTTGATGGGGTTGTTTGATTTTTTTCTTGTAAATTTGCTTATGTTCTTTATAGATTCTAGATATTAGCCCTTTGTCAGATGCGTAGATTGGAAAAATTTTCTCCCATTCTGTAGGTTGCCTGTTCACTCTGATGGTAGTTTCTTTTGCCAAACAGAAGCTCTTTAGTTTAATTAGATCCCATTTGTCTATTTTGGCTTTTGTTGCCATTGCTTTTGGTGTTTTAGTCATGAAGTCCTTGCCCATGCTTATGTCCTGAATGGTATTGCCTAGGTTTTCTTCTAGGGTTTTTATGGTTTTAGGTCTAACATTTAAGTCTCTAATCCATCTTGAATTAATTTTTGTATAAGGTGTAAGGAAGGGATCCAGATTTAGCTTTCTACATATGGCTAGCGAGTTTTCCCAGCACCATTATTAAATAGGGAATCCTTTCCCCATTTCTTGTTTTTATCAGGTTTGTCAAAGATCAGATGGTTGTAGATGTGTGGTGTTATTCCTGAGGCCTCTGTTCTGTTCCATTGGTCTATATCTCTATTTTGGTACCAGTACCATGCTGTTTTGGTTACTGTAGCTTTGTAGTATAGTTTGAAGTCAGCTAGTGTGATGCCTCCAGCTTTGTTCTTTTGGCTTAGGATTGTCTTGGCAATGCAGGCTCTTTTTTGGTTCCATATGAACTTTAAAGTAGTTTTTTCCAATTCTGTGAAGAAAGTCATTGGTAGCTTGATGGGGATGGCATTGAATCTATAAATTACCTTGGGCAGTATGGCCATTTTCACGATATTGATTCTTCCTATCCATGAGCATGGAATGTTCTTCCATTTGTTTGTATCCTCTTTTATTTTGTTGAGCAGTGGTTTGTAGTTCTCCTTGAAGAGGTCCTTCACATCCCTTGTAAGTTGGATTCCTAGGTATTTTATTCTCTTTGAAGCAATTGTGAATGGGAGTTCACTCATGATTTGGCTCTCTGTTTGTCAAGGAACCCTTACCTGTTGGTTCCAGCTCCATTAGAAATGTCAGCAGAGTGCCCTGCTGTTCCCAGGCCCTGCTGTGCCAAGGCAGGCTAGAGAGAAAACATTCTTCTTGAAATTCAAGCACTTCTAAATTTACTAATGGTGGCTAATGAACTAATCAAGATGGAAACTTTAAAAATAAACAGTTAACCTTGAAACTAGAAATATAAACAGAACTTGCGGTTTTGTTTTCCCCTGCTTTGAATGTTTAATGTTTGATCTGTGGCAGTGGAGGCCTCCTCCTAAGCACTTCTATCTTTGTGGGTGGCTCTTTATTGGAAATTCTCTGTTTTCTGCATGAGGTCCCCTTCCAAGTAAGATAATTTTTAGCACTGTATAAATTAAATTTAAATGGAACTCTTCCCTTTTAGCCAAAAGCTTTCAATTGCTCTTCAGTTATAAACTGGACATCACTGTTTCACCCATACCCCTTCTTCCTGCCTTCATCCATCCATCCATCTGTCCATCATCCATCCATCTATCCATCCAACCGTCCTCCCATCGTGTCTCCTCCCTTCCTTCAACTACTGTCCATCATATCTCCTCCCTTCTATCATCTATCCATCCCTCTGTCCATGTATCCAAGTTTGCTCCCTGCTATCCCTCCCTTCTCTTCTCTCTTCCCTTTCACCCTACTTTCCCTTTCCCCTCCCTTTATCCAACTCTCCATCTATCCATGTTTGCTCCCTTCCATCCATCCCTTTATCCATCCATTCCTTCCTCCCTCCCTTCATCCAATCACCTATTCATCCATGTTTCCTCTCTCCTTCACTCCTTTCTTCTGTCCAGCCATCCATTCATTCGTGTTTCTTTCCTTCCATCAATCTATCCATTCATCCATTCATATAATACAAAAATTTAAGAGTCCCCTACTGTATGTCAGGCATGGTTCTAGGAGGCTCTGAGGATACAGTGGCAAAAAAAGCAGACAAGCAGGGGCAGGCCCAGGTTTTTGTGACCCAAAGCTTATGCAGTTTGAGGGAACCCTCTTTAAAAGAATAAAATCACAAATACAAACTGCTGAGGCTTTCCTGCTGCCTTGGAGTGGGCCTATGTAAGTGAGGAGCCCTAAAACATACACTTCATTGACTTCTTGGCAAATCTTCCTTTCAGGTGTGGCCCCTTCTCTCTCGGAGCTCATGTTCTTGTGCCACTGATGAGGGCTGGGGCTCTCTGCCAGGCAGGAATTGGGGTAAAACTGGTTTGACTCCCTGATATGGTTTGGCTGTGTCCCCACCCAAATCTCACCTTGGATTGTAATAATCCCCACATGTCGGGGTGGGACCAGGTGGAGATAATCACGGGGGTGGTTCTCCCCATGCTGTTCTCATCATAGTGAGTGAGTTCTCACAAGATCTGATGGTTTTATAAGAGGCTTTTCCGCTTTGCTCGGCACTTCTCCTTCCTGCTGCCATGTGAAGACAGATGTGTTGGCTTCCCTTTCCACCATGATTGTAAGTTTCCTGAGGCCTTCCCAGCCACGCTGAACTGTGAGTCAATTAAACCTCAAAAGTAGGCAAGCTGACAGTGCAGCCTTCAGTCTGTGGCCAAAGGGCCAAGAGCCCCTGGCAAATCACTGGTGTAAGTCTAAGAGTCCAAAAGCTGAAGAACTTGGAGTCTGGTGTTCAAGGGCAGGAAGCAACCAGCATGGGAGAAAGGTGAAGGCCAGAAGACTCAGCAAGTCTCCTCATTCCACTTTCTTCTGCCTACCTTATTCTAGCCACTCTGGCAGCTGATTAGATGGTGCCCCCTCAAATTGAGGGTGGGTCTACCTCTCCCAGTCCACTGACTCAAATGTTAATCTCTTTCGGCAACACCCTCACAGATACACCCAGGAACAATACTTTGCATCCTTCAATCCAATCAAGTTGACACAATATTAATCATTATACTCCCAATGATCATAGCCTATGGGAATCTGGAGTCTCCCCTTCAAGCCCCCTTCTTCGTGCCACCATTCAAATCCGCATAAGATGTTTCAGTTTTTTCCCCATCACCTGTACACATAGTTTCACCCCCTTCATTGGTTTCCATCAAAGATCTATTTGCACCAGCACTTTATGAGTATGGTGACTTTACTGAAGCGTCTAAAACTTCTACATTGTGCTTTACGCAGCTTTTGGCCACTTCCCCACCTCTCCCAATTCCTCCTCTTGTTTTCCTGCTCCTTCAGCCCTCCCTCTAGAGGGCAGCTTCATGTCCCTCAGGCCTCTGGGATCTTTGTTTCTTTTCCAAGTGAATCTGTCAATTAATTTTTTCTCATCGAGATGGGAGTCCCTTTGAAATTCACACGCCAGCTGCAGAAGAATGTTTTGTCCATCTCTTTACACTGGGTTAATATTAAGATAATTCTGCTGGGGTGAGACTTGGCCAAGAAAGACGAGCTCTGTTTTGGGCACATCTTAGCTTTCCCATCCGTAAGAATGGGAGCAACACAGGTGAAAGTGTGGGATGAATACACTGTGGTATGTGAGGTCTCTTGGGGAGTCCACGGCGGGTTAGCCTCACAAGCAATAAAAGGCCACTCATTTCTGATGTTTCTCTTACCTCCGTGCCCAGCAAGCTGACGCTTCTTAGACTCACCTTCTGCCCTCCCTGAAACTAATTCTCCGATCGCCTGCTCTTTTTCCAGTCAGGATATTTAGAAGGGTCTGATTCAGGCCAGGAGCAGTGGCTCACACCTGTAATCCCAGCACTCTGGGAGGCCGAGGTGGGAGGATTACTTGAGGCTAGGAGTTCAAGACCAGCCTGGCCAACATGGCAAAAATCCCACCTCTACTAAAACTACAAAAATTAGCCAGGTGTGGTGGCACACATCTGTAATCCCAACTACTCGGGTGGCTGAGGCATGAGAGTCACTTGAACCTGGGAGGCAGAGATTGCAGAGCCTACATAGCACCACTGCACTCCAGCCTGGGTGATAGAGTGAGACTCTGTCTCAAAAAAAAAAAAAAAAAAAGTTAAATAGAATTTAAAAAAGAGGCTGGGCACAGTGGCTCATGCCTGTAATCCTAGCACTTCGGGAGGCCGAGGTGGGTGAATCACCTGAAGTCAGGAGTTTGAGACCAGCCTGGCCAACATGGTGAAACCCTGTCTCTACTAAACTAAAAATACAAAAATTAGCTGGTGTGAGCCTGTATTCTCTACTACTAAGGAGGCTGAGACAGGAGAATCGCTTGAACCTGGGAGGCACAGGTTGCAGTGAGCCGAGCCGAGATCGTGCCACTGCACTCCAGCCTGGGTGACAGAGCGAGACTCTGTCTCAAATAAATAAATAAATAAATAAACAAAAATTAAAAAAAAAGAAAGGGTCTGATTCATCTGTGCTCCATTTTGCTTGTGTTTATTTTGTTTTGTTTTTGCCATTGTGCTGGTATCTTCCAACTCTGCCGGGGCAGGACTGTTCTTTGTTTGAAACACGCCGTCATCCCAGGGCCATGTAGCAATGTCTGTGTGGCATTATATAAATAACAGCAGAAATAACCATCAAAACTTGGCTCCTAAATAGCACTTTTCATCATCAAAGTGCTTTGAAAATATGGACTAATTAATACACAAGACAGAAGGTCACAGTCAATAAGTCTATTTTGAGCAAAGCAGCCATGATGCTTCAGGGTGGGAACCCTTGGTGAGTGTGCAGATGCTGTTCAGTTGGCCTGGCCCAGTGGCTGCTTGATGGGCTCTGGGAGTTCATGGGAGTCTGTGGGAGCAAGCCCTGATGGCCACTGGGCAAATCCAGTGACTCTGTCCACCACATCCCAGATGGGAACCCTATAATTGTCTGCTTTGATTGCCAGGGCAGGATATTTTTTTCATCCCCTGCAGCAAAAATTTGGAGGTCCCAAATGGAACCCAAGGAATGGAGCAAATGTGAGTGGTTCCAGATTGCCACCAAACCATACAAGCCAGTCTGAAACTCACCCAAGAGGCAGCTCCCCTGACCACACTCCCCGGTGGGCCCAGCTGGAGGAGACCTATTTCTTTTTACCTTGATTTACCTGCCATGGTCATGATCTTGCTGACTTGCCATCTAGAATGAGCTCAGATATCTTCCAGTTGCCTTGAATGGCAATTACAGAATGGCAGGTGTGTGGCCTTGGAGCCTAAGACGGAAACTCACCATGAGCATCTCTTCTTTCCAGCCAGGGTGGGGATGGAGGGCTGATGGTCCCATGGCCAGATGTGAGGGGAGGGCCTTGAGCCTCACTGTGGCAACTGAGCTTCTCCTTCTGTAACTAATTCAGTATTCTTGTAATCTGGACTTTTTATTTTTCTTTTGAGACTAGGTCTCACTCTGTGGCCCAGGCTAGAGTGCAGTGGCATGATCATAGCTCACTGCAGCCTTGACCTCGCCAGGCTCAGATGGTCCTCCCAGCTTAGCCTCCTGAGTAGCTGGGACTACAGGCACACCACCACAACCGGCTGATTTTTCTGTTTTTAATAGAGATAGGGTTTTTTCATGTTGCCCAAGCTGGTCTGGAACTCCTGGGCTCAAGTGATCTGTTCACCTCAGCCTCCCAAAGTGCTGGGATTATAGGTGTGCACCACCATGCCCAGCCTGGACTTTTAAGTATAACTTTATTACAAAATTTTAAAAAAGTACCCAGAATGCAATGTTGTAAAAAGCCCCCGATCTCCTATTGATGCTAATTTCTAGGCATTTGCTGTGCTCCCATACACAAGTCAAGACCTGAAAAGAACCATTAAAATATTTAGAAAGATTCAATGTCATTCAACATCAGAGGCCTTCAAATCTAACTGTATGTGGTAGCCTCTCCAAGAGCTACAACCTGCATTTTAAAGAAAGTATTTCTCTGCAAAGACTTACGAGCTAGATAAAAATCTGTGCAGTTTTGATACTGAGGTTATCACCGATATTGCAAATCTGCCTTTCTCAGGTCTTGCTCTTGCACACACCACACTGCAGCGAAACACAGTTATGAACATGGCTCTGTCTGCCTGGACTGTTCTGTGGTCAAATCCCTCTCTCAGCACCCAGCCAAAGTCCACATCCGTGAGAAAGGCTTCCCCAATCTCTGCAGTCAGATGTCCCTGTGGCACCCTCTGACTCCCCAGATTTGCTCCCCACCAATCCCGGCACTTGCCTCTGCCCCCAAGAATGGGGTAATTTACACTCACTCGCTGGCTCTTTCTGGAGTGGAAGCTTCTTGAGGGCCGAGGCTGGTCTCCCTCATGCCACAGCCCCTCACATAGGAAGGCCCAGGACGGACACAGGCATTGTGGACCGCGCTGTCCTCTGCCCAGCTTCTGCCTCCGCTTGTGCTCACCCACCCAGCTGGTGGCTCAGATGCCTGGGGCCATTTTGTCTCACAGGTCCAGAGGGTGAGCTATTGTTTCCATGACAACCCCTTCCCACGTGGGTATTTGAGGTCACATCTGCACAAAGGCCCGAGCAAGCCTGCAACATTGACATATATGCTTTCTGCATCTGTGACATTGCCCAGTGTTATTGCTATAACATCCCAAAGTTTATCTGCTGGTGCCCCAGCTAAAGCCACTTCTGCTGTTTTCTGACCTCTAAATGCAATTTTAGAGGGTCTTTTTATAACAATTTATTGTGCCTCTCTTTCTAGAATATGAAAGTGTGGCCCTTTAAATATATCTTTTATTTTAAAAATGTTTTTAAGGGATCAGAAAAGTAAACATAGGTTGACACCTCCCTGTCTTATAAGGTGAGTAAATGGAATAGAATTCTACCTTCTAAATAATGGTTCTGGGTTTTTGCAGGGATCACCTACTAATATGTGGAGCTGTAATGGAACAGGGCTCTCTACTGTTGCTGAAGGAAGCCTCAGTTTCCCCTTTACATCACGTCAGTCCTGTCCCCACCTCTGCCAGCCTCTCACCTACTTACCAAGGGTGTGCTCTCATTCCTTTTCATCTTCGCCTATCTGAGTGTTGCAGTGAGTATCTGCATACCTTTGGAAGTGTATTTACATAAAACAAACACGTCCTTAAATTGAGGTTGCCGTGTTCAGCTTTAAACATTTCTTTTTAACGTCAATGCATGATGTTTTCTACTCCTTGACTGTAGGTTTGGGCTTACCAATTTCTGTGTATGGTTTTCTTCAAAAGGGGAAAATTCATGGCTGTGTTTATACATTTAGACGATGGCTTTCAAAAGGATATAAATTATGCAAATCTCTTAAAAGTCCTCTGATCTGAAAGTCAACTTGAGTTCCTACCCATTACTCATCTCCTATCTCCCCATGATCCCTGCTCCAGTGAGCAGCCCTGGCCCCCCTCTCTCTTTGAACATGTCAAGCTTGTTCCTCCCTCCGGGGCTCTTTTCCCCCACTTGGTTCTCAGAACACGGCTTGGCATCAAGTAGATATTCAGGAGCTATTTGCTAAGTGAAAAGTAAATTTCACAGATTTTGGAGAAGTGTCTTGGGGTACAGAAAAGCAAATGTGCTCAGAAGTCCAAGACCTGGGTTCAAGTCCTGGCCCCAGCTCTTCCTAGTAAAGTGCTCAGACAAATTGCTCCCTCTCAGAGAGTGCCAGCTTTCCCCCTCTGAAGAGCAAGAATGATGGTATCTAGTTCCCAGGCCTGACGTGAAGAGTGATGAAATCAGTGGGGCAGTATGAGTGTTGAGGAATTGGCAAAATGCTGTGCAGAGGGGAGGCATTGTCACTCTCCTATAATTGGGTCCTATGTCAAGAGCCATAGGAAGATCTTTGGAGAAAATTATAGGCCCTTGCCAAGCAGTTTATGTTTCATCTTAGCTTTTCTGTTTTTTTTTGTTTGTTTTTTGTTTTTTTGACGGAGTTTCACTCTTGTTGCCCAGGCTGGAGTGCAGTGGCATGATCTCAGCTCACCGCAACCTCTGCCTCCCAGGTTCAGGCGATTCTCCTGCCTCAGCCTCCCAAGTAGCTGAGATTACAGGCATGCGCCACCACGCCCGGCTAATTTTGTATTTTTAGTAGAGACGGAGTTTCTCCATGTTATTCAGGCTGTTCTTGAACTCCCAACCTCAGGTGATCTGCCTGCCTTGGCCTCCCAAAATGCAGGGATTACAGGTGTGAGCCACCACACCTGGCCTCATCTTAGTTTTTCTAAAAAAAAAAGGTGCCAGAATGAAAAATGCCACTCCTTGATCTTCACTGTATAGTCAAGTTGGATTGGTTGAGGACAGAAAGTGTTTATTGTATGGCTATAGGAAGTGGCCTTGGAGACTGCACCCATAGGAGGGGCAGGGGCAGCGGTAGGGACAGGGGTGAAGTCACTCAGCTTCTCTGTGTGGCCTGGCCAGCCTCGGGCAACTTGTCAGCTCCATCCAGCCTCCACCGAGTGACACTTACTTTGTGCCGGGCACTGTGCCGGGCACTGTGCTGGGCACAGAGAGGTCAGCCTAACCCTGGCCTCGGCAGGGTCTCAATGAGGGAGACACACAGAAGCAGGTACCCCACACCTGGTACCAAGTACTTAGTCTGTTTTGCACTGCCATAACAGAATGCCAGAGACTGGGTAATTTACACAGGGTTTTATTTACTCACAGTTCTGGAGGCTGAAAGTCCACTATCAAGGTACCAGATCTAGTCAGGAGAGGAGAGATGCTGTGTCCTCACCGCGGGAGGCTGTGTGAAGCCTCTTTTATAGGAGCCTCCATCCTATTGATGAGGGGAGGAGCTCTCAGTGACTTAATCAACTCTTAAAGGCCCCACCTCTTAATACGACCACATTGGCCGCACCTGAGGTTTGGAGGGGTCACATTCAAACCATGGTAGGTTGGAAAGGAGCCAGCATACCTCTCTTTGTCATATCTGCTGACATCTGTCCCATTGTCCATATCAGTGCCCTACAGGCTGTTAAAAATGTTGAATGTCACACTGCACACAGGTAATGGCACCAGCACATCATGCATTCCAGTAGTGGTAGGTCCTCAGTGGCATGAGGCAGGCATGCTAGGCACAGGGACCAAAATGTGTACATAGGATGGAGTGGGGCGGCCTCCTGAGGACAGCACAGCATAGCGGGGGATGAAAATATATATACCAATGACCGTCAGCCAGTGAGAAACATGGGAAGGGTCATAATAAAAATGTAAATTACTGGCCGGGCACAGTGGCTTATGCCTGTAATCCCAGCACTTTGGGAGGCTGAGGCGGGCAGATCACGAGGTCAGGAGATCGAGACCATCCTGGCTAACACGGTGAAACCCCATCTCTACAAAAAATACAAAAAATTAGCTGGGCATGGTGGCGGGCGCGTGTAGTCCCAGCTACTTGGGAGGCTGAGGCAGGAGAATTGCTTGAATCTGGGAGGCGGAGGTTGCGGCGAGCTGAGATCATGCCATTGCGCTCCAGCCTGGGCAACAGAGAGAGACTCCGTCTCAAAAAGAAAAAAAATAGTAAATTACTGCCCATTCATCTATCCACCCATCTGTCTGTTCATCCATTCATATGTCCGTCTGGCAAACATGAACTGAGTATCTACTGTGTGCCGGGCACCATGTCCAATGTTGACCCCAGAGAAACAAGACTCCATTCCCATCCCTGAGGCTCAATGGAGATAGTTGTTTGTGTGATCTTGATGAAATTCGACATCAGCTTCAAAGTCAGAGGAAACTGTGCCTGCTGGTAAGTGTGTTAAGTGGGGATCAAGGAAGGCTTTGGGGCATCAGTCTCTTTGAGAAGGGCCTCGAAAGACGAAGATGGGCAGGATCCAGGTGGTGGAAGATGGTGAGGGAGGAATGGCAAGCCAGGCTGGGAGGAGGGTGTGTGTGAACGAAGGCAGGAAGGTGGGACCCCATAGAGAGGTTTGGGATTGGAGGGGACTTAGGCTGGCCTGGAGAGCAGGGTCTTAGGGTCCCCATGGAGGAAGAGTGGGAATAATAGCTGACCCCCAAGTAGAGCTTGCCACGTGCCCAACCTTTTGTATCTACTACTACGCTTAACCCGCACTCCAGCCCTATGAGGAGCAGCCATTTACCCCTCCTTTGCCTTCACAGTGAGGACACTCAGGCATACCTACCCAAGGTCAAACAGCTGGTGCGATCCCAGTGGCTCTGGGATGGTAATATGGTTTGGCTCTGTGTCTCCATCCAAATCTCACCTTAAATTGTAATAATCCCCATGTGTTGCAGGAGGGATGAGTGGGAGATAAATGCATCATGGAGGTGGTTTCCCCCATACTGTTCTTGTGGTAGTCTCATGAGATCTGATGGTTTTCTAAGGGGTTTCCCCTTTCGCTTGGTCTCTCATTCTCTCTTTCCTGATGCCGTGTAAGACGTGAGGCCTCATGTAATCCTTCTGCCATGATTGTGAGGCCTCCCCAGCCACGTGGAACTGTGAGTTCATTAGATCTCTTTTTCTTTATAAATTATGCAGTCTCAGTTATGTCTTGATCAGCAGCATGACAGTGGACTAATACAGATGCAAACCCAGATTTGTCTGGGCCTGCTTGCTCCTCTCAACCAGTCTGGGACAGCCCCAGGTGTAGGCCCTCAACAGGTGTTTTCCAAGGCTCCTTCACTGATGACCACCATAGAAACAGTCGTTTGTCATCTCCCTTGGGATGCACTTGGCTTTGGGGTCCCTCTGAGCTCTTGGACCACCCCCAGACACAGCTGAGCATTTCTTCACTGCAGAGCGAGCACGCCAACCCTAGACTGCAAAGCTCAGCCCCTCTCTGAGCCATGTCTCCCCTCTCAGCCCCTCACTCCCCCCTCTCAGAGAACACACCACTCTTCAAAAGAATTCTTTCTCCTTGTTACCTTCACTCCAAGGTTATCTGCTCAAGTATGTACCGAGTAAATGAAGTTGTTTGGCTTATGGATACAAATAGATACTGCTTTTTTGACTTGCAAAATGAATTCCACCATGACTGGCTCAAACTTAAGTATGCTAATGCTCAATGAACCAGTTGTCTATTTATTTCTGTTTATGCCTGCAGACCCATTAGCAACTTTTTCTTGTTTTCTTTTAGAATATTAAACGGTTCCAACATATTCTAAAAATTAGTTGATTAGCTTGTTAGGGCACATTTTAACTGCTAGCTCCGCTGAACCAAAGGAGAAAATGAAGGTAATTTTGTTTGCAAGGAATGTATGATTCGGAGCTGACTGTTGAAAGATGTGCCACGTCAACGTAATGAGGGAGCGTAATATCTTAGTTTGCATCAATATGGAAATAACCGTGCGCTTTGACAGACCTGATGCTGAAGGCATTACCAGCCTGCTCATTATGCATTCCAGCTCTGATTATGAAAAATAGTGTGTTTTCCTTTAAAGAGGAATCTGCATTATCAATCAAACCAAACCAATTATTTCAGAAAGGGATCACAGTGAAATAGACATGGGGGCTTTTCAACTAGAACAGCGCCGGATAGGCAGGCAGATCTTAGGGGGTGTGATATTTTTATTTCGTGACAGTTGTTAGTATTAATTAGGAACACTAACGAAGTATTTTGTGCAGTGGCACCCAGACAACCTGCTTTCCCTGCTATCGTCTGGATCTTTATTATTTTGTTTTAATGAGCCCTGTCTTCAATAATATCAATGCACTTCTAATGATACCTCTCATGCAGCCTGATGATTCCAATGTTCTTCTCACAGGGTTGTCATATCAGGGAAACATGGAAAGGAAGGGAGGTGAGAAGAGACAATAGGAAAACCGTAGGCTGTGACAGGAAAAAATGAAACAGAGGTATGAAAACAAAACGATGCTCACTGCAACATAAAGTGTTTCTTTTCATTTTGTGTGTGTGTGTGTGTGTGTCAGCGGGGGTGAGTGGGTGTGCAGTGTATCTGCGTGTGGCATGTTGGATTGAAGATTACGCACTTCTTATTTTTATTCTGACCTTGCATATGGGTGAGGGAAAAGTCCAGGAGCCAGGATGGCGGCTCAGTGATGGCTCACTTTGCATTGCTGTTCCCCTCCGCTGTTCCACTGACTGTGAACTCTGTCAGAGGGGACAGGTCTTGTTTATCTTTAGAGGCATCCCTGGTGGGTTACCCTCAGGACCTGATGCACAGTTGGCATTCAGAAACTGTTTGCTGAATGACTGAAAGAAAGAGAGTTCTCCTCTTAGTTTGAAACCTATAGCTAGATGTACTTGGAGAGCATACAAAGACATGCATTTTCTTGAACAAAACACAATAAAAAACTAATAAGAGGTACGGGGGACATTGAACAAGTATGCAGGAATTGGACTGGCCTGGACACACTCACCTGGTGGCCTCAGCCACGTTGCATCATTTTTCCAAACTCCATTTCCTGTAGAATGAGCGGAGGTGTGAATTAGTGATGACATACCGAAGGTATCTGGCACGTGGATGGCATTCCTTCCTGGCAGGTCATCGCTCAGTAAATATTTGTTGAATGAGTGAATTGGGGAAAGAATGGAGAGAAGATCTTGGTGATCTTCCTCTTGAATTCCCATAATTGTTAGGGTCGTGTTGTTGCAGGAACTTCTGGGTGGTCTTGGTGGCAGGGCTGGGGAGGGGATACATCCCCCAAAACGCTCCAAGATGGATCCCAGAGAAAGCTCAGTCCGAGCACCCTCTCTGCATCCAAACCCTAGTGCCTCCCCCTCCTGGGGATTCCCTGCCTGTTGCTCCTCCTTCTAGCCACTCTGAGCCCCATCCTGGCATTGAGTGGGTTTCTAGCTGTGGGTCAGGTGGCAGTGCCCCTCAAACACAGCCTTGCTTCTACCCTGAGTAGGTCATGGTGGAGTTGGGATTCCCTACTCCCAGGGTGCAGCTGCTGGGACACAGGCCAGGGCAGCCCTGGAAGCTCTAGGGGGTGAACCAGGGGTCTGGATCCCAGCCACCCTGGGGAAAAAGGCAAGGGCTTGTTTGGGGAGAGCTGGTGCTGAGAGCTTGAACCCTGATGGCCTTACACAAGGCCTTCTGCAGGCCCCTGGGCCATAGCCCAATTTCCTATACTTGTTCATGCTTTCACAAACGCATTTGTTCATACAATCTGCACAGAATGCAGCAAGTAAGGCTTGAGTTCTGCCCTCCAAGGACTTGCAGTCTAGCGGGAGAAATAAGACAAACTCTATAATCTAAGTTAGAAATGATCGGGCCGGGTGCGGTGGCTTATACCTGTGATCCCAGCACTTTTGGGAGGCTGAGGTGGGCAGATCACCTGAGGTCAGGAGTTTGAGACCAGTGTGGCCAACATGGTGAAGCCCCGTCTCTACTAAAAATACAAAAATTAGCCGGGAGTGGTGGCAGGTGCCTGTAATTCCAGCTACTCGGGAGGCTGAGGCAGGAGAATCGCTTGAACCTAGGAGGCAGAGGTTGCAGTGAGCCAAGATCGTGCACCATTGCACTCCGGCCTAGGCGACAAGAGCAAAATTTTGTTTAGAAAAAAAAAAAAATTTAGAAATGATCAGTGCACTACACAGCACTGCTCCAGTGCCACATGGGTTCTGAACATGGAGGGATCACAGGCAGCTGGGGGGAAATCTGAGAGGGCTTCTTGGAAGAAGTGGCATTTTATTTATTTGACAACAGCATTTCTCGAGCACACCTCTTGCAGCTCCCTACTTCCTGCAAGCCTGGGGCTACCAGGTCTCTGCTCTTATGGAGCTTATGAAATAGCAGAGGTGAGGTGCAGAGGCAGACAATGAGCGAGGCAACAAGTACCTGGAAGTGACACTGTGCAGAGAGCAATAAGTGCAGGGAAGGCAAGTGTCCTGGGCTTTGACAAATGTGTAGGGCCCGGTCCCTGGAGAAGAGGAGGCCGGGGCACCCCCAGCAGAGTATAATGAGGGAAAAGGCAGGGAGGGGTGCAGGGGAGGGAAAGAGAGAGAATCCTGGGAGGGGGAGTACGTTTGGAGTGAGCTTGGATGCCAGGCTCAGGAATCACCCAGTGAGCAGGGGGGAGCCAGAGCAGGCTATGGAGCAAGGGAGTGGCATGATGAGAACCAGCTGTGCCTTAGGAAGCACAGCTGAGCAGCAGTTGTAGGGTGAGGCTGGAGGTGGAGAGACACAACAGGAGGGTCCTGTGATGAGGGGGTGACCACTGGGAGTGTGTGGGGTCATCTGAATGGGGAGGACAGGGATCTTACAGAGGGTTAAGGACCAGACAAATGACGCAGTGTCCAGGAGGTGAGAAGGGGGTCAGGGTACAGGTGCAGAAACAGAGTGTGGAGATGCAGACAGCTAAAGATGGAGCATTTTAGCAACAGGACTGTGGCTGCCCTTCGGCAGCATCTTTCCCATTCTGATCTTACCCAGGTTCAGGTACCCCAGGATGGACAGGCCAGGAATGGGAGGCAGGCACTTCTCAATGGGCCTCTGTAGGAGCCAGGCCCTGAGGCATGGTTTTTCAGCACCTGCCCCCTCCGTGGCCACATCTGCACTGTGCCTGGAATGAGTGGGTTTTTGGTAGGGTTGCCAGATTCAGCAAATAAAAATACAGAATGCCCAGTAAAATTTGAACTTCAGAAAAACAATAAAAGATTTTATAGTGTAAGTATGACCCATGCAATATTTAGGATATATTTAGACTAAAAAATTATTCATTGTTTATCTGAAATTAAAATTTAACTGGAGGTCCTGTATTTCATATTGTAACTCCACTTTTTTTTTTTTTTTTTGAGACAGGGTCTCACTCTCTTGCCCAGACAGGAGTGCAGTGGCATGATCTCAGCTCACTGCAACCTCTGCCTCCCAGGCCCAAGCGATTCTCCTGCCTCAGCCTCCCGAGTAGCTGGGATTACAGGCGTGCACCATTACCGCCTAGCTAATTTTTGTATTTTTGGTAGAGACAGGGTTTCACCATGTTGGCTGGGCTGGTCTTGAACTCCTGACCTCAAATGATCCACCTGCCTCGGCCTCCCAAAATGCTGGGATTACAGGTGTGAGCCACCGCGCCCAGCCTGCAACTCTACTCTTTGGTACAACCTATATGCCAGCCATGTCCTAAGAAATAATATTTCTGTCCATGTGTGCGTGTGTGTGTGTGTATAGGAGAGAGAACTAATCTGTACTAGTTTTTGGAATAGATACAACAAAAAAATCAGAATGAGTCAGCTTTGAAGCTGTCTTGTCAAATGGACACTGAGCTGCTTTCCTCATGTTAAGCCTGACTGGCCTGGGGAGCCCCACGCCTCGGACGGTGCATTCTGCTTAGAGGACCATACTGCTGTCGGATAACCAAATCGACCTTCACCTCCTACCCTGAACTCCGCCGCCATCTCGCTCCAAAACTTGCCTGGAGTCAGTTGTGGGGAGCACAAGGGTGGGATCGGACCAGACCAGCAAGTGCTGAGTTTTTACTGGGAACCCCACTAAGCTGTGATGTAAATTCCTCAATGGAGGGGGGAGATTTGTTTTTTCATTGATACATAATATTTGCACATATTTAGGGGTGCATGTGTTATTTTTACATGCATTGAATGTGGAATGATAAGTCAGGGTATTTAGGGTATCCATCACCTCAAGTATTTATCATTTCTATATGCTGGGAACATTTCAAGTTCTCTGTTCTGTCTGTTTTGAAATATATAATCCTGGTATGCTATTGAACATTAGAACTGATTCCTTCTATCTAACTGTATTTTTGTATCTATTACCCAACCTTTTTTCATCCTCTCCCCACTTCTTAGCCCTTGGCAACCACTATTCTACCGTCTACCTCCATACGATCCATGTGTTTTTTTTTTTTCTCTTTCTTTCTTTTTTCCTCCCACATATAAGTGAGAACGTGCAGTATTTGTCTTTCTGTGCCTGGCTTTTTTCACTTAGCATAATGGCCTCCAGCTCCATCCATAGTTGCTACAAATGACAAGATTTCATTATTTTCGTGGCTGAATACTATTCCTTTCTGTATCTAGACCACATTTTCTTTATCCATTCATCCCTTGATGGACACTTAGGTTGATTCCATATTTTTGCTATGGTGAATTGTGCTGTATGGGAGCACAGGTATCCTTTGATATACCGGCCTTTTTTCCCACTTGAATAAATACCCAGTAGTGGGATTGCTGGCTTACATGGTAGTCCTATTTTTAGTTTTTGAGACACCTCCATACAGTTTTCCATAGTGACTGTACTAATTGACATTCTCTCTAACAGTGTATTAAGAGTTCCCTTTTCTCTGCATCCTCACCAGCGTCCCTGTTAGTTTTGGTCTTTTTAAATAGCCATTCTGGCTGGGGTGAGATGATATCTCATTGTGGTATTGAGTTGCATTTCCCTGATGATTAGTGGTGATGAGCGTTTTTTCATACAGCTGTTGGCCATTTGTATGTCTTCTTTTGAGAAATGCCTATTCATGTCTTTTGCCCACTTTTTTTTTTTTTTTTTTTTGAGTCAGAATCTTGCTCTGTCACCCAGGCTGGAGTGCAGTGGTGTGATCTCGGCTCACTGCAAGCTCTGCCTCCCAGGTGCATGCCTTTCTCCTGCCTCATCCTCCCCAGCAGCTGGGACTACAGGCACACGCCGCCACACCCAGCTAATTTGTATTTTTAGTAGAGATGGGGTTTCACCATGTCAGCCAGGATGGTCTCAATCTCCTGACCTTGTGATCCGCCTGCCTTGGCTTCCCAAAGTGCTGGGCTTATAGGCATGAGCCACTGCACCCGGCCTTTTGCCCACTTTTTAATAGGGTCATTGGGTTTTTTACTGCTGAGTTGTTTGAGTTCCTTGTGTATTCTGGGAATTATTCCCTGTCAGATGCAGCCACTGCTTTCTCCCACTCACAGGTTGTCTCTTCACTCTGTTGATGGTTTCCTTTCCTGTGCAGAAGCCTCTTACCTTAGTATAGTCCATTTGTCTATTTTTTGTTTTCGTTGCCCGTGCGTTTGAGATATTAGCCATAAAATCTTTGTCTAGACTAAGGTCCTGAAGTGTTTTCCGTATGTTTTCTTCTAGTAGTTTTATAGTTTCAGGTCTTATGCTTAAGTGTTTGATCCATCTTGAGTTGATTTTTGTATATGGCGAGAGATAGTGGTCCAGTTTCATTCTTCTGCATACGGATATCCAGTTTTGGGGTGGGGGGGATTTCTCTTAAAAGAAAGGTGGGGCTGGGCATGGTAGCTCATGCCTGTAATCCTAGCACTTTGGGAGGCCAAGGTGGAAGGGTTACTTGAAGCCAGGGGTTTGAGAGCAGACTATGCACAGAGCGAGACTTTGTCTTTGTAAAAAAATTTAAAAAATTATAATAGCTGGTCATGATGACATGTGCCTGTAGTCCCAGCTACTAGGAAGGCTGAAGCAGGAAGATCACTTGAACCCAGGAGTTGGTGGCTGCAGTGAACTATGATCATGGCACTGCACTCCAGCCTGGGTGACAGAGAGCAAGACCCTTTCTTTAAAAAGAGAGAGGGAGGCTGGGCACAGTGGCTCACACCTGTATTCCCAGCACCTTGGGAGGCTGAGCCTGGCAGATCACCTGAGGTCAGGAGTTTGAGACCAACCTGGCCAACATGGCGAAACGTCATCTCTACTAAAAGTACAAAAATTAGCCGGGTGTGGTGGTACACGCCTGTAATCCCAGTTACTCGGGAGGCTGAGGCAGGAGAATCACTTGAGGTGGAGGTTGCCATGAGCCCAGATAGTGCCATTGCACTCCAGCCTGGGTGACAGAGTGAGACTCTGTCTCAAAAAATAAAAAAATAAAAAGAGAAGAGAGAGAGAAAGGTGGATTGGCATGGTGATTTCCTTCCTCAAAATTCAAAAGGGCAACATGCTCAGTCTGGCTCTGGATGAACCAGGAATGATCTTAGTCCAGGGAGTGAGGTGGGGCAGGAAGAAGGTAGATTTCAGAGCCAGCCAGACCTGGTGTGAGTCCCCTGATTCTACTTCATGACTTGACAACTTTGGGGCAAGTGCTTGACTTCTGTGGGTCTCAGTTTCCACATCTCTAACGGTAATAGCACATGGAGGTAGGCATATAGCTCATTGCAGCCACTCAATTGATGCAGAGCACCTGCTCTGTGCAAGTGCTGCTTTAAGTGCTTTGCACGTATTAACTCATCTAATTCTCACAATAATCCTATGGCTGTGATTATACCCATTTTGCAGATGAGGAAACTAAAGGAGAGGTGTTAGTTCTCTTTCCCCTTGTGAATTATGATCTGGTAGCAGGCACTGACACATATACTAATCCCTGTGGATGGGCAGGGGACGGCAGCTAGGGGATGGTCAGTGGCATCAAAAGTCTATGAAAGGCACTGGGAGAAAGAGAGGTGGGATTCACTTAGATTAGGGATGGGTGGGAAGGCTTCTTGGTGGTGGTGGGTCTTCACAGGGCCTTGAAGGTCCAAAAGACTGTTACTGGGTGGAGAGCTGAGGAGGGTGTTTCAGACAGAGCATAAGCAATGGCTGGGGGCAGGAGGACAAGGGCGTGTGGAAGGAGCAGCTGTCCTGCTGAGCTACAGCTGGGTGCAGGCTGTGTATGCGTGTTTGTGTGTGTGTGTTTGTGTGTGCATGTATATAATTTTTGTGTGTGTATGTATATATGTATGTATGTGCAAATGTTTGTGTATGCATGTGTGTTTATACGTGTGTGTATATATGTGTGTGTGTGTGTGTGTGTGTGTGTGTGTGTTGTTGTGGGGGATGGAAGAGGTTGAAAGCGGAGCCAAGTCCTTTGAGTTTTATTCTGTGGAAAGTGGTATATCTCCTGGGTGCAGGCTCTGAACCTAACCTGCTTTTTTAACTCTCCATTATTGGATCTGTCCATCTTGTTAATAAGATGTTTTAATGCCAGCAAAAGTGTGCCCTTTCCGATCACGATGGACCGCTGAACTTGACATTTAATGGAAAACAGAGCCCAGGCCTGAGAGACGGTGAGTGAGACGGGCACATGTTCTCACAGAGGCTGTTCTGTGGCTGTGTGGACAGGGCTGGCCTGTTTCAGGACGGTGTCAGGGCTCGACTGAGCCTGTCGGTGGAGACAGCCCCATTGCTGCACAGCAGCACGGGAGCGTGCTGAGGAGATTCTGGCATCTCCCATAGTTTGCTGATATGTCACCCCTGCTGGGAAGTTTAAGGGACGTGTCTAGAAGTGGCTGTAACAGAAGATGAAACATGCCTGGTGTCCTGAAGGGTGCCTGTGAAGTGCTGTGGGGGAGGGAAGTCATGTCCCTCTGGGGTCTGAGGGAAAGGCCGCATGGAGCAGGTGGCCCCAGAGCTGCCTCTTAGGGTGGGGCAACCATTCTAGAAGGTGGAAGCAGCTTGAGCAAGATTCATTGGCCAAATGGGGTGGCCGTCAGCCAGTGGAGAGCATGGCCCCCATGAGACAAGTGTCCAAAGGGGAGAAGGGAGAGGGTTGGTAAAGGGGGAGAGCTGGGAGGCTCCTGGGGAAGGGGGCTTGTCTAGGGGAGGGGAATGCAGGTGTGATCCAGGACAGAAGGCTTTTTATCACAGCCACTCCAAGGTCAGGATTTCTCAGCGGCCTCTGAGGACCCTGGGAAAAGGGAGGAGCAAGCAGGTGGGCCAGGGGGCTCAGGCTGCAAGCAACAGAAGCTCATTGTCGACCTAAGCACAAGGGGAGTGATTGGAAAAGCATCTGGGTGCAGTGGGAAGCCTGGAGACCTGGCTTGGCAATAGGCGGAAATCATGGAAGCTGGTTGAGGGGAAGGGGGGGCACTGCGATGGAAGCAGACCTGTGGGAGTAGCCTCGTGGCAGGAACGCTGGGATCTGGATCCATTCCTGGATGCCTGGCTCCCAGCTCAAGCTCTGCACTCAGTGAGGGCTCAGCCTAAGAGCCCTTGGCTTGGCGAAGGCAGGCTCCTGCCTACAATCCCACAGGTAAAGTAATTTCCCACAGGGAGACTGGAATGCTCTTTGGAAGGCAAATGGGGGCTGGTTGGCCTTAAAGCACCAGAGTTCATTATACATCTATCTGGAGGGAGAGCCTGAGGCCCACACCCAAAAAACTGGGCTGGCAGGTGATGCAATCTCAGTTGTTTTGGGAGTTCTGCCCCCTTCCTAGATTCCCCAAGGGAGATTTCTGTTTTTAAAACGTGGCTTTCTGTTTTTAAAACAGTCCTAATTACCCAAGAAAACTTTACAGTGAATGTGCTAGTTGTCCCAGTCAATGTCAGGATGATGGACACATGGATGCTGGACTTTCTGCTTCTCCATCTGACACCTGTTGCCTGTCAGGCTTCCTTTGTTCTGGTGCATCATAAACCACACTTCTTCATTAATCTCAATTCTACATGTGGCATGCAACAGCCTTTCTTTGCTGCAGATCTACAGAACTCAGAGTAAAGAGCCAAAAAATTATTCAGTTAATTTGATTGACATAGACATCTACTGTGAGCCACTAACACCAGAACCAGGGTGTGGCACAGATCTTAAGAGCTGGATCTTAAGTGTCTTACAGAAGGACCCCCTGAGCTCAGCAGATTTCCCAGAACATGGCCAAGTGTTTACTCCTGTGTAGACTGAATTTCTGCAAGGGAGATTCACTCTGGATATGGAGATAGAGATGGGATCCAGGGTTAGAGTCTGCAGGGAAATACTTCAACCTGCATTGAGTCTGTGATTTTGGCAATATCTGATGTGGTGAGAAGAGTCGTAGATGACTATTCTACGGCCTTAATTTCATTGCCAAGGGGGTGAGCATCTCTAAATGTGCCTTTTTTTCTTTTCTAAATGAATTCTTCACTTATGGTCATATGTGATAAGTGACAAAACAATACACCAATGTTTTATGCAGAAAGTTCCTTTTTTGTTTTTTGTTTTGGTAACATTCCAGTTACCAAGAATACAACCAGCAGGGACAGGTTTTCCTCCACCTTGAAGGGTGACCCTCAGAGTCCACATGCTCCCACTGGCTGTTGGTTTGGGGCTCTGGGCAGGGCTGCCAGGCACCCACTACACTACAGGAAGCTTACATCCTGGTAGCACCAGGCCCATAATGCTCAGGAGGGAACTGTTCCTAAGCCCTCTAAGGCAGGAGCAGATACAGGACAAAGTTTCAGCGGGTTTTAACAAGAATCTCCCAGCATCAGCCACGATTCCACCAGGAATACATGTGCTTCGTGAGAACTGCAATAAAAGCTGGGAAAATATGACAAGTTATGATAGACAGAGCCATACAAAAATGACAAGCCATGTGACAAGATGGTATTTTGGGGTTGGGGAGAGAGTTAGAAATAATTACAGCGTTCCCACCCCTCTCGCCGCGCCACTGGGGGCTTGTGTGTGTAGATCGAAGAGAAGGGGGAATCGTTTGACTCTAATTTCAAGCCTTGTTCCTGTAATGGTTCCTTGTGGAATGCTGTTAAATAATGATAATTATTACAGAGCCCTGTGCTTTGAGCCACTCTTGTCAACTGCAGCTGCGTCCTGCAGGGTTTGCTACTTCCCTCTGAGACTGGTTTGTGAGGCTGATCTAAGATGTTTGCAGATTATTTCTTCTTAAATTTTCTAATGATCATTTGGGTAGGAGTCATGAGATGAACACAGATATCTTGAGTTTGGCCTTGTAGGTCCAACATTTCATGGTCATGGAAAGGTAGGTGTGCATGGATTAATACACAACGCAGCCCTCAGTGGTGTGACCTGTGAAAATGTTATCCACTCCTTCAACCCGTCAACTTCACTCCATTCAAATGCTTATGATTTTACCATGAGTTAAACTCTGCTCTGTGCCAGGATGGAGTGGTGAATCTGACATACGTTCCCCCTCTGGAAGTTCATGTAAAAGAAAACTACTGGGTGTAATACTGTGGAAGGCATGATAATAAAGGCACGCACACTGGGCTTAGGCGCAGGAGGGTGGATTGCCAAGTCAACCTGGAGTGACAGGCGTTTGTTTAAAGGGAGAGGACGCTGGAGCTGGGACCTGAAGGCTATGTAGGAGTTAGACATGAAATCTGTTCCAGGCAGGAGGGTTTTATGAGTCACAACGTGGAGGCACATAAGCAAATTGCATGTTTAGTGAGGGATTAGGGGGACAAGATGGCTGAAAGAAGGCAAGACCCTATTTTAATTCTAAAACAATTGTTTTTCTGATTATAGCGATAATGTTTAAAGACAATTAGGGTAAAAATCTTAGTTGGCCTATATTTTCTCTTCATGCCTCTCCTCTCCCCTACCTCCTTCTTTGGATGTACTTCTTTCTATTTGTTTCTCTCTCCTTCCCTCTTTCTGCAGAAGCAGGATGAAGTTGAATGTATAGTTTATATCCTTGCATCACTAATTACATTATGAACATTTCCCATTTCCTATATATACTCTTTTTTCTCTCTCTCTCTCTTTTTTTTTTTTTTTTTTTGAGACAGAGTCTCACTCTGTCACCCAGGCTGGAGTGTAATGGCATGATCTTGGCTCACTGCAACCTCTACCTCCCAGGCCCAAGCAATCTTCCCGCCTCAGCCTCCTGAGTAGCTGGGACTACAGGCTTGTGCCACCATGCCCAGCTAATTTTTGTGTTTTTAGTAGAGACAGGGTTCCGCCATGCTGCCCAGGCTGGTCTTGAACTCCTGATCTCAAGTGATCCACCCTCCTTGGCCTCCCAAAGTGCTGGGATGAGAGGCATGAGCCACCCCACCAGGCCCATATGTATTATTTTAAATGACTTTTAAAATTTCACCTTATGGATATGCCAGAATTTTCTAAACTATTTCTATATTGTTGTGCATTTTGTTTGTTTTCAGTTTTTTGCCTCATAAATAACACTGTGGTGAACACTAAAATAAAAACTTCTGCCCCCATTTCTGATGATTTCCTTGAGATAAATCCCTAGAAATCTAGAAATGAAATTAAAGGGTATGAATATTCCTAAGTTTCTTGATACATGTTGTCAGTTGATTTATTTTAAAAAAACAGCTTATACTTAGAAAAAAGAAAAGCCCATCTCTTTAACTTCCAGGTAAAGATGGCAGATTGAACACACTAATTTTGTTCCTCTACCCCCTACTTCAGTAAGGAGATTTTTTTTTGAAAGGCATAAACTTTCAAGAACATGAGAGGAGAACAGCAGCACAGTCTGGGAGTCTGAGCAACAGATGGACGAGTGGTAACTGCTTTAGCAGATTTGGGAAGGCTGAATCCCCAGCTGGTGGTTGAGAAAATGGAAAATCAACTCCATGTACGCAGCTGAATCCTCAAAACACGCAGGAGTGGGTGGCACCAGGTGAGTCTCGGGGACACCGAGGGTTGTTTCAGAAACAGTGAAGTCCCTGGTTCTGCTTCCTTGCTCTGTTGGCTGGGCCAGAGGTGGTTCCCCTCACCCCGTGCCTTGCATAAGTTTGCACATTTTTCTCTGGAGAAGGTGAAGTTGGGCAACGCTGCAGTGGGACATCAGGTGCAGCAGAGGATCGGATAAGGACTTCGGACCCCCAATGGGCTAAGGGAGCCTACGTAGAGTGGCTGCTGGTACCCCCAGTTCTCTCCCCCTAGACCCTTGGAATGCTGATACCCAAGCTGGGCCTCCAGGCTGGGGACTTAAGAAATCTTCCTTATGGAGGTTGTCCTGCACAAGAGCAAAGACTGTGAAGAGATGAATGTGCAGGTTTTTAGACGAACGTGTATAGGGAAGTTCATAGTAGTCATCCCCTACTCACATACTTGGAGTTTCTAAACTGATTCCGAATTCTTCACATTTAAACATGAGAAAATGACCAAAGATTGCCAGACATCTAAAGAAAACATCTAACATGAAAGAAAGATACCAAAGCAAACTATGAGAGGACCTTGAGCACTACCCACCAGACACTACACATTAAAGTCAATTTGAGAGGACTTATAGGTATAAATGTGAAAGGTATAATAATAAAACTCCTAGCAGGAAACATAGGAGAATATTGTCATGACATTGAGGTAGGCAAATATTTCTTAAACTGGACAAAAAAAGCACTAATTATAAAATTAAAAATTAATTAAAATTCATTAAAATTTAGAATTTCTGTTCCTCAAAGGACACCATTTAGAGAATGAAAAAGTAAGCCACAGAGTGAAACTAGATATTTTCAATTTATACATTAGGCAAAGGGCTTCTATCCAGATTATACAAAGAACTCCTATAAATCAATACAAACCAGCCAATAAGAAAAGACTGCTTGAAGATGAAACATCTGCTAGAAATGACAGACCCAAAATAAGAATTGGAGGATAAAGTTGAAGAATCGCTTGAAAATTGAACAAAAAGACCAAGGGATGGAAAACAAAACGACTGGGAAATTAGTGGACCAGTTCAGAAAGTAGGAAGAGAGAAAATAGAAAGGAGAAAATAATAAGTGAAATAATTCAAGAAAAATTTACCAAACGAAAAGGTACAGTTTCAGGTTGAAGAGGTTCATGAATTCACAATGAATCAGAATAGAGCCATATAATGAAATTTCAAGGCCCTGAGGACAAACAGGCAATGTTATAAACTTCCAGAAAAGAAATAAAACACAACATAATACAAGAGAACTGTCATATCAAAGGATCAGGTGTCACACTGGCTTTGGAATTCTCAGCCTGGAGGCAACCCTGGAAGCTAAAAGACAATGAACAACGTTTTCAAAATATGGAAGGAAAATTATTTTCTTTTCTTTTTTTTTTTTTCAAGACAGAGTCTTGCTCTGCCACCAGGCTGGAGTGCAGTGGTGCAATCTCAGCTCACTGTAACCTCTGCCTCCTGGTTTCAAGCTATTCCCCTGCCTCAGCCTCCCACGTAGCTTGGACTACAGGTGCATATCACCACGCCTGGCTAATTTTTTGTATTTTAGTAGAGACAGGGTTTCACCATGTTGGCCAGGATGGTCTCGATCTCCTGACCTCGTGATCCAACTGCCTTGACCTCCCAAAGTGCTGGGATTACAGGCTTGAGCCACCACGCCTGGCCTGGAAGGAAATTGATTTTCAATCTTGAATTCTACCCAGTCTATCAATCAAATCTGAGGGTAGAATAAACATTTCCAGACTTCAAAAAGTCTCAAAAAGCCCAGGTGCAGTGGCTCACACCTGAAATCCCAGCACTTTGGGAGGCAGAGACAGGTGGATCACTTGAGGCCAGGAGTTTGAGGCCAGCCTGGGCAACATGGCAAAACCCCATCTCTACTAAAAATACAAAAATTAGCTGGGCATGGTGGTGCATGCCTGTAATTCCAGCTACTTCGGAGGCCGAGGCGTGAGAATCTCTTGAGCCAGGGAGGTGGAGGTTGCAGTGAGCTGAGATCACACCATTGCACTCCAGCCTGGGCGAAAGAGGGAAATTCTGTCTCAAAAGGAAAAAGAAAGTCTCAAAAAATTTATATCCCATGTACTCACTTCTCAGGAAGCTTCTGTAGTTTATATTTTACCAGAATAACAAAGTAAACACAGAGAAAGGCATAGGTAACAAGAAACTGGAGAAGCAACAGAGAGACACAAACTGATGACTGTGACCAAAAGTATAATGCTGGTAAAATCTGGAAAGTCAAAATTACCAAAGAAGCTAATAAGCAGGAATGAGGAATTGCTGCAAAACAAAAACAGACCATTTTCTTTTTCTTGTAATTGCATCCCTACAAGGCTCGCAAGCCAAGTTCCCACTGCTCTGGTGGCTGCACTCTGGGTATGGAGATAGAAATGGGATCCCAGGTTGGAGTCTGCAGGAAAATACTTCAACCTGCATTGGGTCTGTGATTTTGGCAATATCTGATGTGGTGAGAAGAGTGACAGATGACCATTCTATAGCCTTCATTTGATTGTCAAGGAGGTCAGCATCTCTAAATGTGCCTTTTTTTCCTCTTGTAAATGAATTCTTCACTTATGGTCCTATGTGATAAGTGACAACATAATACACCAATGTTTTATGTAGAAAGTTGCTTTTTTTTTTTTTTTTTTTGAGTGAGAATCTCACTCTGTTGCCCAGCCTGGAGTGCAGTGTCACAATCACCACTCACTGCAGTCTTGAGCTTCTGGGCTCAAGTGATCCTCCCACCTCAGCCTCCCAAAGTCCTGAAATTACAGGTGTGAGCCACCACTCCCAGCAACATTACGGGTCCAGTTGGGGAAATGGTTGTGCTATGTCCTATCCACGTGAAGGGATATTATGCACTTGTTAAAAATAGGTTTACTGCGAGTTTGTATCAAGATTTAAAAAATGCTTACAGTGTGTTGGTGAATAAAAAAATGACAGGGCACACTGCTGCATTACTGTGTGACAGCAATCACACGAAAGAAGTAATCTATGCAGAGGACGAGAAACTTCTTTGAAGAAGCAGTGAACATTCACCAGCTGTTTCGGGGTGGACTATAGACGAGCTCCCTACCCCCATTCTTTCTGCTTCCCCAATTTTTTAAAATGAGAAAGTGACTGCTTTTATGATGGAGATCAATATTAGCAGTAAGAAATGAGTGTATGTTAATTATCCCGTGTTCCGTAAAAATGCTTGGACTGCTGACAAGCTTCTCCAGAGCTGCCTCGATTCCCCGGCCCAGTTCTGCCTTCAGATACCAGTTGTGCAGACATATTTGGGAGCAGACGTTGGCTCCTTCTTTTGCTTCTCTTCTCTACTCAGACATCAAACAATCAGCATTGTGTGGAGCACATTATTGTTCTTAATGAGGCAACAGGCCCTATGTGATGGGACTCTGAGCACTGGGAGTGCTTTTTTTCTTTTTAGATCTAAAAAATACTCTTGAGAAGTGCAGCAAGTGAATTGGGTGGTGGGAACTGGGCAGCCTGAAGATTCTTGCATCCTGTAAAAAAGAACCAAACCTCAAATTGCAACTTGCTTATGTGTTTGTTTAAAAACCAGACCAGGTTAGTGTGCCAGGCGCACGGATTCTCTCTCTGCCGGTAGAAGTGTGAATTCGCACAGCCTTTCTAGAGGACAATCTGGCAACGCTCAAGAAAAGCCTTATGGTTCTGTACATCCTTTGAGGGAGCAATTCTACAAATAGGGATTTGTTCTAAGGATATAATTCTGTATGTTTGTAAAAATAGAGTTGTAAAGTCCATCATAGCAGAGCTTATAATAATGAACAGTCGGAAACAATAGTAAGAGGTTGGTTCCATAAATTATGATACATTTATGTAATGGCGTATTATATTTTGGAGAAGATGCAATAAAAAAGAAGCTAGTCAAAATATATTGTTGTATGAAAAAAGCTGGCTATCACGTGGAACATAATAGCATGAACCATTCTGTATTGAAAGTATATATTTGCTAATTAAAAATGATGGAAAATTATACACATTTATTCTCCAAACACTGACCGAGGATCTACAATTTGCCAGACCCCCTACGTGGCTAGTGCCAAGATAAAGAACACATCCCCCACCCTCGGGGGGTCAGGGTGGGTTGGTTTCATCACATAATCAAAGAAGTGTGGTTGGCAGCTTTGGTGTGGCCTGGCAAAGGGGCCCCCTATGTAGGCTTTTGTGGGGCAATGGGGGAGCCTCAGTTGGGAACAGAGGAAAGTTTTTTATTTCCATAGATTTTGGGGGAACAGGTGGTATTTGCTTACATGAGTAGGTTCTTTACTCATGGTGATTTTGGTACGCCCATCTCCCGAGCAGAATACACTGAACCCAACTTGTAGTCATTTATCCCTCACCCCATTCTCATCCATTCCCCCTGAGTCTCCAAAGTCCATTGTGTCATTCTTACGCCTTTGCATCCTCATAGCTTTGCTCCCACTTATGAGTGAGAACATATGATGTTTGGTTTTCAATTCCTAAGTTACTTCACTTAGAAAAATAGTCTAGAGAAAGCAAATTCTACGGAAGTGGAAGCAGTGAGGAGCTGTATCTAACACTGAGAAAGGGGAAAAGGCTTCGTGTTGGAATGTGAAACCCAGGTCCCCCAGACTTCCTGAGGGGTGACAGGCCCTCTGGGTAGTGGGGGACGTGGCGTACCTGAGGAGACCAGATTAAGCCCCAAGCACAGAAACAGAGGAGCTGCTCTCTTCCCTGGGCCCACAAGATGTACTATGGAGGCCGACTTGGTCTGGAGGCCAAATGCCCTTTCTAGGAATGTTCTAGATAACGCTAGGCCTCTAGGGCCCTTGGAGAATCTAGGAAGGGGGCAGAACTCCCCAAACAACTGAGATTGCATCACCTGCCAGCCCAGTGCATGAAGGTCTCTGACAAGGTTAAATTTCACACAGAGAGAAAAAACATTGTGACATTTCTCAAGATTTTGTTACTGTAGCTTAAAATTTACCACTTACACTTGGTTTTCAGATGTCTTTCTTGATCTAAGGAAGTAATTCAAATAGCGACCTGAGTCAAAATGCATTGGTGTTTAAATGTTAGTAGCTTTGCAAGATTCATTTCCAAAGAGGGAACAGTTCACACTTCCAGCAGTTTTCCTGTACCCCAACCAGCACTGTGTGTTATTAACCTTTTTTTTAAATTTTTTAATTTTTGAGACGGAGTCTCGCTCTGTCGCCCAGGCTGGAGTGCAGTGGCGCAATCTCGGCTCACTGCAAGCTCCGCCTCCCGGGTTCATGCCATTCTCCTGCCTCAGCCTCTCTGGTAGCTGGGACTACAGGTGCCCGCCACCACGCCCGGCTAATTTTTTGTATTTTTAGTAGAGACGGGGTTTCAGCGTGGTCTCGATCTCCTGACCTCGTGATCCGCCCGCCTCGGCCTCCCAAAGTGCTGGGATTACAAGCGTGAGCCACCGCGCCCGGCCAAACATTTTTGTTTTTTTGACTCTATGCTGGGTTAAACACTCATTATGTTAATGTGCATTTCCCTGGCTACTGACAAGCTTGAGTGTCTTCTCATGTATTTATTGTTCATGTGCACCTTTTTCCTGTGGCTTTTTTGCTTGTTATAATTGCAGGTGATTTGCCTTTGCGTTCCTGGGACGCCTTTCTCAATCATTCCATTTGGAAGTAGGTGTTTGGTACCTTTGTGCCTGTAATTAGCTAGGATCCCTCTTGCAAACTGATTTTGTTTGGCTTTGTATTATGGGACGTTCATGAGTATGTTCACTCCCTGCTTCCTTCCCCAAAGATGGGAAGGTGCTGCGTCATGAGGAGGTGCTTATCTGCATCTTCCACCAGACTGGACTTCATGATAGCTGGGATCAGGACCCCTTTGACTTTGTGCTTATCCTTCCACTATTTACCCAAGTACTTTGAATTGAGGTCTCAGAGTGTTCCCACACACATTATTTATTAATCCTAAGTTTTTTTTTTTGTACTTTACAGTGGAGAAATTTGGCAGATAGAACCTTAACCAAGTGGCTGGAGCTAAAGTCACCAATAGGCAGATGCACTAATGTAACTGAGGACCCGGTGTCACTTGGGTTGCTATGGTTCTGCCCAAAATGCATGGCCTCAATCCAATGACTAATCCAACAAACTCAATTGAGGAACATGCTACAAAGCAACTGGCCTATGCTCTTCAAAGCTGCCAGTGTCAGGAAAGGCAGAGAAGCTTCAGATCTGGTCCCCATAAAACAGAAACTAGAGCCATGACAGTTGATGCAATATGTGCTTGCCGGGTGGATCCAGAGTCAGAAAAACATTGCTTTACAGATGTTCCTGGGACAACTGGGAGTTTGTGTAATGACTGCATGATAATAGTATGGTGTCAAGGTTAAATTTCCTGAATTTGATCATTATACTGTGGCTACATAAGAGAATGTCTTTGTTCTCATGAAATTAATGCTGAAGTATTTAGGGGTGATAGGTCATGATTCTGCAACTTATTCTCAATTAGTTCAGCCAAAAAAAAAATCCATTGTACACACATGAGAAAGACAGAGAGAGGTGGTGAGAGGGGGAAGAGGAAGCAAATGTGGTTAAAGGTTAACAATTGATGAATGTAAGTGAAAGGTATATGAGTGGTTATCACACTTTTTAAAAAGTAAGTTTGGCATTTTCTAAAACAAAATGTAATTTCTTGTGTTGGGCAAGAGGATCGAGAGCTCTCAAGTCATATAAATTGAGTGCCTTTTCTGGAGTGGCCCAGGTTGGAGATTTAGCACCTGCCAGAGCATTGCATTCATGATATTAATGGTGGCTTATAGCAACTTCCCTTTGTGTCAACTTTCGTGAATTTTGTAGATAAAGACAGTTGAGAATGCGTTCTGGCACTTCTTTGTATCATCTCATACACTCTCAACCCAGTATCAACTTATCCCAAACCAAATTCAACCACAAGACTGTTGCTGCTGCTTAAAGAGAAGTAAACACTTGGCCATGCTCTGAGAAATCTCCTGAGCTCAGGGGGTCCTTCTGTAAGACACTTAAGATCCAGCTCTTAAGATCTGTGCCACACCCTGGTTCTGGTGTTAGTGGCTCACAGTATATGTCTATGTCAATCAAATTAACTGAATAATTTTTTGGCTCTTTACTCTGAGTTCTGTAGATCTGCAGCAAAGAAAGGCTTTTGCATGCCACATGTAGAATTGAGATTAATGAAAGAAGTGTGGTTTATGATGCATCAGAACAAAGGAAGCCTGACAGGCAACAGGTGTCAGATGGAGAAGCAGAAAGTCCAGCATCCATGTGTCCATCATCCTGACACTGACTGGGACAAATAGCACATTCACTGTAAAGTTTTCTTGAGTTATTAGGACTGTTTTAAAAACAGAAAGACTGTATCTACATTAGCACTTTAACGACACTGTAGCAGAAAACAGAATTAATTTAAGATGGTTTTGCCTTCTGGTCAGGATAGTTGCAGATACTGGGCTGGGGAAGAGGGCAGGCAGCAATGGAGCCAATCAGTGGCGACAGGACTGCTCACAGAGCATTGAGAAGGAAGCCTCTGGGAAGAGGATTCAGAAGCAGAGAAGGAGAGGACCTGAGGTAACAGTGAGAGCCATGGAAGGTTGTAGGGAGGGAGCATTCTCCTGGAGCTGGAAAACTGGCCAGCCTGGGTACCCAGGACTCCATTGCTGCAAGTCCCTGCACTGAGCTCAGCTCAGTGGGCGTTCTAGGTCCCACAGTGCTGAGGAAGAAACGTGGAGTATTTTTACAGGGAAAAAAAGGATGAGCAGGAAGGAAGCACTGGAAATAGGAGCCTGGATAAATGGTGCTGGTCATGGAATTCCTGTCTGGAGAAGAGCTGAGTGGGAGGTTTTGTAAATAAATTAAGCCTATGGCCAAGACTCTTTTAGATGTGGGAGAACAAAGGCAAACACTTCAGGGTCCCTGCCCCTAAGGGAAGAGAGACGGGGACATAAACGAAGTTCTCCTGCAGTCAAGGGCAGACCTGATTGGTGGCTCCAACTGTGGGTTTCACAGTCTAGTATGATCAGAACACACAATTTTGGGCACTGACATAGAGTTGCTAACTTTTTATTTATTCAAACTGAGAAGACATTTAAAAAGTCAAACTCACCTACTATCACCATTTTTTTAAGAAACCGGGGCTTTCCACCACCAGGAAAGCTGGAAGCCCTGATTTTCAGAACAGAGGACAGGGCTGAATATGTTTAGTTCAGTGGGAGTGCACTTCCTTATTTTCTTTTTTTGTTCAAACCAATGCAAACTTCCTCTGTTGTGGCAGACACTCCAGCAGCGTGGCCACCTCGGCTCAGAGCCCTGGAGCCCGCAGCTTCAATGGAACAATTAACCTGAGGGCTGCAGGACGCTCGCCTGTTAGCTGTGCTGTTGCCCTCTGGAGAGCCCTGGCCTTCTAATTAATGGAACAGGGATGGCTTTACTGTGCGCTAACAAAGGGACTTAGGTGATTGGAGGCAGGTGACTTCTGGACTTAATGCAGTGATTTGATTTGATTTGTGACCTTTACTCCCCATTTTAAGCAGAAGAATGAACGCCTATAATTGTGTACTGTGTTATTTCTTCTTCTGTATTTAACCTTCAATATTACCTCCAGGCGAATGCCTGCTCTTCCCTGGGCCCCAGGAGACGGCTACCTTGTTTACTCATTTCATCCTCAATCCTCCCCTCCCTTCCCAAGCTGACATTTTCAGCTAAACTGGAAAAAGGGAAAAAAGCGTAGATAAATTGTTAAGATTCTCTATTTCTTGATTCTGAGCTGAAGAACTTCCTTCTGGTTTCAGAAGAAGCAGAGCTACCTGACTGGAATTATTTCACAAATCTGGCCCCATTTAATTTAGGCAAATATTAGGGGCACATTGGTGTCAGGCCCCCATCCCCACTGCACCCTTCTCCAGCCAGGCTGTCGAGGAGCTGGCTCAGATCAAGGGCGGGCAACGCGGGGCTGAGATCAGTGTTCTGCTTGCCAATGGCGGGGCCCAATACTGGCTGCTGAGATTTGAGGTTTTCTCTGGCAGCTTCTGAGAATATTCACCGGACTCTTAAGAGAGCCAGGATTTCTTTCTCCCTCTGAATGTGCAAGAATGTGCAAGAAGCAGCCTGTTGCTCTGAATGCTGTAGTCAGTGGTCTTATAACCAGGAGTGAACCAGCTATAGGACGGAGCTAATGGTAAAGATGGTAGAAAGACAGACGGGCAGACTCTGGACTTGGAGACTTTGGTGACATCATTGGGCCGCCTGGTCAACCATCCCTGACACCCAATCCACCTGGAGTTTGGTGCCCTGTGAGTCAATGACTTCCTTCTGCTGAAGTCAGTTTATGCTGGGGTTTTGCTTCCTTAGCCACAGCCTCCTAACTGATACCACACCCACTTTTACTCTTTCCCCCTTGTTTAACTTGAATAGGCATGCTTTCTTCTGCTTCTCATGAATTCCTCCACCACCTCTACCCTGCTCCTCTGGGGACTTGTGAATGTGTATGTGTGTGTGCACGCACACACACAGAACTGTTGAAATAAGTTGGTTAATGAATTGTCCTTTTTCCTTCCTGAGTCTCCCAATTTCTTCCTGTGTCCTACTCAGGTTGTCTGAGCTCCACATCCTCCAAGACCGAGTTGAAATGTTACCTTCCTGAAGAGCCTTCCTGATTCCTAAGGGGATTGCTCACCTCTCGTTTATGCCTCCACTATGCATTGATTACGGATGGGGGAGCAGCCAGGAGGCTTCTAAGGGGTCAGTATTAGGATATGGTTTTAGCTGTGTATGAAAAAGACCTAATACCATGGCTTAACTGAGGTATCTATCACTTATGTGAAAGTCTGAGCAGGAATGTGGGTTGGCACCACAAAACCATCAGAGCACAAGCTCCTTCTCTCTTGTGGCTCCACAATCCCTAAGGTATTGCTCTTTCGTGCGTGGTGCAACATGGGTGGCCACCATGTAGGGGAGGGAGCATGGGGGGAAAGGGAGGACACACCCCTTCCCTTTAAAGACACAGCCTTACTTCTGCTCTCATCCCATTGGCTAGAAGTTAATAAAATAGCCTCAGCTAGCTGCAAAGGAGTCTGGGAAATGTAGTCTTGATATTCAGTAATTGTGTGTCCAGGAAGAGTTTGATTACAGTGGAAGGAGGAGGGATTAGATACAGGGGGACCAGTCTCTGTAAGCATCAATGGTATCAATCACAGATGCTTCTTTTTTATTTATTTATTTATTTATTTAATTTATTTTTATTTTTATTTTTTATTATTATACTTTAGGTTTTAGGGTACATGTGCACAATGTGCAGGTTTGTTACATATGTATCCATGTGCCATGTTGTTTTGCTGCATCCATTAACTCGTCATTTAGCATTAGGTATATCTCCTAATGCTGTTCCTCCCCCTTCCCCCCACCCCACAACAGTCCTCGGAGTGTGATGTTCCCCTTCCTGTGTCCATGAGTTCTCATTGTTCAATTCCCACCTATAAGTGAGAACATGCGGTGTTTGGTTTTTTGTCCTTGCGATAGTTTACTGAGAATGATGTTTTCCAGTTTCATCCATGTCCCTACAAAGGACATGAACTCATCATTTTTTATGGCTGCATAGTATTCCATGGTGTATATATGCCACATTTTCTTAATCCAGTCTATCGTTGTTGGACATTTGGGTTGGTTCCAACTCTTTGCTATTGAATCACAGATGCTTCTTAAGGTAGGCTTCCACATATGACTCCTTACCCAACAGGTAAAATGTAACTTAGTTCCATTCTCACCAAAGGAGAAAGCCAGTGGAGCAGAAAATTCCTTGCTGGTGCCAGCCCAGTGAGAGATGCTGCACCAGGCACAGGCAAGGTACAAAGCAACCTGAGGCCACACCCTCTAGCCTGGGACCCCTGGGCAACAGCTACCTGGAGTTGGCCTCTCAGGACACCAAATTCTGAAACTAAAATAGTGCATGGCACAGTGCTATTTACTGTGAATGAGGAATTTCTTTCATTATCTACATTTTATGTAATCTAATATGACTCCACTCCCCACACGACACTTGACTGGTTTGGTGAATCACAGAACAGAGCAGAAATGAAAATATGCACTACAGCAGCATGAGAAATGTCCTGTTGGCAGCAAAACCTGAACGAGAACTTTCAGCTGCATTTTGAATGGGTCTTTGTCACCATACCCACACAGAACACCACACTCCTTAGCGCTGATGCTCCCCAGTTTGGGGTGTCAAAAATTTGCTGAAGGAAAGACAGTGCCAAATAAGCTGTAATATTCTGCTCAGTACATGCAATAAGTTGCTTATTTCAACCAAAAAGAAAAGCTATGTTATTCTTATGAATTTAAAAAAAAGAATTTCTTCTACTCCTCTGACTGTTAAACAAATATTTGAAAGGTGTTGTTTTGAAGGGGAGTGGCCAATCACTAAGAGCCTGCTCCCAGGTCAACCACAGTCTTTACTGCGTCTCTTGCTAGACACAGGCATTGCATTGTTTGTGAATAATTCCCTCTCCCCTGAGTGAACTCCAAGACCCTTGAGGTCAAGAATGTGCCTTCGGTCTCAATGTCCCCAAATACTGGGAGCTATACGTGAAGCCCTAAGAGTGCTGCCTTTGTGGTGACCTCTCATCTGTGGCTTTTCTTTGCCAGCTTCATCCTGTAGGCGAGATGAATGAGGCGCCCACTGTTCTCATTGGCAGCACTGCAATTGTATTTCCCAGACCGCACTGGTAGAAGGTGAGTATTAGGATCTGGATGAAGATTCTGCAGTTAAGTCAGTGGGAGAATCTTTGCCTTCAACACTCATCTTTTGGAAATTCACATTTACAGCGCACATTTGAATCCCAGAGTCTCTGAAAAGGCCTGCTGTAAATAAATAATTTGATTTAACTTTGTTCAGTCCAGTGTGTCCCAAACTTACATAAGCACACTTTTTTGGAAGTATATTTTATTTTCTTTAAAAAGTTATTCTTGTGACATATTTCGAGCGCTCAGGAAAGGCTAGAGGATAGCATGGTAAGTATTCTGGGGTTTATCACCTGCTGTGTTCAGTCTTGACATCTGGTCATATTATAACAGATTAAAAAAAATCAACCTGCTTTTTTTAACTTAACTCTTAGTGAGGTTGTAAGGAGGCTACAGTGGGAAATGCTGGCCTGCTAAGCGTGCTCCCTCATCAGGCTTGATCCCATATGCAGGCTCCACACCACCGCTAATCAGCCCTCCTAAATTAGCATTCGCATGGCAATGCCCTCTTTCCTCACAACACTTTCCCTGGCTCCCCAGTGCTCCCCAAGGAAAGCCTCCACCTCTTTTCCAGAGGCCTCATTTTCGGACCTTGACATGCATCGTCTGAGCCTCAGGGTCTTTCTAGTGGGGAGCACATGCTGTTGCTCAGAAGCCCACGGTTCATAGCATTTGCTCTGCCTCACTTAGGCCTTCTCTCTTGCCTCTAGTTAGAGTTCGCCTTTTAAGGCCCTGCTCAAATGTCCCTTCCCTCATGATCCTTTACTGGTTCACCTCAGCCTCTGCCGTTCTAGAGGCTGACCTATATCGTGCCTCTGTAGACACCTGTCGCTTCTGGGAGTTTTTAGTCACTCTTGTATTCAAGCTCTTTGAGGACAGGGACTCTGTTTCCTACAACTTTGCATTCTGTAGCTCTTGGCACAGCGTGCGGCCTTCGTAGATGGTGGTTGAGCATGTGAATGAATGAATGAAGGATGAGGGAATGAATGGATACAACATGCAATGTCTTTGGATGATCTTGAGAGCTGGGATTGGAGAGTGTGGTGAAAGAAAAACCTGGAATGACCACAAAAGTCGTGTTTCATGAAGATTTGGCCCTGTCAGGGAGTTTAGTCTGGGAAACTGAAGGAATGCTGGCCCTTACAGCGAGACCACCAGCAGGCATGAGCAGGGGCACAAGGCCAATTCTGGACTTGTTGGCGTGAAGTGACTATGGACAACTCCCAGAAGTGAAGATGAGCACTGCCTCTACCAGTGAGGACCCAGGTGACCAGATTAGGGTTATAAAAGGAGATTTGGAGTTGCTCAAAAAGTTAAGCATAGGCCAGGCGCAGTGGCTCACGCCTGTAATCCCAGCACTTTGGGAGGCCGAGGCAGATGGATCACGAGGTCAGGAGATCGAGACCATCCTGGCTAACATGGTGAAACCCCTGTCTCTACTAAAAATACAAAAAATTAGCCGGGGGTGGTGGCGAGCTACTCGGGAGGCTGAGGCAGGAGAATGCAGGGAGGCGGAGTTTGCAGTGAGCCACGATCATAGTACTGTACTTCAGCCTGGGCAAAAGAGCAAGACTCTGTCTCAAAAAAAAAAAAAAAGTTAAGCATAGAATTGATTCTGCAATTCCACTCCTAGGTGTATACCCAAAGGACTGAAAACAGGTATTCAAACAAAAACTTGTACACTCATGTTCACAGCAACACTTCACAATCAGCAAAAGGAGGAAACAACCCAAATGTCCATTAGGTGACAAATGGATAAACAAATCATGATCTATCCATACAATGGAATATCATTCAGCCATGAAAGTTTGAAGTTCTGACACATGCTACAATGTGGATGAACCTTGAGGATATTATGATGAGTGAAAGAAGCCAGACACAAAGATCATACATTGTATGCTCCACTGATGTGAACTGTCCAGAATAGGTAAATCCATAGAGACAATAAGGAGATTAATGGTTACCAGGGGCTGGGGAGAAGGAGCGGGAAGAGTGACTGCCTGATGGTTATAGGGTCTCCTTTGGGGAAGAAGAAAATGTTCTAGAACTTGATAGAGGTGGTGGGCACACAAAATTGGGAATGAACTAAATGTCATTGAATTGTATACTTTAAAATTATTCCTTTTATATTATGTGAATTTCATCTTAATAAAGAAACTTAAAAAGGAGGGGGGATTTGGGAATCCCCAGCCTGGGGAAAATGATAGCCTCTATCAAGAAACCATTGGAAGAGAAGTGCCCAAGGATCTGGAAGCGGCAGGGGAGTTAGAATGAAAAGAACAGAAGCAATCTGAGAAGTAGAAGGAGGACCTGAGGCTCCAGCAGTGGGGGAGGGAGGTATAAGTGGGGAGCATGTGGCCAGCAGCGCTTGGTGTGGGAGAGCAGTTGGAGAATGAAGAGCTGTAGGAAATGTCACTGGGCTTAATTATTTAATGCTTCTTTACTGAGCACCTGCTATATGCCAGGCTGTCTACTGGTGACTGGGATTTCAGCAAAGTTCCAGGATACAAAATTAATATATAGGTTGGGTGTGGTGGCTCACACCTGTTAACCTAGCATCTTGGGAGGCTGAGGCAGGTGGATCACTTGAGGTCAGGAGTTTGAGACCAGCCTGGCCAATATAGTGAAACCCCTTCTCTACTAAAAATACAAAAATTAGTCAGGTGTGGTAGCACGTGCCTGTAATCCCAGCTACTAGGGAGGCTGAGGCAGGAGAATTGCTTGAACCTGGGAGGTGGAGGTTGTAGTAAGCGAAGATCACACCACTGTACTCCAGCCTGGGTGACAGAGCGAGACTCTGTCTCAAAAACAAACAAACAAAATAATAATGCACAAACATCAGTAGCATTTCTATACATCAACAACATCCAAGTTGAGAGCCAATCAAGAACACAATCCCATTCACAATACCACAAAAAGAATAAAATACCTAGGAATACAGCTAGCCAGGGAGGTGAAATATCTCTACAACGAGAATTTCAAAACACTTCTCAAAGAAATTGGAGATGGCAAACAAATGGAAAAGCCTTCCATGTCATGGATAGGAAGAATCAATATTGTTAGAATGGTCATACTGCCCAAAGCAATTTACAGATTCAGTGCTATTTGTATCAAACTATCAATGACATGCTTCACAGAATTAGAAAAAAAAACTATTCTAAAATTCATATGGAATCAAAAAAGAGCTTGAATAGCCAAGGCAATCCTAAGCAAAAGGAACAAAGCTGGAGGCATCACATTACTTGACTTCAAACTATACTACAAGTCTATAGTAACCAAAACAGCATGGTACTGGTACAAAAACAGATACATACATATATATAGACCAATGGAACAGAATAGAGAGCCTGAAATAATACTGTACACCTACAACCATCTGATCTTTGACAAAGTCTATAAAAACAAGCAATAGGGAAAGGACTCCCTATTCAATAAATGGTGCTGGGATAACTGGGTAGCCATACACAGAAGAGTGAAACTGGATGCCTTCCTTGTACCATATGTGAAAAGCAACTCAAGATGGATTAAAGACTTAAATGTAAAGCCTAAAACTATAAAAACCCCAGAAGATAACCTAGGAAGTACCATTCTGGACACAGGACTTGGCCAAGGTTTCATGACAAAGATGCCAAAACTAGTTGCAACCGAAACAAAAATTGACAAATGGGACCTAATTAAACTAAAGAGCTTCTGCACAGCAAAAAGAAACTATCAACAAAGTAAACATACAACCTACAGAATGGGAGAAAATATTTGTAACTATGCATCTGACAAAGGTCTAATATCTAGAACCTACAAGGAACTTAAACAAATTAACAAGCAGAAAACAACCCCATTAAAAAGTGGGCAAAGGACACAAACAGATACTTTTCAAAAGAAGACATACATGCAGCCAACAAGCATATGAAAAAAAAGCTCAATATCACTGATCATTAGAGAAATGCAGCTCAAAACCACAGTGAGATATCATCTCACATTAGTCAGAATGGCTATTATGAAAAAGTCAAAAAATAACAGATATTGCTGAGGTTGAAGAGAAAAGGGAACACTTATACACTGTTGGTGGAAGTGAAAATTAATTCAACCACTGTGGAAAGTAGAGCGGCGATTCCTCAAAGAGCTGAAAACAGAACTACCATTTGATTCAGCAATCCCATTATTGGGTATATATTCAAAGGACTATAAACCATTCTACCATAAAGACACATGCAAGTGTATGTTCATTTCAGCACTATTCACAACAGCAAAGACATGGAATCAACCTAAATGCCCATCAGTGGTGCACTGGATAAAGAAAATGTGGTACATATACACCTTGGAATATACACAGCCATAAAGGAGAACAAAACCATATCCTTTGCAGCCACATGAACGGAGGCCATTACACTAAGTGAACTAATACAAGAACAGAAAACCAAACACCTCATGTTCTCACTTACAAGTGGGAGCAAAATATTGAGTACATACACACGGACACAGAGAGGGGAACAACAGACACCAGGGAGGGTGGGAAGAGCGTGAGGATCAAAAAATGACCTATCAGGTACTATGTTTATTACCTGGGGGATGAAATAATCTGTACACTGACCCCTATGACACAATTTACCTATGTAACAAACCTGCACATGTATCCCTGAACCTAAAACACAAGTGAAAAATAAAAACGAAAAAAGAAAAAGTGGCTTCCTGAAAGCCAGGGTGCCAGGAGTGAAGCCAGGTCATAGGCACTTCAGATGGAGACTTACAGAGAGGAGATGGAAGTGCCAGATGCAGAGGGACAAGAGACGGGAGGTGGCATTGAGCAGGGCCACAGGATCCAGTGAGAATGTTCATGTTAAGATGGTGGGCTCAGGGCTGGGCATGGTGACCCACATCTGTAATCCCAGCACTTTGGGAGGCTGAGGTGGGAGGATTGCTGGAAGCCAAGAGTGCAAGACCGGCGTGTGCCACATAGTAAGACCTTATCCATCTCTACAAGATAAATATATAAAAAACTAGCCAGGTATGTTGGTGGACACCTGTAGTCCCAGATGCTCTGGAGGCTGAGGTGAGAGGATCGGTTTGAATCTGCAGTGAGCTGTGACTGTATCACTGTACTCCACCCTGGGCAAAATAGGGAGACCTCATCCCTTAAAAAAAAAAAAAAAGGGAAAAAAAAAGATGGTGGGTTCAGAGGACCATTTAACACAGAGGGGAAATATTTCCAGAGGGGGAGGAGTGTGAAGAAACTAGACGGGGAAGGGTTAATTCTGAGAAGTGTACCTTGAACAGCCACTGAACCCCAACGACGATGTGCCAGTGGGCTTCATGCATTTTGTGCTGCCACAACAGAATACCAGAGACACAGTGTTTTATGACAAAGAGAAATTTATTTGTCACAGTTGTAGAGGCTGGGAAATCCAATGCCAAGGTGCCAGCATTGCAAGGGAATTCTTGCTGCATCATCCCATGGCAGAAGGTGAGAGGGTAAGAGAGAGGGCAAGAGGGGCTTGAACTTGCTTTGATAATGAACCTACTCCCACTATAACGACATTATTCAATATGAACCAAACACCTCCCATTGGGCCCCACTTCCCAACACTATTGCATTGAGGATGAAGTTTTTAACACATAAACCTTGGGGAATACATGCAAACCACAGCAGGGGGTTACTATTTTGGGTGAGGTCCAAAGGTGGCCAATCACGGCTTTATTGGTTTCTGGTCCTTGTGGGAGGTGGCCCTGAAGGATGTTGAATATCAAATGCTTTAAACTGCTCAAACCCCCTTTTGGGTATCCCATTCCTGACTGCCAATCACGCCTTCTTTCCCTAAATTATCTAACCGAGGGGCAGCTGGCAATTCCTAACCATTCCTATCAGATCACTGAGGCCCAAATTAAGCCCAAAGGTTTGAAGAATGTCACGATAGTTTTGATGTCTCCCTGCTACCACTCTGCTGGCCAACAAGCGTTGGCATATGTGACTCCATTCTGTCCAAAACTAATTCAGTGCTTAAGAACGCGAGCACTTTCCAAAGACCATCTGTTTACTCTTCTGCTTAAGGAACTCCACTCTCCCCCAGCCTCCTAGGATTGAATTCAATAAATCCTGACATGGAGGGATGTTTTTTTGGCGGGTCTAGAAATTGAATGTTTTCCAAATGGTACATTATTGATATTAAAACCGATTTGTGCATCACCAGCCATCAAAGAAATGTACTAAATAATATCTCCAGGAATGAAAAGGAAATTGAAAAGCCTGTCCACGGGCATTTATCAGCAAAAACACCAGCCTCAACTGTAAAATTCAGCAAGTGAGAAATCTACAGACTCCTACAAACAAAGGAAAGCTACTCCGATATATTCAGACTTAAACCCACTTCCAACCTACTTAGAAACACCTGACATAAAATAAACTTTCTCGCGCAGCCCTGGCTCTTCTCCCTGCTCCAGACTGCAGCCACCATGAGGAAGACTTAGGAGTGAGAGATTTTGGGTTCGAATCCTGATTCCCACCTGCCTCCACACCCAGGGAAGCTATGTGTGATCTTGCACAAGTTATGCAAACTCTCCCAAACCTCAATTTCCTCATTAGTTACAATACCTTTCTTATGAGATTGGGTGACTAGTAAATGACACGGCACATAGTAGGTCTGTAGATCTTTCTTTCATTTCCTTTTCCAGCTATGGCTCTGTGCTCCACAGCATATGAGTGGGTGCTGAGCAGCATGTTAGAGCCAGTGCGGTATCAGTTCATCCTGCTTGACGGGTTGGCTTGCTTGCTGCCTGTTTGCTGACTCAAAGAATGTAATTTCCTAACGCAGAACACGAAAGAGAGTAGTGGATATTTAATCAACGTTTTGTTGAATGTGTAAGGATCACATACAATATAATTCCGTGAGTAACTTAAGTAAAGCAGTGACATAAATATTTAAAGACTTGTTGAGAATGCAGCTGTAAATCTGTATTGATTGCTACCGCATGTTTTACAGAACGTTTGAAATTTCTGTAGATTATCACAATGAAGGACAGCACTCCCCGTGATTTGAAGGCAGGTAGTTTCCACTGGTCACGGGAGTGGAGTCATTTGTCTTGCATCAGTGGAGTTTCCAGGCTGGTCTGGGGGCTTTTGGGGATCTTTCAGGGATGGATGACCACAGCGAATTTCTTCTCAATTTTCTACTATTATTTAAATCCCAAGACAGTGATATTCATGCCAGAGTCACCAATGTACCTCACATATTTGCCTTAAAATTTATCTTTAGAATATATTTGTGACAAGTGTTTTAGGACCCATAATTTTTTTTTTTTTTTTTAAATATCATGTTCATTCTAATGTGTGACAGTTCAGTTTTAACCAGCTGGAGCAACCAGCTCTGTCACCTGGCCTGACTATGAAATAGAGCTTCCAGGGTCTTCCCTGTGCATAGGTGTGAATTTCCAGTAAATGTGTCACTGTGAAAAAGACAGTGGCTCTACAATGGCCTTTTCCCCTGAATTTAGGTGTGTAAACCAAATCACACAACCCACACGCTGTGCCCAATTAAAGGCTAGGCAAGTTCAAGTGCATCTGCTTGGCACCCATTCCCATAATATATTATTAGTCCAATGATAATGCTGTCTTGTGATTTTTTTAGAGCTTGTGAATTTTAAGTGTATATTGTCTGACTTACATTTGATAAAACACAAAGGCAGTTGAAAAAATAAAACCATATGTCATCTAAAGAAAAACAGAGAAGTATATCTTCATAGTCATGGGTGAAGCCAAGCTATCTTAAAGGAGGTATGAGTGTGAGGATACAAACAGGTAAAGACTAATACACATGGATACACACTCATACATACTATTCACGAAGAAAAGGTTGCCGAATTTCACTTTGTTAAAATTAAGCACTTCTGCTCATCAAAATACACTGAGAGAGTGAAAAGGCAAACCAAAGACTGGAGAAGATATTTACAACACATGCGTCTGACAAAGGACTTGTATCCAGAACATATGAGGAGCTTGTACAAGCCAATAAGGAAGAGAAAACTCAACAAACACATAGGGAAAAGACTTGAGCAGGCACTTCACACACAAAAAAGATATTCGAGTGGCAAATAACTATGTGGAGATATGGTCAGCTTCATTACTATCAGGAAATGTAAATTATAATTATAATAAGACACCACTGCACAATGTCTAGGATGGCTAAAAAAAAGACTTAAAACTAAGTGGTGGGGAGGAAGTGGGGCAACAAGAACTCTCATGGATTGCCGGTGAGAGAGTCCATTGTATAACTTCTTTGGAAACCTGTTTGGCAGTATTGATTGAAGCTGAGCAAACATATCCCTTAGAACCCAGCAGTTAGATTACTTGGTATATGTCCAAGAGATAAAAGTACATATACCCCCAGGTGAATGTACAAAAATATTCATACTGGCCTTAATTAAAAACTAGAAACAATCCAAGTGTCATCAAGAGTAGAATGGAGAAATCCACTGTGGTGTATTCATGGAATGGAACCCCACAGGAAAAAAAAAGAATAAACTACTACTACACTCAACAACATGGATGACTCTCACAGACACAGGAAGAATGGAAAAAGCCAGACACAAAAGAGAATACACCGTGTGTTAATTTATAAGATGCTTAAGAATAGGCAAAACTCATCTATAAAAAAGAGGTTATAATAGTGATCATGCTTGTCTCTGTGTGTGTGTGTGAACTGTGACTAGTGAGGTGGCATGTGAGAATGTTCTCATTGCGAACATCCTATTTCCTGATCAGCGTGATGGTTATTTGCAAAGAGAGCATATATACGTAAAAATCTATTAAAAGAACACTTAAGATTTGTACACTTCATTATATGAATGTAAGAGTGTAATAAAAATGGAGAAAGAACGAGAGCCAGTAGTGTGTTGCTAAATAGTTAACAACCAACTCTCTAGGGAAAAACCTCCACCCTGTTTTCTACTATTTCTAATTTCTATGGCATACATACTCTCACCATGGCCAATTTCAAGTTATAGTTGATGAAGAAAAGGTGTGCAAAATTCCTGAAAATTTAACATTCAGCTTTCATGAAGTGTTTCACACTGGTTCACGGAACACCACTGGTGAAAACAATGATTATGCTTGTGATAGCTCAGATTAGATCTAAAACTGACCTACTTCTCTTTTAAGTTTTTGAAACCAGTTAGGTGAGAGGACATCTTAAGGTAGTCATGTAGGCTGCTTAAAAGTAAAACTACTTAACCTGTTTGAATCAAGATTCTCTTAATATTAAAGAATCAAAAATATAGAAATACATGGATTACTGATGCTGATATTGAATTTTCATCCATAACTCCTGGCTTTATTTTTTATGTGATTATTATAAAGCTTTGCCATTTTCATTTTATAAGGAAATGCTATAAACATTACATTTATAAAATATCTATTTCCTATATTGAGGTATGAAGTACTCAAGACTGTATGACATAAAACATAACTTTTACAAAAGGGAATATGTTTTGAGGTGTAATTTGGAATTTCTGAGAGGAGATCAGGAATGGCTGGATCCAGGGGTTCAACTAATGTCAGAGTTCTATCACTTTTTCAATCTCTCAGCCTGTTTGCCTCTAGCTGTTTGTATTCCAAGCAAGTTCTTTACATGTGGTGAGTGGCAAGTAGTAGCCATGTGTATTAGTCCTTTCTCACATTGCTATAAAGAAATACCTGAGACTGAGTAATTTATAAAGGAAAGAGCTTTAATTAGCTCAGTGTTCCACAGGCCATAGAGGAAGCATGATGCTACCATCTGCTCAGCTTCTGGGGAGGTCTCAAGAAACTTACAATCAGGCAGAAGGTGAAGGGGAAGCAAGCACGTCTTACATGGCAGGAGCAGGAGCAAGAGGAGGTGGGAGGAGCTGCACACTTACAAGCAACCAGATCTTATGAGAACTCACTATCACAACGACAGCACCAAGGGGGATGGTATTAAACCATGAGGAACCACCTTCATGATCCAATCACTTCCCACCAGGCCCCATCTCCAACACTGGGAATTACAACGCGACATGAGATTTGGGCGGGGACCCAGATCCAAACCATGTCATCATGCTTACGTTATCCTTACAGCTTCTAATCCCAAAGAGAGGGAGAAAGTTTGGGAAAGACCCTAATTGGCCTGACTTAGATCAAGCGTCCATCTTAGAACCAACCAGCATGGCTGGGGTACAGGGTTCTCTTACGTGGTTGGAGTGCACCCATTCAGGTCTGGGTACCAGCCTTGGAATCACATAGATTGTGCAGGCTAGCTATGGAATGACAGAAAGGTGGCCCTGCATGGCGAGTGGCGATGGGCAGACAAAGGCTTCACACTGCACAGTCTGTAAATTTCATTCAAATAAAAGACATTTGGAAGGGGGAACTCACAGGCAGAGAGGAAGAAAAATTCAAGGCACCGGGAAGAACCCATGTGAATAGAGACACAGAAGGGAAAGAAGTTGAAGGACAATGTGAGGGGCCTGCATTTCAGGGACGTGGAGGCAGAAGGTGGAACAGAAGCCGCATCAGACTGGGCAGGGCACTGCATCCGTCCCCAGTCCTGACAGATCAGTGCTGGGCAGGTCTTGGCTTGCCTGATCTTATCAATGCAGGCCCTGGGTGCAGGATGAGTCTGATGTGACTTCAGAAGCCATGTGGACAGAGGGAAAGGAAGTGCAGAACTCCAGCCGTGTGACCCGGCAACCTCTCTGCAGCTCTGATTCTTCACCTGTAGAATGAGAGCTAACATGTCTACCTTGCAGTGTTCTTGAAACGATTAGAGGTCATTTACACATTTTAGCCATATGACTGCACAAGTTACCCAAACTTCTCTGAGGCTCATCTTCTGAATCTACAGAACAGGACCCACCTGATACGATTGTTGTAAAGGTTAAGTGAGAAAAGCCATGTAAACCACAGGGAATGATGCTCGGGACACTGCGTGCACACAATACCTGGTGCTGGCAGTGATTATTATTATTTCCATCCAGAAGTGATCACGCCCGCTTGTGAGGCCGCCAGCACCTTCAGCCTCTCCTCTGGCAGTTACCTTTCCACCTTGTGGGAGAGGTCCGTGTCTGACCTTCTATGCCAGGCTCTCAGAGACCACAGCTTCCTACCCACATGGCGCTTTGCATGCGGCAAGTGCCCTGCAAATTTGAGCTGAAGAATGAACAAATGGAAACTCATTCTGGTGAAGAGTAAAGCATGCTGGATGTGGCGGCTCACACCTGTAATCCCAGCATTTTGAGAGTCCGAGGTGGGAGGATCACTTGAGCGCAAAAGTTCAAGACCAGCCTGGGTAACAAAGTGAGACTCTGTCTCTACATAAAAAAAAACAAAAAAACAAAACAAACAAAAAAACAAAAAGATGCAACTAGCTAGGTATAGTAGCGTATGCCTGTAGTCCCAACTACTCGAGAGGCTGAGGAGGGAGAATTGCTTTAGCCTGGGAGGTCGAGGCTGCAGTGAGCTGTGATTGCACCACTGCACTCCTACCTGGGCAACAGAGTGAGACCCTGTCTCAAAAAAGAAAAAAAAAACTAGTAAATCGTGAGCAAGATTTAAATGTATTAAATGGATAAACCTCAAAAAAAAATGTAATTGCAGTGAAAAAATAAAGTCAGAGAATGAGGAATATCCCATGATATCACTTATGTAAATTTTTAAAGGCACGAAATGCTTTCTGTAGATGAATAGGACTATAAAATTATTACCTGAGATGTGAAGATGAGCACAATCCATGAGAAAGCCTCCTTTGGGTAGGTGGGAGGGGCATGTGGAAGGCTTGAAGGTCAAGGGAGTTTACCTTTATCTGGATTGTTCTAATATTTTTTTAAAGGACAATTGGTTCATATGGGTTGTATCATCTTGAAAGACAATAAACATGGGTAAAAAACTGGGTGCAAATATAACAAAATGTTAGTAGTGGTTAATTCTGGGTGCTGGAAATATGGGTTGTAATTATTTTTCCTTTTTTAACATTTACATTCAGTTTTTCTATTATTAAATTTATTATAAATTTAATTAAAGTAAATTATATCTTATTAGCCAAATAAGTAGTAGGAGGCACATTATGCAAATTCAAGGTACAAATGATTAGACATGGGAGGATCTGATCCTTTTGCCATCCCACCCTGGCCACCCAGATCCTCTCCCTACGGTCAGCAACTGTTACAAGTGTCTGAAGAATTTTTTCAGAGATAGAGAGTAGGTTTATACATGTGTATTTTTTGTACAAATGGTAGCATTCTATAAACACTTTTCAGTAACTTATTCTTTTAAACTTGACAGAACTTCTTGAAGTCAGTTCTATCTCTCTCTCTCTCGACTCTTCACTTCAAAAAAAGGTTGGACAGTATTCCATTTTATGAATATAAATTCTTTATGATATAATTTTTTAGCTGGTTCTCTATAGATGGACATTGAGTTTGCTTCAAATTGTTGGCTATTACAGTGTTTCAACAAATACCATTGTTGATACGTCTTTTTGCATGTTTGTGAATAAATCTGTAGGATAAATTATCATGGACAAAACTGCTAAGTCAAGGGTTATGTACATTTACATTTTGGGTTGTATCACCAAATTATTTTCCATAGAGACTATTCCAATCTATACCCCACCCTCAATGTCAGAAAACTATGTTCATTATTAAAGAACACAGGTGCATTAGGTGCAAAAGAGCTTCCATTTAAAAAATTAAAACATAACAACAAAATTTTCTGTACGTTTATATATAATAAATCTTCAAGTCAACCATTAGTTTTGAGTCTCAGAAATTGCAGAGACCTGTAAGAATTTTGCATATCTGTTTTTAGAATTGGCAAGCATCAACAAGCAAAAGAGAAAACATCTTTTCAGTAAGTATTACAGCTGATAATAAATTTTGCTTTTGTTGGGCTTCAGAACACAATAAGTACCTGCACTGCTGAAATTTAAAATATTTTAAAATCACTTTATGCGGCATAACATAAAAATCCTATAGCCTACCCGATCTCTGTTTACTTTAAAAATCATTCCCCCTCTTATAATTGCCTTGCTTAATATACTGTATATTTTAACTATCCAATTTACAGCATTTGGGAAGACCTAAAATATCAGCATGCATCAGAACATTAACAACCTATTTAGCAGTATTTTTTTAACCAAAAGCCTAGAGGATACATTTATCAAATAGGTATTACACATGTGATTTCCTCAAAGTGTGTGTTTCTGCTCCATTTCAAACATTCCCATCGTCTAAACTGATGCATTTTAATTTTAATTAGTCTTAGATTCCAGGAGAGTCATCTTAATGTATAAGATGACCTTGGCAGTTGACCAGCAATAAACAATGAGCCCAGCTTTTCTCCGAGTGAGGCTGACAGCCACACAATGGCCTCTGGGGACTCAGCTCCAGAGAACTTTGATGTACCCAACCTAGGCAATAAAACTTCCTGCTGACATTTTCTTCAAAAGTACTTTTTTCCTTTTCTTTTTCCTTTACGATGGAAAAGGATGTAAGTAAAAGGAGAAAACAACTGTGGCAGAGAGAACTTTTCACTTGGAATGGATGTCAAAATCCCAGCCAGTTATTTTGTGGATATTGACAAACTGATTATGAAGTGTTTATGGAGAGGCAAAAAACTCAGAATAGCCACCACCAGGTTGAAGGAGAACAAAATGAGAGGACTGACACTACCCGACTTCAAGACTTATTCTAGAGCTACAAGTAATCAAGACAGTGTGGTATTGATGACAGAAGAGACAAATAGATCAACGGAACAGAATAGAGAGCCCAGAAATAGACCCACATGAATATAGCCAGCTGGTCTTTGACGAAGAAGCAAAGGCAATGCGATGGTTGAAAGAGAGTCTTTTCAACAAATGGTGCTGGAACAACTGGACATCCACATGCAAAAATAGAGAAAAAAGAATCTAGGCCGGATGCGGTGGCTCACACCTGTAATCCCAGCACTTTGGGCGGTCAAGGCGGGTGGATCACCTGAGGTCAGGAGTTTGAGACCAGCCTGGCCAATATGGTGAAACCCCATCTCTACTAAAAATACAAAAATTAGCCGGATGTGGTGGCACGCGCATGTAGTCCCACCTACTCGGGAGGCTGAGGCAGGAGAATCGCTTGAACCTGCCAGGCAGAGGTTGCAGTGAGCGGAGATTGCACCACTGCACTGCATCCTGGGCAACAGAGCAAGACTCCCTCTCAAAAGAAACAAACAAACAATCAAACAAAATCTAGACACTTGCAATGGATGCAACCAGCTATTAGATGTCAGGGGAGGAGACTTTGCAGGAGACGCCAGAGCAGGGCTACTGAGGGGAGTGAGGACTTCTTTCCTGAAATCCAAGAATAAGAAATCCTGCTAACTGGGAAGGTCAGCACTGCCTGCAAAGGTTCCTGAGACGCTGGAATTCTACAGTATTTTTTGCCCTCCGACTAGACTACCTCTGCTGCCTCCTCCTTACTGTGCCCTGGGGGGCTGCAAAACAATCAAAAGGTATCAATTACACCCAACCAGGGGCTTCTGCTCCAAGCAAATAAGAGGGCAAAGTAAATACTCATTGTCTTTGTCCAGGCTTATCTAAACAGGCTCGTTAATGGTTGCTTCCAAAAAATATATTTTGCCTCTTTGAGGAGAGGAAAATCAATAACAGTACTAGGTTTATGTGAAGGTCAGTGGGTTCGGCACTTAGCATCTCTTATCCTTAGGTTTTAAAGGAAGCTATGAAGGAGCATTATTTCTGACAATCCTGCATGGGAAATGTCTTGACTGAGATTCTTGGACTTAATAAAAGATTTATGGTGGAAATTCTGCAAGTAATATCTTGTTAGAATAAGTTCTGTGCTAACCTCAAGTGACAAGTGATTGCTCAAACTTGTTCCCTGGGCTCCTGGGCCTTCTCTTTAATCTTTTATTAGCTCTGTTCTCCAAACTTGAAATACAACGGATGGCAATTGTTTGGGTCCATTATCTTTGATATGAGTGTCTCTTCTGTATTCGAATATCTGTTTTCTTTTTCTGAATTACAAATGAAGTAAATGTCACCATTTGATGGTAATGGATGGCATTTAAATACACACTGAATGTCGCATTGCTTAAAAGTCAAGACCCTTGTAAGCAATATTAAGTGATAGGCAGAGAGTGTTTTCTGGGATAGAGAAGACAGGGGAAGAGTTCACAGCTCTGATGGGGAACACAGGGAAAATCCATTGTCCCAAGATCTTGATACTTAGAAACTGAAAATGAAGAAAACACAAGTGTGTGTGTATGGTGTGTGTATGTGCATATATATACACATAGATATGTGTGTGTGTGTGTATATATATATTTCTGTGTTATATTCATTTAACCTTAATTACCTCCTCACAGGCCCTACATAACTGTATTTGGAGAAGGGCCTGCAAGAGTGTGTGTGTGTGTGTGTGTATGTACACATATATGTACATATACAAGTATATACATATACACACATATACATATGTGTATATATATATACACACACATACACACTTCTGTGCTATAGCCATTATATTATTAATATAATTCAGAGAGAAATACTTGCCAAAATTATTTTACAATCTGGTGATTAGGGTGGGTGATCCTGGCTATCTACTGTTATGGACTAATTTGTCTCCTCCCAAACTTATAGGTTGAAGCCCTAACCCGCAACGTGACTGTATTTGGAGCTAGGGCCTGTAGGAGGGAATTAAGGTTAAAGGAGGCCGTAAGGGTCCTTATAAAAAGAAGCGACACCAGGAGTGCGCACACAGAGTAAAGGTCACGAAGGCGTAATGATAAGGCGCCATCTGCAAGCCAAGGAGAGAGGCCCCAGGTGAAACTAACCTGCCAGCACCTTGATCTTGGACTTCCAGCCTCTGAAACCATGGGAAATTACATTTCTGTTGTTTAAGCCCCTGAGTCTGGCATTTTCTGATGGCAGCCCTACCTGATGAATACATCTACTCGTTAGCCAGCCCTAGTTCCTTTCCTCTGCTGGCAGAATCTACATCCTATCCCAGATGGAAAACACTGGTGACTTGCTGTCCCAGCCTCCCTTGCCACTCAGGCTGGGCATGTGATCCAGTCCCAGCCAGTGAGACATAAATGGAAGTCTCCTGGGGCTTCCGGAAAAGATGAGAGAGAGAGGTGTCTGAGAAGAACCAGTCACCCTCTTGTTGCGTATGAATTTTATCACATGAGGAAGTGAAGCTGGAGCTGCCACAGTTGTCTTAAGACCCTTTGAGAGGCCAAGAGCAGCGCAAGGGAGGGGTCTTAGAGCCTCAAGGCAGTGCAGCTGCTGAACCAGCCCTGGAAACTGCTTACCCCTGCACTCCTTGGTATGTGAGAAAAATAAAACCCCATGTTTGAGCCACTTTTACTTGAATATGCATTGCTTGGGCTGAAAATGTATTAAATGATCCAATGTTTTGTTTTTGTTTTTTAAAGGAAGTCTATTGAAAATCTGTCATTCCACATGATACCATACCAGACAGACAAGTATCACATTCTAGAGAATTCTGGTTAACCCAGACCATTAGAAAGTTGAGAATAGAGGTTTTTCCATGTTGACACAATCTTTTGACTGTTAGCAATTATGACTGTGTGCAATTCTGATATAAGTGCATGGATTGATAAGACTGTCCAGTTTTTCCAATATTTCTTCTAAAAATCAGCAGAATTTCCCCCTCTTCTTCATTTCCACTATGAGCATCCCAATCCATCATCTTGCTTCTGGCCAGTCCCCCATTGCATTCCTCGCAGTCTAGGCATACTCACTTGTTTATCTTTTACTTTAAAAACTTTCTTTTCTTTTAAAAAACACTTTTTTAGTATTTTTTATTCAAAAATTTTTTATTTTAAATTTTCGTGGATATATAGTAGGTGTATCTATTTATGGGGTATATGAGATGTTTTGATACTACTTAAAAAAATTTCAAGTCTAAGTAACACATACGCATAACTTGACAAGAAAGTTGTGCAGAGGGGCTCACAATGGGTCCCTTGGCTCACCAGTCCCTCCTCACACAGGTAAGCATTTTAACCATTAAATATATATGCTCTCACCGTCCTCTCCCCATATATAATTACACCCCTAATCATTATCTTTAGATTTTTAAATAGTTTGTGCCAATACAAATATACTTAATTATCTATAGTTTGGCAGTTTCTTAAAAAGTTAAACAAATTTACCATGTGACCCAGTAATTCTACTACCACATATATCTACCCAAGACAAACAAAAATATACATTCGCACAAGGACTTGTATGGGAATGTTCACGGCAGCATTTATTCATGATAACTAAAACGTGGAAACAACCCAAGTGCCCATCAGCTGATGAATAGATAAAATGTGGCGTATCCGTACGAAGATATTATTCACCAGTTAAAAGGCATGAAGTACCAACACATGCTACAACATGGATGAGTGCTGGAAACATTATGCTCCATGAAAGAAGCCAGACACAAAAGACCACATATTGTATAATTCCATGTATGTGAAATGTCCAGAAAAGGCAACTCTGTAGAGACAGAAATCAAGGTTGCCAAAAACTGGGACTGGGAACAGGGAGTAACTGCAAACAGGCAGGAAGGATCTTTCTGAGGTGATGGAAAAGTTCTAAAACTGGATCGTAGTGATGATTGCACAGCCTTGTAAATTTACTCATAATCATTGAATTGAACATTTAAAGAGTGAATTTCATGGTGTGTAAATTATACCTTGATAAGGCTTTAAAATATTTTTTAAAAATCACATTGTTCTCTATCTTCTGTTCTATCAACTAGAGACAGTACTCTTTACTTCCTCCTTTCTGAGGTTAATGTGCCCAGCCTTCCTGGCCCCTATGTTATCTCTGTTCACTTTTCAATGGAGCCTTGCTCTGTCACCCAGTCTGGAGTGCAGTGGTGCGATCTGAGCTCACTGCAACCTCTGCCTCCTGGGTTCAAGCAATTCTTCTGTCTCAGGCTCCTGAGTAGCTGGGACAACAGGCGCACGCCACCACGCCCGGCTAATTTTTATATTTTTAGTAGAGACGGGGTTTCACCATATTGTTCAGGCTGACCTCGAACTCCTGACCTCAGGTGATCCACCCATGTCGGCCTCCCAAAGTGCTGCGATTACAGGCATGAGCCACCACGCCCGGCCCCTTTTCAATTTCTGTAAGTTGTATGCAGTCGGTCCTCAAGGTGGTTGATAAGTTCTTAGAAACTGTAACTGTGAGTGAAACAACATATAACAAACCAATTTTACCACAGGCTAATTGACATAAACAACAGTTAAGTTCCTATGGCATATTTCTGGTCACAAAAACATCATCAAACTTCTAAACAATGACCAAAACAATTCTAATAAACATTAAAATAAATGTCAGCTCTACATATAATTATTAACATACATTAATTAAGAAAGATTGATAAAAACAAGATAATTATGTACCCAATTTTTGGTGAATCAGGGAGTGACAGCTGTCATAGTGGTGGTGGGTTAAATCAAGGAATAAATGTTTACAAAGTGAAAATGGTAAGGAACACGATCTACCACCACGCAGTTCAAAAACAACCCCTACTAAATGTGGCAGGCTCGCCAAGGGCTTTCGTACCATCCTGCTGCATCATCTAAGGTTGGACATTTGTATGATCACCATCTGCTTGATGAATTTTTATTTTATAATCATTTGTATTTATACACTCATTCATTTCACAAGCTGCTTATTCCAGTTCAGGGTCGCAGGTATCAGAGCCTCTCCCAGCAGCTCAAGGCGCAAGGCAGGAACCTACCCTGGACAAGATGCCATCTAACACAAGACTCACTCACACACACCCACACTCACTCACACGGGGCAATGTAGACCCACTAATCCACCTAACTGCACAGCTTTGGGATGTGGGAAGAAACTGGAGTACCTCGAGGAAACCCAGGTGGACACAGGGAGAAGGTGCAAACTTCACCCAGATGGTGGCCGCTGCTGGGAATCAATTGTTTTCTTTTTGTCAACGTTATAGCAAAACATCATCAAATGAAATGACATTCAAGGACCTGCTATATTTACTTTTACTTTGCAAAGAATGCTAACATTTTATTCTGCTTTATCTACAAATAAATTCTATGGACCTAAAAGCAATAAGCAGCATTTACACAAACGTGATTTTGCAAGTATTTTTTCACGGAAGAACCAAGTCTTGTGCTGCGACTCTGTTTTCTTTCCGATGGTTCCAATGTCACTTTTCCTGGACCACTCAAAAGAGGACGTTCAAATGGATTATCCATTTTTGCATTCTGTCAATCACTTAAAATCATGTCACATTTTATTTTTATTCATATTTGAACAATGCCTTTCTTATGCAGTTGTACCCTTTCTCTGCTCCTGGATTAAAAAAAATAATAACCTTTCTATTTTAGAAGAGTTTTAGATTTACAGAAAAACCGTGAAGATAGTACAGAGAGTTCCCTTATGCCTCACACTCAGTTTCTACTATTATTAACATTTGACATGAGTATAGTACATTTGTCACCATTTATGAACTGATGTTGATAAATTATTAGCTAAACTCCCTACTTTATCGAGTTTTTTCTGTTTTAAGGTAGCATCCTTTTTCTGATTCCATTTTGGAAGCCACATTACACTGAAGCTGTCATGACTCCTTAGCCTCCTCTTGGCCGTGACAGTTTCTCAGGCTTTCTTTGTTTTGATTACCAGGACAGTTTTGAGGTGAGCTGGTCAGGTTTGTTGTGGGGCACTTCTCTATTGGAATTTGCCTGATGCTTTTTAATCTTTTTTGCTGTAAAATGAAACACATATACCAAAAAACAAACTAAATATATGACCTAATTAACTAATTATTATTTTCTTTTTTGAGAAGGAGTCTCACCCTGTCGCCCAGGCTGGAGTGCAGTGGTGCGATCTCGGCTCACTGCAACCTCCGCCTCCCAGGTTAAAGCTATTCTTCTGCCTCAGCCTCCCGAGTAGCTGGGATACAGGCACGTGTCTCTATGCCCAGCTAATTTTTGTATTTTTAGTAGAGATGGGGTTTCTCCAGGTTGGCCAGGCTGTTCTCAAACTCCTGATCTCGGATTATCCGGCCACCTTGGCCTCCCAAAGTGCTGGGATTACAGGCATGAGCCACTGCGCGTGGCCGACCTAATTAATTTTTATAACGTGAACACCCTTGTAACCACCTCCCAGGTCAAGAAATAGAACTTTGTCACACCACAGAAGCCTCTCCAATAGACCTTATTTCTTTTAGTCTAAAAGACCAGAGACTGGATAGTAGAGATGCCTATTGCTACTGGACGAGGGTGATGTTATGAGCTTAATTGTGTCCTCTAAAAATTTATATGTTGAAGTCATAACCCTCAGTACATCAGAATATGACTATAATTGGAGAGCGGGTCTTAAAAGAGGGAATTAAGTTAAAATGAGGTAATATCAATGAGCCCTCATCCAATATGACTGGTGTCTTTAGAAGAGGATGAAATGCAGATAGACACACAGAGTGAAACCCATATGAAGACATGGGGAGAGGACAGTCAGGTACAAGCCAAGGAGAGAGGCCTTAGAGGAAACCACCCCTGCTGACACCTGGATCTCAGACTTCCAGCCTCCAGAACTGTGAGTAAATAAATTTATTTTGTTTAAGCCACCTAGTCTATGGTGCTTTGTTATGACAGTCAGAGCAGGTAAATAGTTGGTCATTGTTTGTAGGTCTTTTCAGCAGACTGAGCTAGGAAATACATACGCAAACAAACACACACATTTATATGAAGATAAACGATCTCATGAACTCATGTTGCTATTTTGTTGTTCCTGATGTTAAAGAGGATACAATACTTTAAATAATATACAAAGTAAGACAGAAGAAATAAAATCAAGTATATCAGTCATTATATTAAATACGAGGGGACTAAACTTTACCATTAAAAACAGACTTTGTCAGCCAGGCACGGTGACTCATGCCTGTAATTCCAGCACTTTAGGAGGTCAAGGTGGGCGGATTTGAGGCCAGGAGTTCAAGGCCAGCCTGACCAACATGGTGAAACCCTGTCTCTACTAAAAATACAAAAATTAGCCAGGCATGGTGGTGGGTGCCTGTAATCCCAGTTACTCGGGAGGCTGAGGTAGGAGAATCACTTGAACCTGGGAGGAGGAGGTTGCAGTGAGCCAAGACTGCACCACTGCACTCCAGCCTGGGCGACAAAGCTAGACTCTGTCTCAAAAAGACAAAAAAACAAAAAACAACAGAGGTTATCATATTTGGCATTAAAAACCAAGTCGGTTAAATATAATTTATGCATATTTGAAGATAAGTGATAGAAAAAGCTTGAAAGTAATGGATTAGTAGTGATACTAAACAAAAGCAACCGAAGGAAAGCCGGAATGTCAAAATCAGACATAGTGAAATTTGAAGTAGAAACACTAAAAAAATTAATAGAGAAAGTATGCAATGAAAGATCATAATTTATGAGTAATTATAACCATCCTAAATCTATATGCACCAAGTAATATAGTAACATATCTAAAAAATATTTGAATTGCAAGTAGAGCCTAATAAAAATACAATTATAGTGAAAGATTTGGGTACGTTTCTCCTTTTCTCTCAGAATTGAACTGATCTAGTAGAAAAAAATAAGGATATAGAAGAATAAAACCATGATAAGAAACTTGATTTAATAAAAGTGTATAGAAACTTATGCAACTCAAAGAGATGATACACATTTCTTTCTATATCTATAGAATATTTGCAGAACTTGATTGAAGTTGGTCACAAAAAAACCACATTAGAAACAACAAAATAACAAAACAAATGAGCAATAAAAGAGTTTTAACTTATAAGAAATTAAGCAATACCACTCCCAATTAGCTGTTGGAGTAAAGAAATCAAAGAGAAATTATATGCCACTAAATAACCATGAAAAGGAGAATATTTATACCAAAACCTATGGGGCACAGAGAATTCTGTATTTAAAAAATATTTTAGAGCCTTAAATGCCTTCTATATTAAAAATAATAAAATGGTAAGAGTATTAAATATTCATCTTAAGAAACTAGAAGACAACAAAATAAACAAAAAGAAATGAAGAAAAAAAATTAATAAAGATAAAAAGTGAAAATAAAATAGCAAAAACTGGTAGAAAGACTGGATAAATCCAGCTATTTGCTGAAAATACCAATGAAATAAACAAATCTTATGTTACCCTACGATAAAATGAAGCAAAATATGTATCCATAGGAATGACAATGGAGCATAACTTCAGATAAATAAATTTTAAGTGTTACAAATATTATAACAGAACAGCACATGCAACTCTATGGCAACAGATACAAACACAAAAGGAAATGGGTTTCCGAGTAAAATACAACTTACTAAAACTTACTGAAGAAGAAATGAAAAATTGAAAGGACTATTTACCACAAAAGAGTTTGAAAAAATTTTAAAGATCTATCATTGAAAAAGTTTCCCCTAATATCTCAGAGGCAGAATTTCATCACATGCCTACCCCTGACTGATCCAGTAGCAAAGAGAATGGATGAATAGTTTAGACTAATTAATAGTTAATCTTCTGAACTGTCTGCCTGAAGTACATTGCCATCTTATTTTCAAGAAAATTGGGGTTTGTTAGCAAAGTGAGTGGGAAGTCATAGTTGTAGTGCAAGCAGCGAACCGTGTCTGCAATTCTAAACGTCTCCGTCACAGCAGTGCACTTAAGAAACATGCCCATACTGATTACCAGGGAATCAAGAATTAAGCTGTCTCAAGATCTTCATGTTACACCAGAGATGTGTTGATTCCTTACATTTCCAAAGGTATCTTTATTTGCCCTCACATTTCACTGACAGTTTGGCTATGCATGGACTTCTTGGCTCCAAAACAATTTCTAAGAAATTTAAGACCTTGTTCCACCATCATCCAGCATTTAGTGTGTCTGAGTTCAGTCTGACTCTCAAGGTTAACCAGGTAAAATGCTTTTTTCCTCTCTGGAACAGTGTGGAATTTCCTCTATACCTCTAGAGTTCTGAAATGTCACCAAAAATATCTAGGTGTGGACCTTCTTTCACTCGTCCCCTGAGCACTGTTTCACCTTTATTTACTCTCTTTCCTCTGCTTCTGGAATGCTAACTAAATGAATATTTTACCTTTTGGGTCTATCATACTTATTTCTTTTTTTCTGATTTTCTGTTTGTCTCAGCCATAAATTATGTAAGTTTTCCTTGGCTAGATCTTGCAGACCAAGGGTCTGTAAACTACAGCCCAATGGGGCACATCTGGCCCACTGCCTATTTTTGTATGACCCTTGAGTTAATAATGGATTTTAAATGGTTGACTCTCTCCTGCCATCCATGTTTCTCTCCTGGCCACGTGAAGATGTGCTTGCCTCCCCTTTGCCTTCTGCCATGATTGTAAGTTTCCTGAGGCCTCTCCAGCCATGCCTCCTGTACAGCCTGCAGAGCTGTGAGTCAATTAAACCTATTTTCTTTATAAACTTAAAAGAAAAGTTGAAAAAAATAAAAGAAATAATAATGCTTCATGGCAGGTGAAAATTAGAGGGAATTCAAATTTCATAATTCATATGTAAAGTTTTGTTGAAACACAAGCCATGCCCATTTATTTACATATTGTCTATGTTGGCTCCAAAGGCAAAGTTGAGTAGCTGTCCAGAGACTGTATGACCCACAAAGCCTAAAGTATTAACTATCTGGTCCTTTACAGAAAAAGTTTGCTGATCCCTATTCCAGCCTATCCGTCTGGGGTTTAGCCATGCTCATTGTATTATTCAGGTGGTCCACTGAATTTTTTTTGCATAATAATTTTTTTTTGAGACAGGGTCTCACTCTGATGCCCAGGCTGGAGTGCAGTGGCATGCTCATGTTGCACTGTAGACTTGACCTTCTGGGCTCAAGTGATCCTCCCACCCCAGTCTCCCTAGTAGCTGTGACTACAGGTGTGAACTGCTACGCCTGGCTAATTTTTGTATTTTTTGTAGAGATGGGGTTTTGCAATGTTGCCCAGGCTGGGCCTCAGCCTCCCAAAGTGCTGGGATTACAGGTGTAAGCCACCACACCTAGCCCATAATATTTTTAATTTCTGAAAGTTTCTGTATTTTGGCTATTATTTTATCAGATGGATCATTTTGTTATGAGTTTAATATTCATTTTTATTTAAAGTAAGCTTTCTGCACAAATACTAAAAACGACATAAATTATAATTATAAAACTCAATAAATTTTCAAAAAGTGAACATATCCATAGAGTGGTTTCTTTCACTCAACATTATGTTTGTGAATTTCACCCATGTTGTTGTATGTAGCAATCATTTTTTCATCTGCCATCCATTGGTTGATCAGGCCAAAAGTTATGTATTCCATAGGAATACATCGTAATTTATTTAATAGTTCTACTACCAAAGTTGTTTTCAGGTTTTGGCTTTTAAAAGTAGCATGGCTATAAACATTCTTGTACATATTTTAAGGAACATATTGCACACATTTCCATTAAGTAGTAGATTGTTGAGCTATAGAATGTGCATATATTCAGACAGAGTAGATACTGTCAAATTCCCACCAGCAATGTATGAGAGATTCAGTTGCTCCATATCTTCACTAGCACTTGGTAGTATCAGTCTTTTTAATTTGAGTCATTCTGGTGGCTATGTATTAGTATTTCATAGTGGTTTTAATTTGCATTCCCCTAATGCCCAAGGAGTTTAGAAATTTTCCATATATTTTTGGCCAGTTAGATAGCTTATTTTGTGAAGTGCCTGCTCAAGTCTCTTGCCAAGTTTTCTATTGGATTCTGTATCTTTCTCTTATTGGTATAGGAATTCTTTATATATTTTGGAAGTGAGTCCCTTGTCAATCCTCGTGGCTTGCCTTTTTTATACTTTTAATGATGTTTTGTGACGACTGGAAGTTATTAATTTTTAGTGGTTTAACTTACCAACTTTTTCCCATAATGGTTAGTGCTTTTTATCTTATGCATAAGATTATCTCTGCTGACTTCAAAGCCATGAAGATATTATCCTTTGTTTATTTTCTAAAAGCTTTATTGTTTGCCCTTTCACAAGTTGACCTTCAATTCACCTAAGATTGATTTTTGTTAATGGAGTGAGGTAGTGGTTATGATGCAGTTTTCCCACATGGATATTCAATTGACTCAGTTTTATTCCTTGAAAGGATCATCTTTTTCCATTGTACTGATGTGTCTCCTTGGTCATAAATTTAGTGATGGTATGTGTGTGGATCTGTTTCTGGATTCAGTGTTTTGTTGCATTGCTCTATCTGCCTATCATTGCACCGATACGACATGCCTTGATTGCTGTAGCTTTGTAATGAATGTTGATATCTGGTAATGTAAGTCCTCCAGTCTTATTCTTCTTTAAGATTGTCTTGGTGACTTTTGGCATTTATCATTTCCTTATACATTTTAGAATCAACTTGCCAGTTTGCACACACATTTAAAAAGACTTCTGAATTTTGATTGGAATTGCATTGAACTTAAAATTCAATTTTGGAACAATTTATATCTTCATAATATTGACTCTTCAAATTCATAAATTTGCTATATACCATCATTTGTTTAGGTCTTCCTCCTTTCCTCCCTCCCTTCTTTTGTTCCTTCCTTTCTTCTTTCCTTTGTTCCTTTAAGTCTTTAATTTCCATGAAAGTTTTGCCAGTTTTTGTGTGTATAGATTTTGCAACATCTCTTGTTAGCTTTATTCCTAGATAATTTGTTTATGGATGCCATCATAAATGATAGCATTTAAAAATTTAATTTCTATGTGTGTGTTGCTGGTGCAATCAATTTCTGCATATTAAGCATATATCCAATGACCTTAAATTCACTTCGCTGAATATTCTTTCCAATTTTCTAATATTTGAACACATGTTCAACTAATGGTAGTTTTGTTTTTTCTTCCTTTATCCTTAAACTTTTATTTTTTGCCTTATTATAGTGATTAAGACCTTCAGTACAATGTTGAATCAAAGTTATAGTAGGCAATCTTGTCTCATTCCCAGTGTCCTGGAAGAATGTTTCCAATAAATTATGATGTTCACTAAATTGTATTTTTCTGCTTTTTGTTTGATGCTCTTAGTTTAAAGTTCTCTACTATTTCTATTATGAATGGGCATTGAATTTTATTAAATGCTTTTTCTGCATCTATTGAGATGATTATATAATTTAATAATGTAGTGCATTATTTTGATTGAATTTAAAATGTTAAACCAACTTTGCATTCTTAGAATAAACCCTACTTAATAATGATGTCTTATCCTTGTTATCTATCACTGAATTTTATTTGCTTATATTTGTTTAGGCCTTTTGTGCCTATGTTCATGAAGGAGATTAAACTGTAATTTTCCTTTCTTACTAACTGCAGATTCTAACATAGCCTATTTTATGCCAATGTTTCTCACAGAGAGAAAACTGCTAGTTTATAAACCCCAAGTATTAGAATCTGGATATGCTTTTTGGGGAAAGCCCCCTACACAACTTTGGCAAACCGGCTTGCATGTGTGTTTGAGCCTACCCACATCTTTTGCATTTCAGTAAATGGTGTCACCATCCATTGGCTGATCAGGCCAAAAACTTAGTATTCACCATGAATTCCTCTCTTTCCCTCACACCTTGCATCCAATGTATTAGCAATTCCTTTTGGCAGTAGCTGCACACATATTCACAACTCAAACCATTTCATGCATCTTCACTGCTTTTCCTTTGCCCCACTATGGTCTTCATCTGCCTGGATTACTGTCATTGTCTCCTAAACCATCTCCCTACTTCTACTCTTGTCTTCTTCCCCTGTAATTCATCCTATGCTCAGAAACTGGAGAGATCTTTTAAAACTCTATGTCTAACCGTGTCACTTCTCTGCTTTTATCCATCCACTGGCTTCCTATTTCAACTTGCAGGGTTGCAAATATGATCTGGCCCTTGTCTACCTTATGAACGTCATTTCCTACTCCTTTCCCTATTATTACTAGGATTCAACCACTTAAGTACTCTGTCAGATTATCAGGTATTATTTTCTTTATAGGAGTTATGCACATAAAACGATATTTATTTTTTCCTTACTTATGTTTTCCCACATTCCCCATACTCTTTGAGAGTTGAACATTCACTGACAGCCATACCCCAGCACTTAGGACAGTATCTAATCATAGAAGATGCTGGATATGTGTTTGTTGACTACCTGCTTTGTTTAATCATCAATCCAGTCTCATCTGTAGCTGATCTTCTAGAGTTTCCTCTAATTATCTGCTCGGCTGCAGACTCTATTTCTTGTTTTCCAGGACTGGTTTTGTTTTTTGTTTCTTTGTTTTTCTTTAAAAATATCTCCTTTTTTGTCATTTCAATGGGAACTTGTAAGGGAGGAGAGACAGGAGCGTGTGCTTAGCATGACATTGATTTAGATGGCATCAGTCCTCACAATTGTATGATTTTTCTTTAGTAATATTTAATGTATTCATTAATTTCCCCAGTTATTGAGAGTCTGCTCTGAACCAGGCACTGGACTAGGCACTTGGGACAAATTAGTGAACAAAACAGACAATTCTTATCCTTGGAGCTTATAATCTAGCTGGGAAGACACAACATAACCACGAGCGAAATTACATCATATGTCAGAAGGGGATAGGTCATATGGAAAAAAGGAAAATTAGAGCAGCTGAAGAGGTTTGGAGGTGGCAGTGGTGGTGTGGAAGAAGGTTGTAGTGTTCATTGGGGGCTAGGGTCAGGGAAAGTGAAATTTGAGCAAAGACTTGGAGCAGGAGAGAGAGCTAACCAAGCTGGTGTCTGGGGGAAGAGTATCCAGGCAGAGGGAATACTAAAGTCTAAGGTGGGAGCACGGCTTGGGTGTTTGAGGAACAGCAAGAAGGCTGATGTGGCTGGCACAGAGGGAGTGAGGGAAAGAAACAGAAGAGAAGAGGTTAAAGAGGTAGAGGGGGATAGCTCACCTAGGGCTGTATTTGCCATTGTAAGGGCTTCAGCTGACAATGAGTGAAATGATAGCCATTAGAGAGTTTTGAGCAGAGGGCTGATATGATCTGACTTATTTTGTGAGAGTATTTCTCTGGGTGCTATGTTGGGAGTAGACTATGGGGGACAAAGGTGGAAACAGGGAGATCTGTTTGGAGGCTGTGTTCCTAGCAATAGATGATGGTGACTTTAAACAGGGCAATGACAGTGGTGGTCAGATGGCATTAGATTCTGGACATGTATATTTTTAATATCTTACAATATGTTTATGAACCTTTTGAAATACAGAGGAGGTAGTCTTTAAAAAATTGTCTTTTCTCTTGAAAATAGGTTGTATTTTTCTGACTGTTTTGTTTGTTGAGTAATCTTGGATCGTATCTTTTTTTTTTTTTTTTTTTGAGACAGAGTCTGGCTCTGTTGCCTAGGCTGGAGTGCAGTGGCACGATCTTGGCTCACTGCAACATCTGCCTCCCTGGTTCAAGCGATTCTCCTGCCTTAGCCTCCCAAGTAGCTGGGATTACAGGTGCACACCACCACACCTGGCTAATTTTTGTATTTTTAGTAGAGACAGCATTTCACCATGTTGGCCAGGCTGGTCTTGAACTCCTGACCTCAGGTGATCTACCCACCTCGGCCTCCCAAAGTGCCAGGATCACAGGTGTGAGCCACCACTCCCGGCTGGATTGTATTTTGACATTGAGAATGTTATCTTGTGAAGACACTGGGTTTTGTTATATCCCTTTGAAGGGTGATTTTCTTTCTTTCTTTTTTTGTTTAAACAGGCACTTAACTTGGCTGGAGACAAAGTACAAACTCTGTTTTCTCTGTGGTAGGGGCAACTCAAGTATCAGTTCAGCCTTTCAGCCTTAGCTGGACCTCTTGGAATCTGTCCTTCTCATACACGGTGTAGTGTCAGCCGGGGATTTGGGTTGTGTTTATACCCAGCATTTGGGGCTCCACTTTTGTAGTTCTCTCCTTTCCAACATTTCTCCCCTCATTTCTTATCAGATATGACTGCCTTGAATTCTCTCCTCTGATCCTTTAAATCAGAAAGGCCAAGCGTTTTCTATTGGACTTTTAACTGCTCAACATAGTTAAAATATTTGAGCCTTCACCTGGATAACATTCACAAAAGATGGAGAAACTCATCGACTATCATTCCCTTCTCCCAAGTGTTCACTCCTCTTCAGAATGGGCCTTCTCTGGGTTGCTTTCCAGTGCCTTTAGGTAGTCATATTTTTATATTTTGTTTCTGCATAAGAGTCTGTTTGAATGGAGTTACTCAGAAATGATCAGAATTTGATATATTTTGAAATTAGAATGTGGGGTTTGAGAGAAATATAATTTTACTCCAAGAAATTTGACCTGGAAATTTGTAAAGATAGAGTTAGTACCAATTGATTTGGAGAAGACCGGGAGTGGTACAAATGTATTTGGGGGAAAAAAATCAGAAGTTCAGTTGTGGACATGTTGAGTTTGAGAGGTTTGCTGAGTAGGATATTGGATATTTAAGTATTGAGTTTAGGGGATACATATAGGCTAGAGACATGCATATTTTTGGAATTGTCAGCATATACATTTTACTTAAGTTCATGAGGCTGGGTGAGATTATTGAGATAGTGAGCGTGGACACAGAGTTGAAGACCAATGACTGACCACTGGGGCACTTCAAAATTAAGTTGGGCGAAGAAGAAAAACCAGCAAAAGTCCAAGAAGCAGCAGTTAGCATGGAGGGAGAGGCTGGATGCAGTGGCTCACACCTGTAAGCACTTTGGGAGGCTAAGGTAGGAGGATCTCTTGAGGCCAGGAGTTTGAGACCAGCCTGGGCAACACAGTGAGACCCTGTCTCTACAAAATTTTTTCAAAAATTAAAAAGAAAGAAATCTTATAAAAAAAAATGAGAGAAACCCAGAGAGAATGTGAAGAAAATGTATCAAGGAGAAGGAAATGCTGCCAATAGGTCAATTATGATGTGATCCGGGAACTGATTTAGCAGCATGGAGGTCTTTGGTAATCTTGATGAGAGCAGTTTTTGTTTTGTTTTGTTTCGTTTTGGTTTTTGTTTTTAAGACAGATCTCATTCTGTTGCCCAGGCTGGAGTGCAGTGGCACAATCTCAGCTCACTGCAACCTCTGCCACCTGGATCCAAGAGATTCTTCTGCCTCAGCCTCCCGAGTAGCTGGGATTACAGGCACCAGGCATCACGCTCAGCTAATTTTTATATTTTTAGTAGAGACAGGGTCTTACCATGTTGGCCAGGCTGGTCTTGAACTCCTAACCTCAAGTTATCTGCCAGCCCTGGCCTCCCAAAGTTCTGCGATTACAGGCATGAGCCACCATGCCCAGCCGAGAGCAGTTTTAATGGAGCGATGGGGGTGAAAATCTGACTGGAGTGGGTTTGGGAGGGAATGGGGAGTTAGGATTGGTGTACTGCAGGATTTATTTAGAAGTGATTCATCAGCAAATGTGGTGTAAGGATAAGGACCAGGACATTATGAAGGCAGGGCTCGGAAGAACATGATGTTTAGAATCATGAAGGATGGAAGGGAAGCTAGAAAGACTCCCAGGGAAATCTCACTGGGCTGTAAGGATCTTGAAATGTGGCACAGCCTGTGTGGTGGGATGAGGAAGTGAGAAGGGCAGGAGGAGGTAAGGCGACTATCGCTGGAGAGTGGTGCCTTGATGTATTTCCACAGTGGAGCAGTTCTGTGTGATGATGAGGCCCAGGATGAGCCATGGGAGTGGGTGGCAGTGAAGGAGCTAGGAGGCTTGAGTTAGATGAGCATGCATGCTGATCTAACTGGGAAGGTCTGCAGTGGAGAGAAAGATGGGATCACAGGATCTAGCTGTCAGCTCTTGATGAATACGGGGAAGCAATTGGGAGATGGGAAGATGTCAGTGTGGAGATGAGATAGACATGATATGACTGGATGATAAAAGCCTCATGAGAAAGGGGGGTTCCATGGAGGTAAAGGAGTGATGGTTTTGAGGTGTTACCCTAACCATCCCCGTGCCTACAGTGCTGACATGGGGAACAAACATTCTCGAGAGATTAGGGCTTTGGGAGAAAGCAAGGCTGCAGCAGCTTTATTACTGTTAAAAACACCAGGGGGATGATTTCTGCTCTCATTCAAACCTTCAATAAAATTAGTCAATAGCAAATTGAGCTGTAGCAAATAGAGCTGTTGTTGCTTGGCATTCTGTGCTCATAATGTGTTTGCAAATTGCTTGTATAGAGTTTTCTTCTACTTAACTTTTCAGGGTTAGTGGTAAGCCAACGAGCAAACGTGTTCCCTCCACAAAGCCTTCTCTTCACTTCCCATTCAAAGAATTACGACATCCCGCCCGCCCCACTTTTGCCCTGTCTCCCCTAGCGCTCAGCTCCCTTCAGGATGAAGTCCTCCTTCGCAGTCAGGTCTTGGCTTAATGCCACCTTGGAGATAGACCTTTCCTGATCTATCCTGGTCCTGGAGGAGTCTGCTCCTCTCCTCCCAGACCTGGTCTTCTTTCTTTCAGCACACTCTTCTTTTCTTCGTGGAACTTACTGCAGCATATAATTTATTTATGTGGTTCCCTTTTAAACAATCTACTTCTCTCATTATAATATAATTTCCCTAGGAGCAGGGTCATGTTCATTACTGTATTTCTAGTACCTATCATAGTGCTTGGCATGTAGCAGACATTTAATAAATTAGTACCTCCAATTTACAAATGACAAAACTGAGACTCAGAGAAAGTAGTGAGCTTAGATCCCAGCCCAGTTCATCCAACCTTCCTATGTCAGTAATTCCTCTTTGGATTGGGAAATGGCTTATTCTCTGTCTTAATTTGTGATGGTGGATTAAAGATGGCTACACATTCTTTATCACGTCCTCTATTGAGAGGTGATGCTTATTTTCCTACTCATCAAATCTGGGCTGGTCCTAAGACTGAGTTGACCAAGAAGATGCTGCAGAAGCAAAGTTGTGCGAGTCCCAGGCTTGGCCTTGAAGAGGACTTTGGCTTCCCCCTCTTGGTACACTTATTGTTGGGATCCCTGAACTGCCTTTTGAGACTATCTTTCTGGAGAAACCACATGGCAATACCACATAGAGAGGCCCTGAGACCACATGGAGAGGGAGAGAGGCCCAGCTGTCCTGGCATTTCAGTAGAACCCCCAGATGACTCCAGACCTGGGTGCCAATCAACTGCAACTACAAGAGAGATTGCAAGTGAGACTAGCAGAAGAATCACCCAGGTGAGCCCTTTTATTTCACAGAACCATGAGTTACATGAAAATAATTGTTGTTTTAAGCATGGTGAAAACTCGGGTGAGGCAGGAAAGCCCCCTGGGGCAAAAAACGCAATGAGGTGCTCACTCTCAGGGCTGACCCTGGGAGTGAGTGCCCCCTTAAACTGCTCTAGGGCACCCACTTGCTTCACCCTAGTCCTGGGACCTGGTTTTCAGCTGCTATGTTTTGGGTTTTTTTGCTCAGCTATGATAGATAATGGAAAGACTCACGGTGCCTGGCACCGAGTAGATACTCAGTGACCCACACTGAGCAATTAAGATGAATGATCACAACTCCCAAGTGACGTTCTTTTCACCGGAATACCTGGCCCTGCAATATTTTGTATCCAAACTTTCTTCAATACATTATCCTATAGATTTCCCACATCTTTCCTTATAGTTCTGAACTCTTGTCATTTTCTCTACTTCAGCAAACATTTACTGAGCATTTACTTTGGGCTCAGTGCTCTGGGATGTATATGGGGTCAGGGGAGACACAAAATGAGTAGGATGTGGATCCTGCACCTCCAAGGAACTGACCACTGACAGACGCAGCCTGCTGTGCACAGATGAGACAGCAGAGGTGGGAGCCAAGCACCGTGGGAGATCTGGGTGGCAGAAAGGGCTGGAGGTTATTGTACTGGAACTGGGGGGACTGGAGGAATCTGTGGAGGAGCACACTTGTGCTGAGTGTAGAGATGAAGGGAGTTTTGACCAGCAACCGTGACAGGGCAAAGCTGGGTGCCATGGATCACACCTGTAATCCCAATACTTTGGGAGGCGGAGGCAGGAGGATGTTTGAGCCCAGGAGTTTGAGACCAGCCTGGGCAACACAGTGAGACCCTGTCTCTACAAAAAACAACAGCAAAAAAACCCCACAAAACACTATGAGAGGGCAGAACAGAGAGGACAACAGCTCAGGCGCAATTGCTCTGCTCACTTCGACCTTTTGGTTTTGTGTTCTCCCCCTTTTATCCTCTTCCCCCAATCTTCTGGAAGAATCAAGTGAAAAGGGTGTCTACGTAGATCTCTCCACCTCCTACCTAAACAGCCTTACTCCGTGGGCTCCTGCCTTTCTGAGCAGCGCAGTGATGTTTTCCTGGTTAACGGCTAGTCTCCTACCACCATCCAGCTTTATGGTCTTTTAACAAAATGATCTAAAAAGACTTGATCCATTGCTCCTGATCTGTAGATATTCTCTAAAGCCTGACTCATTCAAAGTAAATTTGGGGAAAGCTCACCTGAGTTGACGATATGGTTTGGCTGTGTCCCCACCCAAATCTCACCTTGCATTGTAATAATCTCCGCGTGTCAAGGGCAGGGTCAGGTGGAGAAAATTGAATCATGAGGGCAGTTTACCCCATACTGTTGTCATGGTAGTAAATAAGTCTCATGAGTTCTGATGGTTCTAAAAATGAGAGATCCCCTGCACAAGCCCTCTTGCCTGCCGCCATGTAAGATGTCTCTTTGCTCTTCCTTCGTCTTCTGCCATGATAGTGAGGCCTCCCCAGCCATGTGGAACTGTGAGTCCATTAAATCTCTTCCCTTTATAAATTACCAGTCTCGGGTATGTCTTTAGTAGCTGCGTAAGAACAGACTAACACAGTTGGTGAAATGCCTGTGTTGAGAACCATGTTCGAAGTTCCTTGCACAACCAGGTTTCCCCATTCTCAAGAAGGGAGGACCGGCAGACCTTCAGGCTGGACCTATTTTAACTTAATTCTCTATAATTGGTAGATGGGTTGTCTGCAGAAAAGGATGACTAGGCATTTTCAAATGGAATGATCTTCTCTGTAGGTTAAACATTTACCTTCTGCTTTGCAAACACAGTTAATTTGCTGGGTGAACTCCCTTCCCTCATGCGGAGTGTGGAGGTAGATTCCTCTCTGAATTTCTAGTGAGTGCAGTCCAAGTGCTGGAGGGTGAGGGTGAGAAGTTGGTTTAGAATCTGGTGGAGGGGACAACTGATCCCAGCCAGCAAAGGCGATGGGAAACGGGCAGAACCTGTAGCCCAGCTCATCTCTGTGGTCACCTGCATGGCACCAGGAAAACAGGTGAGTAAAGCCCTTTCAAACCTTTAGAGCCCATTGGGGATATCAAGGTGCCCTAGGAAAGAATCCCCACATTCTGGGGCACATGGTTTCAGGCTCACTGAAAATCCCATGGACAATAAATGTCAATATGAACATATAAATTATGCTTTTTAATTTTTAGGTTTACATGACTCTCCTTTTATACTTAAATGTCTAACTGAATTTCGCCATGAAGAATTCATCGAAGGCTCAGTGGACTCACCAGCCCTCCTCATTTGTGGAACTGGGAGAAGGTTCCATGGCATTCTCATCCTTCCAGCCTCTCTTCCCTTGATTAGGGATTGCAAACTGACTGCCTTCGGGACCCAGGCAGGTGTCCTAAATAAATGAGCTCAGTGGAGGGTGGGCTTGTGGCCAACTGAGGCCCTCAGCCCCCAGACAAGGGAAACGTGACTTGCAGATCCTTGCCCATGGGAAACAGGCCCAGTGTACTGGTGGCCAGATCTTGTGATTTTAGTAACACAAGATAGATTTTCCCTTGAAATCAGCAGAAAAACACTGACAGATGAAACAAATGTGTCTGTGGTTGCTGCTGGGCTGCCAGGTTGGGGGAGGGAGCTGGGGTCTGGATTCGAGTCCTCTCAAGCCTCTGGCTGTGGGATGTTGGCCAAGTCACATCCTTTCCTGGGCTTATTCTCTTCATCTGGAGAGTCGTGACTCTGGGAGATTCCATCTCTAAGAGGTTGTTTCATTTCAGGACTCTGAACCCCAGTATGCAGTGTGACATATACTCTACCAGGAGGTCAAAAATTGATGTTGAATTAATGAAAGAAGGAATTATTCATGTGGACTTTTTTGCAAAGACAATTAACCTGGGAAGAAAGTCTCAGACAAGCCCTTCCTTTTTCTGAGCAAATTCTTTATTGTTTTCTAAATTTTCCTTTGGTGCTCTTTGTCCCCTAGACTTTGGCTTCGTTATTTCCATTAAACCCCAGCTTTTGGAAAAGCAGACCCTCAGACTCCACAGCGGAGCTCCGGAATGCTGCCCCAGGTTGGGCTGGATGCACTTTCTTTGCCAAAGCTTCTGTGGTGGTCCTGATGCACTCCCATGGTCAAAGGTCACCCACCTGAAGACCTGCACCCTTCCACATCCGCTGAGCATGAATCTCTGTGAGAGCGGGACTCCACTGAAGCAGAAATCCAGAGCCAAGAAGGACACAGGGTTTCCAGGGATGGCATTAGCCCAGGGCCCTGTTCATTGTTTTGTGAATGTGGAAACCAAAGCCAGAAGGACAGGTGACTTGCTCAGGGGTATCCAGTCCAGGAGATCACATGGCACCTGTACCTTCTTACAGAATCCTCAACCTGTGCAAAGGAAGTCAGCCCTGGTCGGGTAGGATTCTAAAGATGTTATAGATTAAGCTTGGTTTTCCCTGGTATCCATGGAATTGCAGAATTTTTAGACTGAAGGGACCTCAGGAAGAAGGACAACTGAGAAAAAGGAGTCACCTATCCTGTACCACCTACCCACTGAGAGCTTTATTTCACTTAATCTTCAGATTAAAGGAAGCATTATTATTTCATGTTTTCAGTGAGAGAATGAAGGCTCAGGTGATGAAGGTAAATTCCCGAAGATCTTATAACGAGTAAGTTGGAGAGCTAGGACTCAAACTCACAATCTTCTGGCTTCAAGTCACCATTCCCTGAGAGGAATCTAGAGACAGTCTATCTACCAGGTTCATTTTCTTCATTTGCTGGGTGAACAAACGTGGCCTGCAGAGCTCAGTGGCTTCACCAAGGTCAAGAGTGAGTGAATGCCATGGCTGGGGCTGCACTGGTCCATGTGTTTTCCATGCCAGAGGGTGGCCTCCTGGAGTTCTTTGGTGATGCCTCTAGCTCTGGGTGACACCAGGCTGGCGGAGGCAGATCCGATGGACCAGGGATGGAGACCCTCATGCCACTGCTCCCTCTTCATGGCATCCAGAGCTCCAGGAGTCCCTTTGGGTCAGACTAAGCCACAGTCATCTTCCAGAAGGAGCCACTGGGGTGGCCATCAAAGGCTTGGGACACACAAACTTGGGGCAGTGGTCCAGGAGTAGAGGCCTCCAGTCTTAGGACCTTCCCCTCCTCATGGCCCCTGGGCCTCTCTTCTTACCTTGGGGTGCTGGCTTTTCCTTTGATGGTTAGACCTGTGGTCCAGGGACTTCACTCAGGGCCACCCCAAGGGAGGAGCGATGAGGGTGACCCAGTTCCTTATTGCCGGCCTCTCCACCCTCCACCGTCTGCCTTGCTCCGTAACATTTCTGTGAGCTTCCAGCACACACCAGCAGCCAGCCCATCTTCTGATTAGTTTCAGCCTGGTAAGTCCTTCCTGCCGCTGAACCACCTGTCTCCCGAGAGGACCTACAGCCAACGCCTCCCACACCAGATGGCCACCCCCTCCTGCCCCTCCGTAGTGTTCCAGCCAAGGCCAGGCCCGGCATGGACAGAAGAGGACCTGAGGGGCTGCGGCCAAGGTCAAAGTGGCCATCTGGACACAGGTATCAGCAGTGTGGAGGGGCTGCCCCAGAAATGGCTTTAGTGGGGGAGATGTTTCTCAGGCGTTCAGCTCGTGGTTTTCTATTGGTCTCCCTTCAAAATTTCCCCAGCAGGTAGGCAGAGCAACTGATGGATGCCTTCAGCAGCACCGCCTCGGTCAGGGTGGGTCTTCCCTCAGTAACCACTGCGGGCAAATAATCCCATTTCTTTTTCAGCGAGAAGCTTGAGCACCGGGGACCCCTGACTGCTTATTCAAGGCCTATGAGGCGTGATGCTGAAGTCCACAGTCAGCAAACTTCCTGTTCACCCCACAGCTCCTCTTCCCCAGATTCTACCCGCCCCCATCTTGAGTTCTGAATATTTTCCAGTGCCATCATACCTAAAGACTTCCTTTTAGCTATTCGATTTGCCCTCCCATGGTGAGTCAGTCAAATTCAAATGTGGGGCTACGTTATTGTACCGAAATGTTTACAAAATAGAAAACTGAAGAGGAAACTATACTTTGTTTTCTGAACAGTTTGAAACCTAAACAGACTTTTTTTCAATTCTCTTATTTTTCCGTGTGTACATAAGAAGGCCATAGAGATGGCCTTGCAGGAAGCTTTAGACCAGACCCTCTCCCTTCAGATCGTATTGATAGGTTATATATTCTGAATTTTTTTCTTAAAAAAACAAAAAGCCAGAAAACCCCACTGCATTCTGTGTTTCTAAGCCAGCACGACCCATTTCTTATTCTAAGCAAGTGAACAAACATTTGTCTTCAAGGCCAAGATGTCAGTGTTAAAAAAGTGTTTTAGAAAAGAAAACGCAAACCCGTAACTCCAAGCCTGGGCAAGGACAGCTACATGCATTAGCTAATGCACAATTGCAGACTATTTATTCCCTGCTTTGTTGTTATGCTTTTATTCCCCCCAAAAGGAGCTCCAAGTGAAATATTAATAATATTACTGGTGTAATATTATTACACATTATTACCCCCACAATGGTAGCTTCAGAAGGGCATCTTTGTTTTCATTCCAATGTGACCTACATTGGATTCATTTTTTCAAAATGGCACCAGAAATGTCTTATCCATTTCCTCAGTAACTGGTGAAATGGAGCAAATAAGACTGATTATTTTCTTCTATTGAGAGATACATTTGAGTAAAGCAATTTTGTGCCTATGGGGGGATGGTGGGGGTAATTGGCATAAGTGAATTAAATGTTGGACTTGCAGTTCTATTGGACTTCAGACAAACATCTATGCTGATTGAACACTGATTTGCTGGCATTCCTCAAATCACAGTTCTGCCATCTCAGCATCCCAACTCTTGCAATCTTTTCCATGTGCTTCTTTATGGATGGGCAAATCACCTGACCGTAGCTGCCTGGAACCAAGCTGGCATTGCAGTTTTGCCATTCTTATTCAGTGTCATCTGATGCCTGCCGTCACTTGCCAGCCTCATTTACACATTGCCAATTCTAGGGGGGAAAATCAAATCTAATTTGAGCACCATTTTATCTGCTTATTTTACCCACAGATGTGAGTCCATTTTTCTGTAGATTATATAAGTATTTAAGCTTTCATTCCAACTGTTTGTCAGCACTTACTACAACAGACAACCAACTAGACAACTCCCACAGTGCCAGAAATACCTTTGCGTGAACCTTATTATCAAAAATAGAATGCAATCAAGACCAGTGGAGGTTACAGTAAAGTCACCAAAAATGACTCAAATGTCCCTCTGAGCTAGCTCCTATGTTCTGAAAATATGTGGTGGGTGGAACGAGTCTTTTATGTTCCCAGATTTGGCTCCTCCAAGTGAAATATTAATATTATTACTACTGTTGCATTTGGCAATATGAAGAAGCTTCCAGTAATAAGCTGAACAGACAAAGACATCTGTATTCATTGCAGGTTTTCAGAACCACAATTTATGTGGTAATGTAGGTGTGAGTCCCTGGGCACATAAGTTGATCAGGGAGTTACTGAAACCCTTGAGGATAACTCATTGACGCATAGGAAGAATCACTGGGGAAAGTGAATAAAGTGCTATGTCAGCAAAACGTTGCTCCTATGAATCAGGACTCAGTTACTCTTTTTGGCTGGATGATCTCAGATGCAAATGACTTACTGTGGGTATCCACGAGGTCAATGGGTAGAAATATGGCATTTCGTAGGTGCAAAGAGTATGTCTCTGAGTGCATGCAATTTTAGTCTGATGAATGCCTATGGTTTTCTGGTGGGCTTTGTGAAGTGGGTTGCCTTGTGGTATCGGAGCTTACACTCCCCAAGGATTTCAATAACTTCCTGATCACTGGAAGCTTCTTCATGTTGTCAAATGCAACAGTAGTAGTATTATTAATATTTCATTTGGAAGAGCCAAAATTGGGAACAAAGAAGGCTCATTCCACCCACCACACACTTTCAAAACATGTGAGCTAGCTCAGAGGGACATTTGGGTAATTTTTGGTGACTTTACAGTAACCTCCACTGGTCTTGATTGCATTCTATTTTTGATAATGAGGTCCGTGCAAAGGTATTTCTGGCACTGTGGGGGTTGTCTAGTTGGTTGTCTGTTGCAGTAAGTGCTGACAGACAGAAAGATGGGAAAGTGATGATTGTAGTGGCCTTATTTGGAGGGAGACCAAGCGGAAGACTGATTAAAGACCGGCAGAGAGAGGAGCAGTGTGGGCGCAGCCCCTGCCCAATGGGCTTTGGTGGCGTAGAGCCATGAGAAGGTCCTCCCACCTCACCCTGCCACAATAGTGACCTTTAGGAAATTTAAGCTGGCCTGAACCCCATGCCCCCCGCTTGCCACATCCAAAAGGTAAGTACATAAGCTGAAGTTTGTGGTTCAGGTCTAAAACAGAGGCAGAAACAGTGGGGGTGGGTGGGGGAGAAGGTGAGGGATGAGTTTAAAACCTGAAGGGCTCTAGAAGGAGAGGGTTCTGGTGTGCAGAGGGCATGCAGGGGAACAGGACTGCCACCTCTCCACTCTTCATAACCCCAGGAAGCCTGGAAAATGGAGGCTCTTTGGGTAGAACCATCCTGGGTTGTCTTCATCCTCTTTACAATGTAAGTCACCAGGACGAATGAGGCAAAAAACCTCTGTGCTCCTCAGATGAAGCTTCTATCTTCTGATGGCATTGTTATTCTCATCTATGGATGAGGTGTCCGGGTGAGGGAATTTCTTCTGGATAAGAAGACATCTGTCTTTTAGGGTCATTCGGGGTTTGTGCAGAGGTAATCCACTAAACAGAACTCTGGGGTCAGGAATGGTTTCCCTCCCATGAAATGCTTAAATCTTGAGGTTCGCTAGCTCCTGATGGCTGGCTCCTTCCAACTCCCTGGCTCCCAGACCTGCTACTGGAGCTCTGGAGGACTGCACTGTCTCTCTACAGCAAGGGTTGGCAATCTTCTTCTGGAAAGGGCCAGATAGCAAATATTTTCAGCTTCGCGGGCCAATGTCGGTAGCATCTACTCAAATCTGCTGTTATTGTGTGAAAGTGGCCACAGACAATACATGAACGAGTGGACAGAGGGCAGTAGTTTGCTGACTTCTGGTCCAGGTGATGTTGGTTGGTCAATTGGGTCAGGCAATAAATCCTCCATTTGTTTAACAGATGTTTACTATTCATCTGCTAGGTACCAGACACACTTCTAGGTGTTTGGGATATATCAGAGAACAACACAGATGAAGGTCCCTACAGCTCTGCACTCTTGTAGCTTACATTTTAGTTGGGGGGATGGACAGGCTTATGTGGTGATTACCTGCTATGCATCTATTCTCCATCCTTCTCCACCCTGCTTCAGAGATGCTCATGCCCTTTGTGGCCCATATGGATAGCATCTTCCCATTGGGTCCATCCTTCAACATCATGCCCCCAGCGTTTTCCCATTGGGTCCAGCCAATGAGAGGCACAGACGGGCATTTTTATTTCTCCTTCTTATCGAATACTCAGTCCATTGTACCAATTTAAATGTATATCAGTATATTAATACTATAGCTACATACATACTGTGTTTCTAAGCAGCATAGTTGTTCTCAAGAGACTCTATTGGAGGCCTGAGGAGCTGAATGCTTGAGCATGGAGTTGTTCTGACTTGGGTGTTAAAGTTACTTTACTTCTTGGAGCTTCCATTTTCTCACCTGTGAAATGAAAATCATAGTAAAACCGCCAACCTCATAGGGTTGCCATGAGGATTAAGTGTAATAACACAGGGAATGTACAGGACACAGTACTTGTCCTGTAGCCTGACTCATAGAAGAGCCTCAATGAGTGGTAGTGATAATCAGTATGTGACACATGGTATAGTGTAGGTCATGTTGGTGAGTTACATTCATTATTGTGCCTACTGTTAACACATCCTTTTGCATTATGAGTACAGTAGGCCCAAGGGCAGCTGCAAGAAAAGAGATTCAGTTGGCTTTGGTGCAAATGTGTCTTGTATTGATCCCTAAAGGGGCCGTTAGAAAAATCTGACTCCCCTTCCTGAGAAAAATCCCAAGCAGATTCCCACAGCCCACCAATCCTGAGACAACTCCTCTCATCTTGAGTCCTCTTTTTAACTGCTGCGTGGGTGCCAGACCAAGGACCATTTTTGTGGTGGATAGTGTCATCTGCTCTATGTGGAAGGAGAAATGGCACAAGTGAGAATAGATACATGGATTTCTACACACTGGTCAATGACCTTGGCAACTGGTTGGGACTGGAAGAAAAAAGACAGAAAAATAAGAGACAAGAAAGGCTGGTGCGGACAAGTGTGAGCGGGCAGAGTGCTGAAGATTTTTGAATCACATATTAATGCCCACCAGAAAAATGTATTGTAGATAAAGAACTGGAAAACAAGGTAGACAAATGACTTGGCTAGTTGACATTAACCACACTTCATCATTGGCCACCCAGAAGCAACAGTATAGGTGCATAAATAGAGGGGCCATGGTGGCAGAAGTGGAGGCTATGCATGAGCTCAACAGCATGGACTCGACTTAACAAGATCATTCTAGCTATTGCTTCCCCTGAATGTCCAGCCTGCAGCCACAGAGACCCACATGGAACCTCTGGTATGGCACTACTTCTAGAAGAGACCAGACACTTGGAGGCAAGTCGGCTTCTTTGGGCCCTGGCATTCTGGAATGGCCAATGGTTCATCCTCAAAGGGAGACATTATTCCAGGTATGGGCTGCCTTTATTGTCCACAGAACCTCAGCCAGCACTGTTGTCTGATGGCTTATAGAAGGCCTGGTCCACAGGCCTGAAATCCCACCCACCATAGCATTCAACCAAGGGACCTGCCTCTTAGGGAGTGGGGTGTGGGAGTGAGCTTGTGGCTTATATTACATACTGCACCATCCGGGAGCAGCCAGGCTCAGTGAATGCTGGGACAGCCTTCTAGAGGCACAGCTGTAGTGCCAGCTCAAGGGAAACCCTCTGGAAGGATGGATGCCAGACTTCAGCACAGAGTATGCACATTCAGAGACCTGTAGGTGGCTGGTCCTGTCTCTCCAGTAGGAAGAATCCGTGGTTCCAGGAACTGATGAGTAGAAGCAGTCATGGCTCTATTTACTATCACGCCCAATGACTGACTGGGGGACTTTGTGTTTCCTGCCCCCACCCCTCTGGGTTCTCTTTAAAAAAAAGTTGCAACCTGACAAACACTACCCCAGTCAGGTGATCAAGGTTAACAGCAATAGTGAAAAGTGATACGGAGAGCATGCGCCCTTGAATGATGCGATGCGAGGGGCACTTTACCTCCCCAAAACACATAACCCCAGTCTAGTCAGGAGAAGAACACCAGGCAAATGTCAATACAGGGGCATCATACAACATCCCTGACAGTGCTCCTCAAAACCCTCAAGGTCATCAGAAACAAGGAAAGCGTAAGAAACTGTCACAACCAAGAGAGATGGTGACATCTCATCAAAGGAGATGTAACGACCAAATGTGGTGTCCTGGATGGGCTCCTAGGACCAAAAAAGGACATTAGGGGGAAACTGCAGAAATCTGAACAATTGTTTATCACTCTGCACTTACCTGTATTCTAATTTAGTTATCATGTAACAATGAATGAATTATTATTTAGTTAATTGTGTATCAACATTGGTGTATTCAGATGTTGATAATAGAGGACACTGGGTGTGGGGTGTATGGAAAATATGCATTTTCTTCACAATTGTTCTGTAAATCTAAAACTGTGCTACAATTAAAAGTTTATTTAAAAAAAAAAATTTCCTTGTCCCCAAAGGAACAATGGTCTTCTAAGGGTCTCATTGAAGTAGAAGCTTTAGTGCTATGCCCCGGGAGCAGTGTTCTTAGCTGGGGAATTGCCCTACGGGCAGGAGTCCCCCACTGCAAGGGATTTGCTTTCCTTTCCTTCTTTTTGAAGATGCTTGGGAAATGTGGTGCCATAGTGTAGGCATCCCGTGCTCTGGATCCTCTGCTGCCCTTACTTTCCCTTTCCAGCCAACAGAGGTCAGAGGACACGGGGCCTCCAGCCAGAGCTTGGGATCCAGCAGAACTGGTTTCATCAACATCTGTGCTGGTCACCTGTGCTATGGGAGCCACAAGGCTTTCTTTTCTTTTCTTCTTCTTCTTTTTTTTTTTTAAATTGAGGTGGAGTCTCACTCTATCATCCAGGCTGGAGTGCAGTGGCGAGATCTCGGCTCAACCTCTGCCTCCCAGGTTCTAGCGATTCTTCTGCCTCAGCCTTCCAAGTTGCTGGGATTACAGGTGCACGCCACAATGCCCGGCTCATTTTTTTGTATTTTTAGTAGAGACGGGGTTTCACCATGTTGGCCAGGATGGTCTTGAACTCCAGATCTCATGATCTGCCCACCTCGGCCTCCCAAAGTGCTGGGATTGAGCCACTGCGCCCGGCCGTGGACTGGCTGTTTTCTAATCTTGCTGTATAACATTGTTCTGGGATATCTTGATTAGTTCCATTATTGCCTGTTTCTCACTTTCCCACTCCTTTTTCCTTTTTGGTTTTAACACTTTTTGTGTGGCTGAAATTACATCCTTGATGCATTTGCTTTCGAGTTCTTGGTCATGAAGTCTTCGCCTAAGCCAATATCTAGTAGGGTTTTTCCAATGTTATCTTCTAGAATTTTTCTGGTTTCAAGCCTTAGATTTAAGTCTTTGATCCATCTTGAGTTGATTTTTGTATAAGGTGAGAGATGAGGATCCAGTTTCATTCTTCCGCATGTGACTAGCCATTTATCCCAGCACCATTTGTTGAATAGGGTGTCCTTTCCCCACTTTATGTTTTTGTTTGTCTTGTCGAAGATCAGTTAACTGTATTTGGCTTTATTTCTGGGTTATCTATTCTGTTCCATTGGTTTATATGCCCATTTTTATACCAGTACCATGATGTTTTGGTGACTAAGGCCTTATAGTATAGTTTGAAGTCGGATAGTATAATGCCTCCAGATTTGTTCTTTTTGCTTAGTCTTGCTTTGGCTATGTGGGCTCTTTTTTGGTTCTATATGAATTTTAGGATTGTTTTTTCTAGTTCTGTGAAGAATGCTGGTGGTATTTTGATGAGAACTGCATTGAATTTGTAGATTGCCTTTGACAGTATGGTCATTTTCACAGTAGATTGTCTTCGACAGTGTGGTCATTTTCACAGCATTGATTCTACCCGTTCATGAGCATGAGATGTGTTTCCATTTGTTTGTGTCGTCTATGATTTCTTACAACAGTATTTTGTAATTTTGCGTGTAGAGGCCTTTCACCTTCTTCCTTAAGTGTATTCCTAAGTATTTTATTTTATTTTTTTGCAGCTATTGTAAAAGGGGTTGAGTTCTTGTTTTGATTCTCAGCTTGGTCACTGTTGGTGTGTAGCAGAGCTACTGATTTGTGTACATTAATTCTGTATCCTGCAACTTTGCTGAAATCATTTACCAGTTCTAGGAGCTTTTTGGAACAAAGATAAATAGAAGAGACTTAATTAAACTAAAAAGCTTCTGCACAGCAAAAGAAATAATCATGAGGGTAAACAGACAACCCACAGAGTGGGAGAAAATCTTCACAATCTATACATGCAACAAAGAAGTAATTTGCAGAATCTACAAGGAACTCAAACAAATCAGTAAGAAAAAAAACCAAACAATCTCATCAAAAAGTGAGCTAAGGACATGAATACACAATTCTCAAAAGAAGATATATAAATGGCCAAAAAACATGTAAAAATGCTCAACATCACTCATGGTCAGGGAAATGCAAATCGAAACCACAGTGAGATACCACCTTACTCCTGCAAGAATGGCCATAATAATAAAAAAAAAAATAGATGTTGGCTTGGATGTAGTGAAAAAAGAACACTTCTACACTGCTGGTGGTAATGTAAACTTGTACAACCACTGTGGAGAACAGTGTGGAGATTCCTTAAAGAACTAAAAGTAGATCTACCATTTGATCCAGCAATCCCACTACTGGGTATCTACCCAGAGGAAAAGAAGTCATTATACGAAAAAGATACTTGCACACACATTTTTATAGCAGCACAATTTGCAATTGCAAAAATATAGAAACAGCCCAAATGCCCATCAATCAACAAGTGGATGAAAAAACAGTGAGATTATATATATATATAATATATATAATATATATAAATATAAAAAATATAAAATATATATATATATATATAAAATGGTATACTCAGCCATAAAAAGGAATGAATTAATGGTATTCGCAGCAACCTGAATGGAATTGGAGACTATCATTCTAAGTGAAGTAACTCAGGAATGAAAAACCAAACATCATATGTTCTCACTCATAAGTGGGAGCTAAGCTATGAGGATGCAAAGGCATAAGGATGATACAGTGGTCTCTGGGGACTTGGAGGGAAGGGTGGGAGGGAGTGAGAGATAAAAGACTACAAATTGGATTCAATGTATACTGCTTAGGTGATGGGTTGACCAAAATCTCAGCTATCACCACTAAAGAACTTACTTATATAACCGAATACAACCTGTTCCCCAAAAACCTATAGAAATAAAAATAATTTTTAAAAAGAACTTATTTATGTAACCAAACACCACCTGTTACCCCAAAACCTATTAAAAATTTTTAAAAATTACATCCTTGAGTAACTTTCTCAAAAAGATGTATTAGAAATACATTCTCTTTGTCTTGTATTTGTGAAAATGAGGAAGTTCATCAAACTCTCCAATTATCCCTTTGGAGTGTGCTGTTTCCAGCCGAGACCCTGATCAATGCACTGGGTTCAAAATGATAAACCTGCAAGATTCTGAAGATCTTGCTTTGCTGACCTCTAGTATCCATTTGGTTATTGATAAGTCTGATGCCGATTCAGTTTCCTTCTAGGTAATTTCTTTCTCTCTGGAAGCCATTAGGATTTTTTTAATGAATTCTTGCTGCTATGAAATTTTATAAATATATGTTATATCAGTTAGGAATACCTTTTTAGCGTTAAGTTAAAAAAAAAACCACCAAAAATACTCAATTAACAACGGCTTAAGCAATATTTGTAAGAAGTAGGTGGTCCCAGATTAGACGCATCACTTCAGTGGTATCATCAAAGGCTCAGGCCCTTTCTGTCTGTCCTGCCTTATGAAGGATGTGGAAGGAACAAAATCTTGTCATCCTTGGCTTGTTGCCTCGTGGTTGAAAGACAGCTCCCACATCATATCCTTGCCCCAGTGCAGAGAATGTCACTTCTCTTTATGAGGCTCAGAGTTCTGTTGTGAAAGAACAGCTCCTTATTACACATCTCTTGAACATTTCATTGGCCAGAACCTGGCTACATGTTGACTCCTAGACACTCATTGGTAGAAGAGAATGGAATTTATTAGTATTGGTTAAGATCAGTTATAGTTGATTCCCTGGGGCTGAGAGGGGTGTGCCATTCCTGATGTCATAAGATCTCTGCCTGCTACCTAAGCTCCAAATGTGGAGAACTGCTAGCAGGAAAAAAGAGAAATTCTTTTGGGGTAGTCTATGGAGAATATCCACTTGGTATGTCTAGCCGTGGTCTTTTTCACTATCATGCTTTTAATTTGAAGTCTCACTTCTTTTTGCTCTAGGAATTTTTTCCCTCATTATTTCTTTGGTAACTTCATCCTTTCTGCTTTTTCTAGTCTCTCTTTCTAGAATATTTTAAAAGGAATATTGGATCTCTGGGATCAACCCTTTTTATTTATTAACTTTTCTCTTGAATATTCTATTTCTCTGCCCTTTTTCCTCTTTATTTCACAAGATTTTCTTGGAGCCATCTTCTATCCCTTGTCTTTTTATTCTATTTTTATTTCATTTATTATTTTATTTCAGATCTATTTTGGTTATATATCTATAATTCTTGTTCTTTTTAAAAAATCTTATCTTTTTCTTATTCTAAAGAAACACTATAATCTCAAATCTCTTGGAGGATATTAGAGGGTGTTTTAAAAAACTCCTTGTCTATTTCTTCAGTTATCTCTGTTTCTTGCAGAGTCATTTTTGCTGATGTTGTTGTTTATTTATCTTTCTCTTTCGTAGTGCAGAGTCTCCTCTCACGTCTGGTATATTTAAAGATAAGAAAATGCAAATGCCTACTTGGGGGCCTGAGGCACATTTAGGGCTTGTTGACCTGAAGGTTCAGCATTCACTGGGGTGCAGGGGACCGAGCGCCAGCTTCCAGGATGGGTTGGTCCCATGCACCAAGTGAGGAGGCCTCTGTTCTGGGCCAAGAGTGCTGTCATTAGCTGCCTTGGTTCACCCTAGAGTTTTACATAGATTTATTTAGAGAAGAACTCTAGATTTTCCTCCTAGGTAATGATGCCTGGCTGACCACAGATCGGCCTGCACAGAAAGGGATGTGTGAGTGTGTATGGGCTGGACCATTCAGAATAGAGGCTTTCCAGAATAGAGGCTTTTAACAAATGCCCAACTTCTCACAACTGCCCACTGGAGATCTGCAGTTTTCAAGTCTGCAGACTCTGGGGACACTTCTGGGCAGACTGACCTCTTCTGTGCACACCTCCTGTCTAGGGTCCACCTGCCTTTGCTCTGTTTCAGCAGCCAGGACTCCCCCATCACCTTTACATCATCTGGAAATGGGTTTAAATCATGTATTCTCTGATGGTTTCCTTTGGTTTTTTCTTTGGTGTGGGCTCCTACATTTAAAAAATCCCTTTTCCTTCACTTTTATTTTAATGGAGTCTCAGGAGAAAGGAGACAAATGTTAGGAAGCAGTCTGCAATCTTGACCTGGAGGGCTAATGTCGAGGTTTTCTTTTAAATTGATTCATTACTCGTTTTTAATTAAAAAAAATTTTTTTTTTGAGATAAGGTTGTGCTCTGTCACCCAGGCTGGAGTGCAGTGGCATGATCACGGCTCATTGCAGCTTCAGTCTCTTTGGCTCAAGAGCTCCTCCCACTTCAGCCTCCTGAGTAGCTGGGACTACAGGTCCATGCCTTCATTTGGCTGATTTTAAAAAGTTTTTTTGTGGAGATGGGAGTCTTACCACGTTGCCCAGTCCAGTCTCAAACTCCGGGGTTGAGGTGATCCTCCTGCCCTGGCCTCCCAAAGTGTTGGGATTACAGTTGTGAGCCACCACATCCAGCAAACCTTAATTTTTTATTGTAAAATACACCATAAACTTGATCATGTTAATCATTTTAAGTGTATAGTTTAGTAGCATTAAGTGCATTCCCACTGTGTGCAACCAATCTCCAGAGCTCTTTTTATTTTACAAAACTTCAGCTCTATGCCTATTAATTAACAACTCCCTGCTCGCTGCCCCCCTCAGCCCCTGGCAACCATCATTCTACTTTCTATCTATAGGAATTTACAACTTTTAAGTACCTCATGTAAGTGAAACCATACGGCATTTGCCTTTTTGTGGCTGGCTTATTTGAGAGCATATGGTCCTAAGGTTCATATATGTCGCAGCATGGGTCAGAACGTCCTTCCTTTTAAAGGCTGAATAATATTCCATTGTGTGAATAAACCACATTTTGTTCATCCACTTATCCATGGAGGGAAGCTTGAGGTGCTTCCACCTTCTGGCTATCGTGGGTAATGCTGCTACGAATGTGGATGCCAGTATTTTTGAGTTTTAAAAGGCCTGTATCATAGGAGACCCCCAGCCACTAAACCCAAAGCAGATGTATTTGTACGTAAATTTCCCATCGCACTGGAATTAAGATGCTATAGTCACATTGTCATCCACAAAATACTCCCGTGTTTAGAGTTTTACTTGACACACTTCCTCTGGGTCCATTATCATAACCAATGAGGTAGTTAGAGTAGATAGCGTTATTTTTGCATCGCAGTGAAAAACTTCGAGCTACAAAGAGGTTAAGTGACTTGCCTAAGCTAATAAGTAGAACAACTAAAAGTACTGAATAATTTTATCTGCCTGAAAGACATTGCTGAACGCGTTTGTTTACATCAACTCTATTGTGGGCTGACTATGGAGACAGGGCCATAGAATGATGATCTCTAATCTAGTAAATTTAATGCAACTTCTCCTAACAGATAAGCCAGGTTGACATGGTAAATGTTATGTGAAAAAGAGAAATCTGTCTGAAGCTTTGCCAGCCAAGATAAGACAGAATAGCAGATAGGATTTAACTATTAAAATTACAGAGATTTGTTCCTCTTTATTTTTCATGGAGGGAATCGAGGTAAATGTTCTTGGGTTGTTGGCAGTATTTCTTCCATTCGTGTATTCCTTCTAAACATGAACATTATGTTGTTTATTCATCTGTTAATGACAGCTGATTATCAAACCATAAATATACATGTTGGGTCTAATGGTTTGTGAATGTTAAGCATCAGACAGTAATATCGTGGGTATTTAGAGAAGAACACTACAGCTACATCCCAATCACTATCTAGCTTGTCAGTTTCCTGTAGAATTATCTGATTCTTTGTGCTGTCAGCTGAATCATGTGTTAGGCAGAAAGCAGATTTTTTTCCCATTATTGCTATTTTTTCCTCCTCATCAGTAAACAGATTTTTTTAAAAAAAAAAAAAAAGAAAGAAAGAAACACAATTCTCTGGTGTAATCGAGGCTCCAGATATCACCTTTTCTCTATTACTTGTGGAAAACAGCAAATCTGATTACTTGAGGCTTTTCGTGTTCAGATCATTTCAGGAACATCAGCAAATACATATTCACTCAGTATTTCTGTACCATATATTGGAGAAAGTAACAGATATGAAGATACTAAAGTTCAAATTAAAGGGCTTTCATCCTGCTGCCCTAAAGTCCCTTGGTACTTATTTAAAATGTTTTAAAAAATCTGGCCACTAGTGGTTTACTCTCTGCACAGCAAGATGCATGTATTTATTTCCTAAGCAATGAGGCAGAGAAGCCTGGTGTTCAGGCTTTGACAGCATGCTAATGTGTGCTGGGGAAAGACACACTGGTCCCCAGGGTGCAACGAGGAGCCTCTGAGAACTTTTCTTAAAAGGTCTTCATTCTTCCACTCACCCAGCAAACAGTGGTTAAGCATTTACTAGTGCAGGTGTGCACTCAGCCTTGGGCAAATAGGAAGTTTCTGCTTCGTGGTTCTCAAAGCCAGAGGAATGGGGGCGACACGGCAGAGCAGAAAGGGCATGGTCAGAATCCCAGCCCACTTACCTGCAAAGGGCATGGCCTTAACCTCCCCAAGCCTTCCCCTGGGGCAGGGATCGTAATACCCACCCCAAAGAGTGGGGAGGATGAACTGATTGGCCTATAGCTGGTGCACGGCACAGAGCTGCAGCCTTCTGGGACACTCCTGGCTTATTTCCATTTCTTTCACTGCCCTTCACTTGTTCCAACCCGGTTTCCATTCCAGACACTCCACCAGCAGCGCTTTCTTATCCTCCTCCATTCTTGGCGCTGCGTTAGACCCTACCACCTTCAAACTCTTGCCTTCTCTCCGCACACTCACCGCCCTGCTCTCTCTCTCTCTCTCTGATCTCTTCTTCTCTGGAGACTTTGTTTTCTTTCCTTCTCTCTCTCTTCTCTCCTGAATAGTGGATTTTCACGAAGTCTCTGCTCATTCATCTCTTTGTAATATTGCTCCTTTAACACAAACCATATTTTCAAGTCCTTCTTATTCTTTAGACAGCACTAATGTCATATTTCTGGCTTCAGCTATCATCCTTACTCTGATGACTCCAAAATTTCTATCTCTGTATTTTCATAGCCAAACTTCTAGCTTCACTTTTCAACCAAATACCCAACCTGTGTGTTCACTTTCAACTCGAAATCTCTAAAGCTGTACATAACATCTTTGCCCCAAATGAACTCCCCTATTAGATTTTTCATTTTTTTACTCTCTGTCAGTAGCACTATTTTCTCAATTATCCACAAAGGAAATATTAGAGTCAAATTTATTTATTTTTCTTTTCTTTAGCTGCTTTATCATTTACTAAAACTATTTTTCTTTTTAGGAAATTAATTAATTAATTTTGTTTGTTTGTTTTTAGAGACAGAATCTTACTATATTGCCCAGGCTGTAGTGCAGTAGCTAGTCACAGGCCAGATCAGAGTGCATAGTGCACTGCGGCCTCCAACTCCTGGCCTCAAGTGATCCTCCCACCTCAGCCTCCCAAGTAGCTAGAACTACAGACGTGCACCACAGCACCCAGATAAAACCATGTTTCCTCTTTCAAAACATTTATGAGCAGAAAAGCATTAGATTAAGTCACAAAAGACAACAAAAAAATTTTTTAAGCTCCTTAAAGAAATAGAAGAGCTGGGCGCAGTGGCTCACACCTAGCACTTTGGGAGGCTGAGGTGGTTGGATCACCTGAGGTCAGGAGTTCGAGACCAGCCTGGCCAACATGGTGAAACCCTGTCTCTAGTGAAAACAAAAATTAGCCGGGTGTGGTGGTGGGCACCTGTAATCCCAGCTACTTGGGAGGCTCAGGCAGGAAGAATTGCTTGAACCCAGGAGGCGGAGGCTGCAGTGAGCCGAGATCATGCCACTGCACTCCAGCCTGGGTGATAGAGCGAGACTCTGTCTCAAAAAAAAAAAAAAAAAAAAGAAACCTATAAATATATAAAGTGGCATATACAGTATGGTCCCAACTTTGTTGTAGTTGTATTGTTTGTTTGTGTCTCTATTTCTCATCTACCAATATCGTCTATCTACATATGTGCATAAGATAGACTGAGTGTTCAGAAAATGTCTCTCACTAATGGAATTATAAATGAATTTTGCTTTCTTTTTTATGCTCCTTTTTCCTTTTTTTCTGGACTTTTGATACCCAGGATAGGGTTCATTTTAAGTCTTGGTTTATGACACACACTCAGCATTGGTTCCTTTATCCCCCCTTTTGTTTACTTATTTGTATGTTTATTGATGACTGCAGTGGGCATCATGCCCACCCTCCAACCCAAGCCCTGGAACAATGACACTGGCTTACATTTCCAGCACACTCGCCTTCATTTCCTAGGTCCTAGCAAGGTCTAAGGTATTACACTGGTCGACACCTCATGTCCATGAGTTAGTATGTCAGGCTCCTTATGCTGATTGATTGGACATAAAATAGTATTTCAGCGGGGCACAATGGCTTATGCCTGTAATCCCAGGACTTTGGGAGGCCGAGGTGGGTGGATCACTTGAGGTCAGGAGTTTGAGACCAGCCTGGCCAACATGGCGAAACCCCGTCTCTACAAAAAATACAAAAATTAGCTAGGTGTGGTGGTGGGCGCCTGGAATCCCAGCTACCTGGGAGGCTGAGGCAGGAGAATCGCTTGAGTCCAGAAGGCGGAGGTTGCAGTGAGCCGAGATTGCACCACTGCACTCCAGCCTGGGTGACAGAGTGAGACCCTGTCTCAAAAAAAAAAAAAAAAAAAAAAAAGGCATTTCATTGTGGTCTTGATTTGCATTTCTTTAGTACTAACAAAATTGAACATCTCTTTTTATATGTACAGGGTATGTCTTTTTCCTCATCTGTGAACTTATAGGCTTATGTCTTTTTCATCTTTCATCTAGGTTGTTTGCTTTTATCATATTGATTTGTAGAAATAAGACAAAAATGCCCACTAACACCACTGATATTCAACATTGTCCTGGAGGACCTAGTCAAAAAATAAAAAAGACATGAAAAATAAATAAAAGACATTGCAATCTGAAAGGAAGAAATATATGATTGTCATCATTTGCAGATAAAATTACTAAGTATAAAGGAAACCCCAAATAAGCTACAAATTGTTAGAATTAAAGGAGTCTTTAGCAAGGTGGCTGGATATGAAATCAATAGATGAATGCCAGTGGCATTTCTATACGCCAGCAATAAATAGTTACAAACTGTAATATTAGGAAGATCACTTATAATAGTAAAAAGATACTACACAATACCTATAATTAAACCTTAAAAAGATATGCAAGTCCAAAACTTAAAAGTATCAAATTCTTCGCAACACACTGAGGAGACCTAGATAAATAATTTTCATGCTCAAACTCATCATTACGGTAATATAAAATAAAACAACCATGTGATACCAATTTTAATTTATGCGATTAAAAAAGATTGATAGCACCATATTAGTCAGTGTTCTCCAGAAAAACAGAACCAATGGGATATATATATATATATATATATATAAATATAAATATATATAAATATATAGAAAGTGATTTATAATGAGGGATTGGTTCACAGACTGGCAAGTCCCATGGTTTGCTGTCTGCAAGCTGGAGGCCCAGGAAAGCTGGTGGTGTTGTATCAGCCCAAGCCTTAAAGGCTGAGAACTCGGGGAGCCAATGGTCTGAATCTGAAGGCCTGAGAACCAGGAACACGGATGTCTAAGGGCAGGAGAAGATGGATGTTCCAGCTGTAGTAGAGAGAGAAAATTTACCCTTTCTCTGCCTTTTCATTCTATTCAGGCCTTCAATGAGTTGGGTGATGCCCTCCCATTTGGTGAGAGGGGGTCTTCTTTATTCAGTCCACTGATTCACATGCTAATCTCATCTGGAAACACCCTCACAGATGCACCCAGAAATAGTGTTTTACCAGCTATCTGGGCATTCCTTAGCCCTGTTGAGTTGACACATAAAATTAGCCATCACAAACACTAAGTAGTGGGAAAGATATAGTGTAACAGGCAGTATCACACATTTTAGGTGTGAGTTCAAATTGGCACAGCTTTTTTGGAGAGAGATCTGGCAGCACTAATACAATTTTTAAATGTTTATACCCTTGGACACAGCAATTTTACTTTTGAAAATTTCCCTTTAGACACATATGCATAAGAGTACAAAGACTTTTGTACAACAATTTTCGTCACATTGTAATTTGAAACACTCCGTCTACCAGTAGATGACTAGCTAAATAAGTTGCTATAGATGTGATATACAATGAAATACAGTATCAATCACTCATATGAAATGAGATAAAGTACACATGCTGAGATGAAAATGTACCAAAGGCATTTGATTAAGGAAAGATGAGTGTCGGTATCCCTGGATGCAGAGCCTGAGGCAAGGATTTGGATGCAGGTAGTTTATTTGGGAAGAATCCCAGCAATCAGGTGTGAGGAAGTAACAAGAATGAGGGGAGGAGCAAAGGGAGTATGATCTTCACATAGTGTGGCAAGGGGCTTGCTTCAGTTGGGACCTCCTGAGAAGTGTAAGGAAGGGTTCCAGCATTGTCCCTTGTCCCCTGATTGAAGGACAGGAGACAGAAGGTGAAAAGATGGACAGCCTGTGCAATGGGAGTTGTAGCTCACACAGAACTACCCACTCCAGTTGTGGCTGAAATCAGAGGCAGTCCAGGGAATGTGACGTGGGGCATTAGAGGAGTTTGCTACAGACCGATTCAATTTAGGTAGAAGAGGATGTCTGCATACATCCCTAGAGGTATGTATGAAAAGTCATCTTCTTATTTTTTTCCTTTTTTTGAGATGGAGTTTCACTCTTGTTGCCCAGGTTAGAGTGCAGTGGCACGATCTTGGCTCAGTGCAACCTCCGTCTCCCGGTTTAAAGTGATTCTCCTGCCTCAGCCTCCCGAGTAGCTGGGATTACAGGCATCCGCCACCACAGCCACCAAGCCTGGCTAATTTTTGTATTTTTAGGAGAGACAGGGTTTCAACATGTTGGCCAGGCTGGTCTTGAACTCCTGACCTCGTGATCCACCTGCCTCGGCCTCCCAAAGTGCTGGGATTACAGGTGCGAGCCCAGCCGAGAAGCCCTCTTAAGCTGTGACCGGATGAACTGCTGCCCTCCATTCCCTCCATCAAGGAAACATAATGATGCCTGCATAGAAAGCTTGGGATAAGTAGGTTACTCTTTGTCTTCTCAAACATTAGGGAGCCTCAGAATCACCTGTAGGTCTTGTTAGAACATGAATTGCTGGTCTCTGCTTCCAGGTGTTCTGATTCAATTGGTCTGAAGCAGGCTGGAGAATTTGCATTTCTAATAAGTTGTCAGGTGATGCTAATGCTGCTGGTCTAGAGATCATGTACTGAGAACCACTTGTCTAGAACATCTGTGTATTTTTCCCAGCCATTGCCCAGAGCCTGCTGTGTTAGTTCCCAAACCTGTTCATGTCATCTTCACTTGTTATTATAGTCAGGTAATTTAATTAAATATTGCATGAGCTAATGAGATACAAATAGACAAAGAATTGTGTCTATACAATACGAGTTGAATGTTACTGAAAAGACTCAATATAGATGAGTCATTGAAAACTTGCAAAATGTCACAAAAATCAAAAATTGAAAATTTATAAGAATCTAGAAGATTATTCACAGATTACTCATAAATATCTTTAGTTCTTGCTCCATATGAAGTACCTACAATAAGGAATGAATGCCAATATATTATGGTGTGATCCATGTAAAAAATACACCTGAAATGCCCTCGAGTATCAAAGAAGAGACCTTATACCCATATTAGATTACTGTCAAATACATATACATTTATTTGTTTTAATTTAACAAGAAAGTTTAAGGTGTTTATGATTTTTTTCTGATTTCCTGCTTAGTTGACTATTTTGATCAACTGACCTGTCCTTATCTAATTGAATGAGAACTTCCATGGCCTCCAATTTTGAACCTTTCTGTTCTAAAGCAGGTTTCTCCCCAGGCACGAAGCTGAAAACTAGGAATTCCGATGAGGATCCTTCAATGTCCCAAATAGTTTCTTATTATTTTAAAAAATGTCAATTCTATGTTTTCTACATTTTTCAGAATTGCTGCCTATCTACCTGGGTCATTACTCTGCTCACAAGTACACATTGAATAAAATCGAAATCCTCGGCATTCAGGGCTGTCTCTGAAATGATTGACATCTGTCACTTGCTCCCCCTAATTTTTCACCTCTCTTCATTTACCCTGTACCACACATAAAATATCATTTCTTGACTATGCATTTGTGTTTTTTTTCATGAGTTCTTTCCTCTCCTCCTGTCTAGAGAACTCCTATTTATCCTTCAAAACCCAGCCCAAATGTCTCATCTCTGAGAAGCCTTCCCAACTCCCTCTTTTGTTCTAATAGCTCTTTGTTGTACATGGTTCTTGATACTACTTGTCAGAATGCTTTGGAGTTTTTTGCTTTGGTTTCAGTGGAAGCTGTAGCATCTTAGCTTTCAATATCTAGGACATTTGTAATATTTTCCCATCTTACTTTATCACTTTACCCGAACTGTGCTCCAGTCCTGACAGTCTAGTCCTGAGTAGAGGCTCAGGAATATTTGTTGAGAAATATTAATGAGTAAACGAATAAATAAATAGACTCTCATTACATCTGACGTATTTGATATTTCTTATTCAAGCATCTGTAGACATAAAAACCCACCGTAATTTAAATGACAACTTAAGTATAATATATGTTGACTTGAATCACTCATATCATTCACTCTTTTAGTGCTTAGCAATTTCTTCTTGTATCCATAAATAAAGTCCATTCCTGTTTTAAAGCCTGTTTGAAAAAAAACAGAGTGAAACTCAAATTGTTGAGAAGATAAGTAGCTTTATTAAATATGACAGCTTCAGCATTTTACAGATTCACCAGCGAAACTTCTCAACTGAGAGAGTGTGATGCTGCTCAGGTTCTTTGGCTATAAACTAGGGGCAATAACAGCTCTGACACCTCAGGGCCATGGTATTTAGTGAGATAGTTTATGTAAGGTGTCTGAATGCAGCATGGACCCAACAAATACCAGTGGATTTAACTGCCTAATTTTTGTTAAACTGAGCACAAAAACAGAGACCAAATAGCAGCAGAGGTTGGAGCTAACCATGTGCAATCCCCTAAGACCCAGCGATTCCACTTCTGACTGTACATCCAATAGAAAAGCTCACAAAGATGCATCTGAAGACCTGCCAAGGATGTTGACAGCTTCAGTACATGTAATAGTCCCAAACTAGAAACAATCCGAATAGCAGCATTAGAATGAAGAAACACATTGTGTTACATTCACACAACGGAACACCATACAGCAATAAAAACAAATGAAGGACTCAGTGTGGAACAACACGGATGAATCTCATAAGCACAACACAAAAGAAAGGAGTCATATGCAAAAGAGTACATATATCTTTAATTGATATAAATCTTAGCAACAAGTGAACTAATCTGCTGATAGAAATTGTGAGTGGGAACAGAGACTGGGAGAGAGTCTGAGAGGCCTTCTTGGATGCTGCAATATTCTAGATCTTGAGCTAGGGATGGTTATCTGGAGGTCCTCAGTTTTTAAAACTTCATAAGGCTATTTATGAACGGTGTGCCTTTCTTTACGGATGTCACATTTCAATAAACAGCTTAATTAAAATGAGAAAAGACAAGCAGGTTGGATGTTTGGGAAGAGGGACTAGCAAACGTAAAGGCAAGGAATTCCTGGTGTTTGAACATATGGCAGAGATGTAGAGGAGCAATAAGGAGGATGCTTCAAAAACAGATCCTTAAGTCAATGTGTATCTAAGGATAAAAAACAAAGCCTGTGATAGTAATGGCTTCTTTTCTTTTCTGGATTACATGACAAAAATGCTTGTCATCTGATGAGATAAAAGGATAGCCATCTGGAAAAGTAAATAGTCTATAAACTTTACACTGTACATTAGGACAAATTCTAAATGAATCAAAGATGTATATGTAAAATAGAAAACCATTAATGTATTAGAAGATAAATGGGAGAGTCCCTTTTTAATCTTGGAATAGAGAAGGCCTTTCTGACTATGACACAAAAGCAAGAACCCATAGAAAATGGATAATTTGACTACACAATTATAAAAGCCTTCCGTTTGGTGAAACAACCACAACCACATCACACAAAAAAAGCAAAAAAGAAAACATAAAAAGCAAAGCCAAAAGAAAAATGAAAACAGGACAGGTAAATTGTAATTTAATCATGGTAAGAGGACTAAACTTCTGTCTTAGTCCCTATAATGGAATACCAAAGACTGTGTACTTTATAATAGAAATTTATTTTGCTCACAGTTCTCAAGGTTGGGAAGTCCAGGATCAAGGAGCTGCATCTGATGAGGGCATTCTTGCTGTGTCATAATATGGCAGAAATCATCATGTAGTGAAAGAATGTGCAGGAGAGGGTAAGAGAAGGCTGAACTTGCTTTTATAACAAATTCACTCTTGAGATAATGAACTCACTCCCACGATAATGGCATTACTCCATTTATGAGGGCAGAGCCCCCTCATGACCTAATTACCTCATAAAAGTCACCCTCTCAACATTGTTACATTAGGGATTAGGTTTCTAACACATGAACTTGGGAGGACACATTCAAACCATAGCACCTTATGTTAAGAGCTTCTAGGAACAGATAAGAAAAAAAACAAAAAAAGATAGGAAAACAGATAAAGCTTATGAACAGATAGTTTACAGAAAAAGAAATACAAATTGCTCTTAAACATATGAAAAAATGCTTAACCTCATTCACAATATGAGAAATGCAAATAAAAACAGACTTTATTTTTCAACTAATCGATTGGAAGAGAAACATGCTTGATAACACTCTTTTGGTGGGCCTCTGGGAAACAGGCATGTTTATATATTGCTGTTGGGTGTGCACATTGGAGCAACCCTTCTGGAGGCTATTTGACAACACCTATTAAAATTAGAAAAGTATATCCCTTTGGCCTTGAATTCTAGTTCTGAGATTTGTCTTACAGATCTACTGGTCCACCTGCAATACCAGGTTATTCACTTCAGCATGGTAATCACAAGAGTAGAGACAATCCAAGACCATCAACAGATGGCTAGTTAAGCAGATGAGGCATCCATACAATGGGATACCATGTTAAAAGAAAGAAGCTCTCTATTAAGGACAATGGAATTCCATGTATAAAGGAGGAAGACCTCTAAATAAGAAAAGATCTGTAAGATACACAATCATGCAGAACAAGGCAAAGGAGAAGAGTGCATATAACATGTGAAGGTATGTGTGGGGATAACCAAATAATCTATATGAATAGTTGCTTGATCTGCATAAAGAAGCCTAGAAGAATACATTAAGAATATAAAAACAGAGTTACCTGTGCGTGGAAATGGAGGTGGGTGGAAATTGAGAGAGGAAGGGATGGCTGGGAAGAAGACTTTTTCCTGGTTACCTTTTCATGCTAAAAAATGTTGATCTTTGTGAATATATTAGCTATTCAAATAATTTAAAACACATCTTAGCTTGTGCTGGGTCTAGTTCTAATTAGAATGCCCTGGCTTCTTCTTAAGCTAGTGATTTGGCAAGGTAGAGTAGAGAGAATTTCTGTTTTGGGGGTTTTCAGTCTTTTCATTAGTAAAAGAGCAAATGGAAGTTATGTACGAATCCAAGATTTGTGCTTTCTTTCAATGGCTTTTAGTGAAATAAAAGGATTGAAATAGGTTGCCTAACATATTTAGAGGCTCATCTTAGAGGACAGGGTTTTGTAAGGCTAGAACTTGGCAAGTGGGCACAACCAATGGGAAGCAGTTCTGGGTTCCCCATTTGTAGCTTCACAGGCGGAGACAAGAGCTGACAAATCAGAGGGAGCTAGCTGAGGGTTTGGCAAAAAACAATTTAGCAAACTCCAATTTTACCCAACTACCTGGATATTTCAAATAAAAGTAGCTTTTAGGTAAAAATGATTCTGGACAATTAATGTGATTCCTTATTTTATGTTGTGTGACTCAACAGAGAAGGATGATTCATAATCCATGGCCCAGCCCGTGTCCAAATCCCATCGACCCTCTCATGGGGGCACGAGCTGTGTGGTGTTTATTCATTCAACATGCAGTTTCTGAGTGAAGAACTGAATAAAAGCAGCAGATCACCTCTATAATTCCAGCACTTTTGGGAGGCCGAAGCAGGAGGATCGCTCGAGCCCAGGAGTTCAAGACCAACCTGGGCAACACAGTGAGACCCCCTTCTCTACAAAAAATTTTTTTAAAAAAATTAGCTGGACGAAGCTGGGCGCAGTGGCTCACGCCTGTAATCCCAGCACTTTGAGAGGCTGAGGCAGGCGGATCACAAGGTTGGGAGATCAAGACCATCCTGGCTAACACGGTGAAACCCCGTCTCTACTAAAAATACAAAAAAAAAAAAAAAATTAGCCGGGTGTAGTGGTGGGCGCCTGTAGTCCCAGCTACTTGGGAGGCTGAGGCAGGAGAATGGCGTGAACCCGGGAGGTGGAGCTTAGGGTGAGCCGAGATCGCGCCACTGCACTCTAGCCTGGGCAACAGTGCGAGACTCCATCTTGAAAAATAAATAAATAATAAATAAATAAATAAATAAATAAAATTAGCTGGACATGGTGGTGTGTGCCTGTGGTCTCAGCTACACGGGAGGCTGAGATGGGAGGATCGCTTGAGACCAGGAGGTTGAGGCTGCAGCAAGCCAAGATTATGCCACTGCACTCTAGCCTGGGCGACAGAGTGAGAACCTGTCTCAAAAAAAAAAGGAAAGGAAGCAATTCTCTGTGTCTCTATCATTTGGCCAGACCTCGAAGCATACAGCCAGCAGGGTGAAAAGGAAATTAACATGCGAGGTGCACAGATGCGTGGCTGGTGGACCCAGGGTGGTGAGTGGCTCTCCATTAATTAAAGAGAACGTGAGGTGAAGTCGTTGTCTACAAGTTACAGACTTTGAGAAATTGTCTCAATAAAGGAGAACTTCATTTGGCCTTCGGTGAGAGCCAATCAATAAATTAGTTGGCTGAGGGTAGAGACATGCGGGGAGAAGCAGGATCTATGTAAAACCAGGGGGGCAGTGAAGAGTCAAAAGGGCAGGCAGCGAAGCAAAGGTAAAAAAAATTAATAAAATAAAAAGCTGCTCCAGCCCCAGCTTGCATTCCCTGTGATGCATAAACCAGGTGATCTTTGTTAGCCTTGGGCGAGGCAGAGAAGGTGAGAAGTGGGGGCCGATTGTCATAGGACTGTGGCCATCTATTTCCCCTGTGACCATCTCCATTAGGACAGGATAGAGGTGAGGTCAATCAGAAAGCCACCTTCACAGGGAAGACGTCCCCGCCCCGTGTAAATGCGCTGTGAGCTGCTGTTAGTGACTCTAATGTGGTTCTGAGAGGCGTCCTCGCCCAGCCCCAGAGCTGCAGACTCAGGCAGGGCCCGGGGTGCTGAGCTGAGGGGCGTTCCATCACCTGGACAGGGAAGGCAGACGGCCCTGGGCTCCCAGCTGGCCTTGTAAAACTTGAGTCATGGTGACAGAATTCCTTCCATCATCGTTTATGCTGCACCTTCCTGGCTGCGTTACTGTTATTTAGCATCCTGCTGTCATCCATAAAGCACCTCGCTGCCATTTGTTCTTTATTTCTTACTCTCCTGAGGTTTGCTGTTCGCATTCCCTGTCTGGAGCAGAGAGGTGGGGGGTGGGGGTAGAGAGAGAGAGGAGAGAGACAGAGAGAGAGAGAGAGAGAGATTAAAGAACTCTGTTCCAGGTTGCCACCTGCCTGCCCCTCGGCCCCCAGGGCCTGGCCTTCCCTCTGAAGGCCCTGCCCACCCTTGATGGTGGCACCTGCCAGGTGAGTGTGGCAGGGCTGGAAATATGAGGCCTGGCATCTGGCCCTCTGCCCTGCTGTTCTGCTTTATAACCATGGGCAAATCTTTCTGTCTTTTCTGTGTAGCCTGAGCTGTAAAATGGACAAATGATGGTGGTCCCCTTTTCTTCCTCGCAGTGATGCCATGCCGGATCTTAAGTTTTTCCCTAATGTAATAAATCTCAGAGACCAAATAGGATCATCAAAAAGAAAACCCACTGAGTTCCCAAGAAAGGCATGGCTCTTCACGCCCCTGTTCATGTGTGTTCTTGCCATGAAAGGCCGTCATCTGTGCAGGCATCCCCATGGCTCTCCCGTCCACCTCCTGAGTTCATCGCATATCAGGTCCTTCCTTTGCTAGAAACCCTCGATGGCCTATATCTCATGCAGAGTCAAAGCCAATCTTCCGAATGGCCTGGGCACTCCACGGTGGCCCCTGCCCTTAACTGACAGCCTGGCTCCTCTCCCCTCCTCCCTGCTCTGCCCAGCCATGCCAGCCACTTTGCTGCCCTCGTGCACACAGCTGGGCCACACCCACGATACCTGGCACTTTCTGTTTCCCAAAGCTATCCTTCCTGACTCTTTCCTTTAATGTCACCTTCTCAGGAAAGGCGTCCCTGACCAGGCTGGGAACCCCCCAGAGCGGGGACTTTGCTGCTTTGTTTCCTGCTGTATTTATAGTACCTTTCTCAGTGCCGAGACAATAAACATTTGCTGAATAAATAAGTTATATCTCCCTTTTAGCAAGCAATTAATAATAGTAATACACTTGGTATGACAGTTTCCAAAGCACTTCGAATGCAAATCCCACAACATTCATATATTGCAGGCACATTTGCCAGTCACAAACTTGGATATGTAAAGATGGTCACTTTATGTACCCTGGGAGTTAACTTGTTTCCAGACCCCCAATTCTACCCATCTTGCCAATACAAGGAAACTGAGTAAACCCAGGCTGATTCCAGGTATGATTCCCCAGCTGGTCTACCTCAGCTTGTGTTGGCTGGACTGGGCAGAGAATGAACCTTGCCCTATAGCAGCTTTTGGGGGTGTTTGGCCTGGGAAGGACGATGCCTGGCTCACAGCCCACCCACAGCCCTGCTGTGTGCACCAGCCAGTGACACCCAGCTGTATTAGTCCATTTTCATGCTGCTGATGAAGACATACCCAAGACTGGGCAATTTGCAAAAGAAAGAGGTTTAATTGGACTTACAGTTCCATATGGCTGGGGAAGCCTCGCAATCATGGTGGGAGGCAAGGAGGAGCAAGTCAATGTCTTAATTGGATGGCAGCAGGCAAAGAGTGAGTTTGTGTAGGGAAACTCCTGTTTTTAAAACCATCAGATTGCATGATGCCCATTCACTATCATGAAAACAGCACAGGAAGGGCCTGCTCCCATAATTCAATCACTTCCCACCAGGTCCCTTTCATAACACATGTGAATTCAAGATGAGATTTGGGTGGGGACACAGCCAAACCATATCATTTCACCCCTGGCCTCTTCCAAATCTCATGTCCTCACATTTCAAAACCAATCATGACATCCCAACAGTCCCCTAAAATCTTAACTCATTTCAACATTAACTCAAAAGTCCACAATCCAAAGCCTCATCTGAGACAAGGCAAGTCTCTTCTGCCTATGAGCCTGTAAAATCAAAAGCAACTTAGTTACTTCCTAGATACAATGGGGGTACAGGCATTGGGTAAATATAGCCATTCCAAATGTGAGAAATTGGCCAAAACGAAGGAGCTACAGGCCCCCACGCAAGTCCAAAATCCAGTAGGGCAGTCAAATCTTAAAGCTCCAAAATGATCTCCTTTGACTCCATGTCTCATATCCAGGTCACACTGATGCAAGAGGTGAGTTCCCATGGTCTTGGACAGCTCCACCACTGTGGCTTTGCAGGGTACAGCCTCCCTCCTGGCTGCCTTCACGGACTGGCATTGAGTGTCTGTGGCTTTTCCAGGAACACGGTGCAAGCTGTCAGTGGATCTGCCATTCTGGGGTCTGGAGGATGGTGGCCCTCTTCTCACAGCTACACCAGGCAGTTCCCCAGCAGGGACACTGTGTGGGGGATCTGACCCCACATTTTCCTTCCACACTGCCCTAGCAGAGGTTCTCCATGGGGGCCTCACCCCTGCAGCAAACTTCTGCCTGGGCATCCAGGCATTTTCATCCAGCCTCTGAAATCTAGGCGGAGGTTCCCAAACCCCGATTCTTGACTTCTGTGCACTTGCATGCTCAATACCATGTGGAAGCTGCCAAGGCTTGGGGCTTCCACCCTCTGAAGGAACAGCCTGAGCTGTACGTTGGCCCCTTTTAGTCATGGCTGGTGCAGCTGGGGCACAGGGCATCAAGTCCCTAGACTGCACACAGCAGAGGGACCCTGGGCCCAGCCCATGAAACCATTTCTTCCTCCTGGGCCTCTGGGCTTGTGATGGGAGAGGCTGCCACACGTCTCTGACATGCCCTGGAGACATTTTCCCCATTGTCTTGGGGATTAACATTTGGCTCCTTATTACTTACGCAGATTTTTGCAGTTGGCTTGAATTTCTCCTCAGAAAATGAAATGTTCTTTTCTATTGCATTGTCAGGTTGGAAATTTTCTGAACTTTTATTCGCTCCTTCCCTTATAAAAGTGAATACCTTTAACAGCACCCAAGTCACCTCTTGAATGCTTTGCTGCTTAGACATTTCTTCTGCCAGATACCCTAAATCATCTCTTTCAAGTTCGAAGCTCCACAAATCTCTAGGGCAAGGGCAAAATGCCATCATTCTCTTTGCTGAAACATAGTGAGTCACCCTTGCACCAGTTCCCAACAAGTTCCAAACCACATTTTCCTGTCTTCTTCTGAGCTCTCCAAACTGTTCCAACCTCTGCCCGTTACCCAGTTCCAAGTCACTTCCACATTTTCGGGTATGTTTTCAGCAGGGCGCCACTCTACTGGTACCAATTTACAGTATTAGTCCATTTTCACACTGCTGATAAAGACGTACCCAAGACTGGGCAATTTACAAAAGAAAGAGGTTTAATTGGACTTACAGTTCCACATGACTGGGAAGGCCTCACAATCATGGTGGAAGGCAAGGAGGAGCAAGCCAATATCTTACATGGATGACAGCAGGCAAAGAGAAACTTTGTGCAGGGTAACTCCCATTTTTAAAACCATAAGACCTCATGAGACTAATTCACTATCACGAACAGCGCAGGAAAGACCCACTCCCATAATTCAATCATCTCCCACTGGATCCCTCCCACAACACATGGGAATTCAAGATGAGATATGGGTGGGGACGCAGCCCAACCATATCATTATCCTGGCTCCTTGGCGACCTTTTGCTTTCCACACACACACAGGGGATTTCTTTAGGCCTGAGGAAGCAGCTTCTTCCCTTCTGCCCACAGCTGCACTCAGCATCACTCTTCCAATTCTCTTCAAGGCTCTTTCCTATCAGAGTTCCACTGGGGATCAGTTCTGGATTCACTAATTTTGGGTTTCCAAATCCATCAGGAGAATCTCAGATGCTACCCTGAGGGTTGGAGAGAGAAGAGGACCCCCACCAGCGGGTAAATCCCAGCTCCCCACTCCTCACTTTCTCTAGCCTGCCCTGCTCTGGCACGCATCCTCCCATACGCTGTGTTCCCGCCCCAGTCCACCAGGTTTTAGTTTTGAGAGCCAAGTTTTTAGAAATTTCAAAGCCCTTTCTTTCTCAAGCTCTTGCTGCTTACAAACCAAAGGCAAGGCTGGCTGTCAAACAATGGCCCAGGCATGGACTTTCAAAAGTCTATTTTTAAATTGTAAGGGGAAAAACAGGAACCAACCAGAAGGGAAAATGTGTTGAATAATATTTCAAAACATCATGTGCATACACATTCACTGCTGATTTACAGCTTATCAAAACATTTCTACCTACATAAGAGCATGAGATAGGCCGGGTGCGGTGGCTCATGCCTGTAATCCTAGCACTTTGGGAGGCTGAGGTGGGTGGATCACTTGAGGTCAGGAGTTCAAGCCCAGCCTGGCCAACATGGCAAAACTCTGCCTTTACTAAAAATACAAAAACTAGCCTGGCATGGTGGTGCGTGCCTGTAATCCCACCTACTTAGGGGACTGAGGCAGCAGAATTGCTTGAACCTGGGAGGCAGAAGTTTCAGTGAGCTGAAATCGTGCCATTGCACCCCAGCCTGGGCGACAAGAGCGAAATTTTGTCTCAAACAAACAAACAAAAAAGCATGAGATCTGTATGGTACTGGTGTAGAGACAAACGGGGCCTCCAAGGTCATACCAGGCAAAAAGGGCACTTCCATCCTAAAACTCCAGTCTTCTGGTTCCAAAATTTGTTGTTGTTTTTAAATGATCTGTCACGCTGATTAGCCTAGAGACTGTATTTGATTGAGTCCTTGTGTCTTATACTTAACAAATGTGGGAAGTGTGAGTTGAGTAGATGAATTCCTACCCCAGAATGCAGCTCATTTGAGGGATTTATTATTAGACTCACTTTAAAAAAAATCTCTTTGTCCATTGCTCTTTGTCTTTTTTCCCTTATCCTGATGCCTGTTCCTCTTTCCATCTGTTGGTAGTATATCTCAATGGATTTTTTTTTTGTACATTTCCTTGCCCAATACGAGACTAGTAGGCATTTTATAATACTTTGAAGTATAAAATTCTTATTAATTTATCTTTTTATTAAATACAAAACAGACAATAAATTGCTGTTTCAAACAAGGAAATATTTTACAAACAAATAAAAATCAGAAGATCTGTTGGTCCCCAAAGTGGATTTTCAAAGCTGCTAAAAATATACAATCATTTAATTCTTCTGTAGAGGGCTACCTCTTTTTAGGATAAATAAATGATATGTGTTTCTGTATACAGGGATTTTAAAGACATGTTTCCTTTTTTTTTTTTTTTTTTTTCTGAGATGGAGTCTCACTCTGTTGCCCGGGCTGGAGTGCAATGGTGTGATCTTGGCTCACTGCAACCTCTACCTTCCAGGTTCAAAAGATTCTCCTGCCTCAGTCTCCTGAGTAGCAGGGATTACAGGTGTCCACTACCACACCTGGCTAATTTTTGTATTTTTAGTAGAGACAGTGTTTCATCATGTTTGCCAGGCTGGCCTCGATCTCCTGACCTCAAGTGATCCTTCCACCTTGGCCTCCCAAATTGCTGGGATTACAGGTGTGAGCCACCACACATGGCCGATGTTTCTGTTTTCTTTTTTTTTTTTTTTTCCTCTTTTTGCTGAGCGAATTTTATTGACTACTGTCAACCCTTATTCTGCTCACCAGGCTGTCTTTTGGTGAGAGGTTGGGTTAGGGGTTCCTTTTAATTGCCTGAAAAGTCTTACTGTATTTCTCTGGTTATTAAATACACATTTTTATTCTGGTAGTTGCATGCTTAACACATTTGAAAGGTTTCAAAATTTGGTTTTCCAACAGATGCTGTAATCTGTATTTCTAATGTTAGGAATAGTGACAAATTATGGCCAACTTTAACAGTTGATTGTGCAGTAAAAGTACAAACACTGACAAATACGGCATCAAGAGTCTATGTTTGTTTTCTTAGTTTTCTTGCTACTTTCTCCATCCTTTTAATCCATTTAGTCATTGGTGAATTTATTCATCAAACAAACACTTATTGGGCAGCTACTATATCCCAGGGGATGCCTAGACACCTGGTGGGTGCTGGGATGCAGAGTCTTTAGCAGGTGGGGTGTCTGTCCTCAAGGAACTAGACACAGCGGATCAGAGAGTCAGGGAAGGCTTCCCCAAGAAGATGACCTTTGAGGTGGGCTTTAAAGGAGATGATCAAGTGAGCGAGGGCTAAGGGCGACAACCTTCTGCCAATTTCCAGAAATCATTCCCCAGTGTTACTGCATGATTCTGTGCGGTTTTGCTACTCCGTGCTCACACCTTATAGATCCTTTCTTTGTGAAACGCTCCTCAGATGACATAATTAAAATCTGTTCTCTGTCTCCTGCCACACCCCTGACTGATTTGAGGGAGGTGTTTGGTTGTTGTTCCAGGCTCCAAGGCAAGATCAGAAATTGTGTCTTTGTGTCTGTGGGAGACAGGGATTGTGGAGGGATCCTCTGGGTCTCCCTGGATGGAATGGGACAGAACCAAATGCTGGAGGTGGAGGAGAAGACCCCAGGGGTGAGAAGCAGAGGAAAGAGAATAAGGTCCTCCAGGGTCCTCCAGCGTGGGTCTCAACTGCAAGTGACTCTGAGGGAAGGCCACCTCATTCTCCTGAGCTCTCTGTGTATATTAACCAGCTAATAGTAAAGTTGTTTGACAACAGATTCTTCTACCCCATTGAGAACACAGCACTGCTTTTTTTTTCTCAAAACGACAAAAATAATTGAAAACAAACAAATGTTCAATCGGGGACACGTTTATATTTGTTCAGTGAAATATTATCTAGTTATTGAAAATGATAACTATAAAGATAATGGTGGACATGGAAAATATTTTAATCGATCTATATGTTAAAAAAATGAATACAAATGTTCTGTATGCTATAATAACAGCGATGCAAAAGTAAATGCACACTGATAAGAACTAGAAAGGAATATGTAAAAAAAAAAATTCAGGATTAACAATGTTTGTATTCGTTAAGATAATGCAGGTAGTTGTAAAAGAAAAACTCTGAAATCCCAGTAGCTTAACATACTAGAAGTGAAGTTTTGCTCATAACAAGTCCAGTACCAATATAAAGGACCTAGGCTCCTTCCAGCTCATGGCTACCCCTCCTCCAGGGCCTCACAATCGCGTTCATTCAGTGGGTGAATAAAGAGCTATGCCCTAGCCCTCTTGGGCCCGAAGGTGTCCATCTTTATTTTCACTCACATTTGATTGGTCTAATGAGTCACATGGTCCCATCTTGATGCAAAGAGAGCTGGGAAATGTAGTCCTGGCTGGGCCACAGCATCCTTATAACAATTCCATATACAGAAGGGAACACAGTAAGTTAGCATACTTGAGTGCTTTAATGCTTTAGTATTTAGTCATCTGTTTCTGCCCCAGTGATATTTTTTCTTTATTTTAAGTTTTTCTCCTTTAGATTTGTTAGATATATTTTTTTAATAGAGAAAATTAAAAGACTCGTGTATTATTTTATTTCAGGAAGTGAGATGGGGCGTACAAACTCAGGAAACTGAGATGACTGGGGAATAGAAATGCTGGTAGGCAAAGCAAAAGCAGAAATTAAAGTGCATATCTTACCCAGTGCACATCAGACTCAGTGTTTCCTCCCATTTCCAACCTTTTGCTGGACTATTAGTTATTATGGACTGAATTGTGCCACCCACCAAATTCATATGTTGAACCCCCCTTCTCCACAGTCTGGCTGTATTTGAAGATAGAGCCTTTAAGGAGTAATTAAAGTTAAATGAGGTCACAGGGCGAGGCCCTACTCCAATAGGACTGGTGTCCTTGCAAGAAGAGGAGGAAACACCAGGGATGAGTGTGCCCAGAGGAAAGACCACGTGGTGACACTCAGTAGGCAGCCAGACATCTGCAAGCCAAGGAGAGAGGCCTCAGCAGAAACCAAACCTGCCAACATCTTGATCTTGGACTTCCAGCCTCCAGAATTGTGAAAAAGTAAATTTCTGTTGTTTAAGACAGTCTGTGGCATTTTGTTATGGCAGCCCTAGAAAACTAACACATTACCCCTCCCTCTACCAACTTTTTATCAAGACTGCCCCTAAAGCTCAGATAGTGTGCCACCTCCTCTGGGAAGCCCTCCTCTTACTCTAGCTGCATTGAATGTCTCTCCCTTGGACTGTCTCAGTGTTCTGATGTTATTCCGTCCACAGTCCACACTGCTTGGGAAACTTGCCTGTAATCCCATCTCCTTATCTTGAACATGAGTTCCACAGCATGAGGGACCATATCTTGTACTTCATGCACCTAGAACAGTGTCTGGCACAGAATGAGTGCTCAATAAACAAATGGCTAGCAAAGGAATGAAGGAATGACTTTTGTTGTTGTTATTGTTTTTTTCTCCTTGTGACACAGCGAGACTCACTCTGTCACCCAGGCTGGAGTGCAATGGCACGATCTTGGCTCACTGCAACCTCAACTTCCTGGGTTCAAGTGATTCTCCTGCCTCAGCCTCCCGAATAGCTGGAATTACAAGTGTAAGCCATCATGCCTGCCTAATTTTTGTATTTTTATTAGAGATGGGTTTTTGCCATGTTGGCCAGGCAGGTCTTGAACTCCTGACCTCAGGTGATCTGCCCGCTGTGGCCTCCAAAAGTGCTGGGATTGTAGGCGTGAGCCACTGTGCCCGACCAGGAACAAATATTTCTAAACGAACTACCCTAGAACCAGTGGATAATATTTTGACTGACCAAAGCTGCCCCAAGGCAGTCTTTGAACCATGTAGCGAAGAGTCAGAGATGCTTCTCTCCAAGTGCTGTCTGGGGAGACATGATCTGTGTTTGACTATGCAGAGCATAACAATACAGAGTGGCAATTCTGAATAAGTCGAATGAGAAAGAGGATCTCCCTCCTTAGTACAGTGCATAATCTGAGACAGGATCAGAGGCTTGCAGGCATTGGAAATCTATTTTTTCTTCTGTACTTTTTGATATTGAGTCTATAGTGACCTTCTTGTCTGAACTAAAAACATTTACTACAATAATAAACACCCAAGTATTTCCTCTTTCTGGAAGGTGCTGTACCCTCCTCCCTACTCTATCAGGTAGGCTACTTAAAATTCTTTCTTTCAAGCTTCTCTTTAAGTTCCTTCTGCTCCATAAATCCCAACCTGCCCACTGCAGCCTCAAGAGCAGAGCTCTCACTGTTGATTTCTGGACCATGAATCATACTTTCCTCTTAAAGGCGCCATAGGATGGTTGAGGTGGAGGTGATATCAGCAAAAAAGGTGGAGCAAGGACCTCCAAAAATCATCTCTTCCATAGAAACGATGAGATCATCGGCAAAAATGGTCAGAATCAACGTGTGCTGAAGTTAACCAAACTTGCAGCAATCTGGAGAGCATTTATTCAAGAAAAACAGCCGTATCTTTGTATGAAATGCAAGCTTTATGGCAATCTAATTGGCCTTATTACCATTGCCCACTCTTGAGCTCTGTAGTAGTAACCTTGAAAACCCATAGTCTGCAATCATGGCGAAAACCAGTGGCCTGGCAGACACTGGAAAGGGAAGAACAGAGCTGAAGCTCCTTCAAAGCCTCATTTCCAGAGAATTGCCACTATCTGACTTGTTAGTGGTTTCTGGAAGACCCCACACACAAGGCTGTCTTTATTTGATCTGACTGGTAGCTCCTCCAGTGTGAACAGCTTTTTTCCCCCAGGGACAGTTGTCTAAAACAATTAGGCAATTGTTTAACATTGCAGCTTCCCAAGATGGTAGATAACAGTTTGGGGAAACTGTATACAAACCTAAAAGCTTAAAAGGAAAAGCTAGGAAATGAAATGTCCATAGGGGTCTTTGAAAGGCTTTGACATAGTCTTGGGAATCTAGAAGGCCAGGCACATGTTTAGGACTGTGCACATGCTCCTGTTCAGGAAGGACCTGAGAAGGCCCTATGCTCTCTGCTTTGGCTAATTTTGAGACTCTGCATAAGCAGGAAGTGAAGGCCAAGATTGATTTTTAAACTGCCTGGCTAAGTGTTGAAATAATACCCCCAACATGCACACAAAACTCCTCAGCAAAGACTAGGAAACCTATTGGTAATAGACATTTAAGGAAATTTCTGCCCAATCACTGGCTGACCACTGAGCAAACTAAACAAAGACTTCAATGGCCACACACAACAAAGAATAAGACTTTACAGAAGTAGTTCAGAAAAGTCACCAAGAAAACAACCACAGCAACAACAAACCCTGCAGAGAGAGAATAATTTGATTTCCAGAATTGCCACATTATATTATTTTAAATGTCCAGTTTTCAGCAGCAGCAACAACAACAAAAAACACAAGACTTGCAAATAAACAAGAAAGCATTGTTGATACACAGTGGGAAAGAAAACCCAGTCAATAGAAATTATCCCCAAGGGAGTCCAGACATTGGTTTACTTATTTAAAATATTCAAATAGCTAAAGGAAACCTTGTATAAAAAATTAAAGTATTAGAATGATGTTTCACCAAAAATAGAATATCAAAAGAGATAGAAATTATGAGAATGGACCAAATAGAAAATCCAAATTGAAAAGCACAATTACTGAAATAAAAAATTTATCAGAGAGGCTTAACAACAGATTTGAGCATGTCAATAAGAGAATTTTCCAGTCCAAGGACAAAGAGAGAGAGGAAACAACAACAACAACAACAAAGAAGTGAACAGCCTTGAGATCTGTGGGATTCCATGAAGCATACCAACATATGCATACTGTGAATGCCAGAAGGAGAGGAGAGAGAGGATGGGGCAAAAAAAATATTTAAAAAAGTAATCACCCCAAACTTCCCTAATTTGATGAAAAACATCACTCTATATATTCAAGAAGCTCAACAAACATCAAGTAAACTGAAAAGAGATTCACACCTAAATATATCATACTCAAACTGTTAAAAGCCAAAGACAAAGAGGAAATCTTAAAAGCATCCAGAAAGAGGCTACTCATCACATACACAGGATTCTCAACAAGATTGATCAGAAACCATGGGAGCTAGGAGTCAGTGAGTGACATATTCAAAATGCTAAAAGAAAAGACTGTCAAACAAGAATTATATCCAGCAAAATTATCCTTCAAAATGAAGAAGATGTAAAAATATTTCCAGATAAACAAAAATAAGGAGATTTTGTTGCTAGCAGATCTGGCTGAGAAAAAATACTAAAGGGAATCCTTAAGGTTGAAATGAAAGAATTTAGATAAGAATGAAGAAATAAAGAGCACCAGTAAAGGTAACTACATAGGTAAATATAAAAGGCAATATTAATGTATTTTTGTTTGTAATTCTTCCTTTCTTCATGCTTATAAATTTGTGTTAACTGACATATGGTGTATAAAAAATGTAATTTGTATGCCAATAACAGCACAAAGAATGGGAGGAGAAAATAATTCTATATAAGAGCATAGTTTTTAGATAATATTTAACTTAAGTTGGTTTAGGATGTTAATGGTAATCCTTAAGGCAAGTACTAAGAAAATAACTTTAAGAAGTGGGGGCAAGGCTGGGCATGGTGGCTCATGCCACTAATCCTAGCACTTTGGGAAGCTGAGGCAGGCAGATCACCTGAGGTCAGGAGTTTGAGACCAGCCTGGCCAACATGGTGAAACCCTATCTCTACTAAAAATAAAAATTAGCTGGGTGTGGTGGCACACGCCTGTAATCCCAGCTATTTGGGAGGCTGAGGCAGGAGAATCGCTTGAACCTGGGAGACGGAGGTTGCAGTGAGCCGAGATCACGCCATTGCACTCTAGCCTGGGTGACAGAGCAAGACTCTGTCTCAAAAAAACAACAACAAAAAAGGAGGGGCAAAAGAAATGATAATAAAATTAAAATAACATATGAGAAAATAATTACCACGAAAAAGCAGCAATGGAGGAATACAGAAATACAAAAAGACATAAGACGTATAAAGTAAATAGAAAAATGGCAGACAAAAATCTTATCAGTAATTATATCAAATGGAATGGATTAAACACTCCAACTAAAGGACAAATATTGGCAGATGGGTAAAAAATGATTCAACTATATGCTGTCTACAAGAGGTACATTTTAGATTCAAAGACACAAATAGGTTGAAAGTGAAGGGATAGGAAAAGATATAGCAGGCAAACAGTAATCAGAAAAGAGCTAGAGTGATTAAACTAATATCAGACAAAATAGACTTTAAGAAAAAAATCATTACTAGAGACAAAGGAAGACATTTTATAATGATTAAAGAGTCAACATATCAAGAAGATTTAACAATGATAAACACATGTGCACCTAACATAGAGTTTTAAAGTGCATGACACAAAAACTGACAGAAATGAAGGCAGAAATAGACAATTCAGCAATAATAGTTGTAGACTTCAATACCTTAATTTCAATAATAGATAGACAACCAGGAAGAAGATAAACAAGGAAATAGAAGATATGTGCAATGCTATTAACTAAGTAGGCCTAAAAGTAATCTATAGCACAATCTGCCTAACAGCAGAATACATATTCTTTTTAAGTGCAAATGGAACATTCTTCAGGATAGACCATATGTTAAGCCATAAAACAAATCCAAATTCACTTACAAGGGTTGATATCATACAAAGTATGTTCTCCAACCAAATAGAATGAAATTAGAAATCAATAACAGAAGGAAATTTGGGAAAATCACTGATTTGAGGAAATTAAACAACACACTCCTAAATAACCAATGAGTCAAAGCAGAAATCACAAGGGAAATTAGAACATCCTTTGAATCAATGAAAATGAAAACACAGCATACCAAAACACATGAGATGTAGCAAAAATAGTGATTGGAGGGAAATTTATAGTTCTAAATAGCCATATTTTAAAAAGCAAGATCTGAGTTGAAAAACTAAACTGCTGTCTTAAGAAACTAGAAAAGTAAAGCAACTAACTTCAAAGCTAGCAGAGGAGGAAATAAATAAAATAGAGAATAGAAAAACAACAGAGAAAATCAACAAAAACCAACAAGCTAAGAAAATTGACAAACCTTTAGACTGACCAGGAAAAAGAGAGAAGATTCATGTTACTAAAATCATTACTAAAATCAAATTTCTGAAATGAAAGAGGGAACATTACTACCAAGTAAAAAAGATGATGAAATAATACTAGGAACAACTGCATACCAACAAATTAGAAAACCTAGATGAGATGAACAAATTCCTCTAAAGATCAAAAGTACCAAAAGTACCTACACTGACTTAAGGAGAAATAGGAAATCTAAATAGGAGTAAAGAGATTAAATTAGTAATCAACAAACTTCCCACACAGAAATGCCCAGGACCAAATGACTTCACTGCTAAATTCTACCAAACCTTAAAGAAGAATGAACACCAGTCCTTCACTTAGTCTTCCAAGCATAGAAGAGGAGGGATCACTTTCCAACTCATTTAAGAGCCAGCGTTACTCAGATATCTGTAACCAGATAAAGATATTACAAGAAAAAACTACAGACCAACATTCCTTATGAATATAGACGCAAAAACCCTCAACAAAATACTAGTAAACCAAATCCAGCAACATATGAAAATGATTATATGCCATGACCTAGTGGGATTTATCCTAAGGACGCAAGGTTGGGTCAACATGGAAATCAATGTCATATACCATATGAATGGAATAAAGGAAAAAACCCACCTGATCATCTCAATAGACTCAGAAAGACCCTATGTCCAATTCCTCTCTGCCACTTGCTAGCTTTGTTGCGTTGAACAAATGCCTTGACGTCTTTGAGCCTTAGTTTCTTCAATGGTTAAGGATTAAATCAGTTAATATAACTAGCATCAATATATGCTAATGTTTCTTATTGGCAAACATGAGAGATTATGATGTAATAGGTCAGGAGTGGGCCCAGGTACATGCATGTACACTTAATTAACAGGTTTCAATTGAAAAGAAAATATATGTGTTAATCTTTCGAGTTTACAAAGACACATATGTTCAAAATTCTCTTCTGAGTGGTGCATGGTTTCAGACAGTTTCTGAGGCATGTGTTTTCTTTACGTGCCCACTGGTTTTGTGCTATAGGGTACCCCTGGGACATACATGCCTGGATTGAGACTCATCATATGTGAAACATCCTGGCCACAGTAGATGGTCAATAAATTGTAGTTCCCCCTTTCTTTTCTTGATACATTTTTTGTGGCTCTATGCATTTGACATGTTTATCTCATTATAAACTGGGTGCTTTGTCTACTGAGCTCACTTATATACCCCTTTGAAGGAGAGACCTATGTCTTCTGCTCCTTTTGTGCTTACCACAGAGTCATACGCATAGTAGTTGTGTAAATTTGCTTTTTAAAAATATGTTGTTGAGAATATAAGAGAATTGATAAGCTAAGTGAAACAATTCATTTTGATTTTAAGTTGTAAAGTCATTTGGAAGTGTTATTATCTAGCAGCAGTGTGCTGGATTCACTAGCTAGACTACACTAGTCTAGTCTTCCTAGTGGCACTTAATTTACACAATGGTAGCACCATGGAGTACAGAGTTACATTTAATATTATAGCACTGAGCACATAGTAGATGCTTAACAAACAACTGTTGGATTCACAGAGGAGTGGCAAAATATGGGCTCATTTTTATTGGTGAGAGAACAAAGAAAAGCACAGAAGCTGTTTAAGACATGAAAGATGTTAGTGTCAGGGTAAGCAATGTGTTCTTACCTGTACCAAATGTGCAAAGCAGATTTTTGGAGACAAAAACAAAAGGTTATGTTGAAGGCAATCAATTTTGCTTAATTTTAACATGGCCACATTTATGCCAAGTGATTAGTGTTTTCTCATTAGCTTAGCAACTGTAGTATGGCTAACATATTTGGCAAATGCTGATTTTAGAAGTCAGATGTTGTGCCAACCTTGCAAAATGATCTAGATATAGTTTTTAAACCACCCGACCACTTCACAATTGTTTAAATGGGTCATAATAGCTTTTCATCAAAAGAAATATATTTTCTTGATGGAAAGGAATTTATTTGAAGTATTGAAGATAATGCTGAATATTAGGAAAAAATGAACACATTTGAAAGGCAACGATATTGGATATTAAAGAAAAATCACTCCCTCAAGGAATCTGCCACCATGGTTTCCACAAGGCCAAAAATATACGAGGTCCTGAGTGCGCTGCCCTCTCAGGCAACACAGAAGATGCACCATGGGGTTGTGGGGGAAACGAAGATTTTGTACTTCTCACTCTGAAGTTCATTTTTATTTTGACTGCTTTTCATATCAATTAGAGGCTCTTTGTTAAAATGATTGCGTAATTTTCACAGAACTATGCTCTCCCCTCAAGGGAGGCTTCTGCATACCATCTTTTTAAAGTGTGGCAGAGAGAAATGTAAATGCCCAAGAGATACAAGCAAGGCTTCTGGCTGAGAGAAGGGGGATAAACTCCTTGTTCAAATACCCGACACAGAGATTGCGGGGAACTAAAGCTTCCTTTGCTTTGGAACTCATCTCTGTGCTCGGTTCCTGTCTTGTGATAAGGTTACAGTGAATGGGGCTGGCATCCTTCAAGGTTACTGTTCCAGAAAATATTTGCAAATAATTTGATGTGCTGTCAGTTAGTAGGCTGCAGTGAATTCTTATAATTCAACATACTAATGTGGTTTTTTAATGCCTTAAGCTATAAATAAGTTGGATATGCAAAAGTTTCTGTAATGTTTATTTAATAACAATATTTAAAAAATAAATCTTGATTATTCCATCGCGCTTCAATGGAAATCTTCCACTCCGACGGTTGGTTGTCTGTGACCTCAGGCGGTTCCTTCCTTCCTTTGTCTCATTTGATATCACTAAAGAAACACGCTTGTTTTTCTTTTCAGGCTTTGGGAAGCAGCACTCTGATGCCTCTGCTTACATGCTCCTCATCCAAGTCTTTGCTTGTTAAATGACTGAACTCAATTCAATTTGAATAATCCCAGTGGGATGGCGCCTCTTTGGGTGTGGGGCCCTGGGAAGATGAAGCGGGCACCCCTGGATTTAGGAAGCCTGTACGCCAGTTGGAGCCCCAGGCTCCATATCACAAAATCAGTGTGCCTCGACTGTATGAGAACACAGAAGGGAATATTGATCAGTGTGTGGAGGCCGTGGCCCTGAGTGGCGCCTGCAAAGACATATGTATATATATAGTTACCAGGTGGACCGCAGAAGCCAGGGTTGCAGTCAGAATGCACCAAGATGGGAGGTATCAAGGGTGAATCTCATAATGGCAAGACAAATTGTAGTGCCGATGTTTCTACTGATAATTTTCTGGAATGAGGTCATTTAAACTATGGATCAGCCGAGGGTATGCTTTGACCCCGGGTGTGCCTCACGGGAGACCTCCAGGAGCTTCTGGAAGTTGCGTTCAGCCAAGAGCCCTGGGGCTGGGGTCAGAAGGTAGCAGGATCCCAGGGAACTAAAGAGCAGCTGTCCGGGTGGGGGCGCCCTTCCGGGGGCCCGTGCTGCTGCTGATTGTAAAGAAGCGCCTGACAGTGCGAAGACACGGCAGAGTGCATCCTGTGTAACCGGCGCATGCGCGCCCAGAGGCGCCGCCCACGCTCCTCAAGGTTAGAGCGAGAATGCAGAGGGTGGGTAGGTAGGAGGTGGGGAACAATTTTGTGGCTTCATGATGCCCCCTGGGCTGTCCCCAGTGCCAGGGCAGGCCCAGCCTTTGGGGAATGTGTGCAGAGGAGGCCTGTAAGCGGGCGACAGCTGGAGACCAAGCTAGTGAGCATCTACCTCCCCGTCTGGAGGCAAGCTTCTCAAGGTGCTGTGTCAATTTTTATTAAAAAATGGCTTTATTGAGATACAGTTCACACACCATACAATTCGCCCATTTAAAGTGTTCGGTGACTTAAGTTTAATGATGTTAGTATATTCGCAGAGTTGTGCATGGACCGCCGTAATTAATTTTAGAACATTTTCCTTACCCCTGAAAGAACTTTATATCCTTTATCTATCCTCCTCCTCCCCTCCCATCCCCGCAATTCCCCCATCCCGCCATCCTCCCCAGCCCTAGGCAACCACTAATCTACTTCCTATCTCTATAGATTTGCCAGTTCTGGACACTTCATATAATGGAATCATACAATATGTGGTCTTTTGTGACTGGCTTATTTCACTCAGGATAATGTTTTCTAGGTTTTTTCATGTTGTCACTAGACTATATAGCTCCCTATCACCAGGAGCCATGGCTTTCTTGCTTACTCTATTTCTACAATACCTACTGTGTGTATTGTAGAAATAGAGTAAGCAAGAAAGCCATGTAGTACCTACACACAGTAGGTACTACAAAATATGTGTACAATGAAACAATCCATAAATTGTAGTAGCTGAGGGCAGCCATGGCCCTGGGTGTGCCCTGTGAAGACGTGAGTTCCTTCCCAGCCCCCTCAGCTGCCAGCTGCCAGATGACCTTGGCTTGCCAGATGACCTTGGGCTCAGATCGTTTCTCATTTTAGTTCTCATCTGTACCACCAGGCAAATGGTCTCTTGTTCATGGAGACTTGAATGACTCAGACATTGCAGATGAGTTTTGTAGGTCTTCATGTAGTACCTAAATTTGGGGAAATATTGTTAACAGAGCAGTTAAGAGAATACAGAATGCTTTCAGCTTCTGGGGCAGAGCAAGTTTAGCAATAGTCAATTGCTCAGCAAGACAGACAACAATTTTATGAAGACTTTTTTTGTCCTCCCCACCCTCAATTAAAATATGCAGGTAAAGTAAAGGTTAAATCAGGCTTGGAAATGTTTTTGTTGCCTTTTGAACATACACAATTGTTTGGGAAAATGTACTCATTATGGTTATACTCTACTTAGTAGAAATATATGATTTCTTTTTATATTTTAAATAAGTAGACTGACTTTTTTTTCTCAGGCGAAGTCATAATTGTATTTATTTTAAATTTATATCCTGTCTGCTTCAAAAAAGAATTTGAGGCAGCCAGGAAAATCATAAGCTATAAAATGAGCAAGCTCCATTTTCTACTAATAAAATAAAAGTTAGGATCTCATCAGTGAAACAACTTCTCTTTGTGCTGTACTGTGTGCAAATATTTGGATTACTAAAGTGAATTTATGAAGCAATTACTTTTAATGCTATAAGAGGAAATTAAGTACTCATTGATTCTTGATTTATAAGCTAGAGCTAAAGATCATGAAAAAGCAAATATAACTTAATTAAACGTCCCTCGGCTTTGCTACTATTGAGGTCTTCACTCATAAAGTTAGTAAAACAAACCATTCCTAGAACATAAATGTATATTGGTTCTTCCAGTTGGGAAGGCAAATAATTTACTGGTTAAATATATTCAGCAAAGTTAACCCAAGTGAGAGATTTTCCCAGTGTCCTCTGGGGCTTGAAGAGATAAAAGCTATTGTAGTTTTAAGGAAACCATTGTCCTGGGAATGATAGGTAGTAACTTGCTGTGAAAAAGAGTAAACAAAAGGGTGTCTCTTTTTTTTTATTAGAAAATATATTTTAATATGCCCACAGAATAGACTATAGATCTGTGAAAGAAATAGAGCTTTATAGTCTATTCATTGGCTATACACTTGTGGTTATTCATTGCTGACAGTGAACACATTAACCTGGGATAATTTAATTGAATCTTCTGGTAATGTTGCTATTTTTCTACCCTGAAGTGTAAATGATTTTTAAAAATTAGGTTCTAAAATGTAACACTTCAAGTGATGTATACAGCAAATCAAGGAGCCAGTGTGAGCTCCCCTTTGTGTTCCATGAGTTATTGATTAGAAAAGCAAGAATAAAGGAAAGAAAAAATAAAAGAATGAAAAAACACAGCAGCAAAAGATTGCCAAGTAGGGCCGGGAGTGGTGGCTTACGCCTGTAATACCAGCACTTTGGGAGGCCGAGGCAGGTGGATCATCTGAGGTCAGGAGTTCGAGACCAGCCTGGCCAACATGGCAAAACCCCATCTCTACTAAAAATGCGAAAGTTGGCTGGGCGTGGTGGCACGTGCCTGTAATCCCAGCTACTCAGGAGGCTGAGGCAGGAGAATCACTTGAACCCGGAAGGTGGAGGTTGCAGTGAGTGGACATTGTGCTATTGCACTCCAGCCTGGGTGACAAGAGCAAATCTCTGTCTCAAAGAAGAAAAAAAAGAGTGCCAAGTAGAAACAAGACCCATTGGACCAGGAGCACTCGCTGTAAGGAAACTCCACTTACATCACACTTTCCTGCCCTCGTTTGTTCTCCAGGCATCCACTGATTCAAAGTTTAGGTTTCCTGTCCAGTTGAGTAATAAGAGGATTTATTCAAATAAATTATAAATAAGCATGAATAGGAAGGGTTCAAAGTTTCTCATAGAAAATAAAGGTTTTGAGAAATTCTCTTCTTCGTCATTAGGATAGACTGGAATCTTGTCTTCAATGGCACATCAAGATGGTGTTAGGAGTGACATAGCAAGAGCAATGAGAGAGAGAACTGGAATTTTAGATTCCAGCCAGGAAATATTATGATAATGGTTATGAAAAATGTAACATGCTGACTTCAAGAAGATGACATCACCACCAGCAGGGCCTGAATATTAAGGGCATTTTTTTAGGAAGTACTGATGGGCGGTCAGGATTTCTCTTGGGTTGGCCTTAGGCAACCAGGTTCAATTAGGCAAACATCTTTGCCTATTTGCAAGTTGAGGTTAAAGGCATTCTGCAGTCGTGGAGATAATTTTTCTCCCTGTCCTTCCTGTGAATAAGTCCATGATTTTGGCCTCCTTGGTGCTATGTTCCAATCATAGGTACCCTTGGGCCCAGATCTGCATGCTGGGTGTGGCGGTGTACTAGGAATACAAAAAAATCAAGGTAAAAAGATGCATTCGTTTCAGAGAGCTGCCATAACAAAGTACCACAGACTGGGGGGCTTAAACAACAGAAATTTATTTCCTACAATTTTGAAGGCTAGACATCTAAGATCAAGGTGTTTGCAGGGTTGATTCCTTCTGAGACCTCTCTTCTTGGCTTGTAGATTGCCGTCTTCTCCCGGTGTCTGCACGTGACTCTCCCGCTGTGTGTGTCTGTGCCCTAATTTTCCCCTCTTATAAGGACAGCAGTCATACTGCATTAGGGTCCACCCTAATGACCTCATTTTAACTTAATTCCCTCTTTAAAGACCTGACATCCAAGTACAGCCATATTCTGAGGTACTGCGGTTAGGGCTTCAACATAGGAATTTGGTAGTGAGGAGGGGAACATAATTTAGCCCATTAATAGAAGAAAAAACCGAGGTGGACATACATATTTGAGTCAATTATCAAGAAACGAAATGAGCAAGTTGTCTTTCTTATAATATGTGTTTTGTCCATTTGTGACTGTGGTGTGCTGCTACATGCTGGCCAACCAGCTCTCTGAGAAACAAGAAACCTGATTTGTAGTGTTTGCTGACTTCCAGGGTGTAAATATTCCCAACACGGCCTATTTCAACCTCCAAGATGGCTTCATTGACTGTGGAGTTGGGGAGACATGTGCACAGTCAGCCCTCGTGAGCAGGTGTGAGCCGCCTCCAGAACTCCACTGATGTGAGTGATAAAGAACAGAAAAGTAAAGGGGAAGAAACTGAAACTCAATTTTGGTAATTTTAAAGCTATTCCTATAAAGCTTGATAATGGGAGGAGGTGCAGAAATGTTGATTAAAAGAAATTATCTGTAATTTTGTCATTTTGCTCCTATTTCACCATTCTTTTTTTTCAGGCAACCATTGATAGTAATTATTTGCCTGTTAAAAGTGAAAATTTTACAGAAGTGAGGACAATGGGGACTTGGTAAAAGGATATAATGATATAAAAAAAGTTAAAAGAGCCCCTGTTCCCAGTAATGTGGCGGACAAGTAACCCTGAAACACATACATGCACATGTGTGCACACACATGCACACACATGCACACACACACACACATCTCTTTTCAAAGTGTCAATGAGCTGGGAAATGAGTATAGAATGTTCAGAGGCCAACAAGAAATGATGCACTGAAGTAGGTCGGTTTTTCCAGCCTACTTTGCTGAACAGGGTAACCTTGAACTTTGATTTTCATAATTCCATGGGAACAGGAGACAAGGCTCAAGATCTACCCAAGGATGGAGTGTAAAAGGGGAACCCCTGCTGGTACTTGAAAGCAGTAGTTGTTTCTTCACTGGGGTGATTTTGCCTCCCGGGGACATTTGGCAATGCCTGGAGACATTTTTGATTGTCATGACTGGAAAGGTGCTGCTGGCATCTAGTGGGTAGACATCAAAGATGCTGCTAAACACCCTACACTGCATGAGACAACTTCCTACAATGAATTATCTGGCTCACAATGTCAGTCATAATGAGGTTGAGAAACTTCGCTCTAAAAGGTTACATTGCCAATGTAAGAGTGAACTAGAAATTAAACCACCTTTCTCTCATCTCCCAAAATGCAAGCAAATGTATTGTTGAACCAGCACCATGGTTCAACAATATATTTACTTGCATTTTGGGAGATTAGATGCTTGCATTTGGGGGTAGTGTGCCTCTGTGGGAACTCATAAGTGCAGGCTGCCCCCATGCAGATTTGCAGCCAAATTCATTCTAACTGAGGCAATAATTCATTCATCTCAGGTGAATTTAAAATGGTTCCAGGCTGGTTATCTTCCCAGGTGCTTGGCAGAAGCAAACCGCCTCTATCCTCCCTGTGAAAATCCACCTTCAACTTAGATCTCAAATAACCTACACTTACACAGTTCCAAAAAATATATACACATAATAAAAAACACAAGAAAACATCTTGTATAATCAAGAGTGAAGGCCAACAGAAAAAGAGAGAAGAATCAGTCCCCTAAAGACTTTTGTTGTTGAAATTACCAGATAAAGAATATAAGAATAGTTAATATGCTTAAAGGAATAAAATGAATAAGAATAAGAGGTTATAGATCATGACTGAGCAGATTTGAAAAATAAATAATACAATTAAAAAATCAAAAACAGTATGATTAATATTAAAAACTCAATGGAAAGCAATTAGACACAGCTGCTGAGAGTCAATAAACTCAAGGATAGGTCTAAACACTTTCCCACAGTGAAGCACAGATAAATTAAGATATGGAAAAGAAGAAAGAGTGATAAAGTGATGTGAAGAAAGGAATGAGAAGGTCCAACATATCTGTCCAAACAGAGTTTTGTAAAGAGAAGAGAGAAAATGGCACAGAGGTAATGTTTGAAGAAACAATGACCAGTCATTTCCCAGAACTCATGACAGATGCCAATCCACAGATTAAGTCCAGTGAATCCCAAACAAGATAGATAGATAAAAGGAAGCCCTAAACTTAGACCCACCACAGTGAAACTGAGCAACACCAGGAACAGAGACTATCTCAAAAACTATCCCAGAGGGAACTAAATTACCCTCTTGTCTTCAAAAGAATAATTAGGCTGAACACTGACTTCCCAACAGCAACAGCAAAAACCCAAACAGAGTGGAATGACATCCTCACTATACTAGGTGAAAATAACTATCAACCTAGAATAATTTACCAACTGAAGTATCTTTTGAGAAAACTGAGACACTTTGCTAGCAGTAGACCTCTAACTAAACGAAGTTCTAAAATATGGACTTTAGGCCAAAGGGATGTGGTCCAGATGGGTGGAATCCATGAGATCTTACCTTGAGATGCAGGAGGAAACAGAGGGAGGAGAATATGTGCAGCTAAACAGACATGACTTGTGTAAAACAATATTAAGAATTCCATTGGTTAAAGATAAATAAGAACATTTATAAAATAGCACCAATATCTGGAGGAAGTGATTAAAGTCTCCTAAGGTCTTATATAAAAAACAACAGATTTTCAAAAGAAAAGGTGCTTCTATCACCTTCCACACTAATAACACTCTCAGGAATCAGAGGGATTTATGTAAATGCCTTAACTCCTTCTCCTTCTAAGCCCTTTGTGGGTGGACCTGATGCTTGTTAATCCTCTGTCTCCATCATTGGCACCTAGCTCAGCACATTGCACATAGACGGTGGTCGACATATGCTATTGCGTTCAGTTGAGCTTACATCAAATAAGCTGTAATTATCAGTAGGGCTACTGTACTTAGAAGTTAAAGAGACATATTCATTTTTCACTGAATACTTTAACTCAGGTTTTTCATGGCAAAGCATAAAATAGTGTTGTTCTTATCTTTGGGGGCTGTCTTGGTTTGGGTTCCCCCAGAAGGAGACCCTGAGACAAAGATTCGAGGCCTATGTAGCTTTGTTTGGGAGGTGATTCCAGGATATGCTGGCAGTGGCATGGGGAAGTGAGATAGGACAGGACGAAAGCCAAAGAGGGATGAATTAATGAGGACAGTGACTGGTGAGCTGCATCCCCCTGGGACCTTTAGCAGAAAGTGAAGAAATGCCTGCGTTAACCCAGCCATGGGCTCCCGTATCACTGGATGAAGCTGCTTTCTGGGCATCCCTCTTTAAAATGTTTGGCTTTTCCTGTCCATAGCCCATCCCCTTCCTGGCCAGAGATGAAGCTTGCAGGGAGAACATTGCAGCATTTGCAGCAAGCCTCCTTTGGCTTCTAGAGGTGAAAGTTGGGGAATGGGGGACCATGGGCAGGACACAGCCTCTGCTATAGCACTAGAGGCTTGAAATCAACCTTTTGGAAAGAAAACATGAGTGCAGGCAGGAGTGGTGGAAATTAACTTTAAGGAAATAAGATAAAAAGGGCCCTTAGACAATAAAAGGGGTTGGAACTAAAGGGGCAACATCAAGAAGTATAATGGTCTCAGTGGCAGTAATTGGGCAGAGGTTCATGGACACATAGATAGGACAGTGATGGCTGTGACAGTAATTGGGGCTTTTCTGAACACAGGGGTGGGGAATTAGGAGACAGGGCATCACAAGCATGAGCACTCACACATGGCAAGGGTAAAAAGGTCAACAATGAGCCTGAGAGTTACCAGGAAAAAATGTTAGCTGCTCATGCAGGGCAGGAGTGAACAGAGATAGTTTAGACATATCATTCATGAGGGTGAATCAATGGATGTGGTTTCATTTCTAAATGACACAAATAGATAAATATATTGAAACACACTATATAGGCTGGGCAAAGATAAGACAAGCAGAATGAAAAAAAAGAGAAATGAAGCAAGCTGTAGCATGACTATCAAATAAAGGAGATTCCAAGGAAAAAGGCATCGAATGAAGCAACTACCTTATGAAGGTAGTGCACGGACATTTGTTGGTTGCTTTTCCAGAAGCGATTCCCTCAATAGTATCCTGATTCCCCTTTGAGAGGTTACCATTCTCCCATTATTAGCCATGTGTTTTGGGGTGGGAAGAAACTCTTTTTAGCTTTTGGATGGGGGCCCCAAAACAGTATATACAGACACCCAAAAAGACAGAGTAGAAAGAGAAAGAAAAATGAAGTTCTTGGTAGCATTATTTGGGGCTGCTGGATCAAGCCTAATCTAAAGCTTATTTTGTTAGTTACAAGAACTAGTAAATTCTATTATTGTTTCAACAAGTTCTCTTTTTTCATCTTTTATTTTAGGTTCAGGAGCTGCATGTACAGATTCATTACAGGGGAAAATTGTGTGTTTCTGGGGTTTGGTGTACAAACCCTGGTAGTGAGCGTACTACTGGATAGGTAGTTTTTTGACTTTCACCCCTTCCCACCCTCCACTCTCAAGAAGGCCGTGGTGTCTGTCGTTCCCATAATGTGTTCATGTGTACTCAGTATTTAGAACATGTTGTATTTGGTTTTCTGTTCCTACATTAATTTGCTTAGGATAGAGGCATCCAGCTGCATCCATGTTGCTGCAAAGGACATGATTTTGTTCTTTTCTATGGCTGCAAAGTATTCCATGGTGTAGATGTACCACATTTTCTTTATCCAATCCACTGTTGATAGGCATCTAGGTTGATTCCATGTCTTTCCTATGAAGAATAGTGCTGTGATGAACATATGCATGCATGTGTTTTTGGTAGGATGATTTATATTCCTTTGGGTACATACCCAGTAATGGGATTGCTGGGTCGAGTGGTAGATCTATTTTAAGTTCTTTGAGCAATCTCCAAACTGCTTTCCAAAGTGGCTGAACTAATTTATATCCCCACCAGCAGTGTATAAGCATTCGCTTTTCTTGTTTTTGTTTTTTGAGACTGGATCTCACTGTTGTCCAGCCTGGAGTGCGCTGGTGCAAACAGGGCTCACTGCAACGTTAACCTCCTGGGTTCAAGTAATCCTCCTGCCTTGGCCTCTTAAGTAGCTGGCACCATGGATGCATGCCATTATGCTGGCTAATTTTTAAATGTTTTGTAGGAACAGAGATTTGCCATGTTGACCAGGCTGGTCTTGAACTCCTGGGCTCAAGCGATCCTCATGCCTTGGCCTCCCAAAGTCCTAGGATTACAGGCATGAGCCACTATGCCCGGCCTGACTTTTTAATAATAGCTATTTTGACTGGTGCCCAGTGGTATCTCATTGTGGTTTTGATTTGTATTTCTCTAGTGATTTGTGATGTTGAGTATTTTTTCATATGCTTGTTTGCCATCTGTATGTCGTCTTTTGGGAAGTGTCTGTTCATGTCCTTTGCCCATTTTTTAATGGGGTTGTTTTTTGCTTGTTGATTTGTGTAAGTTCTTTATAGATTCTGAATATCTGACCTTTGTCAGACGCATAATTTGCAAATATTTTCTCCCATTCTGTAGTGCCTGTTTACTCTGTCACTAGTTTTCTTTTTCCTGTGCTGAAGCTCTCTAGCTTAATTAGGTCCCACTTGTCTATTTTTGTTTTTGTGGCATTTGCTTTTGGAGACTTCATTATGAAAACTTAGCCAAGGTCTATGTCCAGAATGGTATGTCCTAGGTTTTTCTCTAGGATTTTTATAGTTTTAGTTCTTAAATTTAAGTCTTTTATTCATCTGGAGTTGATTTTTGTATATGTTGAAATGAAGGGGTCCCATTTCAATCTTATGCATGTGACTAGCCAGTTATCCCAGCACCATTTATCGAAAAGGGAGTGCTTTCCCTATTGCTTATTATTGTTGACTTTGTCAAAGATCAGATGGTTGTAGGTGTATGGTATTATTTCGGGTTCTCTATTCTGTTCCATTGGTCTATGTGTCTGTTTTTGTACCAGTATCATGATGTTTTCGTTACTGTAGCCTTGTAATATAGTTTGAAGCCAGATTTGTTCTTTTTGCTTAGAATTTCCTTGGCTATTCAGGCTTTTTGGGTTTCATATAAAGTTTAGAATAGTTGTTTTTTGAATTCTGTGAAAATGACAATGGTAGTTTGATAGGCATAGCATTGAATCTATAAATTGCTATGGCCATTTTAATAATATTGATTCTTCCTATCCATGAGCATAGAATGTTTTCCCATTTGTTTGTGTCATCTCTGATTTCTTTCAGCAGTGTTTCAGAATTCTCACTGTAGGGATGTTTCACCTCCCTGGTTAGCCGTATTCCTAGGTATTTTATTCTTTTTTGTGGCTATTGTGAATGGGATTGCATTCTTGATTTGGCTCTCAGCTTGAAGGTTATTGGTGTATAGAAATGCTATTGATTTTGTACCTTGATTTTGTATCCTGAAACTTTACTGAAGTTTCTTATCAGTTCTAGGAGCCTTTGGGCAGAGACTATAGGGTTTTCTAGGTATAGAATCATATTGCCTGTGAAGAGAGAGTTTGACTGACTCTCTTCCTATGTGGATACCTTTTATTTCTTTTCTTTTTTTTTTTTTTTTTTTTTGACTGATTGTTGTGCCTGGGACTTCCAGTACAATGTTGAATAAGAGTGGTGAGAGTGAGCATGCTTATTTTGTTCCGTTTCTCAGGAGAATTGCTTCCATTCCAGGTTTTGCCCTTTCAGTATGATGTTGGCTGTGGGTTTGTCATAGATGGCTCTTATTATTTTGAGGTATGTTCCTTTGCTGCTTAGTCCATTGAGGGCTTTTTAATCATGAAGAGATGTTGAGTTTTATCAAAAACCTTTTCTGCATCTATTGAAATAATCATGTAGTTTTTGTTTTTGTTCTGTTTATGTGATGAATCCATGTATTCATTTGCATATGCTGAACCAATCTTGCATCCCAAGAATAAAGCCTACTGGATTGTGGTGGATTAGCCTTTTGATATGCTGCTGGATTTGATTTGCTAATATTTTGTTGATGATTTTTGCATCTATGTTCATCAGGGATACTGGCCTGAAGTTTTCTTTTTTCATTTTGTCTCTGCCAGGTTTTGATATCAGAATGATGCTGGCCTCATAGAATGAGTTAGGGAAGAATCCCTCCTCCTCAATTTTTTGTAATAATTTCAGTAGAATTGGTACTAGCTCTTTATACATCTGGTAGAATTTGGCTGTGAATACATCTGTTCCAGGGCTTTTTTTGGTTGGGAAGTTTTTTAAATTACCAATTCAATTTTGGAAATTGACATTGGTCTAGACATTCAGGACTTCAGTTTCTTCCTGGTTCAGTTTTGGGAGGTTGTGTGTTTCTAGGGATTTATCCATTTCTTCTAGGTTTTCTAGTTTATGTGCATAAGAGGTGTTCATAATAGTTTCTGAGGATTTTTCATATTTCTGTGGGATTGATGTCACCTTGTCATTTCTGATTGTGTTTATTAGGATCTTCTCTCTTTTTCTTTATTAATCTAGCTAGTGGTCTATCCATCTTATTATTCTTTCAAAAAACCAACTTTTGGGTTCTTTGAATTTTTGTGTAAATTTTCATGACTCAATTTTTTTCAGTTCAGCTCTTATTTGGGTTATTTTTTCTTCTGCTAGCTTTGGGGTTGGTTTGCTCTTGTTTTTCTAGTTCCTCTAGGTGTGATGTTAGGTCATTAATTTGAGATCTTTCTAACATCTTGATACATGCATTTAGCACTATAAGCTTTCCTCTTAACATTACTTTAGTGGTGTCTCAGAGATTCTGATACGTTGGGTCTTTGTTTTCATTAATTTCAAAGATTTTTTTTATTTCTGTCTTAATTTCATTCTTTACCCAGAAGTCATTCAGGAGTAGGCTGTTTAATTTCCATGTAATTGTATGGTTTTGAGAGATCTTCTTGGTATTGATTTCTATTTTTATTGTGCTGTGGTCTGACAGTGTAGTTGATATAACTTCATTTTTTAAAAATTTGTTTAGAATTGCTTTATGGCTGAGCATGTGGCTGATCTTAGAGTATGTTCCATGTGTAGTTGAGAAGAATGAATATTTTGTTGTTGCTGAGTGGAGTAGTCTATAGATGTTGGTTAGGTCTATTTGGTCAAGTGTCAAGTTTGGGTCTCAAATATCTTTGTTAATTTTCTGCCTCAACGATCTGTCTAACACTGTCAGTGGGGTGTTGAGGTCTCCTACTGTTATTGTGTGGTTATCTAAGTCTCTTCATAGGTCTCTAAGAACTTTTTTTTTTAGATGGAGTCTTGCTCTTGTTGCCCAGGCTGGAGTGCAATGGCGTGATCTCGGCTCACCGCAACCTCCACCTCTTGGGTTTAAGCGATTCTCCTGCCTCAGCCTCCCAAGTAGCTGAGATTATAGGTGTGTACCACTATGCATAGCTAATTTTTTTGTATTTTTAGTAGAGATGGGGCTTCACCATGTTGGCCAGGCTGGTCTCGAACTACTGACCTCAGGTGATCCACCTGCCTCAGCCTCCAAAGTGCTGGGATTATAGGTGTGAGCCACCATGCCTGGCCTAGAACTTTTTAAAATGAATCTGGGTCTTCCAGTGTTGGAGGCATATATATTTAGGATATTTAAGTCTTTTTGTTTAAGAAGACTTCTTGTTTGTCATTATGTAATACCCTTTTTTGTCCTTTTTGATCATTGTTGATTTGAAGTCTGTTTCATCTGAAATAAGAAAGTAACCCTTGCTCTGTTTTGTTTTCTGTTTGTTTGATAGATTTTTTTCATCCCTTTACTTTGAGACTATAGGTGTCATTGAATGTGAGATGGATCTCTTGAAGACAACATACAGTTAGGGCTTGCTTCTTTATCCAACTTGTCACTCCGTGTCTTTTAAGTGTGACATTTAGCTCATTTACATTCAAGGTTAATATTGATATGTGAGGATTTGATCCTGTCATCCTGTTGTTAGCTGGTTGTTATGTAGACTTGATTATATAGTGTTTTATAGTGTCAGTAGGCTATGGTACTTAAGTGTGTTTTTGTAATGGCAGGTACTGGTCATTCATTTCCATGTTTAACACTTCCTAAGTACCTCTTGTAAGGCAAGTCTGGTGGTAACAAATTCCCTTAGTGTTCGCTTGTCTAAAAAGGATTTTATTTCTCCTCCACTTATGAAGCTCAGTTTGACTGGACCTGACATGCTTGGTTGGAATTTCTTTGCTTTAAGGGTGCTGAATATAGGCCCTTAATCTCTTCTGACTTGCAAGGTTCCTGCTGAAAGGTTCACTGTTAGCCTGATGGGGTTCCCTCTGTATGTGACTTGCCCCTTCTCTCTAGCTGCCTTTAAGATGTCTTGGGGATGTTTGTCTGGTATAGTATTTCACAAGGGTTCTCTGAATTTCCTGAATTTACATGTCAACCTCTCTCATGAGGTTGGGGCAATTTTCATGGACAATATCCTCAAATATGTTTTCCAAGTTGCTTGTTCTCTCTGTATCTCTTTCAAGAATGCCAGTGATTCATAGGTTTAGTCTCTTTATATAATCTCATATTTCTTGGAGTTTCTGTTCATTTTTAAAAATTCTTTTTCTTTATTTTTGTCTGCCTGCATTGATTCTAAGGAGCAGATTTTGAGCTCTGAGATTCTTTCCTCAGCTTGGTCTATTCTGTTATTAATGCTTCCAACTGCATTCTGAAATTCCTGCAGTGAATTTTTCATTTTCGGAAGTTCAGTTTGGTTCTTTCTTAAAATGGCTATGTCATCTTTCAAATCTTGGACCGTTTTACTGTGTTCCTTGGATTGGGGTTCAACCTTCTTCTATATGTTGATGAGCTTCCTTACCATCTAGATTTTGAACTCTATGTCTGCCATTTCAGTCTGGTTAAAAACCATTGATGGGGAGCTAGTGCAGTCATTTGGAGGTAAGAAGACACTCTGGCTTTTAGAGTTGCCAGAGTTCTTGCACTGGCTCTTTCTCATCTGTGTAGGCTGATGTTCCTTTAATCTTTGAAGTTGCTATCTTTTGGTTGGGGCTTTTTGCTTTTATATCCTCTGATGCCCTTGAAGGTTTTGCTGTGGTATAAGTGGGGTTTAGTCAATTGGCTTTGTTTCTGGATGCTCTCAGAGGGCCAAGGCTCAACTCAGCACTCCTGGGCTATGTGTTCCAACCTTGGGGTGCTAGGCCTATGCCTATAGCTTTGTTCTCTGGCCCCTTTAGGTTAAGCACCTGCTGTACTGGAGGGACTCAGTTGTTCCCAGTCCACTAGCAACAACGCTCAGATAGGGGCTGTTGGAAAAAGCACTCCAGCAGGACATCAGCAGACCCCCATGGATGTGTGTGCTGGTTGGAATAGTGGTGGTGGTGGGGGTCCATGCACATGTGTGCCAATGAGGCAAGGGGCTGTAAGGGAAGGCTGCAAGTGAGTGCACACTGGTGGGGGAAGGCTGTGAGCAGGTGCACACTGGCAGGAGTCTGTCTGCAAAAGCATCTCAATGGTTAGGTGGAGTCCGCTGGTAAAAGAGCTGTGGCAGTGACTGCTGGCAAGCTGAGGCTGCACTGCAAGTAGGTGCAGCCAGGCAGGAACCCTCGAAGAGGCTGGCAGACAGAGGGATGCTCAGATCAGACTGTTTTTTTCCCCATGGGCAAGACAACCTTGCTCTGTCCAGGTGTGGCAGCCAACAAAGGCTAGAGCTGCTTAGAGGAGTATGGTGGACCTTGTGGGGGTGGGCTCCCATAGCTGTGCTCCACTGCAGTCATTCCTCCACCTCTGGGCTCTGTGCAGGCTGGAGTTCTCTCTCTGCCAACTCTCCAGAGTTCTGTCTCTGCCAACACTCCAAGCAAATGTCTGTGGTGGTTGTGGGGGTCTCCCACAGCTAGGATCCTGGAGGTCCATGGAAAGAGTTCGCCACTCCACGTGTATATCACTCATCCCTTCCTTAGCAGCTGCTCAGATCCAGGAATGAGTCTTGGTGCTTGGTCATCCTGTGTAGGGTTCCTAGCTTTCTCCGCTTTTAGCCCAGCATGTGTGTCCTCTCTCTGTCCATGCTCAATGCTTTCTTTCTGAAGATCTGTTCAGATTGTGCTGTTTTACTTGATGGTCTGGTCTCTTTCAGTGGGAGAGGCTCTTCCTGGCTGTGTCTAGTCAGCCATGCTGGCTCTCTCTCAAAAAGTGTGAGTTGAGTTTTTTGTCACTTGCAAGGTAAGGGTTTTTTCTGACACAAAGGGCTGCATAGCTAAGATAAAATTGTCATAATCTTTATTAACTAAATAATAAATTTCATTGAAATACATAAAGCAAATTCTCTAGAAATTCAGGACAAAACAAATAGAAATAAAGTTGTAATGAAAGACTTTAAATTCCTCTTTAGTGACCAAATAGGAAACAAACCAGTATGGGAAAATCTGAATAATATAATTAACAGGATAGATCTAATTGATATTATATATACAGCACACCTTTAACAGTGCCAGTGGTAATGGTACATGTACACAGTTTTACAATTAAACCATAATAAAAACTTACTGTGCTCTCTAAAGAAGAAAAAACTATGACAGTCTCTGACAAACACTCAGTCTTGGAGCTAATAACAAAAGTAGAAAAGTAATAAATCCTCGAAACCCTGCAAATCAAACCAAAACCTTCCTGTGTGATATATTTTTTGAATAAAAAAGTAAATAAAACTTGTAACTCTAGATAACATATCTAGAAATAGCTACAATAAAAATATGACTTCAAAACCTTTGAGATATAGCAAAAGTTGGACTTCAAGGACATTTTCCATTAAGCACTTTATTAAACAAAAAAGGGAGGAAAACATTATCCAAGCAAGCAATTCAAGTAATGAAAAGAAACTGTATTTTCTGCTCAGTTTTGCTGTGACACTAAAACTGTGCTCAAAAATGTATTTTTTAAAAAGTAATTCATAAATTTTAGGAATGAAGAAGTAAATGACAGATAAATTAGAAATTAATAAATTAGAAAATGATATAATTAATAAACACAAGATACAGTACTTTGTGGGAAAAATTAATGTCATGTATGAATCTACCAACTAGATTAGTCAAGAACTAAGAGAGAAAGCCCAAATATACAAAACTAGGATTCACACAGGGAAACTAAGCATAGATATTGATAAATGGGAAGGATTCTAAGGTAGTATTTTGTTTAATTTCCTGCTAATCAACTTGAATATAAAAATGAAATAAATGACTTTCAAGAAAAATACGTAAGACTATAACCAACTGAAAGATAATTAGAAAATCCAAATAGGCTCTTAGCCAAGGAAAGGGCTGAGGAAGTTGTTACAGAAATCTTAAACTGCAAAGTTCTAAAACCCAGAGAGCTTCAGGGACAAATCACCCAAACCTTCAAGGAACAGATAATTCCTGTGCTTCATTAGCTCTTCCAGAGCAGAGAAATAAGGAAATCTTCTAAAATCTTGTTAGAAAGCCAGAAATTGTAAAGAGAGCATGGAAAAAGCTAACCAGCCCACTGACAGACAATGAGTAGGCTGATGTCAATACTCATGTAAAAATCAGAATCTCCTATTAAAATGTAGAACATTCATACGGATATTTAGTATATTTGTATCTTACATATGTCTTATTTAATATGAAATATTAAAGAAATAATGGCCAAAAGAAGTTCTTAGTAAAGATGAGTAAAGATGGTTTAATATAGAGAACTCTGTTCATGTATTTTATCATATACTCTCACTAGATTCCAAACTCATTTAATAAATTTCAATATCTGTTCCTTATTTCTAAAAACCCCATAGCAAAATAGAAATAAATGGATACTTCTTAGATAAAATTTTATGTGTTTGTATGGTGTGTGTGTTCATTACATGACACGAAACAATACCAATATTCTGCTTCATGATAAAACACTAGAGGTAATGCCCATTAAAGTCAATAAAAAACAAGAGTAATCATTGCTATTCTTACACCTTGATAGTTATCACCAAATTCCTGTGCAACAAGGTTTTAGCAATTTATACTCCCATTAACTGAAGATGAAAGTGCCTGTTAATCCACACTCTTGCCTATGTTATGTTTTATCACCCTTTTAAGTCTTTGCCAATTTGATATAGGAAAATATTTACAGTAGTTTTAATTATCATTTCTTTAAGCATTTGTGAGCTGAATTTTTAGGTTTAAAAGCCATTTATACTTTTGTAACTAACCTATTTCAGTCTTTTGCCTATTTTTCTGTTTGATATTCCTTGTTTGAAATTGTCATATTTGTAAATTAATAATATTAACCCTTTGTCATATATCTTACAATTTTTTCCAGTTTATAGTTTGTCTTTAATCTTATTTATGGTGTCTTTTGTCATGAATAAACTTAAATGTTTTTATATAATAAAAATTTCAACCTTATCTCTTAATAGTTTTTTGGCCTTGGTATTTATATTGAGAAGGGCTCTATTCTAAGAACATGAAACTATTCCCCACTGCTTTATACTAACAGTTCTACGGTTATAGTTACAATTTAACATTGAACCGTTGGATACACCTGCAATTTATTAAGGTGTAAGGATTGAGGTAGAGTTACAAATGACTAGCAAAATTTCCCATGTCATCCATTGATGAGTGATTCATCTTCTCCCATTGATTTTAGGCATCATTCTTCAATACTATTTTCTTTTCTAACCTCAGGTTTGCATGTATACATTTTATTCCGTTTCACTCATCTGATTATCGCTCTTACCAGGACAGGCTGTTTGCCAGGGCAAGTGCTTCACCATTATTCTTCTATTTTGGAATTTTTCTTATTATTCTCTGAAGTTAGTTCTTCCCGATAAGCTCTAGAATTATTCTGTGAAGTTCCAAAAAATGTTCCGTTGACATCTGACTGAGACTATTGAATTCTAGTTTGATTTAGAATGAAATATTGAATATTTCCCCTAAGATAAAATATGTTTCTCTATTTAAAAAATAATTTCTATGCTCTTCAGTGGAGTTTTACAATTTTATTTATGTGCATCTTATGTGCTCTTCATCTACTTTATTCTTAGGTGTATTGTATTTTTGGTACTATAGTGGATTTCCCATTATATTTCTTTTCTTTTTTTTTTTTTTTTTTTGAGATGGAGTTTCGCTCTTGTTGCCCAGGCTGGAGTGCAATAGCATGATCTCAGCTCACTGCAGCCTCCACCTCCTGGGTTCCTGGGTTCAAGCAAATCTCCTGCCTCAGCCTCCCAAGTAGCTGGAATTACAGGTATGCGCCACCACACCTGGCTGATTTTGTATTTTTAGTAGAGATGGGGTTTCTCCATGTTGGTCAGGCTGGTCTCGAGCTCCCAACCTCAGGTGATCCACCCACCTCAGCTTCCCAAAGTGCTGGGATTACAGGCATGAGCACTGCACCTGGCCTTATATTTCTTTAAATCATATTTTTAAGAGGTTATTGACTATATAAGTTATATATATATTAATTTTAAATTAGAACCCTTAGTAAGCTGTATTATTCTTTCTATTAAGTTTTTAGTTGATGTGAGTCACAATCATATCTGAAAATAATTATTTTTGCCTCCCCCTTTCTAGCATTTGTAAATGTTATTTATTTCCCTTGTCTAATAGTAATGACCAACAATTACAAAAGAATGTTAAATGATAATAGATTACATTTGCTGAGCACTCGTTATATGCCAGATATTGTACTAAACTCTTTATACTAATTAACTCATTTGATTCTCAGAAAAACCTAAAAAAGTTAACATTATTATTCTCATTTCTTAGATAAGAAAATTAAAGTATAGAAATATAAGGCAATGTACCCATATTTTCACAGCTGATAAGTGGTAGAGCTAGAATTTGAACCAACACAATTCCATCCTTTGCAGAGTCATGCTTTAAGATCTACCAGTTTGTCTGTGTCTATCTGTATAATATCTGGCCTTTATAAGTTTGTCTATCATGTGCCCAGATGTGGATTTCTTTGTATTTTTTCTGCTTGCAATTCACTGAGTTTTTTATATTTTTTGAGTTGCTATTTTGTTCTGGTTTTTCTTGTCAAATTTTGAAAATTTTTAGTCAATATTTTTTCAAATGTATTTTGGATCACTTTATTCTTTTGCGGGACTCTAAATACATGTATGTTAGACTGCTTAATGCTGTCCCACAGGCCACTGGGACTCTGTTGATTTATTCCCAATCTTTTTTTCCCTCTGTGCTTTAGTTTAGATGATTTCTGTTGACCTGTCTTCAAATTCACTAATTCTTTCTTCTGTTATATCCAATCAATTGGTATCCCATTCCATGACTTTTGAATTACAGCTATTATAATTTCCCAGATCTAGAACTTTCATTTGATTCTTTTTTAATGGTTTCTATGTCTTTTCTGAAACTTTCTGTATCTTCACTCATTTTATTAATATTTTCCTGTAGACCATTTAATACATTTATCATAATTATTTTAAAATCCTCACCTGCTAATTCTAATATCTAAATTATTTGAGGTTCTGTTTCTATTGATTGCTCTCTTGATCATCTTATTTCTTTACTTGTCGAATTATTTTTGATTGTATACTAATACTGTAAATATGTTAATATGGTATATAGAATATGGATTCTTTCCTTTTTTTGGAAGAATGATGCTTTTTCTTGCAGCAGGCAGTTAAATTACTGACAGATCACCTTGAACTTATGGATATTTGGTTTTGCACTTTCTTATGGCAGTTCTATTTCAGCATTTTCTTAATCTTAGATTGAATCCCTCTTGAGACAGTTTTTACTCCTAAGGTGTGGCCCTTCAGAGGTTTCAATGGGTCGCCCAGGGTGTTTACCAAATCCATCTAACTTGGTAACATGTGAACTCTGAATTCTGTTTCCCCTATGGTGAAGAGTAGCCATGTTCAGAGTATGGCGAAACTCTGCTCGGCTCTTTCAGACTTCTGGATGATATTGTTTTCCTACTAGAATCTTTGGGGTCTCACTTGCACATGTACTGTTTTGGGGTTAGCCAAAGAGTTGGGGTAAATTTATATATAGATTTTGAGATTTCCTTCTCTGTGGCTCTCTCCTTTTAAGGATAAACTCCTCAATTTTTACACTCTCTGTTGTCCCAAACTCTGTTTTCTTGCTTCTCAGTCCAAGAACCCTGAAGCTTTCTCCTTGAGTCTAGTTGCCCTGAGCCAAGTAGACTAAGGAGAGCCTGCAAGGGAAAATCCATATAAATGTGGAATCTGCCTGTTCTTCTACTGTTCTCCAGGCCTTTAAACCTTTTAAAAATGACTTTATCCAAACTTTATCATTTCATTTTTTTTTCAATTGAGACAGAGTCTTCCTCTGTTGCCAAGGCTGGAGTGCATTGGCATGTTCATAGCTCACTGCAGCCTCCACCTCATGGGATCAAGTGATCCTCCCACCTCAGCCTCCCAAGTAGCTGGGACTACAGCTGCATGCCACCATGCCCAGCTAATTTTTGTGTTTTTTGTAGAGACAGGGTTTCACCATGTTGCCCAGGCTGGTCTCAAACTCCTGGGCTCAAACGATCTGCCCACCTCGGCCTCCTAAAGCTCTGGGATTACAAGTGTGAGCCACTGCTCCTGGCCTATATTTCTTTTTGAGGGAGAATTAGTCTGATATACATTACCTGATCAATGTAAGGCACTCCATCGTTGTAAGAACTGTACCCCTCACCTGTGCACAAAACTCTGAGGCCATGCTTTAAAAAGTTTAATTATGACCACTGTAATACTTTTTACATTAAACCAGTACACAAATACACACATCATACACTAAGACCACTCACTACTTGGTAGTATACCAATTTTATGAAAAATAACTCTATTTTCTCCTTCCTTCCTTCCTTCCTTCCTTCTTTCCTTCCTTCCTTCCTTCCTTCCTTCCTTCCTTCCTTCCTTCCTTCCTTTCCTTCCTTCCTTTCCTTCCTTCTTCCTTTCTTTCTTTCTTCCTTTCTTGGTCTCATTCTGTCTCCTAGGTTGGAGTGTAGGGGCGTGATCAAAGCTCACTGCAGCCTCAACCTCCCTGGCTCAGGTGGTCTTCCCACCTCAGCCTCTCAAGTAGCTGAGACTACAGGCATGTGCCACCACACCAGGCTAGTTTCTGTATTTTTTGTAGAAATGGGGTTTTGCCATGTTGTCCAGGCTGGAATAACTGTATTTTCTAAAAATATCATAGTAAATAGAGTAGCCTTGTTTTACATGTATGTAAATCTTCCTTAATGTTTCGCTTCTTCCAAGATAGCTTGATTCTCTTGTTTGCTTCTGCATTCAATCTATTGTAGTATCACATGTCATGTAGCCTTTGAAAATTCTGCTATACACTTGTAAAAGAATGACGTCGAAAAAGACAAATAACATCTTTGTATTGTTATAAAATTATCAGAACTTCCAGGGTTCCCTCAAAACATGCTTTGAGAATTACTGCTCAAAGCCATTATTATCAATATTGTTCACATAGGCTATAAAACATAGTTTAAAAAATTATAATATTTACTTATTAAATGCCAACTTTGTGCCTACTTGGTCTTAGAGTCTCTATTTAACTTTTCAGAGCAATCCTTCACGGTAGGTGTTATTGCCTCCTGCCCACCTCCACCCTCCCCGTGGCCCCTGCTCCCCCAACACTTTAGAGGAGGTGAGCAAACTGAGAAAGACAGACTCAGGTTTTTTCCCAAGGTCACACCCTAGTAGATAATGGTAGATAATTGGGTTGAATTCAAATCCAAGACTGTCTGACTTCAAAGCTCAAACTCTTTCCATCGTCCTTGTCTCTCAACAAAGTTCCCCTCATTAAAAACACTCTATGATGGAGAATAAAATGGCAGCCATTTCTTTGATCTCCTCACTGAGTGATCTGCTTAAATGCAACATGCCATTATGGTTCTTTGAGTGGCCAGGAGCTAAACTGACCTAAGCCCTTCCCTGTCCACTATCCCTACAGGACACTCAAAGCTCCTCCATGTGCCTCGCTGCCATTAATTCTGATAAATAGCTCAGAATATGCTTTCAGCATATTGTATCACACACTTTGGCATAAGGACAATTATTCTGTAATAAATGAAAGGATCACATCCTCTGGTGAAGAATAAGCAGCAATGTAGATCAATTCCTTAAAAAGATTTTCTCTTTATTACTGTCAAGGGGTTAGATCTAGGATAGTGTAGCATACAGATAATAAAGGTGAAATACAGGATACTTTACAGATAACTACTATCCACTTTCTTTTTTCTGACAGTTATGGAGGGAAAGGAAAACCATAGATGTCTGATAAGACCCAGAGACATCCTTTCATTATATGTCTTAAGAGAGAGGAACAAGTGAGAGTAGCATAGAAAGAGACATAGGGAAAAAAATTAGAAGGATAAGGAAAAAATCTGAGCACTTCTTTATTATATGGGTAGTTTCTGATTACTGCACATCTGTGGACAATATTTGAGATTTATTTCTTCTTCTGGGGATTCCTTGCTGGGCTAAAGTTGATGTCTGGAGCTATGTATAGCTTCTGTGAAAGGATCCCTTGGCAAATTAAATTCCACGGTTTTGTCTTCATTCATAATGCATACTTTATACATCTCCGCAAATAACCATTGGAATTTAAACTAGAGAGTGACAAAATAGACCTGGCTCTGGGTCTACACAAAATTGGAATATTTGACTATTCTGAAGTCATCCCTGATCACTTTCCCTTTAATATTAGACTAATCTTTTCCCATTGAAATGGTTCTTTTTCACATTTAGAATTATCAACAGTGAAGAATGAAAACAAAGATGCTGTAGCACAATTTCTCAAAATAAGTTTCTATGCTAACATCAGCCATATGAAAATACAGAGACAACCACCATAAAAAGTTAAAAGAGAAAGGAAAAAGGAATAAAACAAACTACTCCCCACTTCCTCCCCACACTGACCTAGCCTTGAGGATACAGTAAAAGTTCTATATGAGTGGCTGCAGTAACTGTGGGCACAGATTCAATTTTTCAATATAATTATTTCAAGTTCTAACCTTAAGGTTCCTATAAACACAATTCCAAATCTTAAAGTACTCCAAAGGTCTTCACCCGCATTAAGCAGGAGAACTAAGGCATCCTTCACTACGGAGATCCGTAATTCAGAATTATGTCACGCTACAAAATGGAAGCTAGGATTCAACCTGCTGATAACTGATGAATTTACCAACGTTGCAGTCTGTTTGGAGAGCTGTGAATTGTCTAGATTCACTTTAAGCTCAGGTTAAAAACTTGCTCTTTTTCTGTATTTGTTTGTAAATGATTAGTATACTGTTTAAAAAAAGAAAAGCAGGATATGGATGACAAAGAAATCATGAAACAGAGGGCATGGGTATCAACATTATAAAAACATAAACAGAATAAATAGAAAAAGGGGAACAATTATTCATAATCGCAATATTTTAATACTACCATTTGTAGCATTTTAATTTTCTCTTCTGATTTTTTTTTTTTTGAGACAGGGTCTCACCCTGTTGCCCAGGCTGGAGTGCGGTGGCATGATCACGGCTCACTGCTACCTCAACTCCCAGGCTCAGGTGATCCTCTCTTCTTAGCCTCCTGAGTAGCTGGGACTACAGGTGTGCACCACCATTCCTGGCTAATTTTTGTATTTTGTGTAGAGATGGGGTTTCATCATGTTGCCCAAGCTGGTCTTGAACTCCTGAGCTTAAGCAATCTTCCTGCCTCGACCTCTGAAAGTGCTGGGATTACAGGCATGAGCCACTGTGCCTGGACCAGATCATTTTTCTCATATATATGTGTGTGTTTGTGTGTGTGTGTGTGTGTGTGTATGTAGGCACTCTCTTTCCTTATAAAAGTCATATTCATAATTTGTCTCTTGTTTTTTGAAATCTAACATCATACATAACAAGTATTTACAAAGTTTCTGTGTAATCTTAACAATCTCTCTAATGGATATACCATGATCACTTTTGTATGACTATAAATGTGTGTTGTGCCTCAATTTTGTGTATATATTTGTGTATAGAATATCTTCATGCATACTGCTTTTTCCTTTTGCTTCCTCTCTCCTGTTTTCTTTTGTCCTAATCAACACCATTATTCCCCTCCCTGACACACGGAACAATTCTAAAAAGTTTTCCTTTGGGAGGCTGAGGGGGCGGATCATGAGGTCAAGAGATTGAGATCATCCTGGTCAACATGGTGAAACCCCATCTCTGCTAAAAATACAAAAATTAGCTGGGCTTGGTGGCATGCTCCTCTAGTCCCAGCCACTTGGCAGGCTGAGGCAGAAGAATTGCTTGAACCTGGGAGGTGGAGGTTGCAGTGAGCTGAGATTGTGCCACTGCACGCCAGCTTGGCGATGGAGTGAGACTCCGCCTCAAAAAATTTTTTTTAATGTATTTTTGTGTGTGTTCCTGCAAAATATGTATTCTTGTTTTGTATATATGCGTTTTTATCTTACATAAACATATCTCATTCTGTTTCTTACTTTCTTCACATAGCTAAAGGGATATCTATGTCATTGCTTCTAACTGCAGTAAACATTCCATGACCTGCCATGTAAACTATCCATTTTCCCAGTGCTGGGATTCCAGATTTCCTCCAGCTCCTCACCACAACAAATAACCATGTCTAAAATTCACCAGTAAAGGCATCTAGACCTAGAGGTGTGTTTTTTTTGTGGGAGAATTTTTAATTACAAATTCATTTTTAAAAATCGATAAAGAGCTGTGCAGATTTTCTAATTTTTTATGACAGTATTGTTAGTTTGTATCTTTCAAGGGTTTGTTGATTTTATCTGAATTTTCACAATTATTGACTGAAAGTTGTTCATAGTATTTCCCTATTACTCTTTTAGTATCTGTAGGATCCGTAGTGATGTTCTCTCTTTTGTTCCTTATATTGATCGTGTGTGCTTTATCTCTTTTTACTTGATCAATCTAGACAGAGTTTTATCATTTTATTGATATTTCCAAAGAACCAATTTTTGTTTTATTGATTTATTTCCACTGTTTGTTTTTCATTTCATTGATTTCCATTTATATCTTTATTATTTTCTTCTTTCTATTTATTTTAGGTTTAATTTGATATTCTTTTTACATACTCTTAAAGGGGAAGCTTAGATCTTAAAGATTAGACCATTATTCTTTTCTAAAACAAGCATTTAAAGCTATAACTTTTCCTCCAAACACTGCTTTAATGTCAACCCAGAACATTATGTTACATTTCCATTATCAGTCAGTTTGAAATATTTTCTCATTTCTTCTGTGATTATTTCTTTGTGCTATGGATTATTTTAAAGTGCATTGTTTAATTTCAGAATGTTTGAGTATTCTAAAGACACCATTTGTATTGATTTCTAATATAGTTCTGTAGTGGTCAGATAGCATACTATGTATAATTTCAAATTTAGCAAGATTTGCTTTCGTGAATGTCCTTTGTATAATTAAAAAAGTATTTTGCAGTTGTTGGGTGAGGTTTGTTTTAAATACCCATTAACTTATATTTGTTCATAGTGCTATTTTCTATTTGTCTGATTTTTGTCTCCTAGTCCATCAATTACTGAGGGTAGAGTATTGAAATAATTACCTGTACTTCTTTTTTTTCTTCTCCTTATAATGATTTTACTTTTCAATATGTTCTTGTGTTTGTGGTGATTGGGTGGAAATGCATTTAGGATTGTTATGTCTTCTTGATTAATGGACTCATTTATCACTTAAAATCTTCCTTTTTATTGTAATATTTCTTATCTTTATTTCTTTGATGTTAATAGAGCCACACCAGTTTTCCTGTAATTTATAATATATAGTTAGATTATGGGATAACTTTTTCTGTTTACTTAATTTTTAAAAAAATTTTTAAATTAAAATACTTAAATAAATACATAATAATTATACATTAATATCCCTACATACTCCATGAATATAATAATCATGCATAAATATGTATAATTAAGCATACATATTTATATATTTGTACACATATACATTTATATATACATATAATTATATGTATAATTAAGTATACATATTTATACATACATATTTATACACATACATATTTATATATACATATATTTATACATACATATGTATAATTCATTATACATATGTATCTATAATTATTACATTTTATTTATGGTGTACATAGGGATATTTTGATATATAAAATGTGTAGTGTTCATATTAGAGTAATTAGCATATCCGTGACCTCAAACATTTATCATTTCTTTGTGTTGGGAAACATTCAGATTCTTCTCTTTTATATATTTGAAATTATGTAATAAACTATCGTGAACTATGACCATCCCACAGTGCTATAGACACTAGAACTTATTCCTCCTATCTAGCTGTAGTTTTATAAAAATTATGGAATGTTTCACAGATGTGTTCTCTATCTGTTTACTTTTTACCTACCAATGCCTTTACAGCCTTTATATTTAAAGTGAAGCTCTTGTAAAGAACAAATAGCTCAGTCCTGCCGAGGTTTTTAGTCCAATGGAATTAGGCCAAGGTGAGTCAGCTCAGAATAGAGAATGCAGTACACCAAGATGGGTCTGGGAAACTACTGGGAAAGTGGAATTATTTTAGTAACCAAAAAGGTGTCATCTTAATTTGCAATGAAGAACATTTTAAATCCAACTATCCAGATGGCTTTAATTTACTAAACTATTTCTTAACCTCTAGTATCATGTTTACTTAACAGTGCTGATCCAAGGATATGTTACAGGCATTGGGTGAAGAAGTCACTTAATTTCAACCTCTTGGGGGGAAAACAAGCAAAAAATAAAATCGGAAATTTTTTATTGTTTCTTTTTAGAACTCCGCCTGTTATTAAAGATGTGCTCATTGGATAATTAAGTACTCTAGTGATAGTCAGGACTGTTAAGATGCTGAAACAGAAAGACAACATTTCATTATTTTCCAATAACCTGTAGTCTTTAGGCTGTGGAGCTCCTAAGATCAATATTTTTATCTCTGTAAGGGCAGTGTACATTCATTTTGTTACACATCTAGCATTTCCAAAGAGGTCACTGTTTCACACAAATAGAGTCGCCTAGTACTCTGTTATTATAATGAATCCCCTCCAAGAGACATAAAATACTTAGAAAATTGCAAACTCCTGTTTTAACCAGCATGATTTCCAGCAGTTCTAATAAATGTTTTTTTAAAGGAAAAAAAAATCACCCTGACAACAAACAGTTGCTTTTATCATCCCTGCCATCAAATAGTAAAGATCTGACAGCTCTTCAGGTAATCAGTTTTCATGAATTCCTAATAACAGTTAGAAAACCAAGTAGGTCTCCCAGCCTCAGCAACTCAACAGTTGTGTGTAGGCTATAATTTTAAAAAATAGTTAGTCATCTCATCAGACGAGTCCTGAGATCATACTGTTAACTTTTATACAAGAAATATGGCTTGTTATACAAGAAATATGGCTTGTTATACAAACAATGTGTACTATCCTGTGGCATACCTAATAGGACAATTAGGGTTTATCACAGAATTTGTGTATATCAGCATTTTCAATTTCACCTCAGGATTTAGTTTTCAAGTCCTCAACCTAATGTGGAAATATGATTTTAAAATTTGACATTGCAGCAGGGCAGACTGCCCTTTTTGAAAGAGTTTGCTAAATGATTAGAAGAATATGAATCTTAAATCTGGGCTTCAGGAAACATTGGATTATAAATTAAAGTGCTGTTTATAAAACCCTTCCCAAATTGTGCTAAAGTTTTTTAAGTGAAATAGGTTCTCTGACATGCTGTATTTGAAATCGGATGGAGGAAGATTTTGTCATTGTTGTTGTCTTCCAACTATATATCTGCATGCCACTGATTTTTATTCACTCTGCTCTCTGAATTTGAACAATGAAAAGGTCGTATTAATGCACCACTTGCTAGAACAATGGCCGAGGTCCCTCTTGGCAGCTGAAAATCTAGATCATGAATCTTGATGGAGAAAGATGTCAGTCCATAAATATGTAAGATGTCCTTAAGCCGAGAGATCTATCATTTTGGCCTTATTTGTCAGATACAGAGAAGCAGAGCCATTCTCCCGGGACCCTGGAGCTCCCAGCCAAAGCTCCCTTCTGCAAAGAAGACGTTCACATGAAGCCTGCCTGAGGACTGCTTACTTCCTGGTTATTTTGCTAAAAGAATGTCCGGCAAAAGTAAAAGACAAAGAGGAATTATTTAAACTGTTCAAGGGGAAAATCCCAGCAATCAATACCGCCTACAACCCTAATCTCTTCGAATGGGTTAGACTAAGAAATGTGGGAAGGAGATCGATTTTGATATGTTTTTAGTTTAGGAGCAAACCACACTTTAATTCTACTGTGTAGAATTTCACCTCTTGCTGTTAGTTATGAATACAAATTAGAGGTCAGAACTGAAAATTTGGTCTTGGAATAACTTCCTCATTTGTCCAGTGTAATGCCTGCCTCTCAAAAATTTAAGCATTATGAAATAACATGTATGAAATGTGTGGCATGAATTTTTAAAGCTCACCTTGTATGAAAATGATTATAGATAATACCAAATAACTACAATTTATGGTTCTTAGGGAAAACAGGAGGGATCAAATTATTCATGAAGTCAGATTTAACATGGTTATCAATGGGCTATAGGAGACTAACCGACAGGTAAAAACGCTACCTATCAACACCAAGTAGCTAATGTGAACTTAAGTTCCTTTATATGCTGTATACCTCCAGTAATTGGGCCTGTCTTCTAAACTCTAAAATGGCAAGGCTGTGAGAATATACGGTGCCCGTAACTTAGTTATATTTAGGAAAATGATACTCTTTTCCATCATTTGCATTTGTGAATGTGTAGAGGAAGAGTTACCAAGGAGGTGAAGTTAGATTGAAAGAAATCTCCTCAAAAATTAAATTGGAAAGAAAAAAATGCAAAAATTTTAAACAGATAAGTAAATCATCTATATTTGGAGGAATGATCGTATCTATTTGCCTTTCATTAATAAATGTTGGATATAACAATTGGAATTTAAACAAACTTTCAGCAATTTTTTTTTGTCTGTTGATTTCATAGTCTTCAGGTTTTATTGGATGGGCACTGAAGTTCTATAGTTCAGTGTTCTCCTGAGGCAGGGATTTTTTAAGAACATCCCTGACAAGTAGTTATCCAAATTCCACTGAACCTGAACCTTCCATGTGGCCAGCACTCCTATCTCTCACGAGGCAGGTTGTACAACTCTTACTGTTTAAAAGGTCTTCCTTGTTTTGCAGGGAATCCCCCTCTCCATAACATCATTCCTCAATGCTGACCACATTCTTTTTAATGACAGAGAACAGCTTTTCACAGGGTGACCCTTTAACCCCGGGAGAGGAGTTCCTGAGCCTTCAGAACCTGGCCTCTCCAGGCTAAATAGCTATTTCACACCCTTCCCCTTAGAAAGCAGAGTAAAGTGAGCAATGATGGCTCTTAACTTTGTTTGGGTCATTGTTCCCTTGGAATATCAGACCCCAGCTAGGAACCCTCTTCCCTTCCTAATGAAAGTGTGCATATGCACATGCCCTTAAAAATGTACAATAATTTCGGGGATTGCAGAGTAGTAGGTTGAGAGCCATAGGGGCTCCTGGGGAAACTCGGGTCATCTTGGGGCATCAAAGGCTGCTGATCAGCACGGGGCTCCTAGATATAAGAGAGGAGTGGTCGGCTGGGTAGCAAAGAATGGGATTTGTTTTTGTTTTGATCCTTTTGTTTTATTTATTTCCTTTTTTTTTTTGAGATAGAGTCTCACTCTGTCACCCAGACTAGAGAGCAGCGGCATGATCTTGGCTCACTGCAACCTCTACCTCCTGGATTCAAGCAATTCTCCTGACCCAGCCTCCTGAGTAGCTGGGATTACAGGCACATGTCACTACGCCCAGCTAGTTTTTATTTATTTATTTATTTATTTTTAGGAGAGATGGGGTTTCACCATGTTGGCCAGGGTGGTCTGAAACTCCTGACCTCAGGTGATCCACCAACCTTGGCCTCCCAAAGTGCTGGGATTACAGGTGTGGGTCACCCTACCCAGCCCGTTTTGATTCTTTTAAATCAAGCAATTGACACCATGGTGTTTTGTTTGAAAAACTGAAAGCGGACAAATTTTGGTTAACTAAGGACTGTGGATTTGCTGAGGATTTTATGAAGTCGTGTGCACTTTAGTGTCCCCTTTTCCTGGGAGGCACCAGCATGGCTGGCCTCACATACTAACCTGGCAGGAGACCCCAGTGACCAGCAGCTCTCTCCCTTCCTCTAACCACCCTGAGCTGTTACATGGTACTCATCACTGGACGAGCCATCAACCTCTCATCACTATAGCACGTTAGACTTTAGAATTAGCTGTAATAATACTGGAGCCTACAATAACCAGTGAAGAAGCAATAATTTTTAAAAATTTTTAATTTTGGGGAGTATATAGTAGGTGTATATATTTATGGGGTACATGAGATCTCTTGATACAGGCATACAATGCATACTAATCACATCACGGTAAATGAGGTATCCATCACCTCAAGCATTTATTTCTTTGTGTTACAAACATTTCAATTATATTCTTTTAGCTATTTTAAAATGTACAATAAATTTTGATTGACTGTAATCACCCTGTTGTGCTATCAAATACTAGATCTTATTTATCGTATCTAACTATATTTTTGTACCCATGATCCATCCCCCCACTCCCCCGCTTTCCCTTCCCAGCCTCTGATACCCATCATTCTTCTGTCATTTCCTTGAGCTTAATTGTTTTAATTTTTAGCTCCCATAAATAAGTGAGAATATGTGAAGTCTGTCTTTCTGTGCCTGGCTTATTTCACTTAATATATTGTCCTCCAGTTCCATCCATTGCTGTTGCAAATGATAGAATCTCATTCTTTTTTATGGCTGAATAGTACTCCATTGTGTATAGGTAGCACCTTTTCTTTATCCATTTGTTGATGGACACTTAGGTTGCTTCCAAATCTTGGCTATTATGGATAGTGCTGCAAAAAACATAGGAGTGCAGATATCACTTTAATATGCTGATTTCCTTTCTTTGAATATACATCTAGCAGAGAGATTGTTGGATCATATGGTAGCTCTATGTTTTGTTTTCTGAGGAACCTCCATTCTGTTCTCCATAGTGGTTACAGTAATTTACATTCCTGTGAACATTGAACAAGAGTTCCCTTTTCTCCGCATTCTCACCAGCATTCGTTATTGCTTGTCTTTTGAATAGAAGCTATTTTAACTGGAGTAAGATGATATCTCATTACAGTTTTGATTTTAATTTCGCCAATGATCAGTGATGTTCAGCACCTCTCCACACATCTATTTGCCATCGGTATGTCCTCTTTTGAGAAATATCTATTCAACTGTTTTGCCTAGTTTTGAATTCTATTATTGCATTTTTTCCTATTAAGTTGTTTGGGCTCCTTATATATTCTGATTATTAATCCCTTGTCAGCTAGTTTGCACATCTTTTCTCCTATTCAATTCTCTATTCACAGAATAGGAGAATGATGTGATACCATTTGTCCATTCTGCTTTGGTTGTCTGTGCTTTTGAGGTATTACTCCATAAGTTTTTGCCCAGACCAATGTCTTGGAGAGTTTCTCAAATGTTTTCTTGTAGTAGTTTCATAGTTTGAGGTCTTAGATTTAAGTCTTTAATCCATTTTGATTTGATTTTTATATTTGGTGAGAGATAGGGGTCTAGTTTCATTCTTCTGCATATGAATATCCAGTTTCCCCAGCACCATTTATTTAAGAGACTGTCATTTCCTTGGTGTATGTTCTTGGAAACTTCATTGAAAATGAGTTCACTGCGGATGTATGGATTTATTTCTGGGTTCTTTATTCTGTTCCATTGGTCTATGTGACTGCCTTTTTTGCCAGCACCATGATTTGGTCACTGTAACTCTGTGATATAGTTTGAAGTCAGGTAGTGTGATTCCTCCAGTTTTGTTCTTCTTGCTCAGAGTGGCTCTGGCTACTCTGGGTCTTTTGTGGTTTCATATAAATTTTAGGATTATTTTTTCTATATCTGTGAAGAATGCCATTGGTATTTTGATAGAGATTGCATTGAATCTGTAGATTGCTTTTACTAGTATAGACATTTTAACAATATTGATTCTTTCAATCCATGAACGTGAAATGTCTTTCATTTTTTGTGTCCCCTTCAATTTCTTGCATCAATGTTTTATAGTTTTCATTCTAGAGATCTTCCACTTCTTTGGTTAATTCCCAGGTATTTTATTATATTTGTAGCTATTGTAAATGGGATTACTTTCTTGATTTCTTTTTCAGATTGTTCACTGTTGGCATATAGAAATGCTACTGGTTTTTGTATGTTGATTTTGTATCCTGCAACTTTACTAAATTTGTTTATTAGTTCTAGTAGTGTTTTTTTTTTTTTTTTTGGTGGAGTCTTTAGGTTTTTCCAAATATAGGATTATATTATCTGCAAACAAAAGTAATTTGACTTCTTCCTTTCCAATTGGATGCCCTTTATTTCTTTCTCTTGTCTGATTGTTCTAGCTAGGACCTCCAGGACTATGTTGAATTACAATGGTGAAAGTGGGGATCCTTGGCTTATTCCAGATCTTAGAGGAAAGGCTTTCAGTTTTTCCTCATTCAGTATGATATTAGCAGTGGGTCTGTCATATGTGGCTCTTATTGTGTTTCAGCATGTTTCTTCTATACCCAGTTTGTTGAGGGTTTTATCATGAAGTGATGTTGAATTTTATCAAATGCTTTTTTAGGATCAACCAAAATGATCACATGGTTTTTGTCTTTCATTCTGTTGATATGATGTGTCACATTGATTAATTTGTGTATATTGAACCATCCTTACATCCCTTGGATAAATCTCACTCGATCATGATGAATGATCTTTTTAATGTATTGTTGAATTCAGTTTGTTGTTGAGGATTTTTGCATCAATATTCATCAGGTATAAATAGTCACACCTTTGTTGGTTTTGGTATCAGGGTAATACTGGCCTCATAGAATGACTTTGGACGTATTCTGTCCTCTATTTTTTTTGGAACAGTTAGAGTAAGATTGGTATTAGTTCTCCTTTAAATTTTTGGTAAAATTCAGCAGCCAAGCCTTCAGGTTCTGGGCTTTTCTTTTCTGAGGGGCATTTTATTATGTCTATCTCATTACTTGTTATTGTTCTTTTCAGGGTTTAGATTTCTTCATGGTTCAACCTTGGTAGGTTGTATACTTCTAGGAATTTCCATTTCTTCTAGGGTTTCCAATTTATTGGCATATAGTTGCTCATAGTAATCTCTAATGATCCTTTTTGAATTTCTGCAATATTAGTTATAATGTCTCCTTTTTTATCTCTGATTTTATTTATTTGAGTTCTCTTTCTTTTTCCTTAGCCTGGCTAAAGGTTGGTTGATACTATCTTTTCAAAAACCAACTTTTCATTTCATTGACCATTTGTATTTTTTTGTTTCAAGTTAATTTATTTCTTCTCTGATCTTTATTTTTGTTTTCTTCTACTAATTTTGAGTTTGGTTTGTTCTTGTTTTTCTAGTCCTTTAGGGTGCATCATTAGGTTGCTTATTTGAAGTTTCTCTTTTTTTTTTTTTTTTTTTTTTTTTTTGGTGTAGGCATTTATAGGTTAAAACTTCCCTGTTAGTATTGCTTTCACTGTATCCCATAGATTTTGGAATTTTGTGTTTTCATTATCATTTTTTTCAAGAAAATTTTAAATTTCCTTCTTAATTGCTTCATTGATTCACTGGTTATTCCAGAGCATGTTGTTTAATTTTCATGTTTCTGTGTAGTTTCCAAAGTTCCTCTTGTTATTGACTTAAAGTTTTATTCCATTGTGGTCAGGGCAGTTACTTGATATGATTTTAATTTTTCTGAATTTTTAAAGACTTGTTTTGTGACCTAACATGTGGTCTGTCCTTGATAATAATCCATGTGCTAAAGAGAAGAACGTATATTCTGTAGCCATTGGCTGACATAGTCTGTTCATATCTATTAGGTCCATTTGGTCTATAGCACAGATTAAGTCTGACGTTTCTTTGTTGATTTTCTGTCTGGATGACCTGTCCAATGATGAAAGTGGGGTACTAATAATATTCACTTTATGTATCAGGGTGTGCCTGTGTCAGATACATATGTATTTACAATTATTATATCCTCTTGCTTAATTGAATCCTTTATCATTATATAATGACCTTATTTGTCTCTTCTTATAGTTTTTGTCTTGAAACCTTTTTTGTCTGTTATATAGTTACTCCTGCTCTTTTTTCGGTTTCCATTGGCATGGAATATCTTTTACCATCTCCTTTTTTCCAGTCCATTTGTGTCTTTATAGGTGAAATGTGTTTCTTGTAGGCAACAGATTGTTGGGTTTTGTTTGTATAAATTCATTCAGCTACTCTATGTCTTTTGATTGGAGAGTTTAGTCCATTTACATTCATTATAATTATTGATAAGGAAGGACTCAATGCTGCCATTTTGTTATTTGTATTCTGGTTGTTTTGTAGTCTTCCCTCCCTTCCTTCCTGTCTTACTTTTCTTGAAGGTGATTTTTTTTTTCTGGTGGTATGTTTTAATTGCTTGCTTTTTATTTTTGTGCATCTGCTGCAGGCTTTTTGATTTGCGGTTACCAAGAGGCTTGCATATAACATTTGATAACATATTATTTTATTTTATTTCATTTATTATTATTATTATTTGAGACGGGGTCTTGCTCTGTCACCCAGGTGACATGATGCCACATCATGGTGACATGATGCCCTGTTGCCCAGGTGAGATGGTGAAGTGGCACCATCTTGACTCACTGCAACCTCTGCCTCCTGGGTTCAAGTGATTCTCATGCCTCAGTCTCCTGAGTAGCTGGGACTACAGATGTGTGCCCCCACAACTAGCTAATTTTTGTATTTTTAGTACAGATGGGGTTTCATTATGTTGGCCATGCTGGTCTCCAACTTCTGGCCTCAAGCAATCCACCTGCCTTGGCCTCCCAAAGTGCTGGGATTACAGGTATGAGCCATCACTCTTGGCATGATAACCTATTATTTTAAACTGATGACAACAGTGATTACAAATACAAACAAACAAACGAGCAAAGAGAAAACTAATATAACTTTGCAATTTAACTTCATCTCCTTGCTTTTTAACTTTTTGTTGTTTCTGGTTATATCTTATTATATGATATCTTCAGGAGTTGTTGCAGTTATCATTTTTTATAGTTTCATCTTTTAGTATTTCTACTCAAGATACGAGTATTTTACACACCATAATTACAATGTTATAATATTCTGTGTCTGTGTACTTACTATTACCAGTGAGTTTTGTACCTTTGGATGATTTCTTATTGCTTGTTGACATCCTTTTCTTTCAGAATGAAGAACTCCCTTTAGAATATCTTATAGGACAGTTCTGATGTTGATGAAATCCCTTAGCTTTCATTTATCTGGGAAAGTCTTCATTTCGCCTTCTTTTTGAAGGATATGTTTGCTGAATATACTATTCTAGAATAAAAATTTTTGTTTTTCCTTTAGTGCTTTAAATATGTTGTGTCACTCTTTCTTGGCTGGTAAGGCATCCAATGAGAAGTCTACTGCCAGACATATGGAGATCCTTTGTATGTTATTTGTTTCTTTTCTCTTGCTGCTTTTAGGAACCTTTCTTTATACTTGACCTTTGGTAGTTTGATTAGTAAATGCTTGATGTAGTCTTATTTAGGTTAAATCTGCTTGGTGTTCTATAACCTTCTTGTACTTGAGTATTGATATGTTTCTGTAGGTTTTGGAAGTTCTCTGTTATTATCTCTTTGAATAAATTTTCTACCCTGATCTTTTTCTCTCTCTGCTTCTTCTTTAAGGCCAATAACTTTTAGATTTGCCCTTTTGAGGCTATTTTCTAGATCTTGTAGGTGTGCTTCATTCTTTTTTATTCTTTTTTCTTTTATCTCCTCTGACTGTGTATTTTTAAATAGCTTGTCTTCAAGCTCACTAATTCTTTCTTCTGCTTGATGAATTCTACTATTAAGAGACTTTGATGTATTCTTCAGTATGTCAATTGCATTTTTCAGCTCCAGAATTTCTGCTTGATTCTTTTTAATTATTTCAATCTCTTTGTTAAACTTATCTGATAGAATGCTCAATTTCTTCTCTGCCTTATCTTGAATTTCGTTGAGCTCCCTCAGAACAGCTATTTTGAATTCTCTGTCTGAAAGGTCAATATCTCTGTCTCTTAGGATTGGTCCCTTATTTAGTTTGTTTGGTGTGGTCACGTTTTCCTGGATGGTCTTGATGTTTGTGGATGTTCATCAGTATCTGGGCATTGAAGAGTTAAGTATTTATTATCGTCTTCACAGTCTGGGTTTGTTTGTACCCATCTTTCTTGGGAAGGCTTTCCCAACCAGTAATGGTGTGGCTCTTGCAGACTTATAGAGGTACCACCTTGGTGGTCTTGGGTAAGATCTGGGAGAATTCCCTGGATTACTGGGCAGAGACTCTTGTTCTCTTCCCTTACTTCCCCTTATGTCTCTCAGCACAGAAAGGGAAAAGAAGTCTCTCTCTCTCTGTGCTGAGCTTCCTGGAGCTGGGGAAGGAGTGACACAAGCATCCCCGTGGCTAACACTGCTGGGAAGGCACTGGGTCAGACCTGAAGCCAGCACAGCACTGGGTCTTGCCCAAGGCCTTGGGTGACTACTGCCTGGCTATTGCATATGTTCACTTGAGGCCCAAGGGCTTTACAGTCAGCAGGTAGTGAACCCTGCCAGGCTTGTGTTCTTCACTTAATTGTGGCAAGTTCCCCCTACCCTGGGCAGATCCAGAGTTGCCATCCAGAAGCTATGGCCTGGAATTGAGGACCTTAGGAATCTACTTGGTGCTCTATTCTACTGTGGCTGAGCTGGCACCCAAGCTGCAAGACAGTGTACTTCCCACTCTTCCCTCTTTTTTCCTTAAGCAGGAGGAATCTCTCCCTGTGGCCACTGCAGCTTGGGATGTGCTGAATCACACCTGAAGTCAGCATGGCCCAATGCCTGTCCAACACTGCCTGGCAACCACTGATGTTTATTCAAGGCCCAAGGGCTTTTTAGTCATCAGATGATAACTCCTGCCAGGACTGAGTCCTTCTCTTCAAGGAAGCAAGTTCCCTTCTGGCCCAGGGTGTGTCTAGAAATGTCATTTGGGAGCTAGGACCTGGAATGGGGACCTCAGGACTTTGCCTGGTGCCCTATTCTACTGTGGTTAAACTGATATTCAAGTTGTAAGACAAACTCCTCCTTACTCTCCCCTCTTCTTTCCTGAAATGGAAGGTGGGAGTCTCTCCCAGAGCTGTGAGCTGCACTGCCTGAGGTTGGGGGAGGGATGACCCAAGGACTCCCCTGTCCACCCCAGCTGGTGTCTCACTAGGTTGTGTACACTCCAAGTCCACTGGCTCCAGCCCAGCACAGCACCAGAACTTGCCCAGAAATTGTAATCCCTGTGGCTTAGACTGCCTTTCAAATTTATTTAGAACCCCGTAATACTTTAGCCCACAGTGGTGGGGCTAGCCGGAACTCAGGTTCCTGACAACTTGGAGATGTGATTCTCTTCTGGATAGGGCTGGTCTTAATGCTCCCTCCAAGACTACAGCTGATTTCTTCTCTGTGTTGCTTTCTGCTGTTACAGGGCAGCACTAAGTTCCAACACAAAGTACCACAGTCACTGTGCTCTCCCTTCACCAAGCACATAGATTCTCTCTCCATGCCATGCGGCCACTGCTGCTGTAGAGGGATGGGAGAGGGGTGGTGCTGGCAATTCAAGACGGTCTTTTCCTCCCTCTTCAGTGCTACTTTCCTTAATATGATGTTAAACCCGGGTTCTATGATTCCTCATCTGAGTTTTTGTTCTTTTGAAGGTATTTTCTTGTGTAAATAGTTGTTCAATTTGGTGTTCCTGCTAGATGGGACAATTGCTGGAAGGTTCTATTCAGCCATCTTTCTCTGAGTCCTCAAAGGAGCAATTTTATTCTTGTTTTTCATAAATGAGTAAACCAAGACTCTGAGAAGACAAATGACTTGGCCAGGGCCACAGAGATGGGTGTGTCTAGGACCCAGCAGGCTGGACTCCCTGCTACCCTCCCCAGCACCCGTTCATCCACACAGAGCTATCAACTTAGTGAGCTGAATTATAATCTCATTAAAATAGAATGAGAAGTATCAGGACTCCTGGCCTTTCCAAATCTCACTTGTCTAAGGCAGTGACTTTGCCCTACAGAAGGGTTTGAAGACCTGGGAGCCAATTCTTTACTGATGGTTCCAGAGGAACCAGAGTTGACCAGAGGGGAGAAGCAGCCCTTGCCAGGGGGAAGTAATCGTGAAAGGAACTGATCCTGTCCACTGTGGGCAGAGGTAGTTTGCTGCATCCAGCTTTGGGGAGTAGATTTCCTTCTCTGAGACTTTGTTCAAGGTCTAAGCATCTAAAATCCTGCCTCTGGGTGATTTGAACCCTGAACCTTAGGGCCAGATAACATCTAACAAAAAACAGACTTCTTGAGAAATCATATCTTGCTCCTGGTCCCACCCCAAAACTGTGAGGACACCAGCCAGTTCCAGAGAGCTCTGCAGAGAAAAACCCGCTACAGGGGATGCGTGTGGCTGGTGCCCAGCTGTGTGTAGCTAATCTCTGCTTCCAGTTGCCTGATGCCAGTGTCTGCGCTACTCCAGCAATGCCTACTCTGTATTTATGTTCCTCACTTTCCTTTCCGACCTTGAAAATGCCTGGAAACGATTTCTTCTGTTGCTGCTGTTTGGAGCCTCAGCGGTGAAGTTTATTCACAGCAAGGCGGGAGCTGGCCACTCAGGGTTTGTGCTGCAGGGCTTTCTGGCAAAGAAATCACCCCACTACCTGAGACAGAAAAAGAGAGAGAGCCCTTTCAGGCTGGCCAGAGAATGACCAGGAACGGCCCCTGTGTGCTTTCTTCCAGGTCTCCACACAGCTGGAAGCCACACAACCTGGATGACTGAGCTGAGTGTGTGAGTTGGGGGGCAGGGGAGGGGGTGGTCAGAGAAACTGAGACAATTGGGACACATTGGGGAGGCTCTGAGGGGACACCCCATTTTGTCTGTTATGAGCTTGCCCTGGCCTTACCCCTCACACAATGCTGGGCATTTTGGACACTGAGGTGGGATGACCAACAAGAAAATGAGGCAAATTCTTCTCTCAAAATCTGTCAGTGAGATACTCAGAGCATTTGGGGAAAATTAATAAAAAAACTAGCACTTGAAGACAATGTAGCTATTTTGCTCTTTTTGAGCTTCCTGGAATTTTTACTTTACGTGTTTGGGGGAAGTTTCTTCAAGAAGAATCTGGAAGATAACAAATGTCCAGGCTTGAATAGGCCTGCGTTATTTTCATGAATCTTCAGAAAGGCACGGTTTGGAGGACCCAGCTGGGTTCAAGATGGGTACAGTGCAAGACCCTGCTCACTGCCGGCATGTGGCCTCAGCACATTGCACATGACACTATGTGCCACCCTCGGGGAAGCCACACATGGTACTCTCTCTTGTTCTTCTCTCGTACAGATGTCAGCTGAGGCCATGACTCAGGACTAGTTATAGACAGGGCTCAGATGCGAGACTGCACAAGACAAAGCCAACTTTCAACTGGCCGTACTGCCTAACCTGTGCATAGAGCAAGTAAGATGGGAATATTAATGACAGATGGTCTTCCCCTGCTCATGGGGTTCTGTGACAACTGGAGAAGTAGCTGAGTATAATGTGTGAAGCTACTAAGATGATTTTAGGTTGCACAGAGATGAGCCCTAGCTACTGATGGACTCATACAGCGGGGAAAGTTACTCCCTCTTCGATCCCCTTCAAATAATTCTGACTCCAGCCAGTACCAAAGTCCCAGTTGGGTGTTAGCCTTTGACACCCATCTAATGCCATCCTCTGGCTCAGAACCTTCTGCAAAGGACAGCATCAAGCTAGCTGTTTATAACATTGTCTTGTGCCCACTGTATTTGTTTTTATAGATTTTTTTTCTTATTTTGGTCAGGGAATACTTATTTTCCATTTACAGAGTGACATGAAACTTAAAAATCAATGTATTGTTTTATGAAGTATAATCAATTGAAAGAAAAAGATTAATTAATTAATTGGATAGGTGGTGCACAAAATTCACGAAGGTTTGGAAAACACCGACACAAGACTGACAGTGCAGACTTGGTGCCGAACCCTGGCTCTGCCATTTCCTAATGATATAGTCTTGTACAGGCCATTTAATAATTGGTAATTACATGAGGTAAGAGATATGGGAATTCTCCTTGATCTGTAAGATAATAGTCAATGATTCTTTATTGTTACTTAATGTTATCGAATCATTATATTAAATAGAAAGTACCAAGTCTCAGTCACACTTGAGTTTTCCTTGTTGCTATGACCACTATGCGTAGACAGGGCATATGCAGAGAACCACCAGCACCCAGACACTGAAGGATCAGGCTCAGGGAGGAGTTTTGGATGGAGACCAGAGCAGAGGGGGAAAGGCTGCCCTGGGGCAGGAATTTCAGAGCTATCATCACACCAATAGCTTCCTGATGGTGTCATAAAGACAACTGGTTGTCAGCAGGGCCGGGGCACAAGCTGCTGGTCTTCCACCACCAAGGAGGGGATGAAACCATCACCACAGTCAACACAGTGAACATAAACACTTCCTCCCGACCCTCACTGCCCTCCTCATCCCCAGACAGATCTGCTTTCTGTCATGATAGATGAATATACACTTCGTGAAATTTTGTATAAACAGATGCACCCAGTATGTACTTTTTGTCTTGCTGCTTTCACTCAAAATAGTTATTTTGAGATTCATCTATGTTGCTGTATCAGTAGATCATTCCATTGTAGCACTGATTCCATCACACAGATATACCACAATTTGTTTATACATCCACCTGTTGATGGATATTTGTATTTTTGTCTAGCTTTTGGTTATTACAAGCAAAGCTGCTATAAACATTCGTGTACAGTCTTTTTATGACCATAGGCTTTCATTTCTTATGAATCAATACTACAAATGTAATGGCTGGGTCATATGGTAGATCTGTGTTTCACTTTTTAAGGAACTGACAGGCCAGGTGCGGTGGCTCACGCCTGTAATCCTAGCACTTTGGGACGCCAAGGTGGGTGGATCACGAGGTCAGGAGTTGAAGACCAGCCTGGCCAAGATGGTGAAACTCTGTCTTTACTAAAAGTACGAAAATTAGCTGGGTGTGGTGGCAGGCACCTGTAAACCCAGCTACTCAGGAGGCTGAGGCAGGAGAATCACTTGAACCTGAGGGGCGGAGGTTGCAGTGAGCCAAGATCATGCCACTGCTCTCCAGTCTGGGAGACAGAGTGAGACTCCATCTCAAAAAAAAAAAAAAAGAAAAAGAAAAAGAAAAAAAACTGACAAAATGTTTTCAAAAGTAGTTGTATCATCTTACATCCCAACTAATGGCATGTGAGGATTCATTCCAGTGCCTCCAAATCCTCACCAGCCTTTGGTATGGTCAGTCTGTTTCACTTTAGCCATTCTAATGATGCATAGTGACATCACATTGTGGTTTTACTCTATCTTTCCCTAACTGAGTAACGTTAAGCACTTTTTCTGTGCTTCTTGTCATAGTATATCTTCTTTGGTAAAGTGTCTGTTTAAATATTTTTCCCATTTTTAAATTGGGTTGTGTTTCCTCTTATTATTCAGTTATAAAAGTTCTCTCTATATTCTAGGAACTAGTTCTTTGTCAGATAAATTTTTTACAAATATTTTCTTCCAGTCTGTGACTTGCCTTTTTAGTTTCAAAACAGTGTCTTTTGAGGAAGAAAAATGTTTTATTTTAATTTTATTTTACTGTTATTTTATCTTATTAAATAAATGAGATGGGGGTCTTGCTATGTTGGCCAGGTTGTTCTTGAATTTCTGGCCTCAAATCATCCACCCACATCGGCTTCTCGAAGTGCTAGGATTATAGGTGTGAGCCACCCCAGCTGGCCAAAAAATTTTAAATTTTAATGAAGTCAGTGTACTAATTTTTTTTATTTTATAGCTTGTGCTTTTCAAAATTTATTTTTGTTGTATTGAAGACATCTTTGCTATACATATGTCATTAGGATTTTCACCTATGTTTTCTGTGGAAGTTTTATAATTTTTTTACCTCTTACATCTAGGCAAATGATCCATTTCATGTTAATTCTTGTATATGCTGTGAGGTAAAGGTTGAGGTTTTTTTGTTTTTTTTTTTTTTGCATATGGAAATTCATTTATTCCAACACCTTTTACTGAAAAGACTGTCTCTTTCCCACTAAGCTGGCTTGGCACTCTGGGTGAAAACAAAATTGACCATCTGTGTATGGGTTGATTTCTGGACTCTATTCTGTTCCATTGATCTCTGTGTCTATCTTCACGGCAATATCACACTGTCTTGATTACTGTGGCTTTTTAATAAGTCTTGTAATCAGACAGTGTAGTGTAGACCCTCCAACTCTGTTCTTTTTCAAAGTCGCTTTGAGTATTCTGGGTTCCTTGCATTTTCATATAAATTTTGGAGTCAGCTTTCTGGTTCCACCTTGCCTTCCTGCATGATGAGAGGTCGAGGCATTTTCTGGTTGGGCATCTCAGGAAGGTGGTGAGTACAGCCCCTCTACTGTGTAAAACAACAGGCAGGGGAAGATCACTTGTGTCTGTTTCTCTCTCTCTTTCCCTATACCCTTTCCCCCTCACTTGTGTAATTACTCAAGGAATACTTCTGGCAATTAAAATTCTTGTTATATAATCATAGTCTATGTCAAGCATGTCTTCATGGTTGAATCTCTTTCTCTCATCTAGACGCCAGCAATCAGGATTTGCAGTACAGATGAAGACTGGAACACTTATTTTAATGGGCTAGAAGACTTCCTGGCATGTTTTGAGTAAATTGTGCTACTGTCATGCAGAACTGGATTAATGTCTATCTTATAAATAAGACCCACATGGTATCACTCTGTTTGCAAAGTGTAGTAGCCAGTGTCACTGGTTATATCTCCGTCTGCTGTGTTAGGAAGCATTCTTGTCCTGTTTTATTTTTCCCTCAGAAGTATAGAAAAAGGACCTCATGCCAGGTGTGGTGGCTCATGCCTGTAATCCCAGCACTTTGGGAGGCCGAGGCGGGTGGATCACGAGGTCAGGAGATCAAGACCATCCTGGCTAACACGGTGAAACCCTGTCTCTACTAAAAATACAAAAAAATTAGCTGAGCGTGGTGGTGGGCATCTGTAGTCCCAGCTACTTGGGAGGCTGAGGCAGGAAAATGGCGTGAACCCAGGAGGTGGAGCTTGCAGTGAGCCACTGCACTCCATCCAGCCTGGGTGACAGAGCGAGACTCCGTCTCAAAAAAAAAAAAAAAAAAAAAAGAAAAAGAAAAAGAAAAAGGACCTGGGTCCAAGAAAGATTTGCCTCATAGCCTGGAGCTGATGAACATAGAATCCAACCCCACCAGCCATTCCAGGACACAGAACGGGACAAGGACGAGAGGTATGAGGTGTGTAAAGGACAATAATAGCCAGTAAATGGCCCTAAGAGTGAGTGTCACATTAATCTTTTTTTTTTTTTTTTTTTTTTTTGTGAGACGCAGTCTTGCTCTGTCACCCAGGCTGGAGTGCAGTGGTGCCACCTCAGCTCACTGCAACCTCCGCCTCCCAGGTTCAAGCAATTCTACCGCCTCAGCCTCCTGAGTAGCTGGGATTACAAGTACCCGCTACCACGCCCAGCTAATTTTTGTATTTTTAGTAGAGACGGGGTTTTGCCATGTTGGCCAGGCTGGTCTCGAACTCCTGACCTCAAGTGATCCACCCACCTCGGTCTCCTACGGTACTGGGATTACAGGTGTGAGCCACCATGCTCAGCCTACATTAAATTTTGTATCCTAGGTGCCTTATGCTCTTCACCCTAATATAAGGTGGATAAGTACAGTTGGCAGCAGGATGTTGAAAAAACTGCATTGCATCTCAGTCCTTAAGAACTCTCATTTTCAACCTAGGGTCATGCATTCCCTACATTCTTAAGCATTGACTTAAAAAGTTATCTTGGCCTTCCTATGCTACTCTCATCCCCAAAGAAAACTAAAGAATAATAATAATTTTTAAAAACCTTCATTTCCTGAATTGAGGTCACGTAGTGGGTTTTAATAATTTATTTTTTCATAAATGAAACTTTTCTTTTGTGGGGTACCTACACTGTGCCAGGCACTGGACCATGATGGGGGGACGTGGCCTTACAAAGAGAGGGATAAGCTCATAAATCATTAAAGTCAAAAGGAAGCTGGAAGATGCTCTGTGAGAAGGGCAGGGAGAGACCACGTGGTGCTGCAGGGAGGGCATCATGGAAGAGGAGGCATTTGAGCTGGGTCAGAAGGTCATTAGCCATAAATCTTTAACAATCTGTTGTGGCAAACAATGACAATCCCACCACATCACTGGCAGGGAGCACTTTATAGGGGCCAGGCAGGCACCGAGTGCATATCCTCACAAGTGGTGTTTGTATATTGTGTCTGTATTGCCTACGTCTACTGCCCCCATTTCACAGGTAAGAAAGCCAAGAATTAGGGAGAGGCTCATAACTTGGCCGAGGTCATACAGCTAATAAGTTTAAGAGTCAAGATCTGAACCAAGGCAGTCTCGTTGCATAGCCCAAATATTAGCAGAGAAAAATCTCTTCTTTAAGTCAAATGGACTCATGTTAAACATCAAGTGGAAATATTTCAGAGACTTCAGGATAGGTTTTTTTTTTTTGTCTAGAATGTTCAATATTTAAGTTTAAGAGTGTTGAGAAGGCACAGCTCAGCATGTACTTCTTATCGAAAGTGTGTGCCTTGGCGATTATGAAGCCTCTGCCCGCACACAGGCGTGGCGAGGACAGCCGCGCGGCCCTTCTGCCCTCACAGGCATTCAGGAAGCTAAATAAGACTTCACTGGCTACAATAACACCCGTCAGTTATCTGTGCTGTAGTGTAAACAACGAAATTCTTATTATGTACTCAGAATCCACAAAGCCATTGCCATAGCAACTCTGTTTTCATGTCATATCTTTAATGAATAGGTAATGAAAGAAATTCTACATTTACAACTTCATTACCAGTTTTTTTTTTTAAGAAGACACACACACACACACAGACACACACACACACGCGCACACACACACACCCCTATCTGTAATTTTGCATTATGGGCGTTGTCATGTTTTAGCACATGGTGACCGTCACAGAAGAATTTTCAAGGCTGTCATTTTGGATCGAATGAATGGAACGAAGACAAAAAAAATATTGCCAAACCCGACCCACCATGCCAAAGACTCTGCTAGTTTCACTTTTTGTCTCTTTATGATTTTAATAATTTTGGCTCAAAATAACTCTCCATCCTTAGAAACAAGCAAGCATGTTTGCAGTGAGCCGAGATCGCGCCACTGCACTCCAGCCTGGGGGACAGAGCGAGACTCCATCTCAAAAAAAAAAAAAAAAAAAAAGAAAGAAACAAGCAAGCAGGTTTGGAAGTGGAGAAGGGAAGTTTAAAACCAACTGCTGGTCTCCTTCAGGCTTTCTGACCTGTCTTTTTTTTTTTTTAAGTTAAAAATGATTGTCTTCCTTAAGACTTTCTTATCACAAGGAGGTTGATGAGATAGGGATCTGATTTGCTGTTTAAGGATTGCTCTAATGTAACATAAAAGATCGTCTAATCATGGCATCTAATTGCTGAGAGGAATAAATTCTTGTAACATCAGTGCAAGTGTCTTAAAAAGAACTTTTATAAGAATTATTAACAAAGTACTATGTAGCCTCCATCCTGACAGTATGATCAAAATGTGTGCACAGGTCTAAGAGGACAGCAGGAGAGCCATAGGGCTACAGGGAAGAAGGAAGAGGCTTTGATGCTCTCCCAACACACCCCCATACACACGTGTGCACACACACATCCATGTACACACATGCACACACACAAGTGTATGGACATGTACACACACACACATGCACACGCATATGCAAACATGCATGTACACACACATGCACATATGCACATGTATGGACACATGCACATATGCACACATATGCATGTACACATGCACATTTTTGCGCACATGGACGTATGCACAGATATGCATGTACACACATGTACATACAGTACATGTGCACACCATCACCAGCTTCTGGAATATTCCCCTGTAGACTGTGTGTTGCTGCTGCCCACTCCCCTCTTCACCCCGTGCTGTTGATGGCACATTTGGGTGGGGTAAAAGCAATCAGCTGCAGTTTGATCTGCACAGGAGGAAAAAGTAAAACCTTACCCCTCTTCTGCCAATCAGTCCTGTCTCCCCATTTCTGCCCTGGTCAAGTTCTCGATTGCTTGGAAAATGCCGCACGTTTTCCTGCATAGTTATTTGTCATCATGCCACTAAGCAGTGAAATCCAGTAGCTTGTTGGGCAGCAGATCCTCAGTCATGAGATCCCATCATTTGGGGTTTGTGATATTCTCAACAGTGACCAGGTGGAAGCTCACCGTGGTCCATTCCTGGAGAGAGTGTGCTAAGAAAACTCAGAGGAAAAGGAAGATAGGAGAGAAGACATGTAAATTACTTTCAAGTGCCCTTGGAAGAAAAGGCTTATTTGTCTATACAACATGTCTATTCATTAAAGTCCTTTCTTTAAGAGCTTTGGACAGGGGATTTTTTTTCAATGTAACTCTAAGTGCTTGAAAATAATAAAGCTGCATTTCTCTAATAATCCTGTGTAGATGAGAGGCTGTATGCTACAATGGAGGAAAATATTGCTGGGGCTTCCTTACTAACTTGCTATGTGGTCTTGGGATATTCACTTCTCTGAACATGGTTTCATTTTCTATACCAGGAGTCCCAGATGACTGGGCCGTGGACCAGTACTGGTCTGTGGCCTGTTAGGAACTGTGCTGCACAGCAGGAGGTGAGCAGTGGGCAAGCGAGCATTACCGCCTGAGCTCCATCTCCTGTCAGCTCATCAGGCATTAGATTCTCATAAGAGTGTGAACCCTATCACGAACTGCACATGTGAGGGATCTAGGTTGCAAGCTTCTTATGAGAATCTAACGCCTGATGATCTGAGGTGGAAAAGATTCACCTGAAAACCAAAACCATCATATCCTGGCACCCCTTGCTGTGGAAAAATTGAATTCCATGAAACTGGTCCGTGTTGCCAAAAAGATTGGGGGCTGCAGTTCTCTGCATGGAAATGGGTAGGACGAGATGACCTCTGAGCTCCTTCCAGCTTTACTGTTTTATGAATGCACAGCTTTTCACTGAAACACAGCCTACGGCCCCACCTCATCAGGCAGAAGCACAGATGGCCTGAGAGGGAAGCATCTGGGCTCACGTGAATGCTGCCACTGGAAGTGTCTTCAAGACTTCTGACTTGACTTCAGCCCTGTTTGTCATCTCTGTCCATGGCATCCTTGGTGTACTCAAGGTTCATCTCTCCAGAGGGTGGTCTCTGGTCAGGTCCCAGCTTCAGCTTCCTGGAGGATGCTGGCCTATGTCTTTGAGGTGCCCTTGATATGAACTTGTGTGAGCTCCATTGCCAGGATTCTACATCAGCCTACCTCTAACACACCCTCTGACTCTGGAGCTCAGCCAGCCAGCCAGCCATTTTTGTGTGACATGGTAACAAACACAGGAATGCAGCTGAGCACCGACTGTGCAGGGTGGGGCTGGCACAGGGCCATGGCACTGGGTTTGGAGTCAGAGCTTCTGGATTTGGGGTCTGGCTGTGTGATCCTGGGCACATTGCTCCCAGCTTGAGTCTGCAAGTGAGAACACGAATGTCCCACCCCCCCAAAATCTCATGGGGGCCAGGGCCACATCTGAGAACTACCCAAGATAATATGGAGGAATTGATTTATAAACTGTAGCATGCAATAAAAAAGTGGAAGCTTATGCTTCCAGGAAAACCAGAGGAGACACGATGACCTCCCTGGAAGGCTACCCAGCCTCTAGAAGCCACTTCCAAGCCGACAGACCCTTCAGCACGTACAATAGTCGCATTAGGCAGTGGTTCTGTTCTGCCGTGCGTCTCTGCACTGTTTTTCCTACAGAGTAGCCTTTGCTGCCTCTGACGGCAGATGCCACTCTTCCTGTCCCTTCTAGCTGCCCACAGCACCTGGTGGGACAAAGGACTCTCTATCACTGTATATACACCAGCATCATTTAATAACGAACAATTACAGACAAAGTGGTTTTTCCCTAAAGAACAAAAAGCCCTTTTGACTAATACATTTATTTCTGGAACTCACTCCTAAGGACACAATCTGAAATAGATAAAAAGTGTTGCATGTAGAGATGTTCACTGCTAAGTTATTTTTCAGAGGAAAAGGTCTTAATTAAGTTAAATATCCACAATAGGAAAAGGGTTAAATAGATTTTAGTGTCTCAACTACGTAAACTGTCTTAGTCTGTTTGGACAGCTATAACAAAATACCGTATATTGGATGGCTGACAAACAACAGAAATTTATTTCTCATAGCTCTGGAGGCTGGAAGTCTGAGGTCAGGATGTCAGCATGGCCAGGTTCTGGTGAGGGTCTTCTTCTGGGTTGCAGAATGCTGACTTCTTGCTGTGTCCTTACATGGTAGAATGGGGGGCAAGAGAGCTCTCAGGAGTCCCATTTATAAGGGCACTATTCTCAATCATAAGGGCTTCACCCTCATGACCTGATCACCTCCCGAAGACCCCATCGCCTAATACCATCACTTTGGGGGTTAGGAGTTCAACATAAGAACTTTAGGGGATACCCACATCCAGACTTTAGCATAGACTACAATCCAGCCCTTGGAAAAGATATTTGAAAGAGTGGAAGTGGTTCAGCATCACATTTAGCGAGAAAAAAAAGAACAGAGTATAAAATCGTATATGCACCATTCATTCGTTTATTCAACAAATATTTCTTGAGTACCTACCACGTACCAGGCATTCTCACAGGCCCAGGAAATGGAGTTGTGCCCATGGCAGGTGTGCTCCAAGCTCGGGTGGGATGCAGCCATCAGTGGGAGAGTGGGAATTGGGGTAGACCGGCTATAAGCAAGCAAATGAGTCAGCAGGAGAAATGGCTGGTGGTGCAAAAGCTCCGCAGAGGTGATGGTGGAGAGCAGCCCCCGCTGTGGAGACAGCCTCCGTGGAGTGACCTTTACGCTGAGGTCGGATTTGCCAGATGGGAACACCTGTGGGAATGCCAGTGGGAGGAGCACTCCAGGCAGAGGGAGGAGCTGGAGCAGATGTCCTGGGGTGGGGACAAGGGGTGCTCGCTCCAGGAGGAGACAGGGGGCAGTGTGGCTCCTGTCCAGGGGGCGGCGGGACAGGAGTGAGGCGGGTGGGAAGGAGAGCAGGGGCCAGATTCTGAGGTCTGATGGAAGGGGAAGGACAGAGGGGGCTGAGACTTAGACGGAAATGAAGGAAGATGCAGCAGTGAGCTGGGTGCTGGGCAGCCAGGAGAGGAGGGAGGCACGAGGATAGGAGTACTGGCCTCCTCAACATGGGGACGAGGGACTGGTACCTCCTGACAGCAAATCAGGAGCCTGGCTGGAGCAGGCCAGGAAACAGAGGCAGTGGCTGGAGTCAGTTCCATCAAAGAGTCCTGTGGATGAGGGGAGTGGAGAAAAGGGGTGATGCCTAAAGAGGGCCGTGGGCTCTAGGGGGGCCTTTGCCCCCAAATGAAGATCTAGGGTGGCCTTTTTCTGCTGTTGGGAGTGAAAGGGAGACGTGGATTATTCAAGAGGCAGGAGGAGGAACAAGTTCCTGAGAAAGCAAGAGAGGACAGAATCCAGAGAGCAGTGGGGTGACGGTGCTCCTCTGGGAGAAAGGTGCTCCCTCCGCAGGCCACACAAGGACACAGAGGGTGTGGGGCTGGAGCCGCTGGGCTGGGGACATTGGTCATGGGAGACAAGAGTGTTTCTCAGATCACTTCTGTTGTCCCACTGAGGTATGAGTACAGGTGAGACGGGAGAGCTCATGCGGGCCTGTACGTGGGTGTGGGGACAGGGGCAGGAAGATGATTTCAGTAGGGAGGAGAGGTCATGGGCAGGAAAGTGCTGGGTGCCCACTAAGATTCATGGCTGGGAGTTTAAAGTTGCCCTTGCCCAGCATGAATGTGAATTTCTAGATAACTAGAATGTGATAACTACATAACCAGGACACAGGATGACCGCATACTGCATACCGTGTGTATACATAAAACCAAACTTGGGCCGGGCGCGGTGGCTCACGCTTGTAATCCCAGCACTCTGGGAGGCCGAGGCGGGCAGATCACGAGGTCAGGAGATCGAGACCACGGTGAAACCCCGTCTCTACTAAAAAATACAAAAAAATTTAGCCGGGCTTGGTGGTGGGCGCCTGTAGTCCCAGCTACTCGGAGAGGCTGAGGCAGGAGAATAGCGTGAACCCGGGAGGCAGAGCTTGCAGTGAGCCGAGATCGCGCCACTGCACTCCAGCCTGGGTGACAGAGCGAGACTCCGTCTCAGAAAACAAAAAAAACAAAAAAAAAAAAACAAAAAAAAAACAAAAAAAACACCAAACTTTAAGAAATGGAGGGGAGATATACCAAAATACTCCCGGAGGGGGGGTGGTTTTGAAGTGGCAGTACCATAGGTGATATATTTTTCTGTCCTTTCAATATTATATGTCTTCCAAATGTCCTGTATTGAGCTTTTATCATAGTGGAAAAATTAATTATAGCTTTTTAAAAGAAAAAATACGGAAGCAAAGGCGAGCGTAGACACAACTCCCTATATATCAGATATTTTTATCTGCCAGGATTTCTCAGTGATACTCCAGCAATGTATTCAAATCAGCTGGAAAGTATTTCCAATTAGCTTTTTTAAAGATAAACTTTTAATTTTGTATACTTTGCAAGGAAAAGAAAAGTTGCAAACATGGTGCAGAGAGTTTCTGTACACTGCTCACCCAGTTTCCCCTATTGTCAACATCTCACAGAAATGCGTTCCGTTAGTCAGAATTAAGAAATTATCCTTAGTCCATTACTATGAACCAAGTCACAGACTTTAATTGGATTTTGCCGGTTTTCCTACTAATAATCTTTTTTTCTTCCAGGATCCAATCTGATATACCACACTGCATTCAGCCGATTAGCTCTAAAAGATTCCTTGGCCCATATGCAAGAATTGTTTATTTTTTAATCTATCTCAGAGGGTTACTGTGAGAAGTAACTGAAATAATCCACAGGGAAAAGCTTTGTAAACCATAAAATGCTACATGACATTGGATGAGGTTGATGATGGGTTAGACTCGTGGGCTGAAATTGAAGGAAAAAGAGGCTAATATAAAAACTTTCATTTGTATATCATCATGTACTATCATCATGTACTTCTTAAAATGCTTGAGGCTCTCGTCTACTAATAAAAAGCTATCACTTATTAAGTGCTTGCTGTACACATCAGGCACCGTGTTAAATGGGCTTACCTCTATTAGTCTCCTAGGACTGCTACACCAAAGTGCCACAAACTGGGTGCCTTAAACCAACAGGCATGTATTATTTCACATTCTGGGGCCAGAAGTGCAAAACGGAGGTGTCAGCAGGGTTGGTTCGTTCTTGGAGGCCCTGAGGGAGACTGTATTCCGTGCCTCTTCCTAGCTTCTCGTGGTTGCCAGCAGTCCCTGGCATTCCGTGGACTGTGGAAGCTTCATCCAATCCTTCCTCTCTCATCACATGGTGTTGTCCCTGTGTGTGTTTGTGTGTTTCTGTATCTGTGTCAAAGTTTCCCACTTCTTATAAAGACACCAGTCCTTAGCATGCCCTAATCCAGTATGACCTCATCTTAACTTGATTATACCTATTAAGACCTTATTGCCAAAAAAGGTCACATTCACACGTTTTGAGTAGAATGGATTTTGGGGGGAACACTCTTCAACCCACTATGTGTTCCAGTTTATTAACTCATTTACTGTGGCTCATCAACCTTATGAGGTGATACTTTTATCATTCCCAATTTACAGACAGAAAAACTAAGGCCTAGGGCCGGGCATGGTGGGTCATGCCTGTAATCCCAGCACTTTGGGAGGCTGAGGTGGGTGGATCACTTGAGGTCAGGAGTTCAAGACCAGCCTGGCCAACATGGCAAAACCCCATCTCTACTAAAAATATAAAAATTAGCCAGATGTGGTGCTGGGTGCCTGTAATCCCAGCTACTTGGGAGGCTGAGGTAGGAGAATCGCTTGAACCCAGGAGGTGGAGGTTGCAGTGAGCCGAGATTGTGCCAATGCACTCCAGCCTGGGAGACAGATCAAGACCCTGTCTCCAAAAAAAAAAAAACAAAAAAAAAAACTCTGGCCTCTCAAGCTCCATCTTCTTCTTTTTTGTTCTTTTTTTTTTTTTTTTTTTTGAGATGGAGTCTCGCTCTGTTGCCCAGGCTGGAGTGCAGTGGCGCAATCTCGGCTCACTGCAAGCTCCGCCTCCCGGGTTCACGCCATTCTCCTGCCTCAGCCTCTCTGAGTAGCTGGGACTACAGGCGCCCGCCACCACGCCCGGCTAATATTTTTGTATTTTTAGTAGAGATGGGGTTTCACCGTGGTCTCGATCTCCTGACCTCGTGATCCGCCCACCTCGGCCTCCCAAAGTGCTGGGATTACAAGCGTGAGCCACCGCACCCAGCCTCTTTATTGTTCCTTTTTTGAGATGGACTCGTCAAGGCTGAAGTGCAGTGGTGTGATCACAGCTCACTGCAATCTCCTCCTCCTGGGTTCAAGTGATTCTCCTGCCTCAGCCTCCCTGGTAGCTGGGATTACCGGCACGCACCACCACGCCTGGCTAATTTTTTGTATTTTTAGTAGAGACAGGGTCAGGGCTGATGGGGACTATTCTGGGGCTTGACCAGGTAAAGAGCCATGTTAGCCAGGATGGTCTCAATCTCCTGACCTCGTGATCCGCCTGCCTCGGCCTCCCAAAGTGCTGGGATTACAGGCGTGAACCACCGCGCTCAGCCACGCTCCATCTTCTTCACCACTTTCCCAGTGTTTTCCAAACTGGGATTCAAGGATGTGTCTTGGAACTCCTCCACGTCTCAACAATAATTTTAAAATCTTGTTCTTTCATTCTGACAATACTCTTCTAAAAATCGTTGTCAGCATATTGTGGAACCTTTCCCTGTAACCAAATATTGCCGTGTGACATCCTTGTAACGTGGCTAGAATTGTGTTGATTTCTGGGTAAATCACAAGCAAAGAGTGGAGGACTGTCCATGTAAAGAATGCATTTCACAAGAAACCCCAAATGACGCCAAGGAATGCCGGACAAACACAGGATTCTGGGAGTTAAACTGGGAAAAGCTGCTGTGGTTGAGAAGGGTGAGGACCGGGTCTCACCATGAGACACGCAAGAGCACACACTCACGGAACTCCAGGGATGTGAACGGGACCAGCGGGCACGAGAGTCACATTGCGAGAGGATGTTTTAGTTCTGGCACAGCATTATCTGTTACATTAAATTCCTGCTTTTAATTGAGCTTTTATAGGTTTTATGGCTTTCTATTGAATCTTTACGTTTCTCTTGGTTTTTATAGATATATGAGAACTATCAGCATAAGGAAGTTATACCTAATTTATAGTTTGCACATATTTGAGTAATACTATTATAAGAAGAATTAAACTCAACACCTCATGAGGATTTGTTCTAATTGGAGAAAAACTACCTTCTGCTCTCTTGCCTTTGGATTTCACTCCTGCGAGCAGCCAGCAGAGTGGGGTGTGCTGTCACCCTGCATTGGAGTGGGGCAGAGTGGGGCACCTTGTCTCAGAGAAGGCAAGCCACTTCCCAGGTATTGTCACAGGGGTGGTTCATGGAAGAATGGAAGAGCTAAGAAGACCCACCAGCCGGTCAAGACTCCAAGCTGTAACGCACAGAGAATGCAACTCAAACTGCCGTCAAACTTAAAGGGAATCTATTGGTGCATGTTACTCAACAGGTCGGGGTGAAACTTATTTTAGGCTGCTTTTGATCTGGGGTCCAGGTCTGTGACCAGGACCTGGCTGATCTCTTCCTTTTCTCTTCTGCTCTGTCGCTCACAGGTGAGGACTCTGAGGTTAACTCCCCGAGGGTCCTCAGAGGCAGCTGGCAGCTCCCAGGACTTTGTGCTTCTCCTTTCAGGTCTAAGGGGACAGAACAGCCTAGAGGAAGCCCACGAGTGTCCTGTTGGCACCAATTGGGCCCCATTCTCAGAGGGATCCCTGGATCTAGGGAAGAGGTGAGGTAGTCAACTTAATTCTAGGTTATGTGCTCACCCTAGAGTTAGGGGCTGCAGCCAGAAGTTCATAGACTGGGCATGGCAGAGGTGGCATTCCCCAGAAGGGAGGAATCTTCCCCTAGAAGGGTGAAGTTCCTGGGCACAGAGTAAATAGGTGATGGACACGAAACAACAGATGGCTAGACTAAGCCCAGTGGCTTCGATGGCAAGCTCTCCCCTGAATTTTCATCCCAACTCACCACTTTCCTCACCAAGTGACCTTGAACAAGTTGCTTAACCTCTCAGTTTCTCAAATGGGGTCATGATAATAATATCTACATCATAAGGGTTTTTTTGGTAAACATTAAATGAGATAACACATTTAAAGTGATTAGCCCAGCATCTGGGACATAGAAGTCCTTGCCAAATGTTAGCTCTTATTAATAGTAGCTTTTAATTTGATCTCCAAACAGAAGCAAATAATGAAGAAAGTGATGTCCAGGGTCAGGGCTGATGGGGACTATTCTGGGGCTTGACCAGGTAAGGAGCCTGTACTTGTTTGGGATAAATATCCCTGGCCCATCCCTCAGTCACAAAACCTCTTAGAAATGGGATTAGTGGGCTGGATGTTGTGATGCACACCTGTAATTCCAGCACTTTGGGAGGCCGAGGTGGGAGGATCACTTGAGCTGAGGAGTTCGAGACCAGCCTGGGCAACACGACAAATTCTCATCTCTACCAAAAATTGAAAAAATAAACCAGGCGTGATGATGGCACACATCTGTGGTCCCAGCTACCTGGGAGGCTGAGGCAGGAGGATTGCTTGAGCCCAGGAGATTAAGGCTACAGTCAGTGAGCTGTGATCACGCCATGTGTATGTGTGCACACGTGTGTGTGTGTGTGCACTCACACGTGTATAGGAGATCTGGAAGATCCTCTGACCAAGCTCAGTTTTGGAGCCATGCAGGGAAGAGGAAACAAAAGGTCAGGGTGGCCCAGGAGGACGAGGGCCCATGAACCGTGACACCTGCCAGAGGCTGAGACACAGCTTAGGGTCCCCCAAGCCTCACCCTTCCCCTTCCCAATGAGGCTGTGCCCTTGCCACTGCTGACTTTGGTTTGAGAACCAGGAGGACCCCAGGTGTGTGACACTCCCTGAAATCGAACTGCATGGAAATAATGTGTAATTTCTCTCCATACATGGTAGAAACCTGTGTACAAGAAGGCAGAAGAATGGCAGGAATTCCTCTATTTTCCCTGCAACTCTGGCAGGACCCAGCTGTGCCATGCAGGAAATGAGGCAAAAAAGAAAAGCCAAAAACCGAAAACAAATACAAGCAAACAAACAAACAAATGAGGAAATAAAAGCTTTGCTGTGCCTGGTGCACCTGCTTCTGCTCCATGGAGCCATGCACCCTCATCGAGTTCTTGGCCAGTGCCTTGGAACTCATTTGAGGGGTGTACATGTGTGTATGTGTATGGGGTGTCTTCTTGCTGTTCTTTAATCTACCTGCCACACTGCCATGGAAGTGTAAGCATCGTGTGTGCATGTGTGTGTGTGTGTGTGTGTGTGTGTGTGTGCCCAGCTAGGATCTGTCCCCTCCTTCCCTGTCTGGTACCAAAACAATAAACAGCCTGCACATGAGCATCGGGCAGCAGTAGCGGTGGTGTCCTCAGGCCAGGGGCACAAAGAGGAACAGAGTCCATGGATGCTCGAACTCCCTCCAATTGATCAGAAATTTACAAAGGAGATTTAGATGCTCCAACGTTCTTTTTTTTTTCCCCGACAGGGTCTTGCTCTGTCTCCCAGGCTGGAGTGCAGTGGTATGATCTTGGCTCACTGCAACCTCCAACTACCAGGTTTAAGCTATTCTCGTGCCTCAGCCTCCCAAGTAGCTGGGATTACAGGTGCGTACCACCACATTTGGCTAATTTTTGGCATTTTTAGTAGAGACAGAGTTTCACCACCTTGGCCAGGTTGGTCTCAAACTTCTGGCCTCAAGTGATCCACTTGCCTCAGCCTCCCAAAGTGCTGGGATTACAAGCATGAGGTACCTCACCTGGCCAAGATGCCCCCACATTCTTTTCAAAGTTTTGGTTTTCTAGATAAGGTTCTAATTCAAGTCCCCCATGATGAAAATTTAATTAAAAACCATAAAAAAAATGCAAGGAGTTAATCAGTGAGGGTGCCATTGGTGTGAGCACATTGTCTCTCTTAGAATGGCAGAGTCTCTCTCTGACGTGCAGTCTGAGGATTTGTGGCATGAAGGACTGACAATCATTTTTGAAGATGAAACTGCAAAAAAAAATGTATAGTGATGCCTTCTCAGAACCATCTGATTCATAACCAGGATGAAAATGGAAGGATAGAATTAATGATACACGCCAAGATTTATGTACAGGGGTGTTTATCACTGTGTATTCACAGTGCCCCAAATTTGGAAACTGTCTAACTTCCTAAAATAGGGACATGATTAAATCATGTCACTTTCACATGCTGGACTTGCATGTAGTTATTAAAAATCAAAACTCTCAGATTGCCTAACAGAGAGAGGCTCTGCCATTTTCAAAGAAAAGGACGTACTCACATGCACCCACCCTCATTGATTTGCTCCCCACATTCGCTTTTTACAGTTTTTATTTAAATGTTCAAAAATATTTAACAACAAGAAATACCTATCATTCAATGCTCAGCTTAAGAAAGCAGAATTCAAAACTCTATATATTGCATGATCCCAATTTAGTGTTAAAAGTACAAAGAAAAAAAAGACTGGGAGAAAATCCTCCCATATGGTAACAATGAAAACGATGTCTTCACCACTGAGTCATGGGATTGGTGGTGTATTTTATTTTCTTCTCTACATTTTCTTTACCAACCTTTTGCAAATGAATATATATTCCATTTTTTCTTAGAAAGCAATTTTAAGGACTTTTAAAATCACAGGAAATAACATTGGGACACATCAAGGCCTCAGTACACATTGCCAGTAGATTAAAAGCCTGGACAGTTATCTTGAGAATCCTCACTGAGTTGCAAGAAAATAAAAAGACCAAACCTTCCCTATACTAAAAAAATCTTTCCTCCACTCTACTTCTCCCTGATGATTCCAAACTCTTGCCTTCCTCCTTCCTTTGCCATCCAGCCTGCTTGAGTTTTCTCTGCGCCATCTCACTGTGCACCTCCATTCGTCTCCTCAGCTCCATGGACACTGGCTATCTTTAGATTACTGGCCACCTCCTGATATTTAAATCCAGAAGCCCAGACTAATTGCTATCTGTCTTAATCACCTCAGGCTGCCATACAGGATAGCACGGACTGGCTTAAATGACAGACATTTATTTTCTCATCATTCTGAAGGCTGGAAGATGATCTTGAGTTTGGTTTCTGGTGAGGGCTCTCTTCCTGGCTTGCAGACAGCCACCTTCTTGCTGTGTCTTCACATGGCCCTTCCTCTGTGCATGAACACTCTTGGTGTCTGTTCTTCTTCCTATAAGGGCAGCAGTCCACTGGATTTGGGCCCCATCCCTAGGACCGCATTTGACCTTAAAGGCCCTATCTCCAAATACAGTCACATTGGCGGTGGGAGCTTCAGCATATGGGCTTGAAGGGACACAATTCAGTCCATAGCCCTGCTCCTGCCTTATTGACAACTCTATGTCCACCAGCTCCCATTCAGCTTCCAGGCACCATGCTCCTCTGGTTCTATGCCTGCCTCTCTGGTATTTCTTCTCTAGCCCACTGGTACACCTTTTTAACTTGTCTCTTAAATGTTCGGGCTCCCAGGACTCTCCTTTGCTTGCCTTACCCGAGTGATCTCATCCATCTCCAGCGACCTGTGTGCTGATGGTGCCCAAATCTCCACCTGTCACCCTCAACTCCCCACCTGGGACTTCTTTTTGCGGACACCATTCGTTCTTAACTGGGGGTGATTCTACCTCCCAAGGGACATTTGTCAATGTCTGGTTATTTCTGGTCATCACAAAAGGGATTGAGGAATGGTCCTGGCATTCATTGGTTGATGCTACACATCCCACAGTACCAAGACAGACCCACAGTGCACAATTACCCAGCTCCAAAAACCAGTAGTGCTGAGGCTGGGAATCCCTGGCTATGTCTTGACTAAAGGTGTCCCCATTTCCTCTGCCTCCCAAGCAAGCCCCATCCTCCTCTTTTGTCCCCCCACACCTGGATTATTCAAAGAGATCCCCAGCCCCCCACCCTTTACACCCATGGCTGTGGCTGAGGCCGTCTTCAGGTCTGCCTGCCACTTGCCTCTGCCACTCCTGACCGTTGGTCACTGCGTCAGAGCTTCCTTTCTACAATGTACATGTGACCATTTTGCTCCTCCCACTTTAGATGCCTGTTGGCTTCAGGACATCATTTCTGACCACATCCCAGCATGCAGCCTGGGCTCCTAGAAGGAGCCTCTCATCACACCCTGGACATGCCACATCACGTGTGACCTGCCCTAAAGATGCTATATCACGTGCCACCTCTGGCCCACCTGTTGCCTCTAGGCCTGGTGTGCCCTCCCCTTTTACTTCACTTGACGAGGTTCAACTGATCTCAAAGGCCCACTTAAAACATCGTGTCCTCAGTGGAGCTCCTCATCTGCCTGGACAGGTGGTCAGACCATCTTCCTGACACAGCCCTACTTCCCGTCTGTTACACATGTGAACGTGGATTGTCCACCTCCCTGGGAAGGCTGGTACTGGGAGCTCTGGAAGGCAGGGGCCAACTCTCCAAGACTCAGATGTCCCACAGTGGGGTTCTGCTCATAACAGACACTTAACGAAGGCCTGTTGAAGGACCGCCTGCTCAGGCAACCCCAGCAGACAGGTTCCAGCTCTCCATGTGTGTGTACCAACTTATGCAGAGTCAAATGCCCAGGGGAAAGCGGCAACCCAGAGACACATGCAAACATGTGGGAAGTCGGACATACCGTGATGTGCGGTCTCAGGAAAACGCAGGTGATGTCGGCAAATTCTTTGGGCTCAGGGATCTTTTCTTCCATTATTTTCTTCCTCCAGAAATTTTTTTTAAAAAAATACCTAAAAATAGGCCAGGCACGGTGGCTCACGCCTGTAATCCCAGAACTTTGGGAGGCCGAAGGTGGGTGGATCACAAGGTCAGGAGATCGAGACTATCCTGGTTAACACGGTGAAACCCCATCTCTACTAAAAATACAAAAAATTAGCCGGGCGTGGTGGCGGGCACCTGTAGTCCCAGCTACTCGGGAGGCTGAGGCGGAAGAATGGTGTGAACCCGGGAGGTGGAGCTTGCAGTGAACCGAGATCATGCCACTGCACTCCAGCCTGGGTGACAGAGTGAGACACCGTCTCAAAAAATTAAATAAATAAATAATAATAAAAATATACATCAGAAAGAAAAAAATTATCACAATCCTGCACTTGGAATATAAAGTAAAAAGCGGTATTCTTGCCTTTTCAATTTCTTTAATTTCACACCTGAGGGAGAACCACCACCAACAGTTTGAAGCATATCCTTCTTCTTCTGAAAGGATATGAAAAAATAGGCACATATACTTTAGTAAAAATATATAAATAAAATAGGGGTATGTTATGTGTATTGTTCTGCAAATAGCTTTTATCCCTTAAAAAGTTATCTTTTCCCCAGTATGTATAGCTTTTCTTCGTTGTTTTTGACAGTTGCATAATATTTCATTATGTGGATGTACTGTTATGCTTTTGTGATACTACGGACTTTTGCAATGTAAACTAATATGTTTACATCTAGCACTCATACATGATTTTGAAGGAACCATATTCCCAATAAAGAGCTATCGGCCTAGATTATTGGCTAAGTCAAGGAAAGTATTAAAATGCACTCACTTGCAAAAGATGCTTTATAATTGAAAATAAAACCTTCTCTCCCTCCCCTACCTTTTTAAAGCCCGTGTACTGCCTATTGGAGATTACTGTGATATTTTTACATTTATCATGAAGTTTCTTCTGCAGAGAACCTGTTGAAGAGGAGGCAAGTCTCATGCATTTCTGTCCTCCCTCTTCTCCTTCCCACCTTCCTTTCCACTCATTCTCGGCCAAGGAAACCTAAGCAGAAATCTGCCTTCAGTAGCCCACAGAACAGGTCATCTCAACACATTTGAGGAGACTTGGTGGCTGGCCTAGTGAATTGTTTGGGAATTTTTGATTTATGAGTTCCTGACATAGACATATATATCAATAAATTATCAAACAAGCAAGAAGTACTCAGGATTGTTTGCTTGCAGGTATATTTGTTTATAAACAATTAGATTCAACACAACTACGGAAGAATATTTTCATCCTATTCTAGCGAATGCAACAATGAAGTTTTGTGGATGGAGAAGTTCTTGCTCCATATAAAAATACAAAAGTTCAGGCCAGGCACAGTGGCCCATGCCTGTAATCCTAGCACTTTGGGAGGCCTAGGCAGGAGGATCACTTAAGGTCAGGAGTTCAAGACCAGCCTGGCCAGCATGGCAAAACCCCGTCTCTACTAAAAATGCAAAAATTAGCCGGGAATGGTGGTGTGCGCCTGTAATCTCAGAGACCAACCTACTCAGGAGGCTGAGGCAGGAGAATGATGTGAACCCATGAGGCTGAGGTTGCAGTGAGCTGAGACTGCACCACTGCACTCCACCCCGGCAACAGAGTGAGACTCTGTCTCAAAGACAAAACAGAACAAAACAGAAAAAAAGCTCAGTGCATCACAGCAATATGTTCTTCTGAACAGGATTCCTGGGTTTGTATTGTTTATGAAAATAATCTGCTGCTCTCAGTTCACTTGTAAAGTTGACTGACCAGTGGCCATGAGAAAAATATTTACATACAGAATTTCAAGACTTCCTTTTTTTTTTTTTTTTTTTTTTGAGACGGAGTCTTTCTCTGTCCCCCAGGCTGGAGTGCAGTGGCGCAATACAAAAATTTAGCCGGGCGTGTTGGCGGGCGCCTGTAGTCCCAGCTACTCGGGACTACAGGCGCCCGCCAACACGCCCGGCTAATTTTTTGTATTTTTAGTAGAGACGGGGTTTCACCGTGTTAGCCAGGATGGTCTCGATCTCCTGAACTCGTGATCCGCCCGCCTCGGCCTCCCAAAGTCCTGGGATTACAGGCTTGAGCCACCGCGCCCGGCCAAGACTGAGTTTCTTTTGTGGAAGATAAGTGGGTGTTGTTGAATATCAGAGACCAAAAACAACAGATGAATTACACGGCACATACAATCGAGATGGTAAATATCCAAGGAATTGGGATTATGTGGTGAAACCTAAAGGATCTTCTGGCCAATCTCTTCCTCTCACCTCCATGGTCTTCGTAATAGAACTTGGTAATTTAAACAACATGCATTTTGATTATGAGTAGTTTGAAAACTAAGTGACTACAAGTCAGAACCTTTCAATCAGAAGTGAGATCACGTAGGGTTAGGCTGTCTTTAAGACATCAGGGAATAGCATGAGATCTTTCCTGATTCCAAGGGCATACCTGTTATTTTAGAGTTTATTTAGGGATTTCTTAGAACTGGAAGGGCTCTTGGAGTCACCCGGTCTCAATGCCTCTGGCGTCAGAAGACCACAGCCTACCGGTAGGATATCTTCTCATTACTCATGGTGGCAGACATAGAGGCCAGAAGAGCAGAGCAGCTGGACATCTACGGGGGACACCTTAGAAATGAAAGACCCACAGAAAGGCTGAGATTTAAACTCTGCTGGAACCTCTGGATGATTGCTAATGTTTGCACGTGCATAGAGACCCCAAAAAGCCTAGCCAAAAAATAGGCAGAAACTAGCGGGCAGGGCCCACCTTGAAAGACAGACTGGTCCTGGTGAAATGTGCTGTGTCTTTGCATATGTGTGTTCCAGACCTACTCAGAGCTTGGGCAGCAGTAAGCAGAAGCCTAACTGGCTTGAGGCATCGGAGGGAAGAACTTGAACTTGGCAGGGCAACTGAAAGTTTAGAGGACCACAAAGAAGAGTCCCAGAATCTGAATGCAAACTGTGTCTAATTGCTGATTCCTGGGCTATGCAAGCATATTCTTCAAACACTTGGCAGGTGGGTGCAAGGGCACTAGGCACTGTTGTAGTTCATGTACTGCCATTAATTTACTGTCTCACCTTGTTGATGGGGCAGGCAGCAGCCAGGTCTGCAGCTCCTTCAGCTCCTGCCAGGTCCCCTTCAGCTTCTCTGATGTCTGAGCCAGTTTATGTCTAAATGCAGAAGCAACAAACAGACATAAACTGTTTAACCATCTCCCATAATTACATAAGGTCAAATCCCAATTAAATTGCATATTCTGTATCACCTAGTGGTTCTTGCTGTTGCTGTTGTTCTTAAATCACACTCTGACCAATATACCATTCAAACAGTTAGCATAAGAAAGCTGGAGTGACTATAGTAACGTCATATGAAATAAACATTAAGTCAAAGAGAATTGCTAGAGATCAAGATGGATAATTCATAATGGCAATGGGGTTATATGGTAGGAAGATAAATCAGTTATAAATGTAGGTCTGTGTAATAACAGGGTTGCAAAATACATGAACAAAATGGACAAAATTAAAAGGATAAATACAAAAAAATCTACAATTATAGTTGGAAATTTCAATACTCATTTCATTATTGATTTCAAAAAATCAGTAAATATATGGAAGACTTGATCAACATTATCAACCAATTGGACTTAGTTGAGATTTATTCCATCCAATAAGAGCAGAATACACATTATTTTCAATGACACATGGAACATTAAAATAAACCATATGCTGGGCCATTAAACAAGTCTCAGTACATTTTAAAAGATTGAAACAATACATGTGTTCTCTGACGACAACAGAATTAAACTAGCAATCAGCAACAGACTGTATCTCTGGAATGCCTCCAAGTATGTGGAAATTAAACAAACACTTCTAAATAACATATAGATAATGAAATTTCAGAAGAAAGTAGAACTTTTTTTTGAATTGAATAAAAATGAAAACACAATTTGTCACAATTTATGATAGGCAGCTAAAGAAGTGCTTAGAGGGAAATGAATAGCCATAAATGCTTGTATTAGAAAAGAAAAAAGTTCTCAAATCAATAATCTGAGTTTCCACCTTTAAAAGCTAGAAATAGAAGAGCAAATTAAACCCAAAGTAAATAGAAAGAAGGAAATAATAAAAAGCAAAATTCCGTGAAATAGAAAACAAAAATCAGAGAGAAAATAACTGAAACCAAAAGGCTTTTCTTTGAAAAGTCAATAAATTCAATAAAGTTCTACTTAGAAAGACAGAAAGCAGAATGTGCCAATATTATGAATGAGAGAAGAGACAGGAATACAACAATTCTACAGGCATTAGGGAAACAATTAGGAGTTATTATGAAAAACTCAGTGCAATGCATGTGATAACTTAGACAAAATATACAAATTTGTTTTTTGGAGTGCAGTGGTGTAATCTCAGCTCACTGCAACCTCCAACTCGTGGGCTCAAGCAATTCTCCCACCTCAGCCTCCCGAGTAGCTGGGATTACAAGCGTGCACCACCACATCTGTCTAATTTTGTTGTATTTTTAGTAGGGACGGAGTTTCACCATGTTGGCCAGGCTGGTCTCAAACTCCTGACCTCAAGTGATCTGCCCCCTTCAGCCTCCCAAATTGTGGGATTATGGGCATGAGCCACCACATCCAGCCTACAAGTTTCTTGAAAGACAATATTATCAAAATAAACTCATTAAGAAATAAAAATATCAATAGTCCTATATTAATATAAAGATGAATTCTCAATTAAATCACTACTGCAATGAAAATTCTAGATATTAATGACTTCAGTGGTGACTTGTATCAAATATTTAAGAAAGAAATAATACCAATTCTATAAAAAATTTTTCAGAAAATAGAGAAAGAGGAAACATTCCCAACTTATTTTATGAGTCCAGTATCACTCTAATATAAATAAAGACATCAGGAGAGAAAAAGGAATCTATGAACCAATATCATGCATGAACACAAGCAAAAATCCTTAACAAAATATAGATGACCGTTGAGCAACATGGGTTTGAACTGTACAGGTCCACTTACCTGTGATTTTCTTTTGCCTCTGCCACCCCTGGGTCAGCAAGGCCAACCCCTTCTCTATTTTCTCCTCCTCAGCCCACTCAACATAGAAATGATAAGGATGAAGACCTTTATGATGAGCTGCTTCCATTTAATGAATAGTAAATATATTTTCTTTGTTATGTTATCTTAATAACATTTTATTTTGTCTGGCTTACATATAACATACAAAATATGGGTTAATTGACTATGTTATAGTAAGGCTTCTGGTCAAGAGTAGGCTATTGAGTTTTGGAGGAATCAAAAGTTATATGAAGTTTTTAACTGCCTGGGGGTCAGCACCCCTAAGCTGTGCATTGTTTAGGGGTAAACACTATTATAAAATCAAATACAGTGTAAGAAAATGCATGTACCAGGAATGCAAGGTTGGTTTATTGTTAGAAAATTAATCACTAAAAATTACAATATTAATGGAATAAGGAGAAAACCAGATGGTTATCTCAACAGAAGCAGAAAAGGCAGATAAAACTTGTTCCTGAAAACTCTCTGCAAACCAGAGGTAAAATAGTGAACATTTTCCTCTCTAGGATTAGAAATAGGTCAAGGATGTCCACTCTCACCAATTCAGCTGTGTACTAGAAATACTAAAGTATGCAATAGGATAACAAAAAAGTCATACAGATTAGAAAGGAAGACATAAAACCGTCTTTATTCTCAGAAAGCATGGTTATATACACAAAAATCTTAAGGAATCTCCATAAAGCACTAGAACTAATCAATGAGTTTAGCAAGATCCCAAAATACAAGGTTAGTATACAAAAGTCAATGACATTTGTATGTACTGGCAATGAACAACTGAAAAATGTAATTTTAAAATACCATTTATAGAAACATCAAAAATATGAAGTATTAACAAAATATGTACAAGACCTGAACACTACAAAATATTGTTAAGTTTTAAAATATAATGAAAAGAAGAGCTGTAACATGCACAGGGACTGGAAGACTCAATATTGTGAAGATACTAAGTTTTCCTAAAATTGATCTCTAGATTCAAGGTAATTCTGATCAAACTCTCAATAGGCCTTTTTTATAGAAATTGACAAGCTGATTCTAAAATTTATATGAAAATTCAAAGGACCTAGATTGGCCAAAACAATTTTTTAAATAAGAACAAAATTGGAGGACTCAAACTACTGGATCCAAGGCTTACTATTATAGAGTCGCAGTAATAAAATAGTGTGATGTTGGCATAAGGATAGACATATAGACCAAGACTCATTTATGTAGTTAATTGTTTTCCATAAAGGGACCAAGGTAACTCAATGTGAAATTTTGTTTTTTTTTTTTTTGACAGAGTCTTACTCTGTTGCCCAGGCTGGAGTGCAGTGGCATGATCTCAGCTCACTGCAACCTCTGCCTCCTGGGTTCAAGCGATTCTGCTGCCTTGGACTCCTGAGTAGCTGGGATTACAGAAGTGTACCACCACAAATGGCTTTTTTTTTTTTTTTTTTAATTTTAAGTAGAGATGGGTTTTCAACATGTAGGCTAGACTGGTCTTGAACTCCTGATGTCAAATGATCCGCCTACTTCGGCCTCCCAAAGTCCTGGGATTACAGGCATGAGCCACAGCGCCCGGCCTGAAATTTTGGTCTTTTGAATAACTGGTACTGGAACAATTCACTAGCCATACAGAAAAAATAAACTCAAACTCTTACCTCCCACCATACATAAAAATTAATTTAAAATAGATTGTAGACCTAACTATATGAGCTTAAAACTAGAAAAGTTCTGTATGTCAGCATGAGAGGAAAACTTTGTGACCATCAGCTAAAAAAGATTTCTTAGAACACAAAAAAATTAAAAACTTCTGCTCTTCAACAGAGTTATGAAAATGAATAGGTGAGCCACAGTCTGAGAGAATACATCTATTTATAAAACACATATCTGACAAAGAGCTGGTGTCCAGGATATAGAAAGAACTCTTACAACTAAACAAGCCAAAATTAAGGCAACCCATTTTTTTAAAAAAGAGCAAAAGGTTTGAACAGACACTTCACAAAAGGAGGTCTACAAATGACCAAGAAGCAAATGAAAAAATGCTCACAGAAACAAATCAAAACCTTAGTGAGAGGCCATTAATCAACCATTTGAGCATCAAAACAACACACTGACGATATCCACTAGTATTGGTGAGGATAGAGCAAGTGGAACTCTAATATATTGCTGGTGAAAATACAAAATGGTACAGCCACTTTGTAAACCAGTTTGAGAGTTTTATTGAAGTTAAACATATACTTGCCATATGAGTCTTACAATACTCTTTCTAGATATCTACCTAAGAGAAATGAAATATGTCTACACAAAGACTTGTACATGAACATTCACAGCAGCATTCTTCATAATAGCCCAAAACTAGAAACAACCCAAGTGTCTACCATAGGGTTAAGGGATAAACACATTGTGGTTTATCCATTCAGTGTGGAATATTACTCAGTAATGAAAAGGAACAAACTATGGATACAGAAAACAACATGGATACATCTCAAAAACATCATGCTAAATGAAAGAAAACAGGCACAGAAGACTGCATGATGAGTATTCCATTTATAAGATTATACGAAAGGCAAACTATAATAGTGACAAAAGTAGGTGGCTAGGGGCCAGGGTTAGGGGAGAGGATTGGCTGCATCAGAGCATGAGAGGACTTTGGAGTGATGAAGTGTTCTACATCACAATTGGGTGGAGCTTATGCAACTGTGTACCTGTGCCCAAACTCACAGAACCTAAGATGGGTGAATTTTATTGCATACAAATTATACCTTTTTTGTGCCTCCCAAAGGCAAGAATAATTTCTGGACAAATAAGGACTTAGGCAGGATATTTACAAAAAAAATTATTCATTCTTCCTTGTTGTACATACACAGCCTATCACCTGGAAAGGGATAGGTAGATTTTTGCTTAAGATCAGAAGACATGGGTCAGATTCTGTTAATCCCACCATGACTTTGGGATGTCAGAGGGGCTTTTCCCCAGGATCTCCCATAATCATGTGTAGCATTGGTGACTGCTCTTTCCTTTCTCTTACCAACAGCTGTAACCCATATAAACCATGGCTTAGATTGGATTGTCTGTAACACAAAGGATCAATGCTAGGGGGGAAGGATACCCCATTCTCCATGATGTGATGATTTCTCATTGCATATCTGTATCGAAACATCTCATGTACCCCATAAATATACACACCTACTATGTACCCACAAATCTTAAAAATTAAAAAATAAATAAACCATAGGAGGCTTAGAATGAGTTGCATACCTGCATCTTTTCCTTTTTGTCTCGCATGACACCTTCAGGCAAGACCAATCCAATGAGACTATTTTATTTTAACAGTGTACAGCGAGACATTTGAACTTCCTGTGGTACCCAGTTCCCTTTCCATCCGTCATCATCATCTACAAGTTCCTCCTTATCTAATCCAAATTCCTAATGCTTCCATCTTCTCTCATTCTCTTCTCTTTTACTTCCTACAAGGTCAATGAAGCAAAGCTCATAACCATTTGTAAAACAACCTTTTCTACCCTTGAGGAGAATCATTAAATCATACTCCATTCTTGCACACTGAGATAAATACCCCTCATGTTTGTGAGTTTCCTACTTCCCTATATTTCTCCCCAGAGACAGGCTCCTGGGGCCTCTGGATGGGAGCACGCTGTAGGAAAAGGCATTGTTTGCCAGGAGCTTAGAATCTGGTGTTCTAGAAAGTGGAAAATAGATTCAACTTATGTTTCTACTACTTATTCATTGATAATCTTGGGGCAAGTGGCCTCCGAGTCTCAGTCTCTCTATCTGATTATTGGGTGTCCTATATTTACAAGAAGTGCTGACGATGAACAGATGCTCACTAATTCCCTCCCCAATCCCTGCTCTCCAATCCAGAAACCTGCTGACTCTCCCTATCCCTTGGAAAGTATCCCCTGGAGAATGCTATGATGGAATTCTACTTATCTGGATGATTAAGATATTGCTTAGACACTGTATTTTTGAAAATTAATGAAGCAAGGTAATAATACCTAGTACTGATATAGTTTTTGGTCTGTTATCTTAATTATGCTTTATGAAGCTACTATAAAACTGTTAAGTAAGATTACTGAAAATTAATTAATATTTATTATACTCTTGGAGGCAAAGTAGAGCCTTTATCAATCAGGTATGGTGAACTAAAGAAAATTCTTCCTGAATTTGCAGGATACAGTGGCACTGAGGCTGTTGACTTGCAGCTAAATTAACCCTCAGTTCTAGCCAATACTGCTGAAATCAGCAGGCATCCTCAAATGAGAAACCTGGCAAGAACTAAAGACTAAGAAGAAATAACTCAGAATTCACTCAGGACCCGTAATCCATTGGAAAGTACAGTACTTCAGAAAATGCCTGCAAAATGACAGTAACTGTCGTTTTCCCTTTTATTTCCCTTTCTTTTAGCTTTGTCACCGGCTTCCTAATTTGTTGGCTGCCCATTAGTACAAATCCATTCTTTCAGGGGAAAGGAGAGGAGGGGGTGGTCAGTGGCAAGGAGGGAATGACAGATGGGAAAAATGCTGGACTCAGAGTAGCTCTGACTTAGCAAACTTTTATGTTGTGCTGCAGCCATGCTCTGTTTGCCTGTCCCTGTTTTAAACTGGGTGGCTTGGCGGTATCTGTAATCTGGTGACTTAATAAATGAACAGAGACTTCTCAAAAGAAGACATACACATGGACAACAAGCCTATGAAAAAACGCTCAATATCACTAATTAATTAGAGAAATGCAAATCAAAACCACCATGAGATATCACCTCACACCCGTCAGAATGGCTATTACTAAAAAGTCAGAAAATAACAGACGTTGAAGAGGTTGCAGAGAAAAGGGAATGCTTATACGCTGCTGGTGGGAATGAAAATTAGTTCAGCCACTGTGGAAGTGATTTGGAGATTTCTCAAAGAACTTAAAATAGAACTATCAGTTGACCCAGCAATCCCATTCCTGGGTATATACCCAAAGGAATATAAATCATTCTACAAAAAAGACACATGCACTTATATATTCATCATAGCACTATTCACAATAGAAAAGACATGGAATCAGCCTAGATGTGCATCAACGGTTGACTGGATAAAGAAAATGTGGCACATATACGCCATGGAATACTATGCAGCCATAAAAAAGAATAAAATCCTGTCTGTCCTTTGCAGCAACGTGGATGCAGCTGGAGGCCATTATCCTAAACAAATTAACGCAAGAGTAGAAAACCAAATACTGCATGTTCTCACTTACAAGTGAGAGCTAACCACTAAGTACGCATGGACACAAAGCGGGGAACAATAGACATCAGGGACTACTTGAGGGTGGGGTGTGGGAGGAGAGTAAGGTCAAAAAACTCCCTATCGGGGCTGGATGTGGTGGCTCACACCTGTAATCCCAGCACTTTGGGCCGCCGAGGCTGGCAGATCCCCGAAAATCAGGAGTTCAAAACTAGCCTGGCCAACATGGTGAAACCCTGTCTCTACTAAAAATACAAAAATGAGCTGGGCGTGGTGGTGGGCGCCTGTAGTTTCAGCCACTCAGGAGGCAGAGGCATAAGAATCGCTTGCATCCAGGAAGCAGAGGTTGCAGTGAGCCGAGATTGCGCCACTGCACTCCAGCCTGGGAGACAGAGCAAGACTCCATCTCAAAAAAAAAAAAAAAGAAAAAAAAACTACCTATTGAGTACTATGCTCACTACCTCGGTGACAAAATCATTTGTACACAAAACACCTATGACATGAAATTTACTCGTGTAACAAACCTGCACACACACCCTCGAACCTAGAATAAAAGTTGAAAAAGGAAAGAAAAACTGTTTAGTGTGATAATTGTATTGGGCTACTTTTTTAAAAAGTCCTTATTTTTTAGAGATACATGTGGACATTCATGTAGGTGAAACCATATGATATCTGGAATTTTATTTAAAAGACTCCAGAAAAGATAAGCAGAACTAAAATTAACGAATGGAGACTAGAAGAAAGAAGAATGACAGAGTGCTAATAATGGCAGATGCTAGAAGATGCTAGAAGAAGGCTATGAGACGGTTTATGACACTGTTCTCTCTGCTTCTGTGTATGTTTGAAAATTTTCACCGTAAAAAGTAAAATAAAAAAATAAGTGAGTAATCATAGTTGGTGTCTGTACATGCTTTAATTTACACTATCTTATAGAGATGGCTTTGATGAAGCATAAATGTGCTTTACACATGGCCTCTCCCTTACGTATCATCGCAGATGTTCTATTTGAGTTTATTTCAGAACTGGCTTACATGTGATTCTCTAATGGAATATCTTGACCAATGCAGGGAGAGAGAGGTGGGTTACTACTTTATATCTAAAAGCCTACCCTAGGCCCTGAATAGGTGTGTGTGTGTGTGTGTGTGTGTGTACTCACATGCACACATAAGTCATATATAAATATTTACATAGTACCATATGTACAAAGCATATTTCTAGGGTTTGTTAGGAGGTTGGGACTTAACGACAGTGTGTTGTAGGGGAAGGAATCTGACAGTGAGTAGAACAGCCGTGAGGGTGAATCTTGGCTCTAATGCTTACTAGGTATATCATGTTGGGAAATTATTGTGAACTCTTAAAACCTCAGTTTCCTCGTCTTTAAAATGAAAACAATAACAATAACAATAATAGTCATTCCATCTATCTCTCCAGTCTCACACTTTACTGTGTCTTGCAAGTACACAAACCGTGTACTTGAAAGTACTTTGTAAACTGAAATCCTGCCCAAGGCTAGCTATTGCTTCTAGATTTTCTGGTAACGTGAATTATCCAAATTCTCAGACTGAAATTGAATGTAACACAGTCTAAATAAAAAAAAATTATTTAATGATTTTAAAAGACATAAATTCCATGCTTTCCCACAATGAGTTAGCACTTCACACCATTAGCATAGCTATTATCAAAACACCCAAGCCGGCATGGTGGTTCATGCCTGTAATCTCAACACTTTGGGAGGCTGCAGTGAAAGGATCACTTGAGCCCTGGACAACATGGCGAAATCCTGTCTCTACAAAAACTTAAAAAAAAACTTAGCCAAGCAGGGTGGTGCACACTTATAGTCCTACTACTCAGGAAACTGAGGCAGGACGATTGTTTGAACCCAGGAGGTTGAGGCTGCAGTGAGCCATGATCATGCTACTGCACTCCAGCCTGGACAACAGAATGAGACACTGTCTTAAAAACAAAACAAAACAAAACAGCAACAACAACAACAACAACAACAGAAACCAGGGCCAGGCACAGTGGCTCATGCCTGTAGTCCCAGCATTTTGGGAGGCCAAGGTAAGGGGATCACTTGAGCCCAGGAGTTCAAGACCAGCCTGGGTAACATGGTAAAATCTTGTTCCTACAAAAAATACAAAAATTAGCCGGGCATGGTGGTGTGCACCTGCAGTCCCAGCTACTCCAGAGGCTGAGGTGGGAGGATTGCTTGAGCTCAGGAGGCCGAGGCCGCAGTGACCCACGATCATGCCACTGCACTCCAGCTTGAGTGTGACACAGAGAAAGAGAGACCCTGTCTCAAAAAATAAAACAACAACAACAACAACACAATAACACCCCCAGGAAACAACAAGGGTTGGCAAGCACGTGGTGAACCGGGACCCTGCGCATTGCTGCTGGGAATGTCGAATGGGGCAGCTGCAAAGTGGAATAGAGGTTACCAGGGGCTGGGGTGGGGGAGGGACAGATGCTTTTTGATGTGTCAGAGTTTCTGTTCGGGATGATGACAGATTCTGGATATGGATACTGGTGCTGGCTGCATAACAATGTGAATGTACTTAATGCCACTGAACGGTGCACATAAAAACGCTTTAAATGGAATATGTTTCAAATGTTTTACCAGAATAAAAAAAAATTTCCAAGCTTTTCTTCCTGTCCTAGCTACTTTGAAATTACTGTCTTTTTGAATATCAAATTTCAAAGTCACCCAGCTCAAAAGGCACAGTAGAAAACTGGTTGACAAACTCACTTTGGAGGGGAGGAATCCAGGTTCTTGTCTTATGTTCCCCACTTACCGGCAGTGTGACCTTGGTCATGTCACCTCCTCCTTTCCCGAAAGAGGGTGTTAAATGGTTTTGTCCAGTGAGTTGCTCAGTTGTGGTTACTCTGACTTTAAAGCCTAACTATGAATTTGAGTTTTTTTATCTATGTCCCCTGCATAATATGACATACCCCCATTCCATACCTTTTTAGAAAGGGTTGTTTTTATGTTTGGTTTTGTGGGGGCGGTGGGAGTTCTGCATCGTGTTGTGTTGTGTTGTCCCTCACTTTGCATGGCATGGTCACACCCTGATTGTGACTAGGGTTCTTTTCACCCTTCACTTTTATTGACTATTGAAGTTTCTCAGTTAATTGCGTATTTTGCATGTGCGTCAATCAAAATACAACCCTTCACCTGTGCCATATTTTCAGACGATCCTCAGACCTGTCTGGTTTTCTTCTGAGAAATATGTAATTCACTGGCCACCCCATGCCATGGTTGTGTTACCCTCGTCTCCTCTCCTACCAGAATGTCCCATCTGCCTTAACCGGGACCTTCTCCACAACAGATCCCTATTCGCCCCTGGTAAAGGAACATTTTCTCATTTCTTGGTACCCTTTCCTGCATTTCTTCCACTGTCCTGGAACTAAACACCGTTCCAATGCTGTGACTGCGTGACGTGCACTCAGCCTTTCCTCCCTTTTGCTAGCTAGCCAAGCTGTTACTCTGCCTCCACCTGCCTCTGCTCAAGCACTTTCCCCTTGCGTATCTAAGTAAGAAGTTGGGAACTTAATGTTTCTGTTTTCTTCTTTTCCTAATGATACTGTAGCATGAAAATCATCTAATTCCAAAGAAAACTTCTGAATTTCATGATGGTTCTTCTCTACTGTTGGGCAAACCTCACAGTCTTGTCATCATCTTGGCATTTAATCATGTCGGCTTCACTGTCCCGCAAGGCGATTCCAGTCTCTGCCTTGCCTTTCATTGGCTGTGGTCTCTGGCAGCCTTCATGGTGCGGTGGGTTTGAACATGGTGGTCTGCCGCTGTCTAGACAGGGAGGCGGTTCAGCACAGTGGCTCGAAATGCGTCTCCAAGCCCTATGTTCATGTTGGACACTACATCGACCTCTTGCCAGAGGGTCATTAGCTCTGTGAACTTGGGCAGGTCACTCAACTTTCATGTTTCCTGGTCTGTAACATGAAAGGTCTTTACAGTGTCTAACTCACTGCAGGAACTGCCACGCTAATGCACCGTGGCACTTACCACATGTGGACATCATTCAGGGTCTGGACTATGGGGTTCACCTGGGCAGGACCTTGCCTTCCCTGCCTTGTCACCACCATGTCACTGGGCCCAGCACCCTGGCTGCTGGTTAAAGTCATGTATGAATGGAAGCAGGCCGGAGGATCAGGACAGAGGATGCTTTATGTTACCCCACGTGCCCTGGGAGATGCCAGCACAAACTCTCAGGTCTTCTCCATATGACCACTCTCCTGCCTGTGGCTGGCTGGGCTCCTCACCCTTGTGCCAACACTAGAACACAGGCACCCTCCCTTTCCAACCTCCTCCCTTTGGTCCAGGCACATTCTTCAGAGTCAGAGACTTCTCACATTTCTTCTCAACTTGGATGCCCTCATACTTTTCTCTTGCCTCATACGGAAAAAAAACGCGCCTTGTCCTGCCTAAACTCCACCCCCATCCCCTGTCCAGGCTCACAAAGTACTTAACTTTCCTTTCACCTTTCCTGTACCCCTCGGCCTCTCTCCAGGAAAGGCAATCTGTGATCTGCCTGCCTTTGCTTACATTTTTTGGGAACCACGTCAGCCCTTGTGATGAAAGCTCAGTGCATTGTTATAATCTGATATTAATAACACTGAGCTACCAGTCTTGGAGGGAAGCATTTTCCCATTTAAAAACATGTCTTAGCTGCTGCCTTTCCTGAGGTACTGGAGTGCAGGCTCTTGTCCCAGGCAGCCTGGGTTTGAATCCACCTCTCCTACTTCCTAGCTGGGTAACCATGGGTAAGTACTTAACCTCTCTGTGCCTCATCTGTGCAATGGGGATAATAAAAGCTTCAACATCTCACAGAGTTGTCCTGAGGATTAAATGACATAATGCTTGCAAAAAACTTAGCACTTTGAAAGTACTAATGTTTATGGTACATATGTTTGTTATCATCCCACTTACAAGTGGCCATCCTTTCCATGTTTTCTTGTTTCTGCCTTTTGCTTGGCCCAGTCGCCTGGAAATCCCAAGGAGAAGTTGTCTAGGGTAGAGCTCCTTTCCCGCTCCTGGCCTGGTCTTGTCCATATTCCTCCTCCCCGTCCCGCCATTGCTGCCCTGGTGTCTCTTAGGTGCTGGACACACTGGGTGACTGGGAGTTAGGAAACACCTGCTCCAGCATCAATGGGAGGCGAGGCAATTCCGTTAAGATGCACACTTTTTGTTTCTGTACCTCCAACAACTACTACCTTCAGTTTCTCCACAAACACTTACTGGTTGTTTCCCGTGGGTCTGGCACAGGGCAGGGGCTGGTGAGGCAGACCCTCTCCTGACCCTTGGCAGTGGGTGGTGGTGGCAGATACACAAACAGGGCCTCAGAGACCAATATGGGAGAGCAATGGCAGGGCCATGTGCAAGGGTCAGGCACGTGACCACCCTGGGCAGAGGAGGAGAAGCAGCAGCCACAGGGGACCCTGAAGGAAGCAGTGCCAAGGCAGATTCAGAGATGAGGAGGGTGGGCCAGACAGGGGAAGGGGGTGGCACATTCCAGGCAGAGGGGACAACTCGAGCTAAAGAATTCTCTGTATGAGGCAAGAGAAAAGTATGAGGGCATCCAAGTTGGGAAGAAATGTGAGAAGTCTCTGACTATGAAGAATGTGCCCAATCCGAAGGGAGGAGATTGGAAAGGGAGGGTCTCTATGTTCTAGTGTGGGCACAAGGGTGAGGAGGCCAGCCAGCCACAGGAAGGAGAGTGGTCACAGGGAGAAGTCCTGAGGGTTGCCGCTGGAATCTCCCAGGGCACATGGGGTAACGTAAAGCATCCTCAGGCTGGAAATGATCTGAGGTGAGCCAGAAGCAAAAGCAGCTGAGCATTATTAGAGAGTAATGGGACGAGTGCAGAATGGCATGAGGCAGGCAGAAGTTGATCGAATACCAGCTCTATTGTGGATGAAAACCTGCTGGAAAACATAGCTTGACCCTCAGCCAACAGCCCCAAAGAAAACTTACCTCCCCATGCTGCAGGCCTCTTCCTTGCGGGTGGCACCTTCCTTGGGAGAGGAACCTGCCTCAGTGGGTGCCCTTCCGTCCTTCCCTGTGTGTGGGTAGCACAGAGCTCAATCCTTCCCCCTGCCATCCAGCGTGTGGCTATTTAGACACTGGCAATTCTCGCCTGCTGTTTTCAACCCTGGCTACCAGAATCTTGGCTGCAGCAGCCCACTGCTGTGTATTAGGCAAATGTAGATAACGCTAGTTGGACTAATTTAAGATTCAGAATGGCATGAAGAAAACCAAAGGATGCATTTAGGTATCTTCAAGGCATCTCAGATTCATGACCCTTCCCTGTGACCAGGTCCCCTTTCCACATGGCTTGTGTCAGTAAATTGGTGCAACGGCCACCCATCTGCACAAGCAAAGAACTTCAGAGCCATCCTTGACATTTCCACTCCCATCCATCCACTACTAAGCTCTGCCTATCCAGCCCCTAAATGTCTCCCCAGTCCATCTACATCGTCTTGCCAACCCCAAATCCAAGCTGCCATCATCCACCATTTCATTCTTGGACTCCTAAGAAAACCTCCCAACTAGGCTGCCCACCTCCAATCTTGAACTCTGTCAACACATTCTCCAGCCAAAGCCTGGGGGATTGTTTTCAAAATGGAAATCCGATCATGTCTCCACCCACCACCCGTCCCTTCTCTGGCTTCCCATGGTGTTTAGGATAAAGATCTGAATGCTCACCGGGACTGGTGGGGCTTGTGTGATTCCCCGCCCCCCACCTCCCCACAGCCACTCGGTCCCACCCAGCCTTCCCTACCCCTCACGCTCCCCGGACTCCTCCTGGGTCTTTGCACATCTTCTACCTGGGATGTTCTGCGCTCACTTCAGGCCTCTGAAGCATCCTCCAGAACTCAGCTCACATGAAACCCCCTCAGGGCAGCCTTCCCTGCCCTCAAGCCTAGGTAGAGTTCTGGGTTAGAAGTTCTTAGAGCTCCCTATTCCTTTTGGGATAACGAGGGGTAAGAGCCCTTACCACGATTTGTTGCCCTTTAGTTTCTGCAATCATTCTCTCTTTCACAAGACCACGAGTTCCCTTAGGAGTGTTTTGGCTCAGTCTTATCTCTCCATGGCCTATGATAGTAGTAGAAATGCAATATAAATTAATGAATTCTTATATTATTAATTTAGAAGCCATCAGCAGAGTCCCACCAATGGGCTCTTGCGGTGTGGAATTGTATGCCAAATTCCTATAAAAATTTAAAGCTTTTTTTAACTAAAATTTGGGGAGAAATGTCATAATGAGAGGCACAGGGGGGCTACATTTTGCATATATTTGCAGAAGTGGAGATATATGTAAAATGACATTCTCTGGAAAAACTCCCAGACTATTAATATTAACCCAAGGTTAATACTAAAAGCCAGTTCCTCAGGGAGTTGTACTGAACTGTAAAGAAATGCACCAGGGTGTGACATTGCATCAGAGAGGCTGAGCTTTTCATGACTTTGGGAGAGGGAACAGCAACTTCCCAAGCAGGAAAGAGTAAGACAGACAATGTGTTTTCAGCAACTGCTCTAGCAAATTCATTTTCGCTTATAAGATGGTGCAATACCGACACGGAATTCATCATATCTGTCATTAGGGTGTTAATGAGAAAACATCACACACATATCACCTGAGAGCTGCAATTGAAAGAATCACTGTATCACTGGAAGAAGCTAGAAATGGAGTAATCAACATCAACAAAATCTATTGTTCCCAGGTTGCAAAATTGAGGGATTATTTCTACTGCAAGTCAGAATGAAACCTGTTTGCATTTGTCAGCAAAATGATCACATTTTACACCATTAACATTTGGCAAGACAGAGCACCATCCATTAGCTAATCTGCAGATGCCCCAACCCCAGATTCAGGAAAACAAAGAGCAGCACAGAGCTGTCTTCTCTGCACCAAGCCAAAGCGATGAGCTAAACCTGCATCTTGCTTACAACTCAGGTAAGGTGGGTGAAACGGAATGGTTCATTAAAACAATTCAGGAGCTGGTGGCTGCTGGAAAAGATGTCACTAGGATGCATTGAATGTCAGGAGGTACTCAGGCAGGGACCGCTGGCACATTAAGAGATGCATGGGGTTGCCAGGAAAGGCCTAAGACATAGCAGTAAATAAAATAAACACCCCTCATTAAATTATGGTCCTCAGGATGGCGAACTGGTGTTCACGTGTTTGGCTCTAACGTCCTCTCTTGAGCTTCCAGTGCTGACTGCCATGCTGGGACCCATGCCATGGAGAGTAAAGGGAGGAGTGGGACCCTGTCCATTCTTCTCTGTCTTGGCTTTCTCCTGGGGATGTGGCCTGAGTCCTCTAGTTTCAATCCTTGGCAGAATCCAGGAAATGGCTTTCCCAGCATAACCTGTTCTCAACTCCCAGCTCTCCTTCCTGGCTTAAAACTAGTTAGTCTGGGACCAAGAATTCACAGGTACCACCCAACCCCTGGCCACTGGACATTCTCCCCAGAGCAACCCGCCTTCACAAGATGCTGCAAAACAAAACTCGTCTGTATGGGAACAGACGTAGCTCAGCAATGAGCAGCGAAGCCCCGAGAGCCTAGAGGCTGCTCCTAACCACGCGCTGGACATGATCCGACATATCCACCTATGGTGGCAAGATTAAACACCAGCAATTGGCCCCCAAATTTGTCTTGAAAGATGGGTTTCTGGAGTTTTATAAATATGAATCCAATAAAATATTTCAAAGTATAAACACTATAAGATGTATTCAGAGAGAACCGTAATTCAGAATTTGTCCTGGCACATAATAGGTGCTCAAGCATTTATTGAATGAATGAATGAGTGAATCATGACCCCAAGAACAGACATGCCACCACGGAGTCAAGTGAGGTACCCCATCTTCATACTAAACGTGTCTTTCTTGGCAGAAATGTGGCAAAGACAAGTCTACACCAAGCAAATAAATATAGGGCTTT